>NC_088805.1:12845835-13470835 GCF_011386835.1 Chrysemys picta bellii | reverse complement strand
ATGTGGTGACCAGATCTGCACACCATATTGTTACCATAAAAGTTTTCAATCTAGAGCGATTAAGGTGATAGAAAACTTCATTCTTTATTCCTAGACTACTATGTTCCAACTCAACTGGTTAGTATCAGTCATGTGTCACAACTTAAAATATTAGTGTCCTCATATTTGGCATTTCAGTAGAGAATAAGAAGTATGATTAGGAAAGTGATCAATTAAAATTTGGAGTTTTGTAACTACTGGAAAAGTTAAGTAACTTTTGAGAAACTACTGAACTCATAAAACTTCATATAAGAATATTAAAACTCTTTACAAAGGCAGGAATAAAGAAAAATATTTTTAAAATAATATTTTTATAACTCCACTGAGGTATAGCTCAGACTACATTCATGAAAAGGTAGCTGCTCTGTACCTTGGCAGGAAAATCTTCAATGACTATCTCCAGATCATGGCACCTCTGAGCAAAGGGCTTGTTCATGCAATCTGCCTTCAAACTGGCCTGTTATAGACAGAAACTGAAATCAGATCACTTCTTCAAGAGAAAGTAAAAAAGGCAACACTTGTAAAGATCTTGGCAGAGAATTCTCTAGTTACAGTGTTCTATATTGCTCTTGTAAAAAAGCAAGGGGATGTCATTGTTTCCATCATAAGATTTATCCTAAACATAAGTATTTTTTAACTCAAGAAATATCTCAGATAGTTTTTTTTACCTACTTGGATCTACATCACAAGTTTTAAATTAAAGAGCAAGTACTCAATTTGTGACCATTTAAGTGCTATGAAAATAAGACTACATGACATTTAGAATGGTCAACACACATCAGAGTATTTGAGAAGAGGAGCTGGAACTTTCTCAGTGCATTTCCACAGAATGCTTTCAGATTTTATGCTATGCATTCTGCTTATAGAGAAACTGTCAGGAATTAATATGTGGAGGATTAAATTTTCAAGTGATTATTTTGCAATTCATTAGTCAAAAGCACTATCACCACAAGACTTTCCTAATGCCAATAACCATCTGTACTGGCACTTACCAATAGGAAGCTAGGCTGTTGTAAGTGAGGGACAGCCATAACGGTCTTTCTACAATACCCCAAAGGAAGCGTGGTCTCAGGAAACCACTGCAAAGAAAAGAGAGAGAAACATCTAAGTGAATATTAAAATCTCATGTTATAACACTGCTACAACTCACTTTCTGATATGTTCATGTTTATGCATGAAAACAGGCAAAATGTATGTGTATTATGTCTATGTGACTGGGGAGCTGGAGTAAACCAAGGCAGATCCCTGACAAAGGTGACTACACTGTATTTCCCCCATAGTTGATAACACTGCACAGTTTCATAGAAATAATACAGTCCTGTCCAAATAAACATAACTGGGGGATGGGGGAGGATGCAAAAAGAGCCTCAGTTTAATTAGCAACAGAGGGTCCTTTTTACAGATTCAGACTAACACGGCTACCCCTCTGATACTGAGTTTAATTAGACTGCAGCCAATGCAGGGGAACAAAACCATCTCTAGGGGACACAACCTGTAGGACATGGACTGTATGACGTGTTTATGGAAGCACCAGTCCAGCAAGAGAAAGAAGACACTATCCAGATGTGAGATTGTCTACAAATAGCTCATGCTATAGCCCCCCCGAGGTGGTGGCTGCTGACACAGGGAACACATTACCACCAACGGCTGTCTCTCAGGAAAGAACCCAGAAGGGACCAAGAGAAGCAGGATCCTGGAAGGTTTTATGTCTGTTGGGGAGCGGTGGGGCTGAGACCCCGCCAGGGGGCTGGAATTGGGGGCCCTGCTTACACCCTCCACCCTAGTGCTGAGACCCCTCCAGGGGGCTGGATATTGGGGGCCCTGCTTACAGCCTCCCCCCAGGACTGAGACCCCCTCCAGGGGATGGATATTGGGGGCCCTGCTTACACCTTCCTCCCTAGGGTTGAGACCCCGCCAGCCCTGCCCCCAATCTCCAGCCCGCTCTCCCGGGAGCCGGACCCGGGCGGGAGGGGGCGTCTCCCCACCTCGCGCGGGAGCCTGTACCCACCCCCAGCCCAGGGGAGGCCCCTCACCTGGCCCCGCTGCCCCGTCCCGCGCTCTAGCACCCCGGACCATTTTCAATCCGCCGCCGCTTCCCCCTCCCCTCGGGACCGGCGCTGTCGTTAGACGTCATCCCCTCTCGGCGCGTTGCAGTGACGCACTACCCCCCCCGGCTGGCGGGAAAGCAGCCCGCGGTGCAAATACCGGCGCCTGGCCTCTCGTGGGTGGCTGCTGCCTGCGTCATGGGGCTCCCCAGCCACCAGGGCCCGCAGCGCCGCGGCAGGGCAGGAGGAGGCACCCGGAGGCAGGGGAGCAGCCTGCAAGCCAGGGCTTCCCTGCGGGAGGGAGCCGGGGCTGCTGCAGGGGGGAGCGATTGTTCTTATGTGTATTATTGTAGGGCCTACAGGCCAGGACCCCGTTGTGCTAGGCACTCAACAACAAATCCCAGCGCGGGCCCCGCCTAGGGTGACCAGATGTCCTGATTTTTGGTTTTTTTTCTTATATAGGCTCCTATTTCCCCCCCCCCCCTCCTGTCCTGGTTTTTCACAGTTGCTGTCTGGTCACCCTAGCCCCGCCCCAAGCAGCACACAGGCACTCAAGCCACAGGAGCCCTGTGCAACCTCCAAGGAGCTGCAGGGCCATTGGGGGTCCCCACTGCTGTGCCCGCAGCACTGGGGTCTGCCCTTCGCTGCAGAGACAGCGATGGGGAGGCAGAATAGTGCTCAAACATCACAAGCTAGGCTGCAAAATCCTAAGGTGGGTTTAAAAAAAAAATGAGATTTTAAAAAACAAAAAGTTTTTTTGGGAGGTTTTTATTTGCCATCTGGTTTTTGAGCCTTTAAGTTACACTCAGATCATGTTTTTAACTTGTTCTCTGCAACGATGAGAGCTAGGAGCAATGTTTGTTTGTTTGTTTAATGGAAGATGAGATTCTTCCATAATCACTTCACTCCAGAAACCGAGGCTTTAAGAGAAATACCATCTATTTCAGGGGTGGGCAAACTACCGCCCACGGGCCATTTTAATCCGGCCCTCGAGCTCCTGCTGGAGAGTGGGGTCTGGGGCTTGCCCCACTCCGGCGCTCCAGCTGGGGAACAGGGTCAGGGGCTGCTCTATGCTGCTCCCGGAAGCAACAGCCTGGCCCTCCTCCAGCTCCTATGCGTAGGGGCAGTCAGGGGGCTCAGTTCTGCACGCTGCCCCAGACCTAAGTGCTGCCCCTGCAGCTCCCATTGGCCAAGAACCGTGCCTGCAGACGGGGCAGGGTGCAGAACCAACTAGCCACGCCGCCGCATAGAAGCCGGAGAGGGTACATGCTGCTGCTTCCGGGAGCCATTTGAGGTAAGCGCCGCCCGGAGCCTGCACCCCTGAGCCTCTCTCTGCGCCGCAACCCCTACCCTCTGAACCCCTTGATCCCAGCCCAGAGCACCCTCCTGCACCCCAAGCCCCTCATCCCCAGCCTGACCCAAGAGCCTACACCCCCAGCCAGAGGCCTCGCCCCAGCTCTGATCCCCCTCCCGCCTTCCAAACCCCTCGGTCCTAGCCTGGAGCACCCTCCTGCACCCGAAACCCCTCAGCCCCACCCCAGGAGGCACCCCCACCTGGAGCCTCCTCCTGCACCCTGAACTCCTCATTTCTGGCCCCACCCCAGAGCCCTCATCCCCTCCTGCACCCCAACCCCAATTTTGTGAGCATTCATGGCCCGCAATACAATTTCTATTCCCAGATGTGGCCCTCGGGCCAAAAAGTTTGCCCACCCCTGATCTATCTACAGGACTCAATGAAATCACAAGAGTTGGCAACACTGTAATGGCAACTGCCAGATCTCTCCTCCTTCAGTCTGTAAAACCGCTCATTTTTCATGAAAACAACCAAACCTAAATACATGGGGGATGCTTAATGTGTGAAATCAAATGCACTTTGATAAAACCACCTCTACAGAGACATTAGCACCAATTATTATCACTAATGAAGAGTTTGCATTTAATTGCAGGCTGAGGCAGAGATCTTCACTGAGGACAGGTTTGATCTCCTGCACAGTCTACATCAACTTTGAGGGCATCCTCTTTGAGGAGAAATTCATGGTTGTCCTTTAACCTAACACCATCAACATGATGATTGACTCCATCAAGATCAACAGTCTGTGGATGCTGGAGGACCTATTGAGAGGCACCTCTTTCCCATTGGCTACCAGTGAGTACCCCACACACTCCCTGCTTCTGGGATGAGGAGAGGGGAAGGTCAAACAGATGAGGGAGTGACAACTTCACAGGGACCATGCTGGATGGGCAGATTCTGCCTTGGGGCAAACCTGTATGATGGCTCCAGAGGGGGGTCAGAAACTTGTAGGGTTTTCCCCATCAGAGCTAGTCTGTATAGCTTCTATTCTAAGGACATTTCCTCTCCTCTGCCTCCCTGGATCTCATCAGGGATGGAGGAGGGAGCAGGGCCTGGAGAGGGGAAAATGGGAAGGGGCTTCTCAGTTGGAAATTAGGAGGAGCCACCAGAAGAGTGTTAAACGAAAAACGCAAGGGAGAAGATGCTAAGGAGGCAGATGTGATTCAAACTCAGCATATCATTAACAAATTGAATCCAATGTGACAATGATTGAGAAGAGAAGAAAATTTTAAATTGCTGATATACCAAAGCCAGGACTCTGTGTATTAAACAAAAGAAATTGGAAATTCCCATTGATGAGAAGAAATTTTGATATAATTGGCATTTCTGAAACTTGGTGGGATGATTTGCATGATTGGAATGTTAAAATCACTGGTAACAAACTGTTCAGGAAGGATAGAGGGCAAAGAGGTGTTTTTGAGTTATTGATAACTCAGAACTACTGGATCTTGGATGCCTGTGCATTCATGTGCTAACTAACAAGCCCAAGAGGGGGTACTGGCGGGGTGTCTGTTACAAATCACACCAGAGGAAAAGATGAGTTTCATCTTAAGCATCTATCTGTAATGTGTGGAAAGAAAAACTGTGTTGTTACGGGTAACTTCAGAGAGGTGTGTGGAGGAGGACTCATTGAGACAGTAGTAAAACATCATTAGAGGTTCTAAAAATTATTGATAAGTTCGTAACACAAAAGATATTGCACAAAACCTAACGTAACTATATTGTGGAACTCCTTGTGATGGATAAAGATGAATTAATCACTGGACTGAAAGTTCATGATTGTCGAGGGACCAATGATCATGACCTGATTGCATTCAATATGGGTAAACAGAGAACAGTCCCAACCAGTTAGATATATACTTGGTGCTTCAAAAGGGATAATTTTCCAAAGCTGACGAAAATTATGAGTGAATTTGATATAAAAATTAAGACTGAAAAATGTGAATGAAAAATGGGAGTTCTTTAAGAGGGTTAATTAGATGACTAAAAAGACAAAGTTCCACTTTGGCTAAAAGCCCATCCTGGTTCAGTGGTGAAGTGAAGGCAGCAATATCTAACATATTGGGGGAAAAAAAGGAGAAACTGGTATCAATCAATATCAATTAGAAGTTATGAAGTGTAGAAAATTGATAAGGGAAGCTAAATTTATCAGGAAAAAATATATGATTGGCAGGACTAAAGACAATAAGGAGCTTTTAATGTATATTAGGAACAGAATTAATCCTAGCAATGATATAGGCCCATAATTAGATGGAGATGGTAAAATTGTTGTTAACGATACAGAAAAGACAGAAGTGTACAATAAATATTTCTGTTCTGTATTTGGAAAGAAACAAGATGGTGCGTTCATACCATATGAGGATGATAGAATACATCCCAGTGCATTAGTAACTAAGGAGGATGTTAAGCAACATCTAGGGATAAACATTTTTGAGTCAGCAGACCTGCCTAATTTGTATCCAGGAGTCCTAAAAGAATTGGCTTAGGTGGTCTCTGGCCTGCTTATGTTAATTTTTAATGGCGTACTGGGGAAATTCCGGACGACTAGAAGAGTGCTAATGTTGTGCCAGTATTCAAATAGGGCAAGTGGGATGACTTGGGTTAGGTTAGCCTAACATACATTCTGGGCAAAATAATGTAAAAGTTAATATGGCATTCAACTGATAAATAATTAAGGATAAGAATGTAATTAATGCCAATCAACATAGTTTTATGAAGGATAGGTCTTGTCAATCAAACCTGATTTCATTCTTTGATGAGATCTCAAGTTTGACTGATAAGTACATTACATTTATGTAGTTAGCTTTTAAGACTTTTGTAAGACGTCTAAGTACCACATGATATTCTGATTTAAAAATTAGCAATATGTAGTATCAATAAAGAACATGTTAAATGGATTAAACACTGGCTAAGTAACTGGTGCTTTTCTGGAAGATTATGTTTTAATCAAACACAAAACACTGGGCTCAGTGCAGAGGTAACTGGGAGAGATTCTCTGGCCTGTGTTATACAGGAGATCAGGCTAGATGATCTAATGGTCCCTTCTGACTGTAAACTCTCTGAGTCTATGATTAAAATTAACATTGATACAATATTTAAAATCTCATTAGTCTAATTTAGAAGGAGGTCTAGATGGAACGTAATTGTAACATGGGCCCTGATCCTGCCAACACTCATGCTCATAAGCAACTTTACATAAATGAGTAGTCCCAGTGAGTTTAATGAGACTACTCACATGTGTAAAGTTACTTAATATGTGCATAAATGTTTGCAGGATTAGGGCCATAATTATCACACCATTTGATGTCTCTCTACCCCTTTCCATTCTGTGACTTTTTTTTTAGCCACAAAGGTCACTGAAATGTAGCCACCTCTGAAGGCAGGGCACTGGCTGGTAAACAACACACTCCACAACAGTGTGGGAAGAGGTTCTATTTGGTCAGCGACACCAGGGCAAACCCCTTCTTTTAATGGGGAGGAGATATATCCTCCTGAATATGGCCTAATGCTGTCAGTGACCAAATTGGGCATGGGGAAAGATAGTAGTATAGGTGTTGATGCCAGATTTCCATTTGCCACTGCTACCATTTTAAAAATAGGAGGTGGAAACCATCCATCCCTTCTTCCCGCAGCCCCCCAGTTCAAGTACTGATTGTAAATGAACCTGAGAGCTGAGCCTGCTTCAGTGCACTGAGACTCTGAAAACAAAATCAAAATGAGGGAGAGGCTGCTTACACAGGTATGTTTATAAAGGCAGAAATTGTTTCTAATCTGATGGTGTGGAAACAGTTGCTCTCATTAGTGGAAGTCAAGAGCCACGCTGGTATCCATCAGTGAAAAAACAAAAGGTGGGCACAAAAACTGGAAGTGAATGCGAGAAAAATACAGTAGTAGCTGAAATCATAGATTAGTAAAAATTTTGGTCTAAGCAGGAGATTTTTCTCAAATACGTACAGGCAAAAGGCTAACCAGCATCTAAAAAAAAAAACAGCTAATGAAAAGGCAGCAAAATAGAATAACTGAGGAAAGTAGCAACTGTACAGTACTGGCTATTTCCCAACCTCTGACAGCCCCAGGTAGAACTCTTCTTTTTTTTTTTTTTATCTTCAATGTTCTGTGGACAGTTTCACAGGTCTGAGGCAGGCCTGTGAATCTGTTGGTTTTCTTATTCCTTTTCTTGTTTATGTCTGTGTTTCACATGGTCCATTTCATTCAGAAACATCAGTTACTTTCAGTGTACTCAAACTGGTCATGGGATGATAAGAGGCTGCTTTGGTACATACAAGTGTGTGATTGAATATAATTCTTCATACTACATTTCAAATAAATGGAAATTTCCTCATCAATTATATAAAAATAAAAATTCCTAGATTGGTGGAAGGATATTTTTCATTTCATAGTAATGCATTTGAAAGTGGAGATTACTAGTGGTTGAGTGTGAAAGCGTTCTTTACAGTTATTTCCTCTTGGTGGTGATAAAGAGCTACAGTAGAATCTCAGAGTTACGAACACCAGAGATACGAACTGACTAGTCTATCGCACACCTCATTTGGAACCAGAAGTACACAATCAGGCAGCAGCAGAGATGGGCGGGCCGGGGAGAGAGGAGGAAATAAAAGCAAGTACAGTACTGTATTAAATGTACACTGCTTTAAAAAAGGAAA
The DNA here is from genome assembly GCF_011386835.1 of Chrysemys picta bellii. NCBI lineage: Eukaryota > Metazoa > Chordata > Testudines > Emydidae > Chrysemys > Chrysemys picta. The sequence continues at coordinate 13,462,736 of NC_088805.1, read as the reverse complement.
AGTTTAAATTTTTTTTGACAGATTAAGGAAACTGTTCCTGTGCTTGTTTCATTTAAATGAAGGTGGTTAAAAGCAGCATTTCTCTTCTGCATAGTAAAATTTCAAAGCTGTGTTAAAAGAACAGAAGTACTTGTGGCACCTTAGAGACTAACAAATTTATTTGAGCATAAGCTTTCGTGGGCTACAGCCCACTTCTTCGGATGCATAGAATGGAACATATAGTGAGGAGATATATATATATATATATATACATATACATATATCTCCTCACTATATGTTCCATTCTAGCCCACAAAAGCTTATGCTCAAATAAATTTGTTAGTCTCTAAGGTGCCACAAGTACTCCTGTTCTTTTTGCGGATACAGACTAACACGGCTGCTACTCTGAAAGACGTGTTAAGTCAATGTTCAGTTGTAAACTTTTGAAAGAACAACCATAATGTTTTGTTCAGAGTTAACACTGAAATGTTCCTATGAACAACCTCCATTCCCAAGGTGTTTGTAACTGAGGTTCTACTGTATCTTGAAAGTTACATCTGGAGGAGTGGGGATTTCCCTAGATTCCACCCCTTCCCTCCCCCCCCCCACGAGGGGTGTACACTCCTCCCCAAAAAATTTCCCCAACACCCCCCCAGTTACATTCAGTGTTGCCAATTTAGATGGTTGGAAATTTAATTGAAATTGAAACATTAATACACACTTTAAAAGCATACACAGTATATGAGAAGTTTCAGAGTAGCAGCCGTGTTAGTCTGTATCCGCAAAAAGAACAGGAGTACTTGTGGCACCTTAGAGACTAACAAATTTATTAGAGCATAAGCTTTCGTGGACTACAGCCCACTTCTTCGGATGCATCATGCACATCCGAAGAAGTGGGCTGTAGTCCACGAAAGCTTATGCTCTAATAAATTTGTTAGTCTCTAAGGTGCCACAAGTACTCTTGTTCTTTTTACAGTATATGAGAAAATACTTGTACCTGAGAAAGCATAATGGGTTTGAAAAGTATGACCAAAGACTGTTTTTTTTATGACAATGTCAGCACATTTGTTTCGGCTGTATTGGCCTACCTAATAATTTCAAATTATGGTTTGTAAGCAAGGTCTGAAGGAGCTCTCCCCTGGCAGCTAGTGGTGAGGCAGAGGTGGGTGGAAAGGCTTCAGGACCAGACTATATTTACATGAACACACCTATTCTGCCTATGTATCCAGCAGACAGAGCTGTGCTGCCCAAGTGATCAATTTTGGCTGGTGTTGGGTTACAAATCACTGTAGTATAAAAACTCCCGCACCGCAGTCTGGGTCTATGCTTGTTATGTACTATGTATGTATCCTGTGAACCTTGTAACCAATACCTGTAATCCCTCATAACTCAAGCCTGACCCCAGATGTACAGTACCTTCCCGGTTAACTTGTGTAAATTTGATTTTAAACATTAGCTTTAATAAAACATTTTAATGTGGGGGTCATGAAATGTTGTTGTTCTTATTGTCTGAGTAAAGGGCAGCAGAACTGTGCTTAGCCTGCCGGAATGAGGGCTCTCCCTCAGGGCTGAATTTGTGCTAGGGCTTGCCAGGGCTAAGCCTCAGCACCTCTAGGCTTGGCAGTTCATAGCCTCGGGACCTCTGGGCTGGTCACATCAGTTATGAACGGGAATCATCGAGTGATCCATCCCTTGTTGACCATTCCCGGCTTCTGGCAAACAGAGGCTAGGGATACTCAGAGCATGGTGTTGCATCCCTGCTCATCCTGGCTAATAGCTATTGATGGACCTATCCTCCATTAACTTATCTAGTTCTTTTCTGAACCCTGTTATAATTTTGGCCTTCACAACATCCCTGGCAAAAAGTTCCACGGGTGACTGTGCATTGTTTGAAGATATACTTCCTTTTGTTTGTTTTAAACTTGCTGCCTATTAATTTCATTGGGTGACCCCTAGTTCTTGTGTTAAGTGAAGGGGTAAATAACACTTCCTTATTCATTTTCTCCACACCAGTCAAGATTTTATAAGCCTCTATCAAAACCCCCTTAGTCATCTCTTTTCCAAGCTGAAAAGTCCCAGTCTTTTAAATCTCTCTTCATATGGAATCTGTTCCATACCCACTAATCATTTTTGTTGTCCTTTTCTGAACCTTTTCCAATTCCAATATATCTTTTTTGAGATGGGGTGACCGGAACTGCATGCAGTATTCAAGATGTGGGCATATCATGGATTTATATAGTAAAAGTGGGGGAGCTTGGTTTGCCAGACTGATGAACTAAGCCAATACTGACAACATACATGAAAAGGCTGCAAAGCATCACGCCTCCGGACTGCATCAATGTGCAGAAAGCCTTATAAGCCAGTCACTGTCAAAGCCAATTTTAGAAGAACTTAATGAGGCTGTTAAGAATGCTGGAGACACAACTCATTTTATGTGAACCAACATGGCTGTTGCATCATACTTTCTATTTAAGCAAGAGAAAAACCACACACTATAAACTGGAGGCCAATGTTAATTGCATTATCATTTGTTAATCCTGAAGTTGGACACTGGTTTCTAACAAGACCAGCAAATGATCACTATCTTTCTGAAAAAATTCAGCTGACTCTCTAGAAGCATGCAATGCAACAGTGTAAGACTCAGCAGTTGAAAAAGTGAAGAACTCTCTCATCATATTCAAAATATGTGCATACATGGCTGATGAATGCACCAATGCAAATAGGCATCAAGTATTAAGTCATTGCATATGTTATCTTGATGTCCATGGTAGGCCAGTAGATGCATTCTAGATGTTCAGGTTATAGAAGACACATCAGCTGCATCTGTAACATCTTAGAAGAGTTAAATGCTTGTAAATTGAACCCCAAACAGATGGCTGCTTGTGCATTTGATGGAGCTACAAACTTCTCTGGAAGACATAGTGGAGTACAATCTTCCCTCAGAGAAAAATGTAACCCTAATCTCTCTATACACACACTGCAGAGGACATCTACTCCAGATAGTGCTAGTACGAGCTGCAGAATCTTCAAAAGACATTAAAAAGCCATAAATTTAATGGCTATTTTTACTGGATTTTTTTCAGCAAGAGTCCAAAAGGTCTGAATGTCTTGGAAACAAATAGAAGATACACTGGGATTGAAGTTCAAATTAGTCCAACATGGGAAAACTCACTGGCTTTCTCATGAGCAATTCTTGGTTGTTGTTTTAAAATTACTGCAACCATTATTATTGGCTTTGGAAAGTATCCACCAAGATAGGACAGATGTAAATAGTGAGGCTGGTGGACAACTTTAGTTACTTAGTTCAGCGAAGACTATCGCTGTTCTCTCTCTTGTAAGTCTACTTGGTTGAAACCACTTGGATCATTAAACAATGTCATTCAGGCATCTGCTACAACAGTAGTAGATCTTTGTCCAGCAGTAGAAGCTACCCTTGTATCAATCAGAGATATCCATTGAAAATGTACTGGAAGAAGCAAAGACTTCAGTCCAGAAGTTGACTAATGAAGGTGCTTATATTGACTCCTTAAGTGAAGAGGACAAGAATTGTTTAAGCTGCTGAAAAAGTACACAGACTAGATTCTTACAAATCTACAATAGCCATTTCTGGATTCTACTCAACCTCCACGTAGCTTTTACAGATGCCTGTCTTATAAAACACCTACAACTGAATGGAGTGAGGCACTACCAGCAATGGGGCTGCTATGTGATCAGGACAGAATAGAAAATTTTGAACACAAGAGTGGAATATCATATGACAAACAAATGAAGATTTAACTTCAACTTCTTTATCATCACTAGTGGTTTGACCCAATCTTTGTACTATGTTTCCTGGGATGAAAGAAGTAGGAATCCATCTCTTGCTACTCCCAGTCACAACAGCTACAGTTGAGCACTCTTTTCCCTCATTGAATAGAATTTTGTGTTCTGAAAGAAGTTGCCTTTTCCTGATCATGAGCATATCATGAAGGACTGGAAGTACCGGACACACAAGAAGACACCAAAGAGTGCAAAATTACAACAAGAAACCAAGAAGGTTGTTGATGTAGTGCTTCATTGTAGGCTGGAGTAGCCAACTTTATTTTCTGTGATGATTTTAAAACATGAGTTAAATCTTAATAAAATGGTTGTGAAACATTTTTCAGTTTTTACAATTCTGCCATTTACTACCTTTGCCCTCACAGTCTCAACCCTCGTCAGCCCTCACCCCCCCAAATATTCCAACATGCACCCTAATTTCAGTTCCTGGGGAAAACACTGTTTTCTGCCAGGTTTACTAGTTTTATGTTGCAAGTTTTGTAACGTGTTTAGGCAGTGATGGATGTACTATGCTGGAGATTAAGGAAATGACCTTAGTCTAGCTGTGTTGTCAGTGGGTTATAAAATTAATTGGAGACAGGAAAAAGCAGGAAAGCTGTGTTCTAAATGATTTGCGTCTGGATGACTAAGTGGAAGAAGAACAATTGACGGGACTTCTGGGAATGGCTCAGTCAACACTTGTGTAATTGAGTTAGTAATATAACTTTGGTGTGTGAAATTTTTAGATCACCAGTTTTAATAAAATATGGGGGTGGGTGGGGGGTGGAATAGTAAAGAAGCCTCTATAATGAGGCTTTGCATTTATAGGATCTGATCTTGCTCCCATTAAAGTAAATGGCCAAGCTCCCATTGATTTCAATAGGACTGGCATCAGGCCCATATAGTTCTTTTTCTTGAAATCTCAAAGTTAGATAAGGATGATTTTCTCAATTTTTACAGAAGGGGCAACTGAGGCACTGAATGGTTAAAGTCACTTGCCCATGTCACTCAGAGCCAGGTCTCCTGATTTCCATTCCTTTGTCGTATTCACTACTACAACTGTCTCTGAACAAGGGTAACAACAAACAGCTCTGGATTTTTTTCTTGTAGGGATTATCCTGAGCTGGCAGGCTGTCTGAGGTAGCGGTTCAGCTGTTTGTCAGCTAGAATTCCATCTTGATAAGCTGAATTCTTTGCTGTATTAATCTTCATCCCTCTCTGGTGTTGGGCAAAGTAATCCACAGCATGAACTGATAGTGATATGAACCCTGTGCTGATGTAGTTTCAAAGGCAAGTCAACATTTTATCATGTAGGCACATTCATACTGTCCTAGTTCAGCAGATCTCAAACTATGGGGCGGGCCTCCCAAGGGAGGTACGGTAATGTGTCAAGGGAGGCATGAGCTGTATGTGCCTTTTTATGTTTTTATTTTTTAAGAGCTCTGGTTGTCAGCCCTAGGTGGCTGGAGCTCGTGCAGAACGGTTGTGCACTATGGGCGGCACGTGAACTGCCATCCGGGGGATGCTATCCCCCAGCCCCACCCTTTCCAAGCCCCCAGCCCCGGAGCTCCGGGAGGGCGGGCGGCGCAGCCCCCAGCCCCGGAGCTCCGGGAGGGCGGGCGGCGCAGCCCCCAGCCCTGGAAGGCTCCAGCTTGAGCCCTAACTGGGGCCACAACACAGGGACAGGGGAACTGGCAGGAGGAGGTCTGGTGGCAGAGTGTGGGCAACAGCCACACCAGGCTTTTTGGGGAGGCACAGCCTCCCCCAGCCTATGATACCTGCCACCCATGCTAGGCACATTTGGGAGGCAGGGATAAAAGGGACAGCTGGAACTCCGCCGCTCATGCTCTCTTCCCCCCCCACACCCACCTGTCCTCAATCCCTCACCTGGAGACGACGGAGCTCTGGCTATCAGCCCCATGGAGGTGGCAGTGGGGCACTATGTCTGCTGTGAAGTGATACTGATGAATATCACTTTTCACATTGTCATCCTTATTTCTGTGCTGCTGCTGCTGCTGGCGTGGCGCTGCCTTCAGAGCTGGACGGTGGTCCATGTACTTGGGGGGAAGGAGTGTAAAGGACTAAAAACACAAAGAAGGGGAGCCCAATCAAATAAGTTTGAGAATCACTGTCCTGCTTTAATCTGGAGCTCACACTGCCACATTCCAGCATTCTATTTAGTGATTTTTTTTAGCTAATATATTTTATAAAAAATCTTTGATACCACTTACAGTCTGCTTCTGCATTTCCACTTCTTACTGGGAGTTTTGGGTACGCAAGGATTGGTGCTATAGTGCTGACACTCCCATTTTAAATAAGCTGTGCTTGGCTCCATTAAGTCATATGTGCATACTTCCTTACACACAAGCACACACTTTAAGGAGCTGAAGATTAAGGTAGTTTAACTGATATTTATCGTATGTTCATCTGTTCCAATAAGTAGAGGTGAGGATGGCATAAACAGTGGAGAACTGTGGCAAGTAGGTTTCTTTGGCTGAAGAATTGTTTGGATGTTAGTATAGTAAAGGCAGGTGAAAGAGTTCAGAGAATCTCCAGTCAGCTCGGCATTGATGGGAATGAGTCCCAGTTGGTAGGGAATGAGCGTTGCTGCTGGAACAAGAATAAAGCATCTCAGGAGAAAGGGGAATTCTTAGCTCATTGAAACTATTTCTCAGCAAAAAGTCTCCTTAGGGCTCGACAGCTCATACCAAATCCAGTATTGTACTCTCCCTAACACTCCCTGCCAAGTGTGTTAGTCAAAGTTTAACGTAGAAAAGGAAAGCAAAACATCAGAACGGGGATCTTCTATGTGGATCTGAGAGGAAAGCTTTGCATGTAGAATGTATTTAACTGTTTCTCTTCTGAACAACACACCAACCACAGCCAATACATGGGTTCATCCATTGCAGACGGATGTATTTACCTATTTACCTGTACCCTAATGTTAATATATTATCCCTCTGGTTCGCACACAGATTTTAAATGGCGGGGGGGGGGGGGGGGAGAATAAAATCTCTTCCAGGACAGCACTGGGGGAAAATTGTTACGGTATGTTCTATACATCGTGCTTCTTGCTATTCACTTTTAAGCTGTGCATTGTTTGTTACATATGGGTTTCTCTAACTTTTTCCTAGCCTGGACCAATTTTTTAATGCAAAGCTAGACTGATGGGCTCCCACCCTGTTCTTCAGAATCTCATGGACCATCTCCCTTCCCAGGACTAATTGTATGACACTCCTGTGACACCAATGGCAATTGCTTACATGGAAAAATAATATTTAGGAAAGTATTGAATGTATTTCTTGCTGTATTTAAATGGGGTTTAGCAGCTGGAAATGAGGAGTAGCAGCTGGCATGATAGTGACCATCATCTTTCCTTGGACCACCAGCACGTGCTCCACAGGCCATCCATCAGTGGTACACAGACCACAATTTGGGAACCTCCATATGAGAGTATAGCACTAGAAATGATTAAAATTCAGGTTGAGAAGGCATTTCCATGATAAACCCCTATTTCCAGGTTTCATTTGCAGATTTCCTAGATCTGTAGCCAACCATTTCCCACCAGCATTCCATCCATTTCTCTAAGGTGCTGAGCTAGTTGCACTGTAGCACTTACAACAGTTAGTTCCTCACACTTCATCGTAAAACATGCACAAGACTCATTAATGCCTGTTTCTAGGATTATAGCTGGAATGCAGTGGTTTAAGAATTTAGGTAATGTAACTAGACCCAATGTTGCTTCTATCAAAATCAGTGGCAGAACAGCCATTGACTTAAGTGGGGGCTAATTCAGACTCTGTCCCAAAAGCAACTAACGCTGAGATTGCTGTTTTGGCCCAGAATTAATGGTCCAGATGTTGCCATCCAGGCTGAACAAATGCAGTTGTTTTACACCAGAAGAAACCTTTGTGTCTTCGTCAGTCCCATCAGGTTTGTCCTGGTGACACAGCTGAGGAAAAATCAAGGACTGGAAAGATTTTTATTATCTGATGTTGAAAATTAAAGACAGAGTCAACTTCATCCCTGTTATAACTCCACTGACTTCAGTGATATTAGAACAGGGCGGAATCTGGCCTATTATATTTATCCTGAGTTTGGGAATGGTCAGTGATATATAATTCAGGTTCCATTGTAGAATGTTTTTCTTGATAATGGGCCCAATCCTCTGCACAGGGTGGGGCCCATTTTGTGAGGGTATTCTTCATATTCCCAGAGGCCTTCCTTTATAGCATATGAGGCTATTCTGTTCCTCACAATCAGGGTCTGTGCACCCCAATTCTGCATCTGCTAGAGTAGTTGCGGAATTGCATCCTTGGACCCCAATCGTAGAGTCAGCTTCTCCAGCAGAATAGAACATTTTTAAGGAATATTATTCCAGCTCATTTCTTATGCTAGAAACTCCTTTAATAAAACAAAAAAAATTTCTCTCTGATCTAAAATAGTTGCTTCAACTCATCAGGTTTGTGACAGGCAATGTGAAACCATCTAAAAGCAATCAGGGGATGCTGCATCTGAGACAGACAGTTTCTGTTGGAGGGGCTGTGAGATGCGCATGCCACAGAGGGTAGTGGGAAAGCAGAGCATACACGTGAACAGAACAGCCCTGTATGGGGTACTGTTCTAAGTACAGCAACCCTATTCCGAGCAACCTGAAGAAGAGACAAAAGGGCGAGAAATAGACTATTTTTTTCTGCTGGGATTTTCTTTAAAACATTTTTAAAAATACTTAATTTTTGTAAATTTGTTAGTAGAAATTATATTTTTGTCAACTTTCAACAAACAGAGATGGCCTTAGGATGTTAGACTACGCACTAGTTTTAAAGCATGGTGGCAGTATTGCCAAACCCAAGTGTTCCCCAAAATCATGAGAGACTTAAAAATAATGAGATTTTAGAAAATAATATATTTGGGGCCTTTATTTGCTTTCTGGAGTTTGAGCCATTAGGATTCCTGTTTTCAAGCTTTTGTACATAAACACGAGGACTAGACTTTTTTTTATTTTTTAATTAAATGTGGGCTTTTTACATAAATCACATGACTCCAGGAGCCTGAAGCTTTAAAAAAAATTTCAAATATGGCAACAGTCATGATAAAATTGTGTGAATTGGCAACACTGTATGTAGTGACCTTAATATGTCAGACAACGAGATAACCCAAAGCCTGGATCCAAGTTTGGCTCTGGTTCTGACATCGAACTTTGTTCCTGAAGCCCTGCTCTGATTTTTGCTGTACTAAAATACAGGTGTTTTTTTTTTTTTTTACCCCACAGATATAAAGGAGCATTTCATATATCATTATCAGCTACAACTGACAGGAGAGCTGTTCGCTAGCTGTCCAGTTTAGCAAGTGTAGAGAACCACTTTGTTCCATTTTCTGATTATGCCTGATGACTAAAAGGGAAAATAACGCCACCAGCTGATAGTCGCTGGTTTCTCACAGAATTGTGTAGATTTCCAAAACAGGAGACTGTTGCAGTAAGTAAAATAAGCATTGACTCAGTGTAATACTTTGTCATACAGACATTCCTAGGCCTGACTTTGACCTCAGTTGCACTAGTTTTCAGGGTAGCTCCATTAACTTAACTGGCATTTTTCCTTATTTGGGCTGCAGTCCTGTAATTGGATCCGTTGAGGGGCACCCCTGTGACTACAGGGAGCCCCACAGACAGTGGTGGATTAGCCACTGGGCCAATGGGGCCCATGCCCAAGGGCCCCCAGCCAACCGGGGGGCCCCAGAAAAAATCCACTGCAGGAGGTGGAAGCCCAGAGCCCTGGGCAGGGGAAGCCCTTGCGCCCTGACCCTGCTCCACAGCAGCAGCGCCAGGTGGGGGAAGCCCCAGTGCCCTCCCTTCCCCAGCAGAAGCTGTGAGATGGGGGAATCCCTCTCCCCCCCCCGCCCAGTGGCCCCTGACCCCATCCCCGCCAGAAGCCAAGGGATGGCGGAAGCCCCCACCCCAGCGGTCCCCTAGACCCCATCCCTGGCAGAAACCGTGGGATGAAGGAACACACCCAAGGTGGCCCCCAGAAGCCAAGGGACGGGGGAACTCCCTCCTCCCAAGCAGCCCCTGACTCTGTCCCCGGCAGAAGCCAAGGGTGAGGACAGAGCTTCTCCAGTCTTGGGGTCGAAGTTGGAGGGGGGGGAAGGAGCAAAAGGGGTTGCAGGGCTGCAGTGGGGAGGTGGAATGGGGGGACCCTGGGTGGAACAGGAGTGGCCGCAGGGAAGGGGCAGAAAGGGGTGGGGTGGTGGGCCAGGCTGCAGTCGGAAGGTGTGGAATGCAGGCGGGGCCGCAGGCAGAAACAGTGGGGTGGGGGCTCCCCACTTGCTCTGGCCCAGGGCCCCAGGAAACCGTAATCTGCCTCTGCCCAGACTTCAGTGGGTTCCATGCAAGCGCCAGGGCAGATCCTTGTGCCTTCATGGATCCCATGGTAGTATCGGGGCCTTAAAGTACGGAATCTGAGTCAGGCCCAATGAGTCTGTAATCAACATCATCAGTTAGGAAGCGTCAGTTCCCATTTTCAGTGGAGCTTTCCATTCACTTAATTTGTTTAATGGACAGCAAAATACAGCACACTTGCCAGAAGTGCATTCAGCAACTGTGATTAAGATTCTCCCTCTGGTCTGAAAAGTAACTTTTGAACATACAGTATTGTTGTGTGTGGTTTTCATCAGTGATTCTAGACATCCATCATTATGGCATGTCCATCCTGGGGATGTTTTAACCACCTGGTGCTTTGATAACCTTAATTTCGCCAACAGTACGGAATAAATAGAGCTCTCAGCTGTGTAATAAAATAATGTTTTAAAAATAATGTCTAAAGGAAGGGTATAAAATCAGAGCATTAGTGGGATTCATTTAGCCGGGAGTAGAATCCAATAGGGTATTTCGTGTTGTTTTTACCTTTTGAATTGTCTCCGCCAGTTATGGGTTTTTTAAGAGCTGTGATTATATTTTCTGATGCCCAATAACACGAATAAGTCTGTTCAGAAAGAACCTTTCTGTGTACACCACTTATTTGTAAAGCAGAAGGGGTTCCTCCTCTCCCACTAACGGCACTCTGCCAAACTCACTTGCATCTTCTAACAGCTCAGCTGCTGACTTCTTGGTCAATTACTCATGAGAGAAACTCGCTTTTAGATCATTCTGTGTTCAGATTTTCAACTCAAAATAAAATAAATATTTGGGTAATTTCCCCTGAGGGGAGGATGGAAAATCCTGAACACTTGAGAATCCATCCTATAAACCACATAAAATCTGTGTGAAAGGGAAACTTCTAACCCCAGCATATTTGTAGAACCCATGAAAGATAACAAATTAATGAGCATCAGGGTAGAACATAAGGAAGATAAAATAAGGATACACACAGATGGAGATGAATGGCTTCCTGATACATTTCAGAGTAGCAGCCGTGTTAGTCTGTATCCGCAAAAAGAACAGGAGTACTTGTGGCACCTTAGAGACTAACAAATTTATTAGAGCATAAGCTTTCGTGGACTACAGCCCACTTCTTCGGATGCATAATAAATTTGTTAGTCTCTAAGGTGCCACAAGTACTCCTGTTCTTTTTTCCTGATACATATACAAGAAGATCCTTTGAATACAGGATGGGGATCTTTGCTTACTGAAGTCAATGGCAAAATTCCGATTGACTGTGGTGTAGGGTGACCATTTTGACCGGGACAGTCCCTTTTTTAAGCCCTGTCCTGGCTGTCAGGATTTTTTTCCCTCCAAAAGTGGGCATTTGTCCTGTTTGCTCTTGCCGACTTGATCTGTTGACAGATGTCCACTTTTGTCAAAAAAGCGGGTTGCAGTGTGGAGGAATGTGGGGGGGAGGGAACAGAGATGACAGCCCTGCACCGGGGTGGGGGGGGAGGGGAGAAGCAGGGAGGGAAGGCAGCGTTCACGCATGCAGGGGTATGGCAGGCTTCCAGCAACCGGAAACAGCCTCATGGGGGGGCCCTCAGGCAAGCCGCTGGGGGTGTCCCATTTTCCCTTTAGGAAATGTGGTCACCCTACGTCTCAATACTGCACCACTAAAGAGACCAAGGTGATCAAACCACCATAGCAGAAGTGCCTACAGAGAGCAACATTCTCAAGATGCTTTTTTTTTTTTTTTAAACTATTTGCCTAAGGAACATTTAGGATAAAGCCCAAAGAAGCTAGATGCTCTTGGAAGTGAGGCCCAGCACAATAGCTGCTGTTGGGTCTATTAAAAGTGGAAACAAGGACAGCATGCTTGGCTTCATGGAGTGGCTTACATCCTACTAGCTGATTTAGGAGAGTTGCTGCTGATCTCTGAAAGGTAGACACCCCCTCTAGCCCTGATTCAGTATTGCCAACCCACCAATCCTAGGGATTGGTGACACTTAAAATTATAGGAGTACTTGTGGCACCTTAGAGACTAACAAATTTATTAGAGCATAAGCTTTCGTGGACTACAGCCCACTACAGCCCACGAAAGCTTATGCTCTAATAAATTTGTTAGTCTCTAAGGTGCCACAAGTACTCCTGTTCTTTTTGCGAATACAGACTAACACGGCTGCTACTCTGAAACTTAAAATTATGAAACTGGCTTCAAAATTATGAAATTTATCAAAAATAATAAATGTTGGGTGCTTTTTACTTGGCTTTTGGTTTCTGGGCCTTTGGGGGTACTCTTGGGTCATATTTTCAAGCTTTTCTCTGCCACCAGGAGGCCTAGAAATGTCCTTTTTTAAAATGAAAGCTGAGATTCTGACAATCATCTGGTTTCAGGTACTTTAAGAAAAAGACTATATATCACCGAACTCATGAGAAAACCATGAGAATTGTCATCACTGCAATGATGAGCTGAAAGGATCCATAAAGATGGGGGGAGGAAAGGAAAGTGTTTGGAAAAACAGCAGGTTCTTAGGACTCCAGAATCCTTCCTCTATCATGGATAATGTGGAAACAGCTAGTCAGTATCCAATCAGGCATTGGGTAAAATGTCGGGTGTAAGCATGTGTGTTTTAGGAACAAGCATCAGCAATAGGGAAATTACTTGATGCAAGTTGGGAAATTGTGATCAGGCCTCATTCACCTTGAGTTTTATGTTTGGGAGTTATAATCTGCTGCTTGAATGCTGACTCCCCTTTTTGCAGCAGTCCACTGCTGCTCCTGAACATGCATCACTGCGGTTTGATTCTTAGTCTTGGATCGCTTCAGCTTTGAGATCGAAAACACACATAAGACTGTTTGCTGGTATAGGCTGGAGATTTGTGTCACATCAAATAAGGCCTAAAAGTTATTATCTGATTGATGTGATCTCTAATTTTAATTATTTTTGAAAGTTTGTCCTTTCCCCCCATCCCCTTAAGAAATAATGGGGGATGGATCGAGACAAGTGGTATCTTACAGCAGGGTAGCAGCAGGAATTTTGCAGCTGTATCCTTAATGCTGTTTTCATTACACTGTTTTGAATATATAATATTTACTGTTATCTGTTATTTCCTTGTTTCTTGTGTTTTTTAAATGCTCAAACCTATACATAAAGTTTAAAACTAAAATCAAGACTTACCTAGTATCCATGTCCATTTTATGACTGCATGAGACTGTGTATTAGATACCCATACTGTGTTAAAATGAAATTAGGGGGTCCATTTTTGACATGGGGCCAACTATCTATTAACGGAGAGATTACAAATCTAGCATGTTTTGGAATGTATTCAGACTCCTTCAGCAAAGGAATCTTTTTAGAACAGCGATGACCTTACTCAGGGCCAAATGTTCTACTGGTTTAAACTAACCCATCTGCCAATGGCTCCATGGGGCCATTGCAGCAGAAAGGATCGCCATAGTGCAAGGATGCTCTGCCACACGCCCGTTCTCCCAGGAACTCGCTGGTGGTCTGGAAAGGATGGCAGAGAGCCAGCTACACTCGTTCATTACCATCCAGGGATAATCTACACACAGGGGGAGTTCTCTACTGCCAGGTTTGCCACATTTAAGTCTGCTTTGTACCAGGAGATCAGTGCAAAGCAGGTATCACAGGGTTAAGGATCTGCCCTCAAACAAACAATTGGGGCAAGTTCTTTTTATTTTTATTATTATCAATTATTATTACTTTATATTGCAATACAACGTGAAGGTCCCCATGAGAATCATGGCCGTATTGTATGAGATATTGGACAAACAGAAAAGGTAGAATTTTTCTGGAGAATTTATGGCAAAATCCCTGAAACTCCTTGTATTAAGTGATTTTTAAGTATCTTTGTCATTCACTTTTCTAGGGACGAGGGGTCATGGTGGATTCTCCATCATTTTCAGTTTTTAAGTCAAGACTGGGTATCTTCCTGAGAGATTATGCTGTATCTCAAACAGAAGCTGTAAGCTTGATGCAAAGGTTACCGGGTGAGACTTATTGGCCAGTGTTATGCAGAGTCAAACTAGATGATCATAATGGTCCCTTGTGGCCCTGAAATGTATGAATCTCAAAGAAGACATGGTCCCTGCCTCGAAGAGTTTACAATCTGAATTGAAAGAAGACACAACAAGGGATTGTAAAACAATAGCAGGAATGAGGGGAGGCAGCATGAAGGTAACAGTGATGAGATCTTGATGTTACCGAGGCTGGCTATGTGCACTGTATGATGGTTCCAAATTATAGTTTGTTTAATAAGACGGTGTGGCAGCATAGATGAAAGAGCAGAGCTGTTTGCAAGACAAATGCACACTGGAGTCAGTGGATGCGTGCCATTGACGGTGGGTACCTTAAGAACATCAGAGCAGCCGTACTGGGCCAGACCAATGGTCCATCTAGCCCAGTATCCTGTCTTCCGACAAGGGCCAATGCCAAGTGCTTCAGAGGGAATGAACAGAACAGGCAATCGAGTGAGCCATTCCCCTGTTGTCCACTCCCAGCTTCTGGCAACAATTGCTTCTAAAGACTGAATTTTGTTATGAGATTATCTTCCCTGGAGAAGATGTAGATCCATTTTTTTTCTGGGTTTGTTTCCAGAGTGAATGCAGATTCAAGGTCAGTTCTCAAAGAAACACCAGTACTCTTGCCCCTATGCACTAGTCTTTATTGTGTTCTCTAGTCTTTTGATAAGGTGTCTCCTACCGATTCTGAATGTACCTGCATATCATCGCTGCTTGTCACGCTATGCCCCATGCCAGTAACTTCGCTCCTGGCAGTGACTCCCAATCTGGCACACATGGTGGACAAAATTCTGCGCTGGAATAAACTATTGCAGCTCCATTGACTTTCACGGAGGTGGGCCATTTACAACAGAGAATTTGGCCCACAGGGTTTAGTATTATATACACTTGCATAGCATTCCATGTGTTAGACCCTATTGCACTTCTGATCACTTGCATGCCATATCTCTTCTGTTGCTTTTTGGAGGCTCCGGGGTGGGGGGTCTTTCCTGTGTGAATTCTCTCAGTTCAGAAATGCAGACACAGTTCCAAAGCTGAAGGCAAAGGGTGAGAACTAATACATCTGCAAGTAATATTGATCTTGGCTATAAACACAAAACAGTCAGTGCTTGATTACTATAGATGTGAACATTCAGTATAAATTCCATTGCCGTTTAACTCAGCCTGAGACTTCTTGGCATTGTAAGATAGCAGTGCTTCCATGGGGGATGGATGAGATATCTGTGGAATACTGATGTTATAGCATCATATTGTGGTCACAATAGCATAAGATTATTGACAGCTATGGTAACGTACAATAGACTGTGTCATCAGTAAGTGGTGGGGACCGACCTCTGTGCTACTTTAATATTCCTCATCTGGAAGAGCTCGCAGAGCTCCTCAGGATGCCGCTTCCAGCAGCTGAGGACGCTGTGGGAGAACTCGGAGGGAATCACAGAACTGCACGCAGGCAGAGTGGGTTGCTTCGGGAGAGACTGCTGTGCTGAGTAGAACTGGGGGCTGAGGTGGGGGGTGTCCCCCTTCCCCTGCCTCAGGATAGGTCGGTCAGCCTGCCGTCATCCCCCCGGACACACCCACACCCACAGGGGCAGCTCTATGTATTTTGCTGCCCCAAGCACGGCAGTCAGGCGGCTTTCGGCGGCGCGCCTGCAGGAGGTCTGCTGGTAACGCAGATTTGGCGGCATGCCTGCGGGAGGGCCATCGGTCCCGTGGCTTCAGCGTACCCGCCGCTGAAGTGGCGGGACCGGCAGACTTCCTGCAGGCATGCCACCGAAGGCTCCCGGACTGCCGCCCTCACAGCGACCGCAGGCTGCCCCCCACGGCTTGCCGCCCCAGACACGCGCTTGGTGCACTGGTGCCTGGAGCCGCCCCTGCGCACACACGCCACTTTCCTCTCCCTTCCCCTTCAGTTGAAAAGCGGTTGACAGTCTACTAGGATGCCCCTGGAACACTGGGATTGAGAAACCTGCATCATGCGACACTGTACTTGCCCCAGGAGGTATTGCAAACCCTTTCTAAAGCACCTTGCGGCCAGTTGCACAGTGGGATTGCTACCCACAGTGCACTGCTCTCTGTGTCGATGCAAGAGCTGCTAGTGTGGATGCATTCTGCTGACACAAGGTGCATAGTGTGGACATGCAACAGCAGTTCAATTAAAGCACTTTAGTTAAAGCCGCATAACTTTTGGTGACAAAAATTTTTCGAGTACAAGGCCTTAGTTTGTGGCACAACAAGGGCATCTACTCTCAGGCTTCTGGCTCCCTAGCCGTTGCCTTTCTTGGTTGGAGACACGCCTCTCTCTCCCTCCTGAGCAGAGTATTGCCAGACTGAACAGTTCCTTGCCTTCATTGTGTTATTCCCAGCAAAAGACAGTCTGCCTAAGCAGGTCTATTTTTTTCGTCTCTTCAGAGACTAATAACAGTGCAACTTCCTACAGTTACCACACAGTTCTTTAAAAGCCAGCATATTTTATTCTTAAAGTAAAAGCATTACAGAGAAAACATATTAAAAACAATCAAAGAACCTACACACATACAAATGAAGCTAACCAAAGATCACCCCAACTTTAACATGGGCTCTGGATGGATCAGTCCTTTAGAACCCCAGAAAAGGGTCTTGTCTGTGGTCACAAATTCATAGCAGCCTCAGCTCAGAACTAGCCCACTCATGAAAGTTTAGTCCCTTCTGTACAATTCAGGGGTCTTTGATCTGGAGTTTCCAGGAGTAGGTAATCATTAGATAATGGGTTTCCTCCCAAGTACCTCCTAGGAAAATCACATCACATGTATTGTCCCAAACAGTTAGTTGAAGTGCCTGACATTTTCCCAAGGTTTACATTAGTCTCCTAGAAAAGTTACATATTCCTACAATAACACATAAACAGTTGCATTTTTAATACAATGGATGCCAAGGGTATTAAACCTAATAAGGTTTGATCAAGATGTTGCAAGAAATTGCCCTCTGTCACAAGAGCTACCAGTGACTGCACAGCATCCTGGGCAAGGTCCTTCCTTTGCTTTGCACTGCAATATGTGTGACAAAGTTCCTCCTCTATCTTGGTGGGTCCTGCGCTTATTGGTGGATTTTCTTGCCTCAGAGGTTCACCATGTGGGTTGGGGAACAGCCCAGAGACCTTCCCCTCTGGAAGAACCCACAGTCTAGGTCAATTGGGAGGTTTGGGGGGAACCCGGGCCCGCCCTCTACTCCGGGTTCCAGCCCAGGGCCCTGTGGATTGCAGCTGTCTATAGTGCCTCCTGTAACAGCTGCATGACAGCTACAACTCCCTGGGCTACTTCCCCATGGCCTCCTCCAAACACCTTCTTTATTCTCACCACAGGACCTTCCTCCTGGTGTCTGATAACGCTTGTGCTCCTCAGTCCTCCAGCAACACACACTCAGCTCCTTGCACCTCTTGCTCCCAGCTCCTCACACTCACACCACAAACTGAAGTGAGCTCCTTTTTAAAACCCAGGTGCCCTGATTAGCCTGCCTTAATTGATTCTAGAAGCTTCTTCTTAATTGGCTCCAGGTGTCCTGATTAGCCTGCCTGCCTTTACTGGTTCTAGCAGGTTCCTGATTACTCTAGTGCAGCCCCTGCTCTGGTCACTCAGGGAACAGAAAACTACTCATCCAGTGACCAGTATATTTGCCCTCTACCAGACTCCTGTACCCCACTGGTCTGAGTCTGTCACATATCCCTCCCCCCTGCTCAACGCCAAGGGGTTGGGCAGCTTGGGACACCAGACAGTGCACACGTGACAAGCCATCGGCGTTGCCATGACGGCTCCCTGCTCTGTGTTGCACACGGAACTGGAAAGGTTGGAGGGATAAAAACCATCTGGTCACCCTTGTGTTCTTCTCCTTGTTCCGCTGCATCCATTGAAGAGGGGCATGGTTGGTCACGAGGACAAATCTGTGCCCGAGCAGGTAGTAGTGCAATGTTTCCATGGCCCATTTTACAGCGAGGCATTCTCTCTCCACCACTGCATATTTTTGTTCCCTTGGAAGGAGTTTCCGACTGAGGTATAGAATTGGGTGTTCCTCCTCCCCAATCATCTGTGATAGAACGGCCCCCAACCCTACTTCCGATATATCCGTCTGCAGGATAAACTCCTTGGTGAAATCAGGGGCTATCAGTACGGGGTTACTGCAGAGGGCAGTCCATAGGTCTGTGAATGCTTCCTCTGCTGCATCAGACCATCTCACCAGATCAGGTCCACGGGCTTTCACTAGGTCTGTCAGAGGGCTTGCCCTTGTGGCAAAGTGGGGGATAAATCGTCGGTAATACCCCACCACACCTAGGAATGCACGGACTTGTTTCTTGCAACTTGGTCAGGGCCAATTTTGGATGGCTTCTAACTTGTTCACTTGGGGTTTTACCAAACCTTTTCCCACAATGTAGCCAAGATATTTGGCCTCTGTAAACCCTACAGCGCACTTGGCAGGGTTTGCTGTAAGGCCAGCTCACCTGAAGGTATCGAGGACTGCCTCCACCTTCTCCAGGTGGGTTTCCCAGTCTGGGGTATGAATGACCACATCGTCCAAGTAGGCAGCAGCATAATTGTTATGCGGGCGTAATAGCTTGTCCATGAGGCGCTGGAAGGTAGCTGGGGCCCCGTGTAGTCCAAAAGGGAGGACAGTATATTGAAAAAGATCCTCTGGTATAGAGAACGCAGTCTTTTCCTTTGCATCTTCTGCAAGGGGAATCTGCCAGTACCCCTTTGTCAAGTCTAGAGTAGTCAAGTACCGGGCATTACCCAGACGGTCCACTAGCTCATCTATGCGAGGTATGGGGTACGCGTCGAAGTGGGATACTTCGTTTAGTCACCGGAAGTCATTGCAAAATCTTGTGGTGCCATCAGGTTTGGGCACCAGCACGATTGGGCTGGACCACTGACTGTGGGATTCTTCGATGATCCCCAACTCCAGCATTTTTTTTACTTCTGCTTTTATTTCCTCCCTTTTTGCCGCTGGCACCCAATAGGGCCTCATTGTTATTCTGGCCCCAGGGTTCGTGACGATGTGGTGATATGTCTCGGTTGTTCAACCCGGTTTTGTCGAGAACACATCTTGGTTCCAGAAGATCATCTCAGACACCTCATTCTTCTGGTCTGGTGTTAAATCGGGAGACACTCTCACCTGTTTGGAAGGCTTGTTTTCCTGGGTTAGGTCTTTTTGGACCGTTGTGCATGCCTCTTGTGCATGCCAGGGTTTCAGAAGGTTAACGTGATAAATCTGTTCTTGTTTTCTCTACCAGACTCCTGTACCCCACTAGTCTGGGTCTGTCACATATAGTATTCAGGAGCAGCCCTAGCCAGGGAGGAAAATGTTTTCAGCACGCATGTGCACACCTCTCCACCCACCTACATCCTGAGTGGTGGAACAAAAATGCCCAGCCAACTGTGAAGCAGCAGTGTCCCCTAGAAATTTTCCCTGCTCTTCTGCCCCTAGAATCAGACCTGGTTATGTCAACACGTTGCTTCGTCGCAACCCGGCATGATCATATATTCAGGGCCGGCTCTAGGCACCAGCAAAACAAGCTGGTGCTTGGGGCGGCACATTTTTAGGGGCGGCCTGGCCAGCGCCAGAATGCCGCCCCTAAAAATGTGCCCCGGCCACCCTAGCTCACCTCCGCTGCTGCTGCCACGGTGCGCGAAACAGCTGATTCGTGCGCCGCTACTCGCCCTCCCTCCCAGGCTCTCAAACCTGGGAGGGGGGGAGACTCCGAGTGGCCGCGGAGCGGGCACCGCTTCTCCCCCTCCCTCCCTCCCTCCTAGGCTTGAGAGCCTGGGGGGAGGAGGCAGGGCTGGGGATTTGGGGAAGGGGCAGAGTTGAGGCAGGGCCGGGGGTGGGGTAATTAAAGAAGGGGGGGGCGGCTAAAATTGTTTTTGCTTTGGGTGGCAAAAATCCTAGAGCCGGCCCTGCATATATTGCTACACTTTCACAAAGGAGACATTGCAAAGCAATGTCACGAGACTCTATAATCTGCAGGCTCCATTTGATGCCAAAGGTCTTTTCTCCTCCTTCAGTCCTTGCTGCTTTAAGGTAATGGGAGTGTCCCTCCCCGTCTGTCTCCCGCTCCTGATCACTTGTGAATTCACAGCTGTGTGTGGGCAGAGAAAGCCATGTCTAGGGCTACAGGGAAGCTTTAGGAAATATTGGCCGATTCTGCAGAATTGTCACCCATTCCTTCCCTCTGCCTGCCAGCTTCTGCTGAAATATTTTGGAAAAACTGCAGAATTCACTTATGAAAATATAAATAAATTGGACACAGTTCACTGTGGCCCATTCACAGCAAGAGGTGAAGTCCTGTGAAATGAAAACAGATGAAGTTGTATCTAATAATTAAAGCAAGGAACAGCATGTCTGGACTCCTTGGTTCTATTCTTGAGTCTGCCAGTGACTGGCCATGCAGCCATGGGCAAGTCACTCAGATATTGTTATGCCTCTGCTTTGCTAATATGGATAAAATAAGGTTTCCCTGCAGTCCAAAGCCCGAG
This sequence comes from Chrysemys picta bellii, assembly GCF_011386835.1. NCBI lineage: Eukaryota > Metazoa > Chordata > Testudines > Emydidae > Chrysemys > Chrysemys picta. The sequence goes on along the minus strand of NC_088805.1, from coordinate 13,442,057 downwards.
GTACTCTGTGGTAAGCTGCACCTAAATTCTGGGGCAAGGTCACTGGATTCTGTGGCTTTTGGTGGAAATTCTTCAGACGCTTCAGATCAATTTTGAAAATGGAGAATGGAATGAAATTTGAAAATGGACACGATCTGTAAAGCAGCATGATTAAAGCATGACCATTTGATATCATGGATGTTATACATTGCAACAAATCTGTCACAAAATGTATCATGTAAGGGGTCAAAGAAAAAGCTACAATCTATCCATGTATCATGTTTGGATCTAAAGTTATGAATATTGGCCATACAGTATATTTGTATCTCCAACCTGGGTTTTGTTCCTGAGTGACACCCACTGGATAGAACTGACATTAGGGCTAGGCAGCTATGTATGGATGGCCCATCAAGGATCCCAGCTCTCAAAATGGGCCATTGAAGAAACTCATCCTATCCAGCTCTTCCTGAGGATGCCTCAGACAGCCAGGAGCCATTGACCACCCACTGTGATTCAGCAAAACATGTAGGGGCATGTAATATGCTCATGTGACCCTGGACTCCATCATGACCAGTAACTTTCCACAGACAAGGGCTGTGATCTTTGTTTGGGTCAGTAAATTTCCATGCACATGGCAGAGGATATAAAAAGACACCTGAAACACCTCCATTTTGCTTCTTTCCTGCTATAAATCTCTGGACTGTGGATTTACAACTAAAAGGAGCATCTTGAACTATGGACTGAAGACCTTCCAATCTTTTGGAAGTTACCAGAGAGACTTTACAAGCCAGCCATCTATTCCATCACTGCTACAAACCTGCTATAAGGACTTTGCAATCATTTGTATACATATATAACTGTCTTCTTTTCTTCTTAACTCTTTAGGTAGTTTACTAAAGATTGGCTGACAGTGTGATATTTGGGTAAAATCTGAGATTCATATTGCCCTGGGGATATGTGTCTGATCCTTTGGGATTAGAAAGAACCTCACATATGGTGAAATGGGTTTTCAATAACCTTTCACTGTATTAGATTGGGTTGCCCAGGTGGGAGCCAAGGGCTGGAATGCCTAAAGGGGACTAAATTATGTGTTTGGCTTCTGGTTAACCAGAGTAGTACTGCAGAAGTTCTTTTGTTATTGGATTGGTGAATCTAATTATAGAGTAAACCACCACCTTTAGGAATTGTCTGTGCAATTTCTTGCAGTCTGCCCTGAGGGTGGCATTATCAGTGTAGCCCTTCCAGGTACCCGATCACACTATCATCTGCACAGCATACCCTGTATCATTTATTTTGATGTTCGGTTTCTTTACACTGCTTCCATATATTTGGTTTTCAGTATGCCACAGATGGGCACCTTTAGGTTTTAGACTGAACTACCCATTAAGATAAATGGGTCAGCTCTCAGAGGTATGATGTTAGGCTGTCTGCAGACTCAGGAAGATAACACTCCATACTCCTGTTTCAAGATTTTCTTCACAGCCATGAAGGCTGGGAGCATAATTTTGTTACAGTGAAAGCAGAGTTCTGGAGCATGTTTCTGTGTGAAGAGGTGAATTCCATGGCCACAGAATTGTGGAATACATGGGGTTCTGCCAGCAGTAACTCAGAGACATGTCTGGAGGATCAGTTAATGGTTGTAGAGTGATGTGAGGTCTTTGGACAAAAGGTGCCTGAGAAATGCAGAGGATTATTATGAGTTTGACTAGACCAAGAAATGTAGGGGCAGGCTACAGGAGCCCCTTCTCTCTTGCTGAAGTCTCCCCTGCACAGGGGACAACCATACTCTAGCTACAGAGCACGGGGCAGTACAATGTGGGAAGGACAGTGATCCCTGCCTGCTGTGCTCCAGAGAAGGTATGTCCCTGGCCCCTGAACACTGGCAAGTGTCAGCAGCGCTATGTTCATGGTGAGGCCTGTGAATCTTCCTCTGCACAGTGTAGCCTGATTTAGGGTGTACTGATAATATTAATTGGGATAATATGGGAATTTGATTTATTAATTTTATTTTATTTTGATTTAATTTAAGTAATAATATTACTAATAATTAATAATCAATATGAATTGGTATGGGTTTTAGGCTCGCCAATCTGTTTGATCAGAAGATAAAAGTTCTTGTCCCGAATCAGAATTTAGAAAGGCCCCTCAGGGGTATGACAGGAAGCTCACACTGAGAAAGATATACCCTTAAAGATTTTTTATTAAAATCAATAATAGTAAGTAAATGGTAAAATATCCAGAGTTACAAAGTTACAATTGCATTACTGCTATTCAAAAGATACAGATGATAATATAATATTATATGCAACAAAGCTTTGGTTAATATACTCAAACCCTTCCTTGATAACCTGGTGGTAAGAGACACAGGAACAGCCTTGTGGTTCAGGTTTCTCAATTCTTGAGTGAGGGATGCAGTGCTTAGAAGAAACTAACGCTACGAGCTATTAAAGTGAACTTAGGGTTTACTTGACTAACTTAAACTTAAAATCAAAACCTAATAAACAAAGACTAAAACTTAGGGAAACCAAGCTTAGCCTAGTTCCTTTGAAACTTAAAGTTTAAGAAGAACAAGGATAGCCTACTAATAGTAACAATCATCATAGATAGAATAGATAGAGAGAGAGAGTAGAATGTAAGTGAGAAATGAAGTAAAGTGAGAATTGAGTACTCTATTGAGGTGGGTCACCTCTTTTATAGGGCAAATGCCGGAAATCCTTCCTCTTATACCCAAATTTCATTCCTCACCCACAGAAATGTTAGGTTACACTTACCCCATAGGCTAATATGCATGTGCATATTGATGACAGGTATGTACGCACATCAGTCTCTTGTGGTGTACTTGTTAAGTCTGTGGGTACAACACTGAACCCCCCCCCCATGCCATTCTCCATTGTCTATTGGTCTAAATAAAAGGTCATGGACATAGGCGTGGGTACTCATCTGTTTAAGTAGCAAGATATAGGTCAACTTTGCTTTCTGAGTAAAAGGTCTTCATATAGATATGCTAACTTTGCCTTAGCTTAACGTACAGGATATGGCCTGTAGGTCTCTTGCATTACAGCCAAACTTACTTTAATATAAATCTATAAACCTATTACAATAAACCAAATACTTAAACTATAAGCAAAGATATAGATATATATATAAAAGCAAGCAGGTTAGTCCTATAGGCTAAAACAGATCCACCAGCCTCCCCAACATTTTTTGGGGAGGCAAGGATGACACCAACTCTGCTGAGGTTATTTGAGCTCTCAACTCCATAGCCATAGGGGAGATTTCTCAACTAACCCGGGGGCTTATGAATTAAAGTGCTCTGCTACTGATAGAGCTGCCAACAGTCCCTTTTGACAAGGGACGTCTCTTATTTTTTCATCTCTGTACAAGATCGGGAGTTGCTGAGTGCTGCAAAAAGCAGCGAGAAATACCCCTCTCAAATGTAGGTGAGTATTGCTTATCAATTTTTATGAATACTAATAATGATGATAATACTGGGGGAAGGAGGTACTAAGAAAACAGCACCTTATTTTTGAAATGTAATGTTGGCAACGCTAGCTACAGATGACACATTACTGTTGCTCCTAACACAGTCCAGACCAGGTCACAGAGTATCCCTCAAATCCCATTAGCAGAGAGGATAAAGCATGGCCAAATTTGGGGAGGAATAGATAATTTTTCCCTTAGCACTGTGGAAGTTGACAATCAGCAGGGTGATAGAACACAAATCCCACAATGCTGCCATCATATCTAGACAGAGATTAAATTAATTCCATCCTCATATTGGACCCTGTCACTAAATTGCAATCAGTATTGCACAGAGCTCCTGTGGGGATTAGAATTTCCCCACTGAACTTCATTGTTTTTGAAACCCCTAATCCTTCCTGTTTTCGACAACTGCTCCCTAATTCCCAGAAATCCATTGCACTTTGTAGCCTCTGTAATATGTTTCACATAGCTATCCTGCTTATTTTACTCATACCCTTATTTCTTCAGTTCCTTGGACCCTTACTCAACTGCTTAACCATAGTCATTTGGATTGCTTCACCCCACTCAGCCATTTGTAGCGTGGCAATTTCTTGCCCACTTCTAGCCCATTCCCAGGATATCATATTACATTTCCTTTATTTCTAGTAAGAAAGTGACTGCTGACTCAACTCATCAGAGATCACTCTTCTTTCACTGTCAGTGTGAAGCCAGTACTGTAGCATGATTATGGAAGGTTTTGTACTGTTGGAGGGGCTGCCTTTTAAATAAGGCATAAATTCCAGGTCCTGTCCACATATGGTCATTTAAGAGCTCCTGGCAACTTTTTGTAAGAGTAGGGCTATTAAAACGAGTGTCCTAATCAGATTCCAGTTCTGTTGGGTGCCTTCTGACTAGCTAAAATTCCCCAGGTAGTTACCATTGGGAATTCAAGTCTCCGACCTAAATTTACCCACAGTATTTTTATTCATTTCCTGTCCTATATTGTGTAATGTTTCTGTGTTCTTTTAAACAGATATTCCCCAGTGGTGGATGCATTTCAGTAGTGGGTGAAGGGAACTGTACAATCCCTAACCCACAGAGAGGGTGTGATACTTAATTCGCTAGGGTTACATTTTCAAAGGTCTCTCATACCATCTTCCAATTTTACATTTGCAGTTAGATTCCAGGGACAAATGATGGGTCCTAGTAGACTGATTAATTGTTTTGTGGGTGCAGTCAGATGCAGATACTTAGGGCTTGTCTACACTGGCACTTTACAGCGCTGCAATTTTCTCGCTCAGGGGTGTGAAAAAACACACACACACACACGAGCGCTGCAAGTTTCAACACTGTAACATATCAGTATAGACAGCCGCGCTCCCAGCACTGGTAGGTACACCCTTCGTGAAGGTGGTTTTTTTAGAGAGCTCTCCCCCAGCGCTGTGCCACGACTGCACAAGCCACGTTAAAGCGCTGCCGCAGGATTTCAGAAGCAATCAGGATTGGTCCAACTCTGCTCCCAGTAAAGTCAAAAACAGTTTTGCCATTGTCTCCTATGGGAGCCAAGTTAGACCAATACTGAGCACTTCTGAAAATCCCAATCCTAGAGGCCTGCACAGTTGCTTCCATAATCAAACTAAGGCAAAAAATTGGAGACCACCAAAGTGCTTTGAGATCTTTAGTTTGGCAGGCAGTGGAAAATTGCAGTATCCATCTAACCCCAGTGCCCTTTCTGATACAGGATTGCACTGCGTGTCCCTTTCTGATATTCTAGCCAGCATAGTGTTCATCCCACAGGTCACCACTTGTCCATTTCCATTTCTTTTAATTTTTGTAATTTAAATATTAAAGTTATATTAATATTGGTCTTAGATGTCAGAGTACAAAGTGAAAACCTGTTCATTCATGTAATGGGTGTGTCTCAGGAAGTGACAACTCAAATTTCCACATAGTGTCCTGCTAATGTAAATATTCCAACCTTGACCTGATGTGCGCAGCTTTCTAGAGAGGAAGAGATGGAGTGTCATCTCAATGGCCCAGTCAGCCCTAGGTCTCTAAGGTGAGAATACCAACAAAGGGGCCTATTGCTGCCAAGCCAACTGTGACAGTAGTCAGGTTTCAAAGTAGCAGCCATGTTAGTCTGTATCTGCAAAAAGAACAGGAGTACTTGTGGCACCTTAGAGACTAACACATTTATTTCAGCTTTCGTGGATTACAGCTCACTTCTTCAGATGCATCTGAAGAAGAGAGCTGTAGCCCACGAAAGCTTATGCTGAAATAAATGTGTTAGTCTCTAAGGTGGCACAAGTACTCCTGTTCTTTTTGTGACAGTAGTGTTAATTGTAGAAGATTTACTGAGATCTTCAGTCATTTTATACATCATACCGTTGAACACCCATAAATCCAAGACAGTTGCAGGGAGCTAAACAACATGCAAAGCAAGTTTATGCTTTGTCTACACTGCCAAATTTTTTTGCCAAAAGTTATACCACATTTATTAAAGTGCTTTAATTAAACCACTGTTGCATGTCCACACTGTGCTCCTTGTGTTGTTGGAGTGCATCCGCATTAGCAGCTCTTGCAACGACAAAGAGAGCAGTGCACTGTGCGTAGCTATCCCACTCTGCAACTGGCCGCAGGGTGCTTTGGGAAGGGTTTGCAATGCCTCATGTGGCAGGTACAGCATCACATGATGCAGGTTTCTCGATCCCATTGTTCCATGGGCATCCTACTACATTGCCAACTGCTTTTCAACTGAAGTCTGGGGGAGGGAGAGTATGTGACAGGGAGAATGTGTGTATGGGGGGAGGACAGACAGTGTGTGTTGGGGGAGAGTGAGTGTGTCGGCATGCTGTCTCATAAGTTCAGACAGCCGCAGGAAGCAACCTGTCCTGAAACAGGGGAGGGGGAAACCCTGACATCAGCCCCGCCTCCCTTCCTAGCTCTGCACAGAACAGTCTGTCTCTCTCTCTCCCTGTCACACACACACACATCCACCCCTGCCTGCCTCTGTGTTCATAGTGTGGGAGACAGCAGGAGCCTTCCACGTAAATGATTGACTCTTTGTTTCCCAGAGCGGAGCAGAGCAGCACAGCACACCGGCTGTCAGAACGGAGCTTTGAAAGGGGAGAGGTACAGCCTGCGGGGCTGCTGAGTTCAAAACAATGAGCAGAACGGTCACGGCCGGGCATTGTGGGACACTCCAGAGGCCAGTTACAGCGAGAAAAGCAAGCAAGGTGTTTACACCGGCACTATGGCGACAAAACTTTTGCGCAAAAAGCCTTTTCACTCTCGTCAACACACTTTTATTACAGTGCTGCAACTGAGGAGTTTTGTCTCACAAAGTGACTTTGCAGTGTGTACATGTCTGCAGTGTCATCGCCAAAAGCTGCCTTCTGGTGAAAAAACTTGGCAATGTGGACCATGCCTTAGTGTCTGCTTCCATTAAAGATACATCAGTGTAAGCTGCTTTGCATGTGGAGGAGCTGCTAAGTACAGCCGAGCCCAAATGATATTATGCTCTAGCACAGGGGTTGGCAAACTTTCAGAAGTGGTGTGCCAAGTCTTCATTTATTCACTCTGATTTAAGGTTTCGTGTGCCAGTCATACATTTTAACGGTTTTAGAAGGTCTCTTTCTATAAGTCTATAATATATAACTAAACTATTGTTGTGTGTAAAGTAAATAAGGTTTTTAAAATGTTTAAGAAGTGTCATTTAAAATTAATTAAAATGCAGCGCCCCTCGGACCGGTGGCCAGGATCCAGCCAGTGTGAGTGCCACTGAAAATGAATGGCACGTGCCACCTTCGGCACGTGTGCCATAGGTTGCCTACCCCTGCTTTATCACATTCCCCTTTGCTACACTTTTTAATGAGTGCTTTTAATGATTCATAGATTCATAGATTCTAGGACTGGAAGGGACCTCGAGAGGTCATCGAGTCCAGTCCCCTGCCCGCATGGCAGGACCAAATACCATCTAGACCATCCCTGATAGACATTTATCTAACCTACTCTTAAATATCTCCAGAGATGGAGATTCCACAACCGCCCTAGGCAATTTATTCCAGTGTTTAACCACTCTGACAGTTAGGAACTTTTTCCTAATGTCCAACCTAGACCTCCCTTGCTGCAGTTTAAACCCATTGCTTCTGGTTCTATCCTTAGAGGCTAAGGTGAACAAGTTTTCTCCCTCCTACTTATGACACCCTTTTAGATACTTGAAAACTGCTATCATGTCCCCTCTCAGTCTTCTCTTTTCCAAACTAAACAAACCCAATTCTTTCAGCCTTCCTTCCTAGGTCATGTTCTCAAGACCTTTAATCATTCTTGTTGCTCTTCTCTGGACCCTTTCCAATTTCTTCACATCTTTTTAAAAATGCGGTGCCCAGAACTGGACACAATACTCCAGCTGAGGCCTAACCAGAGCAGAGTAGAGCGGAAGAATGACTTCTCGTGTCTTGCTCACAACACACCTGTTAATACATCCCAGAATCATGTTTGCTTTTTTTGCAACAGCATCACATTGTTGACTCATATTTAGCTTGTGGTCCACTATAACCCCTAGATCCCTTTCTGCCGTACTCCTTCCTAGACAGTCTCTTCCCATTCTGTATGTGTGAAACTGATTTTTCCTTCCTAAGTGGAGCACTTTGCATTTGTCTTTGTTAAACTTCATCCTGTTTAATTCAGACCATTTCTCCAATTTGTCCAGATCATTTTGAATTATGATCCTGTCCTCCAAAGCAGTTGCAATCCCTGAGACAGATACATATACAGTGGCATGATTCTGATTCCCATTGCATCAGAGAATTAACTCTGTTGACTTCAGCAGAGTTAATTGGGATTTACATCAGTATTAAAGAGATCAGAATCTGCCTTCAGCATGCTGATCGGTCATAGGAAATGGAGCTCATCAATCCACATGTAAACTGATTTGATGTGATTCTGTATATAAATATTCTCAGCTCTTCTAACACAGTGTGCTCACATCACCTGCCTGACAGATTTACTGGCCAAGACAACCTGAGGCATCCGCAGTTATTAAATCAACTCATAAAATTCTCTTCTATAGCATCCTTCTCTACGAGTGATTTAGGACCAAGTACATAGAGTGCTCAGCAATTAGATTTGTTTTCTCCTGATTCACATCCTTTCAGTTTTGTTAGTAATTTTGCATAATAAACACCAGCTGAAGTGCTTGGTCATCATGATTAAACTCAAAACCTAGTTTGGGGGATTTTTTTAGCAGTCTGCAGTTAATCAAAACCTGGTCTTTCTTTTGGGCTTTCTTTCCCAATCCCTGCCCCTCCCCCCCCTCCCCCCCCACTTCCTAAATTCCTCTGGGCCTTAGGCTTTGCTAAGAGTTGCTCTGGAGAGCAGCCACAAAGAGTTGAGAAAAAATGCAAGTTCCCTTCTGCAGTTTATCTGGGCAAAGGGCCCTTCATAGCACAGACAGTGCTTCTGCCCTCACAGCAGTCCCCTTAGTTCCATGGGTCCCTTTAGGACTTCTATTCAGATTTCTCACAGTTCATCCCCCAGAGAAGCAAGGGATTGGCCTGTTGCAGAGAGCTGTGTTGGAAGGGAGAAAGTTATAGGGTTTTAGTGGAGGCCTGTGTTGTAGTGAGTTGTCAGGGATGAGGTTATTGCCCCGGACTCACTATGCCGGTGCAGGGGGTGCAGCAGGCTGGCTGACAGCACGTTGAGGCCAATCAGATTGCGAGGGTGCTGTGTTTAGGTCAGGTCCTCCGAGACAGTAAATGTGGCTAGTCCTGGTGTCCTCAAGTGGAGGCTTACCCCTTTTTTCTCACTATTAGTCTGCTGGCCCCTCCAGCCAGTCACAGCTGAGCCTCTTCAAATGTCCTGGGGGTTGGATGAAAGCAGGACGTTTGGGATCCAGGTTCAGTGGTCTGAGGTGACCCAGTGCAGAAGAAACTCAGAGCAAATGACAAACCAAGGGCCAAATCGTCAGCTCTGCTCAAGGAAAGGAGTGCTTGAAGCTGACGAGGTGCCTGGGGTGGGTGGATTTAAGCTAGTTTTACTCCCTTCCCCCACACCAGATCCAGTGGCTGCTCCTCTGGAGCAAGTCAGAGTAGCCTCTTGGCTGCCTTTGAGACTTGCAAAAAGCGGCAGTTTAAAGCAAGCGCTTTGCAGGTAACAGGGTGAAATATTAACATTAATAACTAGTGATTGAAGTAAATTATTTAAGTGTGTTAAGGCTTGCGTATGTGAACATTTAGTTCATTTTAAAATGGGTTGTCAATCTATCCTGCACTAGCCTGCCACCTCTGTCAGTTGGCTCCTGCTGAGACATGTCTACGGTTCATTAGAGCACTTTGATCAAATCAAAGGGGACTTGATCAAAGCACCCTAACGAACTGTTAATATACATCATCAGAATTCACCCAGACAAGGGGCAGGCTTCTGCAAACGAATGTTCATGTAGACAAGCTCTGATTGTCATTTTGCTGTTTTATGATTTTAAATCATACCTTAAAAAGAAAAAAAGATTTAAAACAATCCAGTGTCATATCCTTTTTAAAAAAAAACAGCTTTTCTCAGCATTCTGGAATGAAAATTGTAAACGTCTTCAGAAGAACAATAAATAATTGCCATAATTGGATCTATTATGTAGAGGAGACTGAAAGAGGATCATGAGAAAAAAAGTCACATATTCTCCAGTTCAAGCAGTGTAGATCAGCTGTGAGGTAAGGACAGGACAGCTTTCCAGGCTTCTGGTTTGCATTTAAATGTTTACTTATTTCCATGAGTTGTTTACAGGGCCGTCCCTAGACATTTTGGTGCCCTATGCAGCCCCCTTCCCCGGGGGGGGGGGGCATCCCCAGGCCTCCACAGGGGGTGGGGGAGCAGGCTTGGGGGGGCAGGGGGAAACTGCCCCCCAACACTCACTGGCGGCGCAGGAGTGGATATTCTCGGAGCAGGATTAAAAAAATAGTCCCACACAGGGCTCTACTTCGGAGCCCCAACTGGGATAGACACAGGCGTGACCACTGTACTACTGTCCCAAGCTGATACCCTGGGGCAGTGACATAGCTGCTGCTGCTTGAATCCTGAAGGTGAACATGCTATAGTGTTAGTTTAGCAGCTTTGAGTGGCACATACTGTTAGGAGGAGAGCTACATTTATTTTCCTTTGATTTCATTTTTCCTGAGTGTCCGACCCAAAGCCTGATTCTCATCTCACTTTTGCACCAGTGTTTGACAGCGTAACTTCACTGACTTTAGGTGAGTTACTCCTGATTGACACTGGTGTTGGAAGAAAAGTAGGCCTGGATGTCCTATTCCTTGACAATGAATGCAATGACTTAAGGAGCAAGCCACTGTAATATTTAGCCTTATGGGGTGCCAAGGTGGAAAAGCCACTGACATAGTTCTTCCCCCCGCCCCATCCTCCCAAGGGATCTGACTTTGAAGAGTGAAGGAGAACAGAAGTCTAAAACTTGCTGTTTCCTCTCCTTCAAAAATCTATGTAGACCTGTGAGCTTATCATGCCAGCTTCATACAAATAACCCAGGTGGCAGGTCTCCCACTGTGATGAATGGACAGATATATTCGCTGCATTGCTTTTGGGATATGGCAGTTCCGCTCATGTGTGATCGATCTCTTCTGTACTGGTGGAGCTAATGGAACTGTTCTGCTGTTTTCCCAGTAGTAGGGAGGGATTCAGGTTTCAAACTTTCCCCTTGGCTGGCTGAATGGCTCAGGGAGTTGGCTCTAGAGCATTTTGCTGCCTACTTGGTTCTAATCCAGCCAAGGCATGTTGTGGTGAATGATTGGTTAGTAAACTGAAGGATAAAGCATAGCTATTATTTTGGGAGGGATAGCTCAGTGGTTTGAGTATTGGCCTGCTAAACCCAGCGTTGTGAGTTCAATCCTTGAGGGGGCCACTTAGGGATCTGGAGCAAAATCAGTACTTGGTCCTGCTAGTGAAGGCAGGGGGCTGGACTCGATGACCCTTTTTGCTGGGATGATTTAGTTGGGAATTGGTCCTGCTTTGAGCAGGGGGTTGGACTAGATACCTCCTGAGGTCCCTTCCAACCCTGATATTCTATGATTCTGGCAGAACTGCTGTTAAATTGCTTGAAGAAAGGCCAATATTGGGTTCTGTCGGTATTACCCACCAGAAGCAATGCTCAGTGTTGTGTTTTCCTATCAAGTTGGCATTCAGTCTCCCAGAGGATATATGGGAAATGGCAGTAAGTGAACAGTCTTGTTTAAGATTATCAAAAACATTTCCTTTTTCCTTATCTCTGTGTTTTCATTTATATCATCCTCTCTGATTAGAATCTTTCTGCTTTATGTCTCTAACATAATGCTGAACACATTGTTCTTACTTAAGTGTCATTGGGTGTGCGTATTTTAATAATCACCTTGCAATCATGCAGTTCCGTATTCCATTAGCACAGTTCACCTGCCTAGGTACTTATCTGAGTATCCAAATGCAAGATTTGGACATTCTGTTTATTCGCATATGAAACTTGTGGCAGCCAGTGAGTCTGCTGCTAACATTGACACATCTGCATTTTCTTCTCCTTTAAATAGAAAGTGACTAGTGCATTCTGAGCTTCACCACAGCATTGCAGAGAAATTCAGCAGCTGCCGTTCCAGGGAATAGTGGGGAAAGCAGGTACATGCCTGAAGCTTTAAACAGAACTTACAGTTTAGAAAACAGGGCAAGGAAAATTCTTCATTAACACACCAAGTCTCACCCAGGCCCACTCTCAGAAAAATGCTCACCATGCATCTAGCACTTCTTAGGCCTTGTCTACAGTGGCGTGTTTCTGCGCGGTAAAGCAGCTTTCTGCATTTTAACTCCCGAGGTGTACACACTGCCAAGCCACTGAGTGCACAGAAACGGCCCAGTTGCAGCGCTGTAAAAAAACCACCCCAATGAGAGGCATACAGCTTTCTGTGCCAGGGGTACAGCGCTGCGGTGCCAGTGTAGATTACAGCGCTGTGATTGGCCTCCGGGAGGTGTCCCACAATGCCTGTTTTTGCCTTTTTGGTCATTGGTTTGAACTCTACTGCTCTGCCCTCAGGTGACCGACTGTTAGCCCCACCCCTTGAATTCCTTGGGAATTTTGAAAGTCCCCTTCCTGTTTGCTCGGTGATGCGTGCAGTGGTCTCAGCGCATCTTTCCAGGTGGCCAGGTGCCTGCTCCACACACCAGACGATCCCCCGCTTGGAGCAATGCCGAGCTGCTGGACGTCCTCAGCATTTGGGGAGAGGAGGCTGTGCAGTCCCAGCTGTGCTCCAGCCATAGGAATTATGATACCTACAGACAGATTTGACGATGCACGACAGAAAGGGGCCATGACCAGGACCCACTGCAGTGCAGGGTCAAAGTGAAGGAGCTGCAGAACGCCTGCCACAAGGCATGAGAGGCAAACTGCTGCTCCGGTGCTGCGCTCACGAGCTGCTGGTTCTACAAAAAGCTGGATGCGATACTCGATGGCGACCCCATCTCCACTGCAAAGGCCACTGTGGATACTTGGGTGGCTTGCGTGCCAGTCGAGAGTGGACCAAGCCAGGAGGAGGAAATCTTAAATGAGGAGGGGGAGGGGGATCCAGAGGCAGAGGAGGAGTTGGAGGTCAGAGATGCATGCAGCCAGGAGCTCTTCTCTACCCTGGAGGAGGCTAGCCAGGCACAGCTGTCGGATCTTGGCGAAGCGCAAACAGGAGAGGAGGCCCCTGGTAAGTGGCTTTGTTTTTGGGAATTGCTGAAGCAAGTTGTTGGGGGCAGGAGGGTTGCAGAAAGCAGGCTTGTGTCTGTGTGATGTGCGTACCACCACATGCCTAGCAGAACAGGGTGTTGATTGACTCCTGCGCTTCACAGGAATCTGCCTCAGAGATCTGCAGGAAACTGTCATGGAGATACACCTCTACCCCGATATAACGCGACCCGATATAACACGAATTCGGATATAACGCGGTAAAGCAGCGCTCCGGGGGGGGGCGGGGCTGCGCACTCCGGTGGATCAAAGCAAGTTCGATATAACGCGGTTTCACCTATATCATGGTAAGATTTTTTGGCTCCCGAGGACAGCGTTATAGCGGGGTAGAGGTGTACTGGGCAATCCGCTGCTGCAGGTTCTTAGGCAGAGCTGCTTTGTTTCTTGCCCCATTAACGGTAACTTCCCCGCACCACTCTGCCGTCACTGGGGGTGGTGGGGTGGGAACCATTGCTGCACACAGGCAAGCTGCATAGGGGCCAGGTTGGAAGCTGCAGTCTTGGAGAAGACCCTCCCTTGATTCCCTGCTCACCCTCAGCAGCGAGATATCTTCCATAATGAAGTCAGCCTATGGAAAATGTGGGGACAGGAATGATTATCAGGTCTCCCCTACAGTGCTGGCTCTTCCCAAGAACCACGTGCCCAGTGTACAGTAGGGTCTGGGAACACTGATTTACTCTGCCCCTGCGGCTACTCACCCTTTTGGGGGTCTTGTGGCTCATGTGTGCTTGTCGTGGGTCAGCCAGTTAGTGACAGGTATGTGAATAGTGGCTGTGTTTTAAATCAAGTGTTCTGTGTGTTGCAAACAATACTGCTTCTGTAAAATGTTGTGTTTTGGCTTCACAGAGATGACCTTGAGAGCCCAGCCTCCCTCTCTGTTATCGGTGGCTGAATGGCTGCGCAGAATTAGAAAGCGGCCACGAAGAACTAAGGAGGACTTTCTGCGTGAGGTTATGATGCACTCCACAGCTGAAAAACAGGAATTGAAGGACTGGTGGGACAGCGAGAAGAGGGACCAAAATGAGAATGCAGCGTGCCAGAATGAAGCCACGGAGGGGCTTTTCAACGTTATGGAGCACCCAAGTGGACACGCTTCAGGTGATACTAGCACTGCAAACCGAGCAGCTGCGTGCCTGCCCTCCCCTGCAGCTGCTGTTACAAAACTCTTTCCCATGCGCCCCCCACCAGACACTGCCAACACACTTTTATCAATGCCCTGGCTCCAGTCTGTATCCATGGCATTCCACTCCTCCCCCATCACAGTCCAGCACTGCGGCCTCCCAGTACCCACTACTCAACATCCAGCCCTCTGCAGTTTAGCCCTGCTGAAGTACAGTACCCGCTGCACTGTACTCCAAAGGAGTGGATATGATCCCTGGACATACACAAATCTTTAACTGTCCCGGGACCCCACCTCCTCCTGGGATCTTCCCTTCCGCCATCCCCCTCAGTGCTGATGTGTTTTATTGTTTGTCTCTCTCCTCCGGTTGTTGTTTTTTAATAAAAAAATTGTGGTGGTTTGAAAGCAATCTGTATTCTATTAATTGAGAGCAAACAGAGCCCTGCAAAGCAACAGACAGTTATGTTAAACCTTCATAGTGCATCGTCTGCACCAGTCACAATCACCTCCTAGCATTACAAGCACTGCACTCCTGAGCATAGCAACAAATATTAGTGGCTTTCAGCTTCAAATTGCTTCCTCAAGGCAGCCCTGATCCCTATGGCCCTGCACTGCGCCCCTCTAATAGCCCTGGACTCTGGCTATTCAAGCTCAGCCTCCAGGCGCTGAACTTCTGTGGTCAAGCCCTGAGTGAAGCTTTCACCCTTCCCTTCACAAATGTTATGGAGCTTACAGCATGCGGCTGTAAGCATAGAAATATTGTCATTGGCCAGGTCCAGCGTCCCATCTAGGCAGTGCCAGCGGGCCTTTAAACTGCCAAAAGCACACTCAACGGTCATTCTACACTGGCTCAGCCTGTTGTTGAACTGCTCTTTGCTGCTGTCAAGGTGCCCTGTGTATGGATTCGTAAGCCACGGCATTAAGGGGTAGGTGGGGTCTCCCAGGATCACAATGGGCATTTCGACTTCCCCTACAGTGATCTTCTAGTCCGGGAAGAAAGTCCCTGCTTGCAGCTTCCTGATCAGGCCAGTGTTCCGAAAGATGCATGTGTCCTGCACCTTTCCAGACCAGCCTGCGCTAATGTCCGTGAAATGTCCACTGTGATCCACCGGCGCCTGGAGAACCATAGAGAAATACCCCTTGCCATTAATCTACTTGGTGGCTAGGTGGGCTGGTGCCAGAATTGGAATATGCGTCCCATCTATTGCCCCTCTACAGTTAGGGAAACCCATTTGTGCAAAGCCACCTACAGTGTCACTCACGTTGCCCAGAGTCATAAGAACATAAGAACGGCTGTACCGGGTCAAACCAAAGGTCCATCTAGCCCAGTATCCTGTCTACCGACAGTGGCCAATGCCAGGTGCCCCAGAGGGAGTGGACCAACAGGCAATGATCAAGTGATCTCTCTCCTGCCGTCCCTCACCACCCTCTGACAAGCAGAGGCTAGGGACACCATTCCTTACCCATCTTGGCTAATAGCCATTAATGGACTTAACCACCATGAATTTATCCAGTTCTCTTTTAAATGCTGTTATAGTCCTACCCTTGACAACCTCCTCAGGTAAGGAGTTCCACAAGTTGACTGTGCGCTGCGTGAAGAAGAACTTCCTTGTATTTGTTTTAAACCTGCTGCCTATTAATTTTATTTGGTGACCCCTAGTTCTTATATTATGGGAATAAGTAAATAACTTTTCCTTATCCACTTTCTCCACATCACTCATGATTTTATATACCTCTATCATATCCCCCCTTAGTCTCCTCTTTTCCAAGCTGAAGAGTCCTAGCCTCTTTAATCTCTCCTCATATGGGACCCTTTCCAAACCCCTAATCATTTTAGTTGCCCTTTTCTAGTGCCAGTGACCAGTATGCTGCTCACTGTAACACGTCACGAGGGGCAGTGGAGTTATTCCTGAAATTACAAAGGCAGGTCACGGTCTTTGGGAGCAGGATGTGATTAATGGCCTTGCCCGCTTCTGTCAACATGAATCCAATGGTCGACTTTCCCACTCTGAACTGGTTAGTGACTGATCGGTAGCAATCTGGAGTAGCCAGCTTCCACAGTGCAATCACCATGCACTTCTCCAGTAGCAGGGCAGCTCTCATTCTCGTGTCCTTGCGCCGCAGGGCTGGGGCAAGCTCATCACACAGTCCCATGGATGTTTCTTTCCTCATCCAAAAGTTCTGCAGCCACTGCTCATCATCCCAGATGTGCTTGACAATGTGATCCCATCACTCAGTGCTTGTTTCCTGAGCCCAAAAGCGGCATTCCACCATGGTCAGCACCTCTGTGAATGCCACAAGCAATCTCGTATCGTAGCTAGTACGCGTGGCAAGATCAATGTCGCACTCCTCTTGCCTTTGTAATTTCAGGAATAACTCCACTGCCACTCGTGACGTGTTAGAGCGAGCAGCAGACTGGTCAACAGTTCAGGATCCATTCCTGCAGACCGAAGAGGCATAGTGTGCAGTACACAAACCGTTGAAAGGTGGCACTAAATGCGGATGGAAGCACAGGGATTGCTGGGATGCGAAGCAATGCATCATGGGGCATTGGGACAGGACCCAGGATGCCCTGCGACCCTCTTCACCTTCCCACAACTCTTAGCAGCAGAAGAGGAAGAGATGCTCTGTGGGATAGCTCCCCAGAGTGCACTGCTCCGAATACCGCTGCAAGTGCCACAAGTGTGAACACACTATTGCGCAGGCAGCTGACAGTGTGAACACACAACAGCAGTTTCTCTTCAGCGCTCTCTGAGCTGCGCTGTAACTGCCGGCGCTGTATCTCTGCCAGAGTAGACATACCCTTAGACATTAACTGATTGATTCCCCACAACACTCCTTCAAGGCAGGCAACTATTACTACTCCCATTTTACAGATGGGGAACCTGAGGCAGAGAAAAAGTCAGTGACTTGGTCAAGGCCTTATAGTGAGTGAGTAGCAGGGCTGAGATTTAACACAGGAGTTCCTATCCCCCGTCCCATATTCAGACTAGGAGAGCATGCTGGCACAAGATCAGTTTCTCTTTAAAGCAAAGTCTGTGAAATAGCTGAGAGAAGACGTACTCTTTTAAGTGGCAAGCTGTTGTGGGAAAGTGGGTAAGCATGTAGTTAAGGCAAAATTCCAAAGGCAGATTGTGCAAGAAATTGGAAGCATAAACCACTCTCTTGAAGATCCAGTACTACTGGGGATTTTCAAAGTAAAACACAAGTGAAAGAAAAAAAGCCAAAATCAACCTAAGTTTCCTTGACCATCTGGTGAAGGAAGCGATGTTTTCTTGTATTCTTGCATAAGATAGAGGCTATTTCGTGCTTGCTGCCAGGGCCCGCAGGGTAGGCCAATACACAGAGTAACAGCAATGTGCTTACTCCCTGATAGCTGGAGAGAAAGAAGCAAGCTTTCCATTATTAGCTTATTCTGCTCTTATTTGGACTGAGATGTGCAGATAACTGTTCACCGGAGTTCAGAGAGACACGGGATCTAGTTAGCTAGTTAAATGGTGATAGCTAGCTATCATCATTTCCAGGTAAATTAGGACTGTATGATGAAGTCCCTAGCAGACTTAATGAATCTTCCTTCCCTAGCAGAGGAGATTCTGTTTGCTCTCTATTTGGGTGGTTGTGTGGGTTTCCTCAATGCAGCTTGCTGATTTACATCATCCAAGGATCTGGCCCAGCATTTAAAGAGAAGAGCATCCTAACAAGTAAGGGGGGAGAATTGAGGAAGGAGGGGGAGAGAAGAGGTAGAAGTTCATATTTGGAAGGAAGGCGATTTCCACAGCATGGCTTTATCCTAAACTCAATAGTGCTGATTGCTTGGTTTGCGTTTGAGCTGCAGCTTACGGGTGGAGAATCCGGGTGTACCGTGAACAAAGAAGTTGTAAGCAGAGGTGGGCTAAAACCAGACCCATTGATCCAACCACCTTGCTTCACACCCGTAACACTGTTTTCTTAAAAGAGAACAAACTCTCTAGTTGTGCGCACCTCAACCAGAGGAGTGGGTGGATGTCACTTGACTCTCCAGTGTATCAGTCAGGAAATGGGCTGGGAATCCTGAATGGAATGGTCTTCTGGTTCCATTTTGCTATTGTAGATTTTGCCAGTTTCCCCTTCTCAGAATGAACCACGTCAGTAGAAAAAGTCTTAGGGTATGTCCACCCTGCACCTCCAGCCTGGGTATTCGGACACATGCTAGCGCCACTTGAGCTAGCAGGCTAAAAATAGCAGCATGGATGTTGTCGCACGGGCAGTGGCACAGTCTAGCCATCCAAGCATAAGACCACTCAACCCCCTGGGTCTGAGCGAGGGTCGCTAGCCCATGACGCTGTCCATGCTTCCAGAACATCCACAGTGCTATTCTGAGCGCACTGGTTCCAGTGAAGCTAGCACGTGTGGCCACATCAGCTGGGAGGCACACTCCCAGCTGCAATAAAGACGTACACTTGTAGGCCCAGGCTGCAGAGCCCCAGCATGGGCTGCAGGGAAAGGTAGGCTCTGCATCTCTGAAGGCTCCTTCCCCTCTCCCTGAGACCTGTTGCTCATGCCCAGTGAAATCTCTACAATAGATTTTGAAACAAATGCTGGACCCATGCCTTAGTCCTGATTCATTGGCTTCACTAGAAGGGTAGCCTGAGCTCACAGAGAGTCAGCAGCATGTTTACAGACTACAGATTAGGGACCGAGTGGCTAGGCAGAAGTTCTGCAGAAAAGGACCTAGGGGTTACAGTGGACGAGAAGCTGGATGAGTCAACAGTGTGCTCTTGTTGCCAAGAAGGCTAATGGCATTTGGGGCTGTATCAGTAGGGGCATTGCCAGCAGATCGAGGAACGTGATCATTCCCCTCTATTCGACATTGGAGAAGCCCTCATCTGGAGTACACCTCTACCTCGATATAACACGACCCGATATAACACGAATTCGGATATAATGTGATAAAGCAGTGCTCCGGGGGGGCGGGGCTGTGCACTCCGGTGGATCAAAGCAAGTTCGATATACCGTGGTTTCACCTATAACGCAGTAAGATTTTTTGGCTCCCAAGGACAGCGTTATATCGAGGTAGAGGTGTACTATGTCCAGTTTTGGGCCCCACACTACAAGAAGGATGTGGAAAAATTAGAAAGAGCCCAGCAGAGGGCAACAAAAATGATTAGGGGGCTGGCGCATATGACTCATGAGGAGAGGCTGAGAGAACTGGGATTGTTTAGTCGGCAGAAGAGAAGAATGAGGGGGGATTTGATAGGTGCTTTCAACTACCTGAAAGGGGCTTCAAAAGAGGATGGATCTAGACTGTTCTCAGTGGTACCAGATGACAGAACAAGGACTAATGGTCTCAAGTTGCAGTGGGGGAGGTTTAGGTTGGATATTAGGAAAAACTTTTTCACTAGGAGGGTGGTGAACCACTGGAATGGGTTACCTAGGGAGGTGGTGGAATCTCCTTCCTTAGAGGTTTTTAAGGTCAGGCTTGACAAAGCCCTGGCTGGAACGATTTAGTTGGGAATTGGTCCTGCTTTGAGCAGGGGGTTGGACTAGATGACCTCCTGAGGTCCCTTCCAACCATGATATTCTAGGATTCTATTCCTGTTAAGTCCTGGAAGAATTTACTCACTTAAAAATTCTCTTTTGGGGGAAATCTCTCAAAAATTCCCTCCTTGCTCCATTATCCAGAACAATCAGCCTCACCAGGGTTACCAGAGTGAGGCTGAGCTTGCCATCAGATGGACTGTAAGGAGAAATTTCTCTTTTGCTTCTATATTCCAGTAACTATCATTAGTTACCGAACGCGTGTAATCTTTGCAGATACAGCTGGTCCCTGCATGTAAATCATTATCAGCCCTGAGCAGCACAGTGAGCTAAACTTCACAAAGCCCAAAGCACAAGTTTTTCAGTACTGGCTTTCCAAGTGTGACAGAAAGAGAGGGGTTTCCTGAAGGCTCTACATCCTGAAAGCTGCTCTTGCTACTGTGAGTGCCCCTTTAATCCATATGGGCAGGCCCTGTTCCAAGTTCCCTGTAAACTGTGTGGCTGCCCAGCCAGGACCTGCCACAGGAGGGGCGCCCCTCTTCCAGCCCCTCCCTAGCCCCAGATCTGCTGCAGCTGGGGGAGAAGAGCCCCTCCCACGGCTCCAACCTAGCCCAGCCCACAACCTGCCGTGGCAGGTCTGGGGCTGAGGCTGAGTTGGGGTCAGGGGAGGGGCAGCCCAAACCCAGCCCGGACCTGTTGCAGCTGGGGGAGGGGCACCTATCCCGTGATCCCAGCCCCGGAGCTGCCACAGGAAGGAGAGGCGCCTCTCCCCCCCAGCCCAGGTGCTGTTGCAGGGAGAGAGAGCTGGGTGGAGTCCTCTCTCTCCGCCGCAGAGCACCCTCCTGCACCCCAAACCCCTCATCCCTGGCCCCTCTCCAGAGCCTGCATCCCCAGCCAGAGCCCTCACCCCTGCACCCCAACCCTCTGCCCAAGCCCTGAGCCCCTCCTCCCCGGCCCCACCCCAGAGCCCACACCCCCAGCCGGAGCCCTCACTGCCACACACAGACCCCAACCCTGAGCCCCTCATCCCTGGCCCCACCCCAGAGCCTGCACCTCCAACCAGAGCTCTCACCCCTGCACCCCAACCCTCTGCCCCAGCCCTGAGCCCCTCCTCCCCGGCCCCACCCCAGAGCCCGCACCCCCAGCTGGAGCCCTCACTGCCACACAGACCCCAACCCTGAGCCCCTCATCCCCAGCCCCACCCCAGAGCCTGCACCTCCAACCAGAGCCCTCACCCCTGCACCCCAACCCTCTGCCCCAGCCCTGAGCCCCTCCTCCCCGGCCCCACCCCAGAGCCCGCACCCCCAGTCGGAGCCCTCAGTGCCACACACAGACCCCAACCCTGAGCCCCTCATCCCCGGCCCCACCCCACACCCCTGCGCCCCAACCCTCTGCCGAGCCCTGTGCCCCTCCTCCCCAGCCCCACCCCAGAGCCTGCACCCCAACCCTCTGCCCCAGCCCTGAACCCCTCATCCCCAGTCCCACTCCAGAGCCCTCACCCCCACACACAGACCCCAACCCTCTGCCCCAGCCCTGAGCCCCTCATACCTGGCCCCACCCCAGAGCCTGCACCCCCAACCCTCTGCCCCAGCCCTGAGCCCCCTCCCACACTCTGAACACCTTGGCCCCACCCCCACCACATGAATTTTGTTATGTGCACCAATATGAAGGTGATGTGTCACACATCACCTCCATATTGGTGCACATAACAAAATTCATTCGGCACATGTTTGGGAAAAATTAGAGGGAACACAGGCCCTCTTGCTTTCTGAGTGAACATCTGGCTAATTCCTGGGCCTGGAAAAGACACAAACCAAGTCTATTCCTGGTGTCCAGGAGTCTGAAAATCCTTTCTTCACTCCCAAGCCCAACATGGGGTTGGAAGGGAACCCAGAGCCGCCCACTCCACTGGGTTCCAGCTCAGGGCCCCTCGAGCTAGATAAGCAGGATCAGGGTTCTTCAACTCTGACAGTGCCTTGAGCTCCCTCCTACCTTCCCCTGGATCTGGGCAGGCTCTCCAGCCTGTCAGTCAGTCCGTCCCCTCCTGGGCTGTTGACTCTGCCATGGCTCTTTAGTAGTGTGCTGGCAGGAGCTCCTTTCTCCAGCCTGCTCACTCCTCTGGTGGCCACCTTGCCCTTCTGCTTCCCAGCCCTTTTATCTGACAGTCTCTTGAAAGCTGGGAAATCAGCAGCGTGAGGTACATACACCCCATGACACCATCCCTGTGTTGGAAGCCAACACAAGGTCTATCCATTACTAAAGCCACACTTAAACCCCTGAGAGATTGCTAAATTATAAAGCTCTCCTCCCATGGTTAAGCAGTTTGGGACAGGGGCAGTCTTTATTTCTATGCCTTGTACTGGGCTGAACACACTGTCAGCACTTCACAGTCTGATTGGGAAAAATGTGTAATTGATACTCCTGGGGGATTTATGTGCCACTGCGCATGCGCAGAATTTATGTCCCTTGCAGATTTCTTTGTTTCCCTGAAGAAAAATAACTTTCTGACAGGGAAGCCACAAGAGCGGTAATGCGATCCTCCCCAGCAGTATGTTTTGGGTGCCCAGGGCAGCTGACAGAGAGGTAAATCACTGTGAGGCAGGTGGCGGGACTGGGGAAGACCTGGCTGGTGGCTCCTACCCTGCACCAGGCTCAGCTGCTCATCCTGGCTGGGCTGGGGAGGATGGGACTTCCTCTTCCCCTGCATGGCATCCGGGGCTGGTTCAGACCCACCCCCAGATTTCTCCCCCAGCTGTAGGAAACTCTGCAAACTTCACCCTGCCAACCTATGCTTCCTGCACCCATCACTTCTCAGCTGCAGGGGGAGCGATCACTCTACAGGGAGCTGCTCCCCCCATCTGCCCAATCCCCATGCATCCAGACCCCTTCAAACCCAGACCCTCCCACCAAGCATCACCCCCCACACACACACCCAGAACCCCCCCCAATGAGCCCCTCTCCCCCTGCATCTGGACCACTGCGATGAGCCACATCTGGGTATCCATGGTACTGAGCCCCAACCAGTTGCACATGGATTCCCACCCCACTGAGCCCCACTCCCCCAGCATCTGGACCCCACCACTGAGCCCCCTACACTCAGACCCCCCTGCTAAGCCCCAACCACCTTCACCTGGACCCCCCTGCGGAGTCCCATTACTGGGATTACAGTCCAGATCTCCCCCACACCTGGATCCCACACTGAGCCTCCCGCACCCAGATTGTCCCCCACAGAACCCTCTCAACCCACACCTGGATCCCCCCCACACTAATCCCCTCCACACTTGGATCCTGCCTTGCTGAGCCTGCCTGACCACACCTGGTGCACTTGGCACAGAAGGGCAGGGCCCTGGGGTGTTTCTGGGGCAGGCCTGGTCCTTGTGCTGTGTCAGAGTTGGGTGCAGCCTCACCGCTGAGTCCGTGTCCTGGGGAAAGCTGCACAGTGATCTCCCACCTCTGTGCAGCCAGTGGCTTGTGTTCCCCAGTGCCATGCTGGAGCCTCCACATTTATTGGACAAATAAAATTTGCAGAAATTTGCATAACTTTAAAGTATTGTGCATAGAATTTTTATTTTTTTTGGCACAGAATGTCCACAGGAGTAAATAATTGAACATCAATACAACATCTGAAATCATGGCCAGAAAGATTCCACAGCTTAATTTTTCATGATCATCATTGCACTGAGTGTGACTACAAGTAATTTCCTATGCAGTTTTCCACTGTATTGTTCTTTGGACATGTTGTGATACATGCTTTGATGTTTATAGTAGGACAAAATTTGAGTCAGTCATTTCTCAGTGCCTGTTTGACAAAGTAAATAAGGAAATACTGCTGGGAAACAGAGGGATCAGTGACCTCTGTGCAGGGAGAGGGGCTGAGGAACTCCTGTAGCGCATACTGTACGTTCTCTTATTGTATAATGTCTTTCCTGGCGGCGAAGATGGAGTTAATGCAAATTCTCCAACTCTGGTTATGAAAAAAAACCTAGCCTTTTGAAGCTACGCCCCAAGGAGGGGGTGATTGCCTGCTGATTAACTGTTACAGAACCAAGTTCTAAGGTCCAAGATGTATAAAGAAATGCTGATCTACCCAGCCTTCCTTCTGGTTCCTGATCTAAAGACTGATAGGAACTTGTAACTATGAGGAAAACCCAGTCTTAGGTTTTGAAGGACTGACACCTACCAGAGCCCTAGTTTGGAGTTGGCAATGATCTCTGCTAAGCTTTTTAGCATGCGTGTAGGTTCTTTTATTGTTTTCTCTGTAATGTTTTTACTTTCAGAACAAACGTGCTGGCTTAGAGAGAGCTGTATAATAACTTATAACTGCAGGCAATACACCGGTAGCCATTGCGAAAAGGCAAAATGCAGGTGCTGGCCTTTTTAGGTAATCTGGGTTGCTGGGATTATCAGTGTAAATCAGAAAGCTATGCAGCCTTAAAATCCCTGGCCGGGGGGAGTGAGACATGGCTCTCTGCCCAGGAGAGATGATGGCTGGAATCGGGAAGCCTAAAGTGAGTCTCCTGGGTGGACCATGGGTAAAAGCTAATTTAGACCTTTATCATTTTATATGTATAGTTGGGATGTTTTCTAATATGTATTACTGTGCATTTATCAACCTTTAATTTCATCTGCCATTTTGTTGCCCAGTCACCCAGTTTTGTGAGATCCCTTTTGTAAACTTTTGCAGTCAGATTTGGACTTACTATCTTGAGTAATTTTCTGTCATCTGCAAATTTTGCCAACTCACTGTTTACTCCTTTTTCCAGATCATTGATGAATATGTTGATTAGGACTGGGCCCAGTACAGACCCCTGGGGGACACCTCTATTTATCTCTCTCTATTCTGAGAACTGACCATTTAGTCCTGCCCTTTGTTTCCTATCTTTTAACCAGTTATTGATTCATGAGAGGACCTTCCCTCTTATCCCATGACTGCTACTTTGCTTAACAGCCTTTATTGAGAGACCTTGTCAAAGGTTTTCTGAAGTCCAAATATAATCTGTGATGTTGTGCAGTCTGTATGGTTTTATAAAAATATGGTAGAGTGAATATAATGTAACTGGAATATGCTTCATGCAAAAGGTCTCTTGTAAGGTATCATTACAAAGTTTATAATCTGCTGAGTGTGATCATCCTATTTGTATAAATGTACCATTCTTGTATCTGGGACTAGAAATATAACTGAGGGCCTATTGTAATTATGCAGTGTGGGCCATAAATGGTGGTTTGGAATCTTAATGGCTCCCATCAACCAGGATAATCGACTGGGGCTCTGTTTGCAGGCAGGCCTTCCTGTGAGTCAGGCTGGGAAGAATGAAAGCTTGGGGTCTTACACTGACATGCGATCATGTCACATGAACTGGAATCCATCTTTAACCTGGTGCTTTTCCAGTGGGGGAGGAGGGTGGAAACCCAGAGAGAGAAAGGATTCCCACCTTATGCAAAGGATATATAAAGGGGTGGAGCAGAACAAAGAGAGGAGCCATCATGAAGAATCCCCTAGCTACCACTTGAGTTGGAACAAGAGCTGTACCAGGGGAAAGAATTGTGTCCAGTCTGAAGGAGGTTGGGGGGGAGAAAACTGGAGCATCTGAGGGTGAGATCTGTATTCAGTTTAATTAGACATAGATTTGCGCATTTTATTTTATTTTGCTTGGTAACTTACTTTGTTCTGTCTGTTACTACTTGGAACCACTTAAATCCTACTTTATTTAATAAAAATCACTTTTTACTTAGTAATTAACTCAGAGTATGTATTAATACCTGGGGGAGCAAACAGCTGTGCATATCTTTCTATCAGTGTTCTAGAGAGTGAACAATTTATGAGTTTATCCTGCATAAGCTTTATACAGGGTATAACAGATTTATTTGGGTTTAGACCCCTTTGGGAGTTGGGCATCTGAGTGCTAAAGACAGGCACACTTCTGTGAGCAGTTTTCAAGTAAACCTATAGCTTTGGGGCAAGTAATTCAGACCCTAGGTCTGTGTTGGAGCAGATGGGAGTGTCTGGCTCAGCAAGACAGGGTACTGGAGTCCTGAGCTGGCAGGGAAAACAGGAGCAGAGGTAGTCTTGGCACATCAGGTGGCAGCTCCCAGGGGGTTTCTGTGATCCAACCTGACAGTTGTTTTGCTCACTACTGTACTTTCTTGAACCTAATTTAACCAATGCAAAGTTCAGATAAAGTTCACTGTAGGTACTTCTCGGGGGAGACAAGCTCCTTCTTTGTTCTGTGGCTTCATAATTCAGTCATTGCCATAATTGTTCTAATGAGTTTGTCTTTAAGAAAAGATGTCCTGTTGGATTCATTCCAAAATCCAATTAAAGAGTTAATGGTGAAATTACAAGATTCCACTAATCTAATCTGGCATGTGGCTGCGCTGTTGAGAGTAGAGGTAAAGTGTTGGTGCTGTTCCCGAAACTGCCTGTTATCTTCAACAAATATAATAATTAACAATAAATTAATGAACCTCATCCCTGTGCACTGGGGCACCTCAAGGCCAATGCAGTGCTAAATCCCATTTAAGCCTTTTGAGGATTTACACTGATCCTCTGCAAAAGGGAGAATTTCATCCCAATGAGAACAAAGGATCAATAGTTTGGCTATCTCACCACAGTTTTTTGTTGGGACTCCTCCTACAGGCCCTGGCCATAAATTAGCTCAGAGTCAACCCCAGGAGAAGTTCCAGAACAACTGTGTTTTGATGCTTCCAAATTAATGCCCTATTTCATTTGCTCATTCTTTTACTCTTTGTCTCCTTTTTATTTTTAGGAGTGAAATATGTAATGGTCTGTATGGTTGTATGCTCCCTAGCACAACATGGTTGGAATATATTTGGGTCTCTAGGGAGTACAAATAATAAAATGTAGATCAGTTGGCTACATAGTCCCAAACCAGAAAGCAGCCTGTAGTAGGAAGAGAGACTGAGACAAGGGCTTATATCTCAAAGGCTTGGTATGAGGCCTCAGCTAAAGTTGTGGGCAAGCTTTACTAATGTAAAGCAAAGTTAGCAAAAGTCAGGCTGACTTTAAAAGTCACAGAATCTGGCAAGAACAGGGCGGATATTGCAGAAATGCACATTCCTAAGAAGTGCTAAGCACAGAATACTTACGCAAGAGTACACATCCCGATATCAAGTGGTACCAAAACATCCCGATATCAAGGATAGTACAAAAACATTCCCCAAGGATAATGAATGCACTGATTCCTCCTAAAAGGAAAGATAAGGATAACAGTCTGTAATAAAAATGTTTTGATCAAACCAACAGGTACAAAGCAATGGGTAATAACTAGCCACATCAGGGGGCAATGACTAACTATGTCAGAGGCAGTACATAACTAGATGAGTGGACTCACCCCTGCAGCACCTCCTGCTGGTTACTTCTGGGAATTAGCTCTTCCAGCATCTGGAGCACCTTCTGCAGGCCAGTGATCCACCTGTCCTGTGGCCCCCATGTCCCTCCCTGGACCCCAGTGCCCTTTTACCTGAGGTGCTGTTCCCCTGGCAGTACCCCCACAGTTCTGGGTCTCCCTATCCCAGGGGAACCCCCACCCACTATCCCCACTTTGCCTCAGTCTTGGCTACTGCCCAGTCTCCATCTAGCCCCCATTCACTGGGGCAGACTGCAGTATCAGCTACTCATCACAGGCAAAGGGTTCAGACTGGCTGCCTTTACCCACCCTCAGGCTGCCCCTCTGCAAGCCCAGTACCTAGGTGGGCCTAAGACTAGTCCCTACAGCCTGGGGAGTTGCTGGCCTAGGGCTTCCCAGCTCCTAAGGCCTTTCCCCAGCTCTACCTCACTCTAGGTCCCTAGGTGAGTTCCCCAGCAGCCAGGCCTATCTCTCTCCACAGCTAAAAAGAGACTCTTCCCTCTGGCTTCCCTGACCTTCTTATGAGGCCCAGTTGCCTGGTTTGGGGCGTGGCCCCAGCTGCAGCCACTTCCCCAATCAGCCAGGGTTTTACTCCCTTGCCCAGCCCCAGCCCTCTGCAGGGCTTTTCCAACCCCTCCAGGGCTGGAGCGGGTGCTCACCCAGCTACAGTAACTTGTTTGTATCAGGGTATAAAGATGTCTCTCAGAGGGAGTGTCTTTGTCCAGCCCAGGGGGAATGGGAAATCCTGCTATTCACTGAGCTGTGTCCATTTTCATAGGCATATGTCTTAGTATCCTCATATAATCTGCCAGGTGCTGTTACTATGCTTTGTTGATAATAAAGCTGGCCAGGTGCCTTCGTACCTTAACAGATCTTGTGGTCACTGGGCGTTTCACTTGAGGTCTGTGGTGCCGGCTGTCTGCGCAGAGCTGGGGCAGCACACAGGGAGAACACACGCACAGCTGAACATCTAACCACACAGCCATGTTGTTTCACAAGGCTTGTGCACCACTCAAAACCATTGTTTTGAGAATGTGAGTAGTCAAGTATCAGGGGGTAGCCGTGTTAGTCTGTATCTACACGTCTGTATCTGTTCTTTTTGTAAGTGAGTAGTGCATCAGCTCCACGCTGTCTGCCTGCACAGGTGTGTATTTTACACACAGGAGCCTAGGTCTCTTAAAGTAGAGTTTCTGTAGTTTCCTTTTTCTGATGACAATAACACGAAGTTGTGTAGGGCCTTGTATGTTCTGTGACCAGGCATACATATACCTCCACATAGCTCCTGCTCCTATCTCTCAAAGACGTAAACCAAGCTGAGCAACAGAAAATCATGATGGGTAAGTTTCATCTCCCTTTCTTTTTACATGCTGAAAGACCGTACAGGAACAGCGTTTTCTCAGATGAAGCAGAGCCAGGTTTCTTACCTTCAGCTAGAACAGTATCACTTGCTTCCCTGAACCTAATCTGTTTAATTTTGAAGGTGGGAGGGACATCAGCATTAAGACCCCGATTCAGGAAAACAATTAACATGTGCTCAACAGACCCACTGACTTCAGTAGCACCTAAGCATGTGCTTAAAATTAAGAATATGCTTAACTCTTTTCCTGACTAGAGGTGTTTTCCTGTATCAGGGTCTATATTTGGTCAGATGGTGAACATGCGTTTTATCACACAGGCTAAGAATCAATAAACGAAAGTGAGACATGAGTAGAAAATTCTTCATCACAGTTTTACAAATGCCTGGGAACTCATTTTTCACACCTCATTTTTAATGTGTACAAAATCTCATATCTGTGCACACAAAATTCAGTACAGCCCACTTGTGTGCAAAGGAAGTTTATATGCACACAGCTATGTTTTTGCATATTCAAAAATTAAATGCAAGAAAATGCACCCTCAAAAACCTAGGTGAAAAGAAAGTACCCCCAAAAACTTTCCCGCACGAAACTATGAGCACAACTGTAGAGGCCGCAGTTAGTCACTGTTGCAAGTGTCCTTACATGTCTCTTGAGCTCATGTAACTTAATTATATTAGAAACAACTGGTGTCCCATGGTTAGAAATATGTTTGCTCTCGAGGGGGAGAAAAACAATGTAAGAATATATCCAGTTTAGTTTCTTGTTTTATGATGATTGGGACCTTTCCCAGAATCTTTCAACCAGAGTAAACTTGATTTAGAGCTGTCTCATTTGTCCAAGACTATCACTGTAATTGTTTATTACAAACAGCATTGTAGATGTGCTTGGGTCTCTGCTGACAAGTACAAAAAAGAGACAGGCCTGGCTTTACGGATGTTACAATGCAGTTTAGACAGTGTAAAGCTAAAGAAGTTTGGCATGTGTTGTCTTGTCATTATAGGACTGTTATTTATTTAAGTTGCTTTATTTAAAGGCAGTAGAGTGGAGGTTTTGGTTATTGGACAAAGGCCCATTGAAACTAACATTATGTTCTGAGTAGCTGTACCTGGCTGTCCAGTGATACTCTTTGTCAGTCCCTCCACCCACCCCCTATTTAAGATTTGGGACTGCAAAAGAATAGGTTTGGGGGAAATGCAACACTTGAAAATCTAAAATCCTTTGCAGACCTCTGGAAAGCTCAGCTGCCTTTTGTCTCTGATTCTCATCACTGTTGTCAAATGCTCCCTGGAATGTTGCAGAGCTGGCATAACAAAGAGGAGGGTGGGATGCTTTGTGCTTTTATCAGATACAGGCTATCTGATAAAAGCACAGAGCATCCCACCCTCCTCTTTGTTATCCCTTTAAAAAACTATCCACAACTTCAAAGGTGTTTGCAAGTGGATCAAAGGAAGTTGCTTATACAAGGCTGAATTCTTGAGATTTCAAGTGGACGGACTCATAGAATGATAGAATCATAGAATATCAGGGTTGGAAGGGACCTCAGGAGGTCATCTAGTCCAACCCCCTGCTCAAAGCAGGACCAATCCCCAACTAAATCATCTCAGTCAGGACTTTGTCAAGCCTGCCCTTAAAAACCTCTAAGGAAGGAGATTCCACCACCTCCCTAGATAACCCATTCCAGTGCTTCACCACCCTCCTAGTGAAAAAGTTTTTCCTGATATCCATCCTAAACCTCCCCCACTGCAACTTGAGACCATTACTTCTTGTTCTGTCACTGAGGGCTTGTCTACACTGGCACTTTACAGCGCTGCAACTTTCTCACTCAGGGTGTAAAAAAAACATCCCTGAACGCAGCAAGTTTCAGTGCTGTAAAGCACCAGTGTAGACAGTGCACCAGCACCGGAACCCCACCTCCCCATGGGACCTTTCCATCCCCCTGACTGCTGATGTTTTTTTTTCTTTGACTCTCTCCTCTGGTTGTTGTTTTTTAATAAAAGAATTGTGTTGATCTGAAAGCAATCTTTATTCTATTAACTGAAAGCAAACAGAGCCCACCAAAGCAACAGACCATTATGTTAAACCTTCATAGTGCATCGTCTGCACCAATCACAATCACCTCCTAGCATTACAAGCACTGCACTCCCGAGCATAGCAACAAATATTAGTGGCTTTCAGCTTTAAACTGCCTCAAGGCATCCTTGCTCCTTATGTCCCTGCGCTGCGCCCCGGTCTCTGTCTGTTCAAACTCAGCCTTCAGGCGCTGAACCTCTATGGTCAAGTCCTGAGTGAAGCTTTCACCCTTCCCTTCACAAATATTATGAAGCGTACAGCATGCGGCTATAAGCATAGGAATATTGTCATCGGCCAGGTCCAGCTTCCCATCTAGGCAGCGCCAGCGGGCCTTTAAACTGCCAAAAGCACACTCAACAGCCATTCTACACTTGTTCAGCCTGTTGTTGAACTGCTCCTTGCTGCTGTCAAGGTGCCCTGTGTATGGATTCGTAAGCCATGGCATTAAGGAGTAGGTGGGGTCTCCCAGGATCACAATGGGCATTTCGACTTCCCCTACAGTTCTCTGGTCCGGGAAGAAAGTCTCTGCTTGCAGCTTCCTGAATAGGCCAGTGTTCCGAAACATGCGTGTGTCATGCACCTTTCCGGACCAGCCAGTGTTAATTTCCATGAAATGCCCACGGTGATCCACAGGCACCTGGAGAACCATAGAGAAATACCCCTTGCGATTAATGTACTCGGTGGCTAGGTGGTCTGGTGCCAGAATTGGAATATGCATGCCATCTATTGTCTCTCCGCAGTTAGGGAAACCCATTTGTTCAAAGCCATCCACAATGTCACGCACGTTGCCCAGAGTCACGGTCTTTCGGAGCAGGATGCAATTAATGGCCCTGCACACTTCCGTCAACACGAGTCCTATGGTCGACTTTCCCACTGCGAACTGGTTAGCGACCGATTGGTAGCAGTTTGGAGTTGCCAGTTTCCACAATGCAATTGCCACACACTTCTCCAATGGCAGGATAGCTCTCATTATCGTGTCCTTGCGACGCAGGGGCTGGGGCGAGCTCATCACACAGTCTCATGAATGTGGCTTTCCTCATCCGAAAGTTCTGCAGCCACTGCTCGTCATCCCAGATTTGTGTGATGATGTGATCCCACCACTCAGTGCTTGTTTCCCGAGCACAAAAGCGGCGTTCCACGGTGGAGAGCATGTCTGTGAATGCCACAAGCAATCTCATATCGTAGCTAGTACGTGTGGTGAGATCAATGTCGCACTTCTCTTGCCTTTGTAGTTTAAGGAATAACTCCACTGCCACTCGTGACATGTTGGTCAAAGGGAGCAGCATACTGGTCAACAGTTTGGGATGCATTCGTGCGGACCGAAGAGGCAGAGCAGAACGCGCAGTACACAAACCGTTGAAAGATGGCGCCAAATGCAGACGGAAGCACAGGGATTGCTGGGATGTGAAGCAATGCATCACGGGGCATTGGGACAGGACCCAGGATGCTCCGTGATCCCCTCTGTCTTCCCACAACTCTTAGCAGCAGAAGAGGAAGAGATGCTCTGTGGGATAGCTCCCCAGAGTGCACTGTTCTGAATACCGCTGCAAGTGCCACAAGTGTGAACATGCTATTGCGCAGGCAGCTGACAGTGTGAACACACAACAGCGGTTTCCCTTCAGTGCTCTCTGAGCTGCGCTGTTAGTCCCGGCGCTGTAACTCTGCCAATGTAGACATGCCCTTAGTAAACTGTCATTTGTACTGAATTATATCACCTATTAAGCACTTGTCTGGAGCCTTGGGTGCTGTTATTCCATGGATATGGTACTAGAGTGGATTCAAAGTCAGGAGGACCTGAGGTTCTGCCATTGACTCCCGATGTGACTTTTGGGCAAATTACAAGTATCTTTGTGCCTCAGTTTCCTCACTGTAAAGGACTATGAGCTCAAAGGATGGAAAGTTCTATGTAAGTGGTGAACATCATTAATCATCTATGGGCCAAATTCTGTCCTTGGTTACACACACACATTCCCACTGAAATCACTGGAGTTGCTTGGGTGTAAACGAGGCTGGATCTTGCCAGGTGTGTTTATCATGGACCGTGTGCATACGGCTAAGTACATGTCCTGGCTTTGTAGGCTGAATGAAAGTTAGGTGCCTGTCTCTGTTCTTCTTCTTCATTTCCATTTCCCTCTGCCAAGGAGCAACACCTTCCCTCGCAGTCCTTTGGGAACTGGTGATTGCTCTTCCATTGTAACCCAAGCCATCCAGTTTTGTTTTCACTATGCATGCCTCTCCTTGCATAATTTTCAGCAATCCAGGTCATAGATATCCTGTGGCTTCATGCCTGCGTGTTCTTGGAGGCAATTCTGCTCCAGTAACAACAAAGTGCCTAGCATGCCAGTCATGCCTCCTTCCAGGGCCGGATTAACCATGCGTGGGCCCTGCGCCAAACGTATTTGTGGGCCCCCATGGAGGCAATGGAGCATGGCGCAGGGACATCACTCCCTAGAGCGAGGGGTCAGCCAGAGGCAATGTGCATGGCATGGCAGGGGCGGCCCCGCTCCACCCAGCCCATGGCACTATTTACAAACCGGCAGTTGCCAGATGCACAGTGGCCCGCCTGGCCTTGTGCTGCCAGCATGTCCCTTTGCCTCGGGGGCGGGCCTATGCCGCGCCACACAGCCCCCCTGCCCAGCACTGGAACATCCCCCCGATTCCCTATGGCCAGAGCTCCCCCTGGACCCACTATGCCCAGCACCTCCCCCAACCCCTCCCACAAATGAACAACACCACCCTTGCCCAGTGCCCCCCTGCCCACAGCCCCACCTAAACTGCCCAGCACCCCCAACAGAAACCCCCACTCCCTAGTGCCCCAACACACACAGATCTTCCCCGCCACCTCACAGCCCAACACCCCCCGAAACCCACTCCCCACCCCCTGCCTCCCGGCCGCGCTCGCTGGCCCTGCTGGGAGGTGACTGTGTCTGCCGGGCTGAGCCAGCCGCACAGCCAAGGCTGGTCCCGGGGCTGGGAATCACTCCGGCCCCTCGGGAGTAGCACGATCGGCCAGACCAGGGCCTGCCCCAGCCGGGCTCTCTCAAGATGCCCTTCCTGGAGGGGCCCAGGCAAGCCCCCCACCCTTACCCCCACCCCAATTGGGGGTGACAGGCGGGGGAAGACAGCTCTGGGGAGACAGGCGAGCCCCACAGGCGGTGGGAAGCAGAGACTGCCCGGAGCCGGAGGTGCATGGGGGGTCCAGCCAGGGGCCAGAGAGGAGCAGGGCAGTGGGGTCAGGGGATGGAGAGGATCCCTCGGCCTGAGGAGCAAGTGTTGGGTGGTGGGGAGCCAGCAAGCTGGTGGGGTCTTGGGATGCAGTGCAAGCAGAGCAGGACAGGGCCCCTTCTGAGCATGGGCCCGGCTCCATTGTAAACCCACCACTGCCTCCTTCACATAGTAGATCAGAGGCTTTTCTGTAGCTTCATAGTGTAATGAGAGGAGTTGTTATTAGAGGGCTAGGCAGGAAACAACATGTTTCTCTTCTTGAAGATTAGCCAATTTTTTTATCTTCATCCAACAAGCCTGTTCAACTGATAGACAAAATCCATTGCTTACTTGGCCGGATGGGCATGCACATTTGCATTGACCTTTAACCAAGTGGCATAGTTTTCCAGGTGAAGCTAAAATACTATAAATACCAAAATCCAATTAACTGCTAAGTCTTCATCCCTTTTATTGAGCATGGTGCCCCTCTCATTCTGTGAGTCAGGCGGAGCTGACAGCGTGTGTGTCTGTGGCGGGGGTGTCGCAAGAGGTTCAAGACCAGGCAAACAAAATGTTTTTTAAATTGAGTTGGGTTGCTGAGGGGTGTGTGACGTTGCACTCCATATGTTTTATGAAAATATGCTTATGAATGTGAATATAATGTAACTGGAATATGCTTTATGCAAAAGATCTCTTGTAAGGTTCTCTTGCAAAGTTTATAATCTACTGAGTGTGTTCATCCTATTTGTATGCATGTATCATCCTTGTATCTGAAGCTAGAAATATGAAGTATAACTCTGAGGTCCTATTGTAACTATGCAAAGTTACATAGGGCCATTAATGATGGATTAGAATCTTGATGGCTCCCATTGACTAGGACCATTGGTTGTGAATGGGTTTATCTACCTGCAAGCCTTTCTGTGTACGTGTGGGCCAGCCCGTGGGTAATGAAGAATAAGGTCTCACAGGACATGTGACCATGTCACATGATACTGGAATCCATCTTAAATCTGGTACTTTTCTATTTAGAAGAGGGGGTGGGGACCCAGAGAGACAAAAGATTCCCGCCTTGTGCCAAAGCTATAAAAGGGGGTGGAACAGAACAAAGAGGAGCCAGTCATGAGAAAACCCCTAGTTTCCACCTAAGATGTCTGCTGGAACTAACAAGGACTGTACCAGGGAAAAGGATTGGGCCCAGACTAGGAAGGAGTCTAGTCTGAGGAAGAAGCTTATTGGAACATCTCTGAGGGTGAGATATTACCTGTAATCAGTTTCTTAATGTATTAGGCTTAGACTTGCGGGATGGTCTTACCTAAATCATGTTTCCCATGGAGAATGATGATGTATTCATGGCAGTTCTGTCACATGAGTCCTGAGCCCACTGAACTGAATCCAAATTGTATCTGCAGTGACACCAATCTTACCTGGGTGGAGTTTGGTAATCCTGAAAGTTTATTTTGCGAGTGTGTGATTCAGCTCCAGCGCTTCAATGTGTCTTGTGTAGTGTAGAAACTCTCATGGAGATACTGCGCTCTAAAAAACCCACCTCCACGAGGAGTGTAGCTACAAGCTACTGAAGACGTGCCCTGAGAGACTACAGTTAGGCCCTGTCTGCAGTGGCAAGTTTCTGCACAGTAAAGCAGCTTTCTGCGCTGAAACTCCTGAGGTGCACACACTGCCAATCCACTTAGCACTTGTCTACACTGGCACTTTACAGCGCTGAAACTTTCTCGCTCAGGGGTGTGAAAAAAACACACCCCTGAGCGCAGCAAGTTGTAGTGCTGTAAAGTGCCAATGTAGACAGTGCACCGGAGGTCAGAGATGCAGTGCAGTGATGGGGATTGAACTGAGGGCCTTGCGGCTGTTATACTTTGAAACAAGTTTCCATTAGTCAGGATTTAGCATCTGATCAGGCAAACAAGTCCCTAGGTTGGGGGGTTCAAGTCTCAGTGGTTTGAGTATTGGTCTGCTAAACCCAGGGTTGTGAGTTCAATCCTTGGGGGGGCCACCTAAGGATCTGGGGCAAAAATCAGTACTTGGTCCTGCTAGTGAAGGCAGGGGGCTGGACTCAATGACCTTTTGGGGTCCCTTCCAGTTCTATGAGATAGGTATATCCCCATATATTATTATTATAAGATTAATGGGGAATTTGCATAGTGGTTACATCAGGAGGTTGGG
The DNA here is from genome assembly GCF_011386835.1 of Chrysemys picta bellii. Classification (NCBI taxonomy): domain Eukaryota; kingdom Metazoa; phylum Chordata; order Testudines; family Emydidae; genus Chrysemys; species Chrysemys picta. The sequence continues at coordinate 13,406,054 of NC_088805.1, read as the reverse complement.
AGTCACAACTTGTGGATTTTAATATTGGCTCTGCTGTAGACTTGGACAGGGGCACTGTGAGGCTTAAGTAATGAAGGTAAAGCATTTTGCAATTCTTACCTGAAAGGGGCCACATGAATGTGAAGTATTCTAACAGGTTCTTGTTTTGTTACCTTTTATTTCCAGCCTATGAAGAGCTTTGCCCGTACTTACAGAGAAACCATATTCCGCAGCCCTTCCCTTCGCAGGTATTGTATTATCCTTTTGAGCCCATGCAAATAGTGCAAATATACAGTGAAAATCCACCATTTTCTCCACTTCACAGTTATCTCCTTTTGCTAACCTGTATTCCCCTTTTCACACCGCTGCTACAAGTGAGGCTCTGCAGCTGTATTAACTCCAGGCCTATACAGGATCATTTGCAAAATATTCAGGTGCCTGACACATTTTAGTAGGTTGTACTATTAAAACGTTGATGTTTAAAATCTTAGCCCTCTGTTGTTCCCCCTAGATCAGCATATGGAGAGGCCCCTCCTCAGCTGGATCCTCCCCCCTTCTAAGTGGAAAGGGGGCCACTGGGGACCAGAGCCACTGTACAAGGGTATGGGGCCTCCTTAAGATACCCGGTGAATGGCCAGATTTGGGGCAGACCTTTTCTGCGTAGCAACAACTACTTGACAGGACAAATGTGAGGGGATCTGCTTTTGGATATTCCCCTCCTGCCTCCCGCATCCTGTGGATTTGTTCTTGATGGGGATGGACTGGGGCCTTGTAATTTTCCTTGCACACTCTATCACTATCTTGCAATTTTAAAAGATGTTTTAGAGACTTGTCATTTGCAACCGCTACCTCTGTATGTCCATGGAAAGTTATGTAGGGATATGGAGGAAAGTGCAAGTCCTCACTGTGCTTTATTCCATTCATAGACCACCATTAACCCAGGTCCTGATTTGGCAAAAGAATCTTCACATGGAGACCTTTACTCCTGTTCAGAACTCCACTGTAGTTAATGAGAGTGCAGGGTACTCTGCACTCCGCAAGGTCAGGCCCTTAAGGTTCTGTTCATTCCCTTTACTGAATGAAAGGTGTGTATGCTACAGGATTTGTATAATTAAAGAACATTACCTATTGCCCTCTGGAGTCCCTCCCACTTCTTCCCCACGCCCTGGTTCACGAGAGCAGGGTTGCCTTCTTATCTTCAATCCCCTGAGGGGCCTGATGACTTTTCTCATAAAACAGCTGGTTTCCGAGAGAGGCAAACTGAAAAGCTGCCACTTGAAAAGACCCTGATTAAGGGAGAAAGAATTTTCATGGAGACTAGATTAGCATGTCAGGGACATATTTGGATCTCAGTTAAAATTACACTGAGCTTGCCAGAGTTCTTAGTTCAAAGTGCTGCTGCTGGAATGAGCAAGGAAAGTACTTCCAACGCTCAGACCAACTGCCTTTGTGACTAGTATGAGTTGATGTTGGCTTCCCCAGAACCTGCACCTTCTCTATAGTGCCTCCTAAAGGTTGGGATTGGAACAGCTACCACTGTGCGTGGTCTGTGAGCTCCCCATATTCAGTATTCTTACACAATTCCCTATAGTCTGTAAGCTCCTTCCTAGCCAGTTGCTCCTTCACCATTCCCTGTAGTGACTTCTTTTGGGAGGTTGGGACAGGAATAGCTGTGAGCTTCCCCACAACCCATTCCACGCAGAGACAGTTGCTGCAAAATCCCAACACTGAAGTACACGTGCATGGATAATCTCCTTCAGTGTCTTCTCAAAAACAAAACAAACCCACTAACAATATGAGTCCTTTATCAGGGACGTGACATCTTGTTCGGGTAATTGTGTGGAGTAGAACTCCACAGCAAGAGATTATAGACTCCAAGGTGTAGGAATGAACTACATGCTGTCCTACAATGGAAAATATGGTAAATATTTGCCACCAGGATGTATTCATAGACGAGGTGTTCTATTCTTATCAGTTTTAATAACACTTGGCAATTATATATCACTTTGCATTCTCAAAGACCTTCACAAACATCAGCTAATTAATCTTTACAGCGCCCATATGAAGGACAATTTACTGTGAGAAGTATAGTATTGGATGGTCTTGGATCCTGCACTGTTTTGAGCCAGCACTTATCCTCTTCAGGGTACTCCAGAGCTGGGGTCTCAAAAGACTCTTCCATAGGAACATGGGAATTGTCATTCCAGGTAAGACCACTGGTCCATCTCTTCCAGTATCCTGTCTCTACCAGTGCCCAGTACCAGATGCTTTAGAAGAAAGTGGAAGACATCCCATAACAGGTAACTTTGGAACAACCTGCCCATAGGGGAAATTTCTTCCCAATTCCATCAGTTAGTGGTTGTTTAGCCCCCTTAAAGCAGAAGGGCTTATATTACTCATCATTTTTTGTATCCTAGTTAATGTAATTGTGGATGTTCTCATTATCCATATAGATGTCTATTTTCTGTTTGGTAAGCAATTTCCAAATTGACACATCTTGAAAAGTTTGGGAGAAGGATGGTACAGAATTCCAATACACTGATACATGAATAAAGGATTTTTAAAATTATTATACCCATTTGATTAATTAGACAGCAATTCTGTTAATGACTGCAGTGAAAATTAAGAGGTAAATAAAATGGTTTGGGGCCCAGGGAATTGGTTCTTACAAAATTTTTATTTTTGTGTTAGTATAATTCTTAATGGGTGAGTTTCACTATATTTAAAATGGTCAGATCTTGAAGTCTTTCATTTTTACACAGTTCTTACTCAGGCAAAATTCTCATTGAAGTATGTATATCTGTGTATCTTATGCCTTCGCGCTATATTCTTAAATGTACAAGGACTTCGCTGTCTGTAGAGACCAGCAGCCACTTTGTGTTCAGCTCAGTGCAGACCGTTACAGTCGAGACACACACATTCTATCTCTAGTTGATCTCTGAATTTAAAATAAAGTCCATTCTGGTTGAAAGTATGAGAGGTCACTCTGTGTAGAGAAAATCAAAGTCGGTGGCGGTTTTGTCTGAGGAAAGAATGAGTAAAAACTCAGGCAGCGATCTACCTACATGTTTAACTTTACTACCATGAGAGTCCCATTGTGGTCAATGGGTACTACTCATGGAAGAAGTTAAGCACATACGTGTTTGTAGGATCAATGTATGAGTAAGGATCCCGGGGCTTAGCCCAAAGATGTAGTCCAGGGGAGACTGCATAATACAGGGTCCATTCTGTCTCATCTACCTCTGCTTGGAGGTTTGCAGCTGGTATGTGCAGAGAATTAGGCTTTGTCTACACTGGAACTTTGTTGGCAAAACTTTTGTCGTTCGGGGTGTTAAAAAAACATCACCTCCGAATGACAAAAGTTTTACCGACGAAAAGCGCCGGCGTGAACAGCGCTTTGTCAGCAGGAGCGCTCTCCTGCTGATGGGGCTGCTGCTGCTGGTTGGGGGTGGAAGTTTTTTGACAAACAGCAGCTACATTGCATGCCTTTTAGCGACACAGCAGAGGGGTGGGTAGTATAGACAAAGCCTCTGAAAGCAGGGAAGTGTTGTGAAAGGTTGAAGATTTTCTGCTAGAAATGCTCCAGGAGTAAATGGGTTAATAGTTTTCATCTCAACTTTCAAAGCAATCTTTGGAGTGTTCTGCCAAAAAAAGTAATTTATGTTCATAAGAGAGGAAAAAGTCTTACTGAGATTTGTGTGCGTAAGAGTGTTCTGCACACACATTTCTTAACAGACATATCAAGGCACTTAACAGACTGTTTCCTTCAAAGCCACTGTGGGGCAGTCAATGAGCCCGTTAATGCGAGCTCCCTCCTATAGCTTTCACTGCCCCAGGGCAAGACAAGGCAAGAGTCTCTGCCAGACGCAAGTCTTTTACTATACTAACAACAGGACCGAAATCCTCTCTCTCTGCTGCACTGGGGAACGTCAGGATAGCCATGTCTAAAAGGAAGATCTGCTGTCTTGTGCTGCTGGTCCTGGGGCTCCTGGCTATTGCAGTTGCTGTCATTGTAATCCTGGGGCTGCCCGAGTGTGCTCCTGGAAGTTATCTGCATGCTGCTGTCGCAGCTGACACTGAAATCTGTTCAGACGTTGGCAGGTATGTGCATGGACTTTTCTGTTTGGAACTTGTATATGTAGTGCACTCTGTAGAGCCAGAATGAAAGACAGGTAGATAATACTAGAGGTTATAGTTAAAACCAGCACTTCCCAGTGACTGAGCAGGAGGCACTGGGTCTTACCTTCTCCCCTAATCCTCAGTCTGAAGAGTTATGCCAGATACCTGAGCACAAACTCCTGATCGTAGGTCAAGTTCAGTCCTGGTGTAAAAGCTCTGAAACATTCTTAGCCTTACATACCATAGGATATTCCTTTCCTTCTCTCACATCTGCTCTGCATACCTGTCTATTTCCTGAGGGTGCAGATAATGACTGTCACTCGTATTTGAGTGTGGCTATGACTGGAACCCACAAGGCAGCTCTTAAGGAGAAGCAGGCAGTAGATTCATCCCTCTTCACTGGGCAGTAATCTCTGTTCAGCAAGACTTTAGAAACAAACTGAGAGAAGGTGAGGAGGAGAACATAAAGGGGAGAAGTGGCATTAGGCTGCAGGGAAAGACAAGTACCTATGCTTGTGTGTAGCGCTGCCCAGGCTGGTCGAAATATCCTTTATATCCATAAAAGAGGAAGCATGGGGAAATTATTTCACTTAATTATCTTATCAATGCTGAAGAAACAAAGGCAAATGTTTTGCAGCTCTCCAGATCCCGGGTGTGGAGAGCTGGGGAACTTCTGATAGATCTTTATGGAAATAGGTATGACTCAGTTTCCCCTTTCACTTTGTATTGTTATGCCTGGGTGTGAAGGAATTAATTTCTTTCTGGAAACAAGACAGGCAATGCATTGATTGGGGCGGGAGAGGTGGCAATGTCACATAAGCATGAATGAACTATCAAGAACTGTCAACCTGTAGAAGCTATAGAATCATAGTCTCCTCAGACCATTTTATCAACTTTGTGGTGTGTGTATCTGTGTAGACTTGGGGAGGAGGGGTGGGAGGTGCAGAAGTTTTCCGCAAGAACTAAAGGTGGGGGATTAATGCAAATCCCTAGGCAAGTAAACAAGTCTGGAGAGGCAGCACCCCTCTGGGGAAAATGGCATCTCCTGGTTTGTGCGTATTGAATAAGGCTACCAAAGAACTGAGAACTCTCTAATGTGATCAGCATATCATAAGGGAGGTGTCACTCTCATTGGTTCCAAAAACTCATTACATTGTGTGGGACAGACCCTGACATAAGGGTATGAAGGAATTTGGACCCCGTCTGGGTCTCCACGTTGAAGAGGGGTGACACCTGCTAGGGGTGACAGGTATGCATGTAAACTCTGGCTGTCAAGATACAGTATGTTCTTTCGGTGAATTGTAGGAGGAATTGCTGACTAAATCTCTGGTTTGGAGGGAAAGGTGGGTTCCTTCCTTGAGTAAGGTGATGGCTAGAGGCCTGAGACTTGAGTAGGGTGCCCTCAAGGCGGCCAGAAGTGCAGCTAGCTTTAGAATTTGTGACACCTGGCTCAGCGAGTGGCCGAGTCACTAGGAGGTGAGGGCTCAGCACCTCATGTGATTGGACCCTGACCCATGACTCAAGCCACTTAAATAAATAAAGATATCCTATCTCCTACAACTGGAAGGGGCCTTGAAAGGTTGAGTCCAGCCCCCTACCTTCACTAGCAGGACCAAGTACTGATTTTGCCACAGATTCCTAAGTGGCCCCCTCAAGGTTTGAACTTACAACCCTGGGTTTAGCAGGCGAATGTGCAAACCACTGAGCTATCCCTCCCCCCACTTATGCTGGCAGCAACATTTTCTCTTATCTGCACTGAGTGTTATGCTAGCATCCAGCCCTGACTCACATTTACTGCCACCATGGCCAGTCAGGGAGCATTGCTGTGTTATTGGAATAAGGATGGCCCAATGTTAGGGAGCCACATGGGTGGCTAGGGAGAGTGGGATTCAATACCCGGCTTCAGCACAGACTTTCTGGGTGACCTTGGGTAAGTCTCTCACTGTACCTCAGTTCTCCCTCCATGTCTCACAGGGGTGCCGTGAGGGTAAATCCAGGAATGACTGTGAGGTGCTCAGGTACTGTGGTGATGTGGGCCAGAGAGGTTCCTGAGACAGACAGATACAAGGACAGGTCTCTAGCTAGCCTCAGCCAAACCTCACTTAGAATAGATTAGACTAGATTTGAATAGAATCATAGAACTGGAAGGGACCTCAAGAGGTCATCTAGTCTAGTCCCCTGCACTCATGGCAGGACTAAGTATTATCTAGACCAGTGTTTCCCAAACTTGGGACGTAGCTTGTGTAGGGAAAGCCCCTGGCGGGCTGGGCCGGTTTGTTTACCTGCCCCGTCCACAGGTCCGGCCGATCATGGCTCCCAGTGGCCACGGTTCGCAGCTGCAGGCCAATGGGGGCTGCGGGAAGTGGTGGCCAGTACGTCCCTCGGCCCGCGCCGCTTCCAGCAGCCCCCATTGGCCTGGAGCAGTGAACCGCGGCCAGTGGGAGCCGCGATCGGCCGGACCTGCGGACGGGGCAGGTAAACAAACCGGCCCAGCCCGCCAGGGGCTTTCCCTACACAAGCGGCATCCCACGTTTGGGAAACACTGATCTAGACCATTCCTGAGAGGTGTTTGTCTAAATAAACTGCTCTTAAAAATCTTCAATGATGGAGATTCCACAACCTTCCTAGGCAATTTATTCCAGTGCTTCACCACCCTGACAGTTAGTAATGTCCAGCCTAAACCTCCCTTGCTGCAATTTAAGCCCATTGCTTCTCGTCCTATCCTCAGAGGTTAAGAACAGTTTTTCTCCCTCCTCCTTGTAACACCTTTTATGTACTTGTAAACCCCTCTCAGTCTTCTCTTTTCCAGACTAAACAAACCCAATTTTTTCAATCTTTTCTCATAGGTCATGTTTTCTAGACCTTTAATCATTTTTGTTGCTCTTCTCTGGACTTTCTCCAGTTTGTCCACATCTTTCCTGAAATGTGGCGCCCAGACCTGCACACAATATTCCAGTTGAGGCCTAATCAGCGAGGAGTAGAGCAGAAGAATTACTTCTTGTGCCTTGCTTATAAACATCCCAGAATGATGTTGGCTTTTTTTGCAACGGTGTTACATTGACTCATATTTAGATTGTGGTCCACTATGACCCCCAGACCCCTTTCCGCAGTACTCCTTCCTAGGCAGTCATTTCCCATTTTGTATGTGTGCAACTGATTGTTCCTCCTAAGTGGAGTACTTTCCACACCTCTTTGTTTTCTGTCCAGCATTTCAGACTGGACAATAAAGAAAGCCCTGTTGGTGGTGGTGTTTCTGAGTCCCTGCTTCAGGGAGCAGGGCTATTGCATTGCTGGGGCACATGCATGAAAGCCATGGGAAACGAATGAAATATCCAGCTCAGCTAACGTGGGGATTTTCCTATTCAGATGCCAATGCTGTGGTGGGGACTGTTGTATACAGGTATCAGTCTGCTCCTCTCCTCCCTCCAGGCTTTCTCCCACAGTCACCTCAGCTGCTCCCAGGGCTTCAGCCATCGCCTTTATGTTGGTGACTTGGAAATTTACCTCACTGCACCATACACCCAGGGCCGGCTCCAGGCACCAGCTTAACAAGCAAGTGCTTGGGGCGGCCAAGGGAGAGGGGCAGCACGTGCGGCAATTCGGGGGCGGCAGGTCCCTCACTCCCTTTAGGAGTGAAGGACCTGCCGCCGAACTGCCGCCGCCGATCACGGCTTTTTTTTTTTTGCTTGGGGTGGCAGAAATGCTGGAGCCGGCCCTGCATACACCTCCCTGCTTCTGCCCATTTCCCACACATTGAGCTCCCTCTCTGACCTCTGACACAACTGATAATCTTTCCTTTCCTCCAAAACCTTCCCTTCTCTCTGGTTCCTCTTTTCATCAGCAACTGCACCACCCTCCCTGTCACATAGTATCAGCCTTGAGCCTCAGCCTGCTCCTACCATCTAGCTTCTCACCAAATCCCATTGCTACTTCCTCTATAGCGTCTCTGAAACCTGCCCTCACCACCTGGCTCACACTTCTGTGTCGGAGCTGCCATCGCCTCTTCCCCACCATCCCACACAGAGCTCCCTTCAGCCCATGTCGCTTTGACGCTATCCAGTTTTTGATCTCTGGATTTCTGTTTCAGTACTGAATGAAAGTGACTCAAGTGATTACAAAGGCTCAAATCCCTAAAGTTAACGCAGCTCTCCTGAACCCTGACCTAGTTATTTCCAGATTTGGAAACTTTGCTGGTTTTTATTCTTCAGTCAAAATATTTTTTTAATAAAGTGTCTGCCACATGCTTTGCAATGAGGAGCCATTAATGACTGGAGATGAGATTCCTGTGGCATTACATACTGCAGCATCTCACAAGCTTCCTGACTGTCTGATTAATAATGTTTAATACAACACTTGATCTGAGCTCCAAGGAGCCAAGAAGCAACCCAGACCCCATCCAACTCCAATTAAAACCAAAGGAAAGATTCCATTGACTTCAAGAGAAGTTCAACTGGGCCCCTTATAATAGGAGCAGCTGTTCCCTGTCCAGAGGACAAAGCCCTCTGGGCACTGCTCTTTCCCACTCTAATGAAGTGTTTGTCTGGAATTGCACCAGTGAGTGAAGCTGGGGAGATGGGAGGATGCTCTGAGGAAAGTCTGTCTCCTTCACTGGCCTGACCCTGTACTTGAATCTCGACAGCAGTATAACTCAGTGGTTTGAGGAAGCTGACTCAGCCCTCCAGGGTTCTATTCCAGGCGCTTCAATTAACCTGTGGTTGGCAACTTGCAACCTCTCCGTGCCTCAGTTTCCCCAGTTATGATGATAATAATTCCACCTCGTGGATGTTTTTGAGGCTTGGTTCACTAGAATGTTTCTAAAGCCCTTTAGATCCTCTCGAGACAGAAGCTGTACGTATGTGAAGTCTCACTGTCCTTACTGGCATCACTCACAGATTCGGTGCTAGATTTATTGTTACTAACTCAGGGGCTAAAGAAAATCATCTCTGGCTTCTGGGTGATAAAAGGATTTCCAGTGCTGAAAGACGACTAGGTCCCTTGTGGTGTAATGGTATGCTTATGGGGGATGGAGAGAGGGATAGGACGATTATATTATTGTCTCTTCCTGCCAATCCAGTCTACAGACCCTGGACAGAGAGCGTATGTAGTAGATTGAGCAGGAAACCTGAGTGCACCCAAACTTTTCCTTTGTGGGAGCCATAGATGTTTGAAAGCCACAGATGTGAATTTTGTGGCCTCAGTCCAGCTCCAACAATGGGGTCTCTTTCCCCCTTGGCCCACAAAGCGTACAGATGGAGAAGTATCTAAACATGAATCCTGAGGAATCTGTTTGTCTTTAGCATTCTGCACAGAGGTGTATTCAGACCAGGTACCATCCCACACATGGCCTGAATCTCCCAGTCACAGTGCAGCCTTTCCCTTCTCTGCATTTTTAGGTCATTATAACCCCCTGTGTGAGCATTAGAAGAGGCTTTTCCTCCCAAGCAGACAAAAGACTATGTATTCCCATCCCCGCCTGCCTCCATCCACCTTCTGGTGGGGCTTCCTGCTCAGAGCTCTAGGCAGAAACCCACCCGCCCCAACCACCACCTCTGCGGTGTGCTGTTTTGCCTGCTATTGTTTCTGAAACTGAAAGTGGGGGCATGAGCCAGCAACAGGGGGTGACAGAGGGCTTTGGAAAGGTAGACCACAGAAGAAGAGTTTGTTCCTAGCAGAGGAAAGGCAGGGCCAGTTGGGAATCAATACAGCCGGGAATCCTGTCTTGACTTGACCTTCCCTCCCAGCAGCCATCAATCTTCCAACCTCCCCAGTACATACTAAAGAGAATGCTGGAAACTAGTCTCTTTCGAAACAGCATCCCCCAGGGGCTTTGCTAGTTTCCTTGTGGCTAAGCCCCTAAAGGATGGGGGAGCTAGGAAGGCCAAAAATTTTACAGCCAAGCAATGTTCACATTAATATGAATCCCACTTCATAAGCCAAGGATACGCTATAAAAGTCATTTATAGTTTTGAAGACCTCTGGTGTTTCTTGTGAATCTTTCTCCGCATTCCGAGGGATCTCCTCCTAGTTTAAGACTTATCAGCTTGGCCACTACACATTCCATAGGAACAGCTGTTGCCTTTGCTCTTGATAAGCTATCTGAGTCAGCCAAGTCAAGGGCTGGTATCGTCTTCAGGCCCAAGCTTGCATGAAGAATAAGAAATACCTCCCAAGAGTGTTTAATGCCTTCACATTCCCAGAATTTACCCAGTCGCCGCTACTATTGCAGGAGTTGTTCGTTAACTGGCTTTAGGCAGGAGGCTCTAGAAGCTTTATAGCCTCCTGCATCATAACTAGGCCCGATTGTTTGACGTGGCAAAAAACGGGAACATTTACAATTTTAGTAAAAATAGAAAAAAAGAAAGTCCCAGGGAAGGGGCAGGGACAGTAGCGAAAGCAGCAGCATGGCTCCGATCATCTCTGTGAGAGGTAGAAATGGATAAGCAGGACTGATGTGTGAGGCCACCAGGCTAGCCCTACCTAGCAGCAGCAGCAGCAGCAAAGCCTACACATCTAAACACTTCGTTTTTAATTATAGGTGTTTACATTTAATCCTTGGCTCCTTAAAATTGGTCCTTATCTGCCCAGACCTTTTTTAGCCTGTGCTTGAACCTCACCCTGTGTATGTGGAGGCCTATGCCCAACGTTTAACCTGACCTCCATGCACACAATTAGCCTCTGGTGCAGAATGAGATTGCCTCCTCTGCTGTGCACCATACAGGTCCTTGCAGGTGTAAAAGCAACTGATGGGAAAGGTTACAAATGCAGCCGTGGGTTCAGCAGGGATGCCTGGCTTCACCTCCCCACTGCTGGGAATATTGTGGCAGTTTGGGGGGGAGGGGCCTTGGTGGCCGTTCATATCCTGTGACATTATTAATATGAACGGGACCGTATAGGTCATTGTTGCAAGCAAGGTCCTGTAGTGGCACCAAATTTTGCATAAAGGGGGTCAAATAAGGTGTCTAAGACAAGGTTATGGTTTGCTGGTTATGATTATGCTATCTGTATGCATGTATCATTTTTGTATTTAAAGTTGTAAGTATTGATTCTCTACTGTCCGTATTTCAAACTTATGCTATGCTTCTGTGATACCCCAGACAATCTGGCATCAGCACTGCCTAGCCTGCTTGATGGCCCATTAAAGACCATCAGCTATACAATTGACCCATTGAGAGAAGGCAGATACACCTTGTGACTCAGCAAGGCATGCAGAGACATGCCTATGGACAGGACTCGAGGTTTTTCCATGCCATGTGCTGGATAGTTTGTCTTTGGAACAAAGAAAGAAAGGCAACATGAGAAGAGACTATAAAAAGCTCCTGCAGCTCCTCCGTCTTGTCTTCAATCCTGCTTCTGACCTCTGGAGGGACTTTGCTACAAACTGAAGCTCTGAACAAAGGACTGAATGACCCATCCCAACTGTGGATGTATTCCAGAGACTTAAATGAACCTGCAGTTTATTCCATCACTGCTACAAGCGTGAACCAAGAACTTTGCCATGACTGTATGTAATTGATTCCATTTAACCAATTCTAGCTCTCATCCATATATTTTTCCTTTTATGAATAAACCTTTAGATTTTAGATTCTAAAGGACTGGCAACAGCGTGATCTGTGGGTAAGATCTAACTTGTATATTGACCTGGATCTGGGGCTTGGTCCTTTGGTATTGAGAGAACCTTTTTTCTTTTACTGGGGTATTGGTTTTCATAACCATTTGTCCCCATAATGAGTGGCACTGGTGGTGATACTGGTAAACTGGAGTGTCTATGGGAATTGCCTGTATGACTTATGGTTAGCCAGTGGGGTGAGACCAAAGTCTTCTCTGTTTGGCTGGTTTGGTTTGCCTTGGCGTGCAAAGGAACCCCAGCCTTGGGCTGTAACTGCCCAGCTTTAAGCAATTTGTCCTGAATTGACACTCTCGGAAGTATCCCACCAAAGCCAGCATCATTACATATCCCACGAAAATAAAACCCATAACTGGGACACTGCTGTGAATTTTTTTTTAAATGCAATTACACAGGGCCTTAAGGCACCGCATAGCCAGCCAGGGTTGTAAGACCCCTGCTGGGAACAACCATCTGGCATTGTGAGGAAGACGCTGGCTTGATCTTTTGTTTGTGATTGTTCTCCACTGCGATCTCCTGAATCCATCATAAGAAATCCCTCTGGATTCCTCTGCAAGAGCTCCTCTGGCTGGGGCTGCTTTAACAGACTGGAATGAAATGTGGACGTGGAGTGGAGCCAAGCTCTTATTTATTCTCCTTTGCTGCTCCCCCCCGAAGGGATTGTTAAACTCTAAACAGTCTCTCCCTGTTAACAGACCTTTGCTCATCAGTTGCTGCTCTTGCTGCCGGGAACGCTCCAAGGGTCAATGCTTACTGTCTGGTGCTGCTGAGAATAGAGCAGAGACCTCATATTAGTGGTGCTGCTTTGAAGCTCTGGATGGCGCCTGTCCTTTGAATTCTGCTGCCTTCCTTGCAACTGGTGCTACAAGTCCAATTGTAGAGAGAAAAATGTGTAATTGGGCAGGAGTCTAGTGTGTTGGGGCATTCTTTCATCTACGAGAGACTGTGGGAATTGCAGCCTCTGATGGAAATCGAGGATCAATGGAACCACAAAACCTACCCTAGTTACAGGAAAGGTTCCTTTAAAAGAGCTGTGTTTGCCGAGTGTCTCAACCCACACCATCATCATCAGTAACAGAACAGGATATTGGCAGTTGCCAAGGTATGAAAAGGTTGCCAAAATTCAAACTAGGCCATCTAATACTATGATTTCATCAGCTGCAGCACTCATAAGCTAGGCTGGGTTTGTACGTGGATGCGAGGCCTAAGGAAAAGCCCAGATGCTGCAAGAAATGGTGTTATTGATACGGTACGTGACAACCTTCCCTCAACATCAGCCCAGTGCCCTTATGTAGTGTTGGGAGAGAGGGGCATTGAGCTTCTTGAAATGTCACCTTTCAGTTGAGAAATAGTAAGAAGTGCTTTTGGACAGATGCTGTATTTGACCACAGAGATGGTTGCATTTCATGTGAGTAAAGTCACTACCACATATGTTTTCATCAGTCAGTAAAAGGAGTACGTAAAGCACTCGGGGTCATTAAACACTGCATATTTTCAGGGCCATCTAGTCTAGGTTTCATAACATAGTTAATGTGTGTTAACAAAACAACGGATTAAACATTAAAACATGCTCTACTTTGACAGGAAGATGCATGATCCTCTTGCAGATTGTTAAAAGGAATTGCTTCCTACTTAGCTCTGACAACATGATTATTATTTGTATTATTGTAGCACCTAGCACCTCTAGTCATTGTGCTACGTGGTGTACAGACATGAAAAAAGAAGACAGTTCCTACCCCGGAGGGCTCACAACATGTGAGATCCGATGCAACAGACAAATGTTTGGGGTGGGTTGGAAGGATGAAGCAAATGAATATAAAATGAATAGAGTTTAGCAGAAACCACAGCTAGCCATTTGCCTAACCAAGAGCAGACAGGATTCCACCCGTACCCCCTCTCCCTCTGCTGCCACAGCCCAGGTTAGTAAAGTACCTTCATCAGCATTGGGCTGGATTGTGAATGACTTATTCCAGTTAATGAGCTTGAGTAGTGACTTTTCATGAGTCAAGAGTGGACTTTGCATGTGTTCTAACCAGACTTCAATGGGATCCACAAGATGAGTCCTTGATATCAGGAACACTCTGACTATTTAATGTACAAATATTATTATTTTCATTCTTAGGCCTGGATGCGGGCACCTCTCATTGATCTCATTTGGAATCACATTTTAAAGCTTTGAATTTGCCTGAGTTTATTAACTTGTGTCAAGTTATGCTAGAGAGAGTGCATTACTATACGCTGAGGTCTCACCATTTTGTATCTGTGGCATTACTATAAAGCTCTAGAAGTGTTTGTAGTAATTAAATAGTGTTTTATCACACAGTGTTGCTGTTGTTAAATAAATGTTGCTTTTGTTGGGAATTTAAAAGCTTAAGCAGCAGACTGAGGCCCTTGGGAGTATGTGTGTGACTTATAGACTCCAACTTGCTGACAGATTTGTCACCGGGGTCCCAGGGGAGCCACACTGAGATTACTTAATTAGGGCAAACTGCAAAGACTGGGGCAGACAATCCCCAGAGGTAGTGGTCATTCCAGTACTTAGATCCACCAAGCTAGCCTCCAAACAGCTTCTATAATACCCTACTCGTTACCCAGAAGCCAAAACAGAGTTCCTTTAAAGCAACCCAGCAATAGGTCACCCAGACACCCAAGTCAAATATGATGAGGATTACTGAAAATCTTATTCACCATAGAAGAAAGTTCTACCAGTCCCAACGGATCAGACACATGACCTCCCAGGTTAATGAATATTTCAGATCTTACCCCTGTACACTCTTACAGTCAATTCTTATTAACTAAACTAAAATTTATTTAAAAAGAAAAGAGGGAGAGAGTTGGTTAAAAGATCAGTATGCATACAGACATGAGTGCAGTTCTGAGATCAGATTCATATGATGGTGAGCTTTGTAGCTGCAAAGAGTTCTTTCAGAATTAGTCCATAGGTTATCTAGTCCAATGTTCATATTCAGGGTGATCCAGATGGGACTGGAGATCTCAGTCAAGCTTCCCCTGCATAAAGCCTCAAGCAGATCTGAGATGAAAGGATCAGGTCCCAAGAGGTTTTTATACAGTTTTCTGGCAGCCTCTTGACCATACAGTCCTGGGTGAAAAATAGGTCTTTGATTAACCTTCTGTTTCCCAAATATCACCAGTAATTAACTCCATGGATTAACATAAGGTAATTTACCCATTAAGTAGTTCATATACAGCTTACCACAAACTTTAAAGAAACATTCAGACAATTACATTATTTCTCTCATATTTCATCTAAATGTTAATATTTCCTTTTTATCTCTGAATCAATAGCTATAGCAATAGACAGGAACTGTCTGTTTACATGGCTAACATGTAACAAGATATAAGTAAACACATGCGGTTAGGATCACCTCTAATTCTCTAACAATACAGGATTGCATTTCAAAATTCTAGCCCATCTAACATGAAATGACCCCAATTACCATTTACATAGTTTTCTAACATGTCTCTAAAGATTGAATCTGGGTCATTCAGCCTGCGAGCTGCTTAACCCTTTCTGGCCATGTGTCCCAGGAGTACACTGAACTAATGCATTTAAAATGCAGAGGGCACTGGCTCTGAATTCCCATGTGTGTTTGGATCGGGTGGAAAGAATTGTCCATGAAGGGTAAACACTCCGTGTATCTCCTGGGATTATGCAAGAACTGCTCATCTTCTGGCAAAGATAAGCAACCAGTATGGTGTGTGAATGAAGAGGGCCTAGGGGTTTTTTAGGTTGTGGTATTTCTCACATAATGTTAAATATTCAGGAGGGTGTGAGGGATTTATCTGTGTTGCTCTAAAAAAAAGATAATGGCCAAGGGGCCATAGGACAATGGTGAATGTGGTTTATAGGAATTGCAAACATTGTCATAAATTATAAATATAGCGGTAAACTCAAGTGCTGGAATCTGTGGTCTCTTCTACGGAAAGGTCAGCAGCTCATATGATGGTCACAGGCTTTTTATATTTGAAATCCTGTCCCTACTCCCTTCAAACCTCTTATGCTAGGAAAAAAACTCTACATCTGTCCAGCAGTGAAGGGAACTTCTTATAAGCAGGGCCGGCTCCAGGCACCAGACGAGAAAGCACGTGCCTGGGGCGGCACATTGTAAGGGGCGGCATTCCAGCCAATCTTAGGGCGGCACATTCCGGCCACCCTGTCGTGGTTTTTTTTTTTTTGCTTTGACAGCCTCCCCGGACTTCCGGCCGGCTCCCCGCGCTCTGCTCCCAGCCCAGCCCTGCAGGGGCACGGACCCCGCCCGGGGGCGCAGAAACTAGCAATCCCCGCCGCTCACCATGCCTCCGGGCTCCCTGGGATGCGCCACTCCCCGCCACCTGCACTGGCCTCTGATCCCCCGCCGCTCTGAGCCTGGCCCGGCCAAGCCAACTTTAAAGGAGCGGCTGAGCCAGCACCTCCTGCAGCCCGCGGGGGCTCCGCCTGCCCAGCCGGGAGAGACACCCCAAGGCGGGAGGGGGGAACCCCTCTTGCCCGGCTGTGAGTGGGCTGCAGAACCTGGCTGCCCACGAGCGGAGGGAGCGGGCGGGCGCCACCCTTCACCCCCCTGCGAGCCGCCTTGGCCGCCCTCCACGCGCTCCCTGCGGCTGCCGTTTTTTTGTTTGGTTGGTTTTTTTGCTTCGGCGGTCCGGCACCCCTTTTTTTTTTTTGGCTTGGGGCGGCAAAAAAGCTAGAGCCGGCCCTGCTTATAAGGGATGGAAGTAGGGAAGAGAGACAGATCTTTCAACACATCTTTAACCAACCCAGGGCTCTGCATTCACTGCTGCTTCTTCACATGGAAGCTCCCCTCAGGGAACAAGTGGAGAGTGGCAGATTTATTCCACTTGAGAGATAAAGCCAGGCTGGAAACCTGGTCTCTGAAACAGAGATTCCAGTGATTTCTGTGGGAGCACAGGAATAACCCCAGTGGAGCAGACCAATGGCCCATCTAGTTCAGTATTCTGTTTCTAGTAGTCGCTAATCCTGGATGGTTCTGAGCAAATAACAAAATATAAATAGTGATACACACAGGGACCCAATTTTACAGCCTGATGCCTTCACAGAGCTGCTTGTGCCAGCATGCCCCAGCTAGTGTCCTAATCCGATATTTCACTCCTGGCTTGGGCTGCGTTGGGATCAGCTATCAGAGTAATTTAGCATGACTTAAGTACATCAGTCAAGATCATGTTAATGGAAAATTCCCAACTGTAAGGGCCACCTGTTTACACAAAGAATGTTCCTGCAGATCCAAACGAATGAAGGTTTTTTTATACTTGTGTTTCTGAGAGGTCCTTGTGAAACAAGCCCCCACAGGCAGAGGTGGCTCGTGATCAGTGGGGTAAGATTAAATGCAATTCCCTTTTCTCTTAGGCCAGGTCTACAGTAGAAATGTTTTCTAGTAGAGTAAGATTGAGTAGAAGGGTGACTTTTTTGCGGGTGACGGTCCTATACTTGTAAAAGCCCTAGTGTAGGTGCAGCATAAAAGTGCTTTTGCTGGGATAGCTTATTTCACTCAGGGAACTAAGCTCTATCATCAGAAGCACTTTGTGCCAATGTAAACTAGAGGGTTTACCAATATAACTATCCTGGGAAACCGTTTCTAGTGGAGACTAGGCTTTACTCTTCCCAGAGAGTAGCATCCAGGGAATATTGTGCATATCCTGTTGCTAATCCTTAGCTCCATGCTGCTTGGTTCTAAGGCTACTAGGGCCTGGGGGCGGGGGGGACCCACTTTAATGAGAAAATAAATGGTTGCTTGCTGTCACTGTGGTTCTTCGAGATGTGATGCAGACAAGTATTCCGCTTAGATGTGCGTGCACCGAGTGCGCTGAAGCTGCAGACTTTTGCCTAGCTTAGCAGGCTGCGTAGAAGACAGCGATCGCACCTCCTGGTGATATGAGGTGGCACTGCCCTGACCCCCCCTATAGTTCCTTGGCACCGAAAGCCCATGAGAGGAGACTCCAGTACAGAGGGGACGAAGGGTGGGTCACAATAGAGATCACAGGACTGCCCTTCCGAGGCTGCGTCCACTTTTAAAGATGCAGTAATAGCATAATGGTCTGTAAATGTATGTATAGATGACCACATGGCAGCCCTGCAAATGTCCAGTATGGACACATCACTGAGGAATGCCATCAATATCACTTGTGCTCTTGTGGAGTGAGCCATATCCGTTGAGAAGGTGTAGCTGAAGTTATCTTATACACAGACTTGGTACAGGATGTTACCCATCTAGAGATGGTCTGTGCTGAGACCACTTGCCCCTTCATGCAGTCTGCATATGACATAAACAGGTGAGGTGAAAGACTAGACATCACCTGACATCCAGATTATGGAGGCACTGTTCTCCTGGGAGGACCTTAGTACCGGATCAGGCCGCATGGCCTGTTGAAGCAGGTGTTGCTTGAGGCAAAGGTCCCATGCCCCCTGAGTCTGCTTTTTAAACGATCAAACAGCGCTCTTAAGATGGGCCTCACTGAGACAAAACATGCACCGTGGTGGGGAGGGGGGTTCGTTGTTGGGGATCACCTCTCCACACAAGGACAGTGTTTAAAGCCTGGTGAGGGCATCGAGGGGGGAACACTATCGACTAATGCTATCTAACTACTAACTAATTACCTGTGTACAGTAAACTAGGCTTATAGTAAATGCAAGGTTGTAAGACTACAATCACAGACAGATCTTCAACTCCAGCCACAGTTGGTAAGAAGGGACTGAGGAGGGTCAGGGCAACACAGCCTCATATAGCCGGGGAGGGGCCGCAGCCCTGAGGCGCAAGGGCTGCCCCTCTATGGGCACTGCTAGGCAAAAGGCTCTCGCACCGGCACGCTGGGTGCGTGCACACCAATGCAGAATACAGGTCTGCATCTACTCGAACAACTTCAGATTACTGAGCCAACAGATACCGTCTGAAGTGTGTTGTGGCGGTGACATGCTTTGGTCTTGGGCAGGGAGTGGAGTTAACAACGTCTTTGCTTGGCGTCCTTGTCTGACCAGCAGAGGAGTGGTTGAAAACAAACCTCACTGTTGCCGACTGTCGTGGTATGAGGTGTTTTTCTTAAAGCCACAGCTTCTGGAGGCATGTGGTTAGGTGAGAATCTCAGTTTTCATTTGAAAAAATAAGTTTCTAGCCTTCCCAATTGCAGAGAAAAGCTTGAAAACAGAACCTAAGTGCACCCTAAAGACACTAAAACCAGAAGGGAAATAAATGGCATCCACATGTGTTAAGCTTAAAAATCATGAGGGTTGTGATGGGTTGGATCACAGAAACCCCCTTGGGAGCTGCCACCTGATGTACCAAGACTACCCGTGCTTCTGTTTTCCCTGCCAGCTCAGGACTCCAGCACCCTGTCTTGCTGAGCCAGACACTCCCGTCTGCTCCAACACAGACCTAGGGTCTGAATAACTTGCCCCAAAGCTGCAAGTTTACCTGAAAACAGCTCACAGAAGTGTGCTTGTCTTTAGCACTCAGATGCCCAACTCCCAGTGGGGTCTAAACCCAAATAAATCCATTTTACCCTGTATAAAGCTTATACAGGGTAAACTCATAAATTGTTCGCCCTCTATAACACTGATAGAGAGATATGCACAGTTGTTTGCTCCCCCAGGTATTAATACATACTCTGAGTTAATTACTAAGTAGAAAGTGATTTTATTAAATACAGAAAGTAGGATTTAAGTGGTCCCAAGTAGCAACAGACAGAACAAAGTAAGTCACCAAACAAAATAAAATAAAATGCGCAAATCTATGTCTAATCAAACTGAATACAGATAATCTCACCCTCAGAGATGCTTCAGTAAGCTTTTTCTCAGACTGGACACCTGCCAGGCCTGGGCACAATTCTTTCCCCTGGTACAGCTCTTGTTGCAGCTCAGGTGATAGCTAGGGGATTCTTCATGATGGCTCCTCTCTCCCTCTGTTCTCTTCCACCCCTTTATGTATCTTTTGCATAAGGCGGGAACCCTTTGTCCATCTGGGTCCCGCCTCCCCCCCACTGGAAAAGCACCAGGTTAAAGATGGATTCCAGTTCAGGTGGCATGATCACATGTCACTGCAAGACTTCATTACCCACTTGCCAGCACACACATACACAGGAAGACTAACAGGTAAACACAGCCATCTGCAGACAATGGTCCTGGTTAATGGGAGTCATCAAGATTCTAAACCACTATTAATGGCCCACACTTTACATAATTACAATAGGCCCTCAGAGTTATATTTCATATTTCTAGTTTTAGATACAAGAGTGGTACATTTATACAAATAGGATGATCACACTCAGTAGATTATAAGCTTTGTAATGATACCTTACAAGAGACCTTTTGTATAAAGCATATTCCAGTTACATTATATTCACTTATCATATTTTTATAAAACTATTCCAGTTACATTATATTCACTTCTTATTATGTTTTTATAAAACCATATAGACTGCACAACGTCACAAGGGTTTTCAATAATATCTTATGATTTTGGGGGCCCTGATTCGTGCCTTTTGAATATTTAGGATTGGCAGCACTGAAAATTGGGGTGGTTGAATCTGCCACTAGGAGAGTCACTCGAGGTTAACCGGAGTTGTAGGAGGGTGCAGTAGTAAGAAGGGTAGTTCCTGTTGCTTAGCCTCCATGCAAATACGTCATCTTAATAATGCTTCACTCCTGTAGCCTGATCTATAGATTATGAATAAAAATTCCCAGTTACTGTAGCACTTTGAGGGTTGACAGGTTCTTGTCCCAAGATCAGGCCCAGTATTATTAAAATTATATAGTTGGGAACCCCGATGTGCCCAGGTGCAACACTCACACTACAGGAAATCTTTTATATTTACAAATAACTTATTAATACATTTAGCAAAGTCACACGCACTCTAACTTGGTAAGGTAGCTAGAGATAATACAGAAAGTACATCTGAACATCCATACTCACACCATCCCTTGCAGAACAACCTGAAATGTTAGCCATTATCTTCCTCATCACCGTCACCTTCTTCATCTTCACTAGTGGCCATCATTCTAGTCCCTCCCAAGAGCTACATCTCTCTCCCTACTGCCCCTAGGCTGGGATGCCACTTTATAATATGTTATGCTGACATTACCCGTGTCTAATGCATATTCAATAGGGGTTTCTCCCCTCTTCCTTATTTGTATTTCCTCCCCTTACCAATGTTAAGGTGTCCTTCTTCTATAGGTTAGTGTATTTATGATTTCACCCCATTATCATATATGTCAATTTGTTGCCAGGGCACTCTTGTGGTCGGATATTCCGTCCAAAACCTTCCAGAAGCCGATGTCAGTTCATGTTCTGTGGTTGGCTGATGTCATTATGGACAAAATTCCCTCCTACACTCTACCTCCAGTTCCCCAAAACTTATGCGTTAGCTAAGTTTATCTATGCCAAAGTTCGTAGGCTTCAAGCCTCATGCTAACTTCTGAAGCCAATGTCTTACAGGATACAAGCCTCTAGGTTCCTTGCATTACCGCTGAATATAATGCAAAGCAGTGAATATAATAGAGGTAAGCTGGCCCACTGAGCTACACTCCTAAAGCTCCTTTCATCTGAGGGGAGCAAGGTACTTTCATAATCATTCAACAGCGACATCATTCGTTGTATAAGGGGTTAAACTCATGCTACAAGTGGGGTGGCTTTGTAGGTAGGGCACTGGACTGGAGATCTAGGTTTTGTTCCTGTCTCTGCTACAAACGCTATGTGTGAACTTGGGCAGCTCCCCGAATCCCTCTCTGTGCCTCAGTTCCCCTATCTGTATAATGGGAAGAATACTGCCGCGTGTGCCAGGAGTGTTGTGAGGCTAAATTCATTAGTGTTGGGAAGATGGTGAGAGGGCCCCAGAATATGTTATAAATAGAGACATGGAAATGCCTGGCCTGCAGTGAGTGGGGATTTGAGCTTCCTCCAAGCTCAGTGAGATTTGGAACAGATCTGTGGATCCAGCCATTACTTTGGAGGCGCTGGTCACCGCTCCATAGTGAGGATTGAGCTTGAAATGAAGCCTAGATTGGGATCCAGTGCCCTGACTGAGCTCGTTCACTCTGGTGTAAGTCTGGAGTAGCTTCACTTAAGCCAGTGGGGTTACACTGCTGTTAGTGAGCAAAGACTCAGACCCTGAATTTCCACAGAGTTGGTGTTCAGATCTGGGGCTTGTTTCCCATCCACCTGTAACTCATACTTCTCCCTTCCCCCACGATGTATTTAATAACCAAATGGTGCTTTGTTTAATTGTCGTAGAAGCTGAAAACGTAGTGCGGTTGAACTAGCCACAAATCACTTACATTACATTACTTAAGATACTTTGTGAAGACTTCAGCTCTGCATTATAGAGTGTGCTGTGCTCTCCTGGGGGGCTTCTGGTTTTCAATAGCTTTCCTCCTCTTTGTATGATCATTTCCTGATCTGCCTGGTTGCTGTGGCTTAAAAAGCTGTAGCAATTTCCGATGATTGTTCGCTATTTTCATTCTTCATCCTTCAGCTCAGCCTAAATAAGTCTTCATGGTCCAGCTGTGTCATTTCCTTGTACAGATTTTAGATCCTCACACAGAATTGCTACCTCTTTTTCCAGGGGTTCTCTCCAGTTTCCTTTCCCACCTACTGTAACTCATTTCCCCCTGTGTTGTGAAATCAACTGTGACGAAGTGGGAATGTTCTTAATGTTTTCTCTGAATACTGTGTGGGTGCCTCAGTTTCCCCTATGCATTTCTTAAGTATCTAGGTGGTGGGATAAGGGTGTGTGATTGTGGCAGAGCCTTAGAGGGTCTGTGTGGTGCTGTCTGCACAGAGAATGGCCGACACCCTGTCTCCTGGCAACGGATGGCCTGGGCCCCTCCCCTGCAAAGGTGCCAACTGAAGGTGTTGGAGAACAAAGAGATCAGGTGACCTTCTGGCCCAGATGGGGCCCTGGCCTCCTTGCCCCAAGATGGACCTGACTTAGGGGTCCTGTTTCTGTACCTACAAGCTCTGGCTTAGACTGTATTCCTGTCATCTAATAAACCTTCTGTTTTACTGGCTGGCTGCGAGTCACGTCTGACTGCGGAATTGGGGTGCAGGGCCCTCTGGCTTCCCCAGGAGCCCCACCTGTGCGGACTCACTGCGGGAAGCACACGGTGTGGAAGGGGATGCTGAATGCTCCGAGGTCAGACCCAGGAAGCTCAAAGCTGTGTAAATTTCTTGCTCTGGAGACAGTCTGCTCACAGAGAGGAGGCTTCCCCAGAGTCCTGACTGGCTTTGTAGGGATCAGTTCCAGAGCATCGCCCGGTGACTCCGTGACATCACCCCTGTTGCTTCAGTCCACTTAACTATTGACTTCTCTCACCTTGCCACCTGTATATCCTTTGCATTACAAGCAGGAAGGCTCTTCCACGAGCCTGCTCAGTTCTGTGCTGCCTGGTCTTGCACAAGATTTTCTCTTCCTTTCTCCTACAGGGACATCCTACGACGTAAGGGTTCAGCTGTGGATGCTGCTATTGCTGCTCTGGTCTGCACTTCCGTTTTGAACCCCCAGAGTATGGGCCTGGGAGGAGGTGTCATCTTTACCATCTATAATGCAACCACAGGTATGGTAAGGGCCTGTCCCTTCTCAGGGAATTCTCCCATAGCATTCGCATACGCCTCCTTTAGAGTTGATTCACCAGCATGTTCATTCAGTAGCCTTGCAGAAGCCAATGTCCTGGAAGCTCAGGCAAAGCATTTTTCTATGAACGCCTCACTCCCCGGTTAGAATGGTATCGTATTCCCAGACCTAACTACCCGTTACAGTACAGCGAGGGCTGCAAACAGACATCCGTCACTCACAACAGGGTGAGTAGGATATCGCAGTAATTCACAAAGAAATCTCCTGGAGGTGTTAAGGTGAAAAACCCAACCATGTCTGAACGTTAGGCAGGCATTAGAGCAAAGCCAGAATGGCCCGAAACCCAGCTAACTGAAGGGCTGATGCTCACCTTATGCTCAGCCAATGCAGGTGAGATCAGAAGGGAAGCATTTGCTATGAGAATCTAAGTGTAAATACTCTGGGCCATATTCAGCCCTGTTGTGACTGCGCTGAGGGCTGAATGTGACTCTCCACGTCTGGTGAGACCTTGGACCTAATGCTTCGTGGCAAGTTTGCAGCACCTTGTGTCTGTCCTTTACAAAAGGCTGCCGGTTCAGAACAGTACTTTGTGTGGGTGTCAGGGACTCCACAAAGAGACAGACTGGGGAGACTCAGGCTTCTAATTTTGCAACTTACTCCCTTTGGCAATCTAGCTATGCTCAAGTCCAGCCACTTTCAGGCCCTGATGTAAGACTTGTCTGTTTGTTTGGCTTTTAGAACTCAACGTTTTGTTGTGTTCCTGCTTCAGCGTATTAATAGCGTCTTAGTTTAACCCAGCTGACATGGCCTATAGAAATTAGTAGTAAGAATAACACTGTCGTTTAAAGCAAACAAACCAGCTACGTAACAAAGTCTGGAAATACTCAGGACTGACTTACATTAGGAAGCTGTGCTGGCAAAACTTTCCTTTTTCTCAGCACAGCCTGGTGTGTTCTCTCCTACCAACCAAACTCTCCACTTTTGCTGACATAGTTATTCTCCTGTTCAGAACACTGTAACCCTCTGCCAGTGTACTGGCAGTGGCTGCATGGGCACACACATACTGATACTGGTACAGACAGTACTCCAGCTGCAATCCCAAAATGCAACATTCATTTGTGGTTCCAACACCCTCCTAAAAAGTCTACCGTTTCACCTCACTTTTTTTCCCTTTTCCGGTGGGAGAATCCCATTCGTTGCTGCATGAAAGGGGCTTAAGCGCTTTCTATGGCAGATATGAATTACAGTAGTGTGGTCTATTGTTGCATGATAATATAATCTGCACACATGTCCCGCCTCTTAGCCTACCTCAGGTACAATGATTATCAATAGCCAGCCTGTAAGCATGTATATGGTGCTGCAAGTCCAAGGTTGTGTTGCTCTCTGGCTTGCACTGGGAAAATGGAGTGTCTTTCCAATAGCGGCAGATGAATATGGAGTATTGGATGGTTTCAGGGACTTGTATGGACAGTATGCAGAGGCAAATAAGAGAGGGCATGGTTGTCACGTTTTGGGGTGCAACCCACACCAGTGCTAGGTCATGTTACCATTTGTCCTGTAACTCTGAGTGCCTTAAAAATGCTCTGCTGCTGTAACTTCCAGTCTGGGTGCTCCCAGCCAGCATACAAGCATGCACTGAGTATCTGTGTGATAAAAGCCACCCTGGTTCAGCAACTCCAGCAGCCTGCTTGTTACACCACAGCCACTCCCTGGTCTCCAGCAGCCTTGGTTATTATTAGCCAAGCCACCCCTACTCCCGAATTTCCCCCAAACTGTCTGCCCTGAAATGTCCAGCCCTCTCCTGGTACAGTTAGAGAAGTAATACAGTCCATTGCTCCTTTAAAGAGACAGAACCCCAGCAGTCTGTTGCTTTAACTAGAATTCATGATTACGTCAATTCAAACACAGCACCGGGTTGGTTTAGATGGAAAATAAACAAGTTTATTAATGAAAAGAGAGGATTTTAAGTGAGCTCAGGTGTAAGGGATAAAGTCAGAAATGGTTATAAGCAAATAAAAGTGAAAAATGCTGTCTAGGGACTAAGATTTAACCAAACAACAGTCTTGTTTCAAGGTGAGCTTCTTAGGCTTCCTCCTAGCAAGACGGCTGACTAACCCCTTGGTCAGGATCTCCCACAAAGTCCAAGGTGCTCGGTTCCTTTGTCTTTTGAGGTGAAAGATAAGTTGGGGTGCTTTGCCCCCCTCTTTTAGAGTGCAGTGTCCTTTTGAAATGGAGCCTTCTTAAAGTCTAGTGCTCTCCGGTGAGGAAAGGTGCCATGGAGTCTGATGGAGAAGGTTCTATGCTGGTTCCAATATGCCAATGAATAGCCACTTGACTGCAGTTTGCAACCATGCCCCCGTAGCAAGCGCAGGAGCAATGTAGAGATGAGACTTCCTAGCTAACTGGTTAAGCCAACTGTATGCCTCTTTGCACCGCTGAAGTACCATAAAAGAGCAACAGTTTTTAAGAGCAGTAGAGCCAGAATTAACCCATCTGTATATCCTGGATCATGATCTTGCTTTCGGATCAAACAAAGAGCCAAAGGGACCAGGAGTATGAGATGTACTGTTCTTAAAATTGTTAGGAGGACGTAAACTCTACAGCAGGAAGGCTTCATAAACACAACGTGAGAGCTTGGCAGGTCTGGTGATGGACTTCATGGACTCCAAAGTGCATGATCCAGTGGGACGCCAACCCTCACCCGTTTCCACAAAGAAGCATAAACTCCAGCCCTTTGCTTTCTGCTCCACTAACTGTGATGAATGAAACTTACCAGACACTGGGAAGAGATTATTATGTGTTTTCCTTTCTTATTTCCAGGAGAGGTCGTTGTGATTAACGCTCGTGAAACAGCTCCAGAAAATATCAACCAAGACTTGTTAAATCAATGTAATGGTTTACCTCTCCAAATAGGTAAGGACAAGAATTGGACTGTTTTCCTTTCAGACAGCTTGGTGCAGTAAGGGGGGGAGGGGGAGGTACTGCCTGGCATTTGGGGAGAGGATAGAGGACCTCGCTATTTCACTGCATTATGGGAAGTCCATTGTCTCTGGAGGGTCACTCTTCTTCATTATTTCCTGCTGTTGCTCTTAAGTTCTAAGCTGAATGGACAAAGCATTTGAACCCCACTAATCTGTGGGATGAGAAGGGAAAAAGGGTCCTAGGGAGAGGAAGGTAACCTGAACCTCAAGGAAACCTTCTGGGGTTGGTCTGGTGTCAGTCCCCATGACTAGACCCTGCATGTATGCAGTTCTAAGCTTTTTCCTAACATCAGCATTGGCCCAGAGTTGGGTTATTTTTAATACATCTAGTGAAAGAGCACAGAGGATTTGACTCTTACGCCCACACAAAGTAGTTACTCCTGGGAATAGCCACATGTATTTCAATAGGGCTGCAGGGATGTAAATAATGTGTAAAAACAATAACCGTGTAACCAATTAAAATCTATCAGTTACACAGTTAAACGTTTAACCGGGGAACTAGAGGTGCAGGGGGTGCTGCAGCATCACCACGTTTTATGCGGAGCTCTGCTGCCAGCCCCACACCTGGGGATCCCCGCTGCTGGCCCCGCATCCAGGGATCTCTGCTGCTGGCTGCACCCGGGAGCTGGCCCCGCACCCGGGGCTCTGCTGCCCACGCCCGGGATCCTGGCTGCTGGCCCCTCACCTGGGATCCTGGCTACTGGCCCCATGGCTGGAGTCCCAGCAGCCAGGACTCCGGGACGGGCGTGGGCAATAGCAGAGCCCCAGGCGCGGGGCCAGCAGCCGGGACCCCAGTGGAGTTTGTCACGGAGTCCCCGGGCGATGCTCTGGAACTGCTCCCCACAAAGCCAGTCAGGACTCTGGGGAACCTCCTCTCCCTCAGAGCAGACCGTCTTCAGGGCAAGAAGCTCACACGGCTTCACCTCCTGGGTCTCTCCTCGGAGCATTCAGCATATGCCCCTCCGTGCGCTTCCCACAGCGAGTCCGCCCTGGCGGGGTCCTGGGGAAGCCAAAGGGTTCTGCACCCCCCACTTCGCAGTCAGACGTGACTCTTAGCCAGCCAGTAAAACAGAGGTTTATTAGATGACAGGAACACGGTCTAAAACAGAGCTTGTAGGTACAGCGTACAGGTAGGGGTTCAGAGAGCCAGACACCCACGTCTGCCCTCACTCCTAGTCCCCAGGTAGCTCCAACTCCCAAACCCCCTCCAGCCGCTCCTTCTCTCGGCTTTGTCTCTTTCCTGGGCCAGGAGGTCACCTGATCTCTTTGTTCACCTTTAGCTATTTCCTTGCAGGGGGGAAGGGGCCCTGGCCATTTGTTGCCAGGGAGACAGAGTGTCAGTGATTTATGCGCACTGGCCTTTCCTCACCACCTAGAAACACCCACACAGTATTCAGAGGAATCATTAAGAACAGTCCCACTTCGTCACAGAGTTTAATTGTTAACAGAAACCAATACGCATCAAGGTTATCGGTTAACTGGTTAAACTTTTACATCACTATAGGACTGCAGGCTGCAAGCTGTTGTAAAGACCTATAGGGTCAGGCTTCACAGCAAGGCTCATTATCTGTCAGTCAAAGCTGACAGCTCTGTACTTCACTGTTCTTGTCCTTGCCTGTGGCTCAGTGTGCAGTTCCACAAAAATGACAGCAAAAATGGCATGGGGGGGTGGGGCATTTTTGTGTCTCAGCGACGCCGTATCAAAGTGCAAAGCTTGCAAGGAAAGAGATGTTGTCTTTCTGACTGATTTCCCACCAAACTCAGCCAGAGATCCGAAAACAGGATTTTTCCTCTCCTGCATTGTTACCAGGAGCAAAAGTTCTGCAGGCCAAATCAGGCCCCCTGTGGTGGTGCAAACCTCCTTGTTCTCAGATTCTGCTTTCAGTGACATCCATGCAATTCCCTTGCTGTCAGTGGGTTTGCACAGATCTTACTGTGACTGAACTTAGGCCTTGGCTACACTGGCAATTCACAGAGCTGCACTTGCTGCGCTCAGGGGTGTGAAAAAACACGCCCCCTGAGCGCAGCGAGTGCAGCGCTGTAAAGCACCAGTGTAATCAGCGCCTGCAGCGCTCCACGCTCTCTTGCAGCGCTGCAAGCTATTCCCCTCGGAGAAGTGGAGTACTTGCAGCGCTGCGAGAGAGCCCTTGCAGTGCTGGCGGCGCGACTACACTCGCGAATCCGCGAGTGTAGCCAAGGCCTTAGCAAGGAATGGTGTTGATGCACAAGAAGGACTAGAGCAGGGGTAGGCAACCTATGGCATGCGTGCCGAAGGAGGAACGCGAGCTGATTTTCAGTGGCACTCACACTGCCCGGGTCCTGGCCACCGGTCCTGGGGGGCTCTGCATTTTAATTTAATTTTAAATGAAACATCTTAAACATTTTAAAAACCTTATTTACTTTACATACAACAATAGTTTAGTTATATATTATAGACTTATAGAAAGAGACCTTCTAAAAACGTTAAAACGTATTACTGGCACGCGAAACCTTACATTAGAGTGAATAAATGAAGACTCGGCACACCACTTCTGAAAGGTTGCCGACCCCTGGGCTAGAGTCCAGCACGCTGTCTCGCAGCTGTGTTGACTCTGCAGTAGTAAAAATCATTTTAAAAGATTAGTTTTTGTCCCTAAAGTTGGCCGAGGTGACTGACCACACACGGGGCAGATCGGCTAAGTAAGGAGGTGCCTTTTATATGTAATCGTCAAAGTAGGACTGCATTTTCCAAGCGCTCGGCACCCAGCAGCTCCCACTGAGAACAATTAAAGTCAATGGGTGCTCAGACCCTCTGAAAAATTAAGCCCTGAGTGTCTTGCCCAAGATCCTTCAGGGCATCTGTGGCAGAGACGGGAATTGACTCCAGGTCTCCTGAGTTCCAGTACAAACCCGTAACCAGGAAACGACCTTTTCTGTCTCACCCCACCCTGCTCCTTAAAGAGAAGACAAGTGCTGTTACTACTAACAGCTAATAGAGAAGCAGCTTCTTCAACTTGGGCTGCAGATACTTTTGTTTAGAAAGAGGCCAAGAGAGCTCCCCTGGCTGCTTTTGTGCAAATGCGTTTCTAGATTCAAGGAACTCAGAACACATTACAGGCACTAGTGACCTAAGCCCCAGGACACTCCAGGGAAGGAGGTAATAGTTGTCCCTCTTTTACAGACCGAGAAGCTGAGGAACAGAAAGGTTAAAGCCATTATTGTTTCTTAAAGGAACAGAGCTCAGGTGTCCCAACAGAAGATCCAAGAGGCACTGTGCGGGGGAATAGGCTCCTTTAGGAGGGTGCAGTCTCTTATTTACCTATCTATTTTTTGCATTACCCTTTCCAGTAATCATCACAGCTACTGCTCCATCCCTTCAGGGATCAGGTCAGCATCCAGGCTGTGAATGTGACTGGCCTCTGCACAGGGGTGCATGTGGAGAAGACCCCATACACGCGCCCCAGTTTGAGAAACACTGGCCTGCTGGATAGGGCATAGGGCAGGAAACTGGAGTGTGTGGGGTATCTATTCTCAGCTCTGCCACTGATTCACTGTTTCACCTTAGGCAAGTTGTACCCTATAGTGATGGTCTGCTGGGGTGCAAAGAGCAGGAGGGGCCAGAGGTCCTAGGCCCCCTCTTGGCCCCGACCAGAGCTGGAACTTTAGCTTGACCGCCCCGCTGTCAACCCCTAGGGAGAAATGGAGCAGGGGCACCACGACCCCCAGTGCCAAGGAGGGTGGGAGAATTGGATCCAGGCTTTTGGAGCTTACTGGGGAAACGGAGATGGAGGAGGAGGATGTGGTCTGGGGCTCCCAGAAATGCCTGGCCCCTGGTGGAGCTGGTGTTCTTCAGCCTGACAGCCTCAGGGCTGGTTGTGGGGCAGGGAGGTCTCTGGGGCTGAGTGCAGGGGGAGAGAGGTCAGAGTTGGGTGTGGGGCAGCAGGACAGAGGTGTGTGTGTAGGGCTGGGTGCAGAGACAGCGGCTGGGGGGTGAGAGCAGGGAGAGCGTGTGGGGACGAGAGGTTGGGAGTGGGTGCAGAGGGGGAGCGGTCAGAGCTGGGTGTGGGGCAGCAGGACAGAGGCGTGTGTGTAGGGCTGGGTGCAGAGACAGCGGCTGGGGGGGTGAGAGCAGGGAGAGCGTGTGGGGACGAGAGGTTGGGAGTGGGTACAGAGGGGGAGCGGTCAGAGCTGGGTGTGGGGCAGCAGGACAGAGGCGTGTGTGTAGGGCTGGGTGCAGAGACAGCGGCTGGGGGGTGAGAGCAGGGAGAGCGTGTGGGGACGAGAGGTTGGGAGTGGGTGCAGATCAGGGGTGGGAGAGCGCTGGGAAAACGCTGGTTGTGCCCCTGAAAGTTTGAGGGGAATTGTTGCCATTTTGGGGTGAATTGGTTGGCCACATGGTGCTGGCTCCCTGACTTGTGTCCGCTGCTCAGTTGCGAGATAGACATTGTTTTTCCATGTAAGCAATTGCTGAGCTATCGCTTATGAAACAGGCAGCTGGGGGAGGGTTATCAGTAATGGGCAGGGAGGAGGAGGTGGTCTGTGCTATCTCTGATGGAATAAGGGGTGTGGGGGTGGCCTTTGCTAACACCAGTGGGATTGAAGGGGGGGAATGGCCTGTGCTATCACCAGTGGGATTGAAGCGGGGGTGGGGGGATGGCCTGTGCTATCACCAGTGGGATTGAAGCGGGGGTGGGGGGAATGGCCTGTGCTATCACCAGTGGGATTGAAGCGGGGGTGGGGGGATGGCCTGTGCTAACACCAGTGGGATTGAAGCGGGGGTGGGGGGATGGCCTGTGCTAACACCAGTGGGATTGAAGCGGGGGCGGGAATGGCCTGTGCTAACACCAGTGGGATTGAAGGGGGGGAATGGCCTGTGCTATCACCAGTGGGATTGAAGCGGGGGTGGGGGGATGGCCTGTGCTAACACCAGTGGGATTGAAGCGGGGGCGGGAATGGCCTGTGCTAACACCAGTGGGATTGAAGGGGGGCGGGAATGGCCTGTGCTATCGCCAGTGGGATTGAAGGGGTGCATGTATGATAAATGAAGGGCGGGGGTAGCTCCCTTTTATGGACACCCAGCCAGCCATTAGCTATAAAAATCCCTCTTAGTAGCTGTTCTCTAATTGCTCTACCTCTAAAGGGTTAAAATGTCTCACTGCGATGCATAGGGAAAAGGAATGAGTGGGCACCTGGCCAAAAGAGCCAATGGGAAGCTAGAACTTTTTAAAGTTGAAAAACGACTCCCCTTTGGTCTGGCTGTTGTTCTCTCGTGGAGAGGCGGGCAGGGCAGCAGTTATGCTGTAAGACGGTTGCAGCCAGGTATGAAAAATCCTCAGTATCATACCTAGAAACTACTCATTTGAAACCCCGGATATGTCAGTAGATCAGGAAATGTCTAGGAAGACGCGATTAGGTTTATCTCTTTTTATTTCTTTATGACTTGTGGACTTCTCGGTGCTAACCCCAGTGCTTTTGTGTTGCTTGTAACCTTTAAGCTGAACCTCAAGAAAACTATTCTTGATGCTTAATCCTTGTAATTGCTCTTTTAAAATCTAGCAATAGCCTGAGTTTCTTTTTTTTAATAAAATTTACCTTTTTTAGAACACCAAAATCCAATTTTGTTCTTAAGAGGTTTGTGCACATTGTTTAATTAGCTGGTGGCAACAGCTAATTTCCTTTGTTTTTCTTTCTCAGCTCTTCCCTGGGGTTGGGTGTGAAAGGTCATGAGGGTACCCCACAGGAAGGAAT
Source organism: Chrysemys picta bellii (assembly GCF_011386835.1). Taxonomy (NCBI): domain Eukaryota; kingdom Metazoa; phylum Chordata; order Testudines; family Emydidae; genus Chrysemys; species Chrysemys picta. The sequence continues at coordinate 13,374,029 of NC_088805.1, read as the reverse complement.
TCCCAAGTGCGCCTTCCTGGGCTCTCAAAGGGGTTCTGCACTTGGGTGGTGGCAGCATTTACTCATGCAAGGTCAGAGAAAAGCTGTAACCTTGGGAGTTTAATACAAGCCTGGAGTGGCCAGTATTAATGTTTAGAATCCTTGCGGGCCCCCACCTTCTACACTCAAAGTGCCAGAGTGGGGAATCAGCCTTGACAGGGGAATGGCCTGTGCTATCACCAGTGGGATTGAAGCGGGGGTGGACCACACCTTGAAACCATTGGGAATTCCTGGTGCTAGATTCTGCTTCCCTTCCTAGCGTGTCATAGCTGTTAGTGGTGGCCTCCAGATGGATGTGACCTTGAATTATGTGATTTAATATATGGGGGGAGGGGTTACTGCAGTGAGTAATATCGTAACTGCTTGTGCAGGGAGCCAGTGGATTGCAGTCCCGGGGGAGCTTCGTGGATATGAAGAAGCCCACAGGCGCTATGGCCGGTTGCCATGGAAATGGCTGTTTGAACCAACCATCGAGCTCCTTACACATGGAATCAGAATGCCAACAACGCTGAGCAACTTTCTCAGTCACCCGGTATTACAGAGCTTTTTGAAAAAGTCATCCTTGTGGTAAGAGAAGTTGTATTTCACCTGGGTGTGTGGCATAGGCACCGACTTCCCCTCTTTCCCGTGAGCGCTCGACCCCCCGCCCCGCCCTGCCCCCACTCCACCCCTTCCAGGGGGCTCCGCCCCTGCCCCACCTCTTCCCACCCCTGCCCTGCTCCCATTCCAACCCCTTCACCAAAGTCCCCGCCCCAACTCTGCCCCCCCCGCCCCTATTCTAACTCCTTCCGCAAATCCCTGCACCGGCCCCGCCTCCTCCCCTAAGTGTGCCATGTTCCCATTCCTCTTCCTCCCTCCTGGAACGTGCTATCATTGCCAAACAGCTGTTTGGCGGCGGCTGGGCAGGAAGTGCTGGGAGGTAGGCAGAGAAGCAGGGATGCGGTGCACTCAGGGGAGGAGGAAGTGAGGCAGGGGCTGGGTGGAGCTTGGCTGCCCTGGGAAATGTGCATCTGCATGTTGAAAATAAGATGGGGGACTGGATGTGTGAAGATTGCCTCTGTTGAAAGACATTGACAGTATTGCAACTGTCCGTTGACAGGGCAGAAACCTGCAGTCTTACTCGTGTGAGCATTCCTATTGGGATTCCTTGAGTAAAGGCTGCAGCTTCAGGCCCAGAGTAAGGAATCTTTGTGTGGGACTTGATATGGAGACATGCTTGCCAAGGGAGCGGTACTGTATGAAGACAGGCCAGCCCCTGGTGGTATGGACTGGAGCTTTGGAGAACAAGGACAAATGGTACACAGAAGAAACAAGCTTTGGCTGGCAAATGGGGACTCTATTAAGGGAGAGAAATAATCACACGCACGCTATAAACCTGAACTGATGGACATTCTCTCTTAACAGCCAGCAGTTCTGTAAGAATGGTGTGGTCCTAAAACCTGATGCAATCATCTTTTGGCCAGCCCTGTTGAAAACACTGAAGAATGTAGCAGAGAAGGGAGCCAGAGAATTTTATGAGGGCAAGATAGCAGAGGATTTGGTGAATGACATAAGGAATGAAAGTAGGTAACAGTTATACATCATAGATGAAATTTCTGTAAGGTGGGTGCACAACCTGTTGAAAGATCATACTCAAAGCGAAGTTATCAGTGGTTCACTGTCAGACTGGGTGGGCATAGCTAGTGGGGTCTCGCAGGGGGTCAGTCTTGGCTCCAGTACTATTCAATATTTTCATTAATGACTTGGATAATGGAGTGGAGAGTATGCTTATAAATTTTGGCAATGACATCAAACTGAGGGGTTGCAAGTACTTTGGAGGACAGGATTAGATTTCAAAAGGATCTTGTCAAATTGGAAAATTATTCTGACATCAACAGGATGAAATTCAATAAAGATAAGTGCAAAGAACTCTGTTTGGGGCCCCCAAAATTGAGGCACTCAAAGTCACTAGTCGCCTTTTTTAAAAATCGGCATCATGACAAGTATTGGTGAAAATGCTAGGCCTGATATTTCCTGGGGCAACTCCGCTGACTCTATGGAATTACACCATGCTGGGATTTGAGCCCTGATGCCTAGGGATTATACACAATAGGGTTTTCAGCTAAGAAAATAGGTCTACGTTCAGGAAAGATGTAGCCTTGACTTGAATACAGCTGAGGGTTCATTTATCAAAGAAAGGAAAGAGCAGACCTTGCAGATATTTTACCTCATGAGGAAGCTGACCCTGCCCACACATTTGGCTCCTGATGTGAGATAAGGAGTAAGAAGATGAGTCTCCTGTTGGACTTGGTATAGCCTCCCAACTGGTTGCTGCACTTTATTCATGTCTTGTTGACTCACTGAGTGCAGAAAATACAGTCCTTGAATAATATTTTTCCTTTTTTGTTCCTAGTCTGAGAGCCCCCCTCCTGCTCTTCACTCCGGGTTCACCTTGTCCATTGTTAGGGGAAGATCAGCAGTATTGTTTGGTGGGGCAACCAGCAGGCGGAGGTCCAACAGCAGGGCAACTCACGCCATTTCCCTTTCCACGGGGGGCAGACATGACCTGGCTCAGCCCCAGGAGTGGAGCCTGAAACCCAGCTTCTGCTCTGTCATTCAGGGTCACTGTGCAGTTGTTTCACCAGCTGTATCAGTTTTTTGCTGTCCTTGGGTTTGACACACAAAAGAGGAAGGGCAAAAGGTGGGGGGATGCTGGGGCCGGTTGTAATAAGTATTCATCAGGCTTGCAGGGGCTCTGGTTCTCTCTGCCTATGGCAGGTACCCATAGAGCAAGCTATCACTCCAATGGCACGTGCCTCTCGTTTTCTCTTGAAGGCGGCAGTCTGACGCTGAGGGACCTCAGGAATTTCCAGGCAAAAGTGATGACACCTCTGAATATTTCTCTGGGTGGATACACAATGTATTCCCCTCCACCACCTGCTGGGGGTGCTGTTCTTCTCTTCATCCTCAACATACTGAAAGGTAATCTGTGAAATGAAAGGCAGATTTCTGTATCGTGTGCCATCTACCTGGGCGGGAAGGGCACTGGCCGTGACAGTGGGTGGAGGGGCAGGATGAGATCAGAAACAGCAATGTAATAATACTAGTTGGCCCTTATTATCCCCATTATACAGCTAGGGGAACAGAGGCAGAGAGGTTAACTGACTTTCCCAAGGTCACACAGAAAATTGGTTTCAGAGCTGGAATTAGAACTTTGGTGTTCCTGGCTCTCAGCCCATGCCCAGTCTGCGGGATCAAATCTCTCAGATGGGAAGAAATGGATTAAGAATAGGGATGGGACAGAAAGAGTAGATCGAATTAGGACTCATGATATAATGCAGCTGGTTGTCTTCCTTACTTCATTAATCCCTTTGGTTTACCCTGCACCAAAGAGTTTAAATTCACGCCAGAGTCCCTGGAGTCGACCAATGGGAAGATTGAGACCTACCATCGGATTGCAGAGGCCCTGAAGTTTGGCAATGGGCAAAAGCCAAAACTGGATGACCCGCAGTTCTCTGGCATAGAGGAGGTGAGCCGGCACAGCTCCATGAGGCAGCCAGAAATGCCATTGCAGATCTCAGACTGTCCCTGCGGCACAATCAGTGGGGGAAGGGAAGAAACGGAAATCAATTTGCTGTTAATTGTCCATGTATTTTAAAGTCCAGTCAATGTTTCCTTGCTAATAAGATTCTAGTGCCCAAACCCCATAAAGTTTCATAGCTCACTGGTCCAGTGCATCTCCATCTCAATGGAACTCTTACTTGTAAGATGAATATGTGCAAACTTGGGCTTCCTGTCCTGACTGTCCATTGGATAGTTGATAGGAAACACTGTCGTGGAGAACAGCTGTTAACTTGGGCCCCCTTCCTCCTCTCCTGCCTTCTCTATAGCTTTGCTGCAGGGCTGCTGTTTCTGTTTTGAAACCTCTTTGTCATAAACTCATATGCTTTACACTCCCTAAGATAAACCTTCCAAACAACCTGCCAAGTCCCCTTAAGGTTCATTAGAATACTGCACTGCAATATGACGTGTTACTTCTCTCATGCTTACTTGTGCTGAGTAGGAATTTACTCTGTGTAGTCCTGTTGCAATGGGGAAGAAGTAAACTCAGTGGGACAACTGGTGGAGGACAGTACTGCTTAGCTTGGCTGAGGGTGGCAGAATTGGGCCCTGTGTTCTCAGACAGTCTCAATGTCAGTGTTTTGATTGTTTCATTTCAATGGCTTTGCTCACCTGATCAGTTAAAGCAGGAAAGAGGATCTGGATTACAGGTGTCATCCATTGTTGTTTGCCAGAGTGTTCTCATTTGTTCAGGAGTTGGTTATTAAGCACTGATAGCTCTGCTTAGTGTTGTTTGAGGAGGTGCGTTGTGGGAAACAGTGGGCAACAAATGCTGACAGTGCTTGAGTGGTGATGTAGATTCTCTGAGTTCCATCACCTTGAGTTAAACCCTATGACCTCCTCCTCAGCCTGCAGCAGCATCCCTGTGCTCTGGAAGGGTCATCTCACTGCCCTTGGCCTTATTCCTAGGTGACTATTCAGGAACTGTTGTCCAACTCCTTTGCTGAACTTGCCAGGAACCGTATAGATGACAGAGGTGACCATCCAAACAGTTTTTACAATCTGTCACAGACAAGCAACATAGGCTACGGCACCGCCCACGTCTCCGTCCTCGCTGAAGATGGCAGTGCTGTGTCTGTCACCAGCACTATCAACCAGCCGTAAGTGACCAGAGCCTGGTGATTTGGTCACCCAGAGGGAGTGTGACTGGGACTCTGCTGAGCAGGTTTGTGGGGCTCCTGGAGCGTCCAAGTGTGGGTAGTGCCACTTGAAAGATGGCTGCTGCCCATCTTGTGACTCTCTGGAAATGGCTTCAGTCTCAGGTCTCCCCTGTCTCTCCCCCACCTTCACTCTTTTGCAAGTTGCCACTCGGGGGGGAGTGAGGGGGAAGGAAGAGGGTTGCTGTGCTGTACTCATAAGGAGGGGACCAGATGGCCTGGGTCTCTACTGAAACTGACACACAGTCCTACTGTCCAGTATAACAAACTGGCCCAGCCAGTTACCCGGCTCCCAAGACGGTTATGAACAATACAACAGCCCGTGTTACAGTTTCCCAGAAATAGGCAAGGCAGGAGCAGGGATGTAGCTACCCTCAGGACAGCCTTACTCTGAGCTTCCCTCAACCAGTCATCTGAGTTTGATTGTTCCCAGCTGGAGCAGTGAAACTGCCCCCTGCTATCAAGGGATGTAGCCCCCAATCCACCTCACTGCCACGCCCACTTGAGAGTCAGACAGGACAAACAACTTGCTCAGTAGTTTTTGCTACTGAGCCACCTACTGAGAGGTGCTCTAGAAAATGGCAGCCAGCAACTCTTGTACAAGCACCTGGACTCAGCTGGCTTAGGAAGTAGAAGTGTCTCGGTTTTGTCGCCCGTTCAGTGATGTCTCTGGATTTGGGTGTAGTATTTACTCTGATTTCAAAACGTAGCCATACAAAAGGTAAAACTCTCTTGTCTCTTCTTACAGATAGTGGACTCAGCAACCCACACAGCCTGTGGCCACACAACAGTAAATATAAAGGTACCGCAGCCTTAAGGCACTGGCACCTCTGCGCTGAATATGGGCTTAGCAGAGTCTTCTAAGGGCTCCTGTATATGGCAGCACTAGGTTGGCATGGTGCAGCATGGCCAGTGGTAATTCCCAAAGGGTTCTCTGCTGTTCTGTCTGTCGGAGATCTTTGGCATAACAGTCCTGGACTACCACATCTCACGTGTGCTTTCCCTCCACTCAGGTTTGGCTCAATGGTATATTCCCCAAGCACTGGGATCATTTTAAATAACGAGCTCGCTGACTTCTGCAAGAAGCCAAGAAACAAGATCACTAGCGGTGAGAGCTGTCGCCTCGTATCTAAACAAAAGGCCAGAACGTGCCGTGAGCATCCACAAACCTTTGGATGTGCTCCCAGATCTTGAGCATCCAGCTCATAGCTCTGAGCCCGAAGTGCACCTTGGGAAATGATCTCCAGCAAGACATTCCAAGGGTCAGAGGTTACTTTTCCTCCCTGATCCTTTTCTGACCAGAACTAGATGTGAGTTTGTTCTGAATTAGTGCAGTACCTGGGTCTGTAAAACTCTTTCATTCATTTTCTGGCTAGGGCATACAAAGCAGAGGCAAAATGCTGAGACGCTGAACTCAGAAAAGTAACTACAATTCATATAGGGATAAATGCTGCAGTGCTTACTCTCGGCTCCCAGTGACTTCACAATTCTCAGATTGTGGGGAAAATAATAATCCTCACAAGACACACGCATCCACCAAGAATTTAAATAGTTTTATTATAGTGCCAGAGGTGTATTTATAGCTGTATAACCCTATAGGTTTAAATAAAGTGCTCGAGCCTGTAGGGTTACCAGATAGCAACTGTGATAAAACAGGATGGGGGTGGGGGGGTAATAGGTGCTTATCTAAGAAAAAGTCCCCAAAAAACAGAACTGTCCCTTTAAAAACAGGACATCTGGTCACCCTAAGCCTGGGGCTACTGGCACATTGTTTTCCATGTTGGCAGGTAAGTTTCATCCTAAGGAATTCTTCCACGGCTCATCTATGCCAAAGGTTGACAGAACAGTGACCAGGGCCGGCTCTAGGATTTTTGCCGCCCAAAGCAAAAACAATTTTGGCGCCCCCCCCCCCCCCCAGTTTTTGAATTACCCCACCCCCGGCCCCGCCTCAACTCCGCCCCTTCCCCAAATCCCCAGCCCTGCCTCCTCCCTCCAGGCTCTCAAGCCTAGGAGGGAGGGAGGGGGAGAAGCAGCGCCCGCGCCGCGGCCACTCAGAGTCTCCCCCTCCCTCCCAGGCTTTCAAACCTGGGAGGAAGGGGGAGACCCCGAGCGGCCGCAGCGCGCAAAACAGCTGATTCGCGCGCCGCTGCTCCCCCTCCCTCCCAGGCTTGAGAGCCTGGGAGGGAGGGCGAGTAGCGGCGCACGAATCAGCTGTTTCGCGCGCCGTGGCGAGCTAGGGCGGCCGGGGCACATTTTTAGGGGCGGCATTCTGGCGCCGGCCATGCCGTCCCTAAAAATGTGCCGCCCCAAGCACCAGCTTGTTTTGCTGGTGCCTAGAGCCGGCCCTGACAGTGACTATAGCCCTACTGCGAACACTGGTGTGCCCAGGTTGTGCCTATCACTGGTGTCTAGTTCCAGCAGTTCCCAAAGAAGTTTGAGGCTGCAGCACACTACAGAACTAAGCAGAGCTGTGAGAGCATCTTCATAGTTACAGGCCTCCTCTAGTGCAGGTTGGGCTTCCAAGGAGTTGCCTCTGGCCAAGGGAAAAACAAATCCCCAAGACTTGTATTTCTGGAACAACTGATGGAAAGTTGAATTGCTGAGGGGAACGGGCGAGGTTCAGTGTGGGACAGGGAAGAGCCAAACAGAGATTTGCAATGAATGAAGTTTGTTTTTTTCCCTATGGCCAGATGGGCCAATAACTCCATTCTCCATCTTCTCTAGGAGAAATACCTCCCTCTGCCATGGTGCCTTCCATTCTCGTCTCCAAAGATGATAACTCCAAGCTGGTGATTGGAGGCTCAGGAGGGGACCTGATTATCAGTGCCACTGCCTTGGTGAGTGAGTGACTGCATGGCATGGGAAGGAGCACTAAAGTTACTGCTCTTCATTTGAGTTTCCTCCTACTAAACACATGAAACGTTCATTAACCTACCTGCAGGGCAGAGGGGGCCGCAGCTCCTTTTGTCAGTGCTGTTAAGACTGTTTGAGGGTGCTGCAGGCCCACCAGCCTTTGTGACTACACTGGACACTAGCCCAAGTGGGTTTTAACATCCCCATGAACTGGAGTTTCCTTCACTTCATGGCAGCTCTGTCATTGCCCCACAGGGATGGCTTAGACTTTCTTGCTAAAAGCAAGAGATGATGTGTCTACTGGAGGTAGAGACGATGAAATGGGAGCTTATTAAAACTGGTATCGCTGGTACCACCTCCCAGACCAGATAGGGAATGTTCCTGACATTCCGCACACTCCGTGTCCTCTTTCATAAACCTGATGCGATTGTTAGTCCTATCCTTAAAAACTCCTCTCATTAGAGGTTGAGGGGTGGGGAAAATCACTTCCTCTCCATAGAGGTTGGGGACAAAGTGTCCCCAGGTTGCTTTCCAGGTGGGGTAAGGGATTTCACAGTCACACTCTGGCCAGCTCGAGAGGCACATCTCCCCTTCACTGTTGGCACCATCATCTCCGGATGTTGAGTCGCACTCATTCTCACCCTCCCCCTTTTGCTAGTTCAGGCTTTCGCTGACAGGAAACCGAGGCAGTCACTGTAGGCCAAGGTGTTGACCCAGCCTTGAATGACTGCAGTTAGGGATGGGTGAGACCAGCCTTCTAGCCCATCTCCTGTCCCCTAGGGCTTGTTGTTCTAGTGCGTAGTCTGTTTTTAGAGGAGGCTAAATGAAAAATGAACCCCTGGCTGCCAGCAACAAAAAGACTCATCCCAGAAGCTTGTTAAAGCTCTAGATATTGTTCTTAACAGTTTCATAACAGCTGGGCTGATGTTCAAATGAGGCAAGGAGAATCAAGACAGATTCAAACTCTGTCCCGTTCATTTAGACCAGTGAGTGCATCTGGGGTGTGGAGGGAACATCTGTGTGTGTTTGTTCCTGTCCCGCCACCTGTTTCAAGGGTAGTCTTGGTCTGTTGAAGGAAGCTGTGTCTAGCCCTCCTTGGCCCATGGAGCAACAGGGTGTGGAGAATAAGCTGCTCTCCCTTGGTATGGTGCACAGCATCTTTATGGCCAGTTGTCTATGTGAGATATGGGCACATAGCAAAAGACTATTGTATCAACCCTATAGGTGTTTTCATGGGGGTCAGGATTGTATTCTGACTTTGTGAGCGAGTTACAGGGTTTCCTGAAGGAACCAACATCACTGAGGGTAATTAATTCAAATCCCTAGGTAGGTAGCAAGTCTGGAGAAGACTCGCCCTGTGGTGGAAACTGCATATACTAGTTTGACCAGGTTCAAGAGGCCTGACGAACTAAAGCTGTCAAAGGTGCCCACCCAGACTTAGGGAGAGCAGTCACTCTCACTTGAGCCTAGATATAACTGGTGTAAATCAGTAACGTCTAGAGTTACTTCAGACTTACGCTGCCATACAAGTAGGATATAGCCCAAAGACTTCAAAGGAGTGGCTCTGGGTTTGCACCAGTGTACATGAGAATTTGACCCAGTTTCTCACCCTTCACCTTCATTAACTGCTGAGTTTGTTCCACTGCAGGCAATCATGAACAAACTCTGGTTTGGCTATGACCTGAAGCATGCCATCTCACTGCCAGTTCTCCATGCTTCCACGGACAACTCCATCCAGTTCGAGTCAGGCTTTGAAGAGGTGAGCAGCTTCCGGCTCTCCCTGCACTTGTTGCTTGTCCTTTGTGTGAGTTACAAATATAACTGGCAGGCGGATGAGTGCTGCCTTGTCTGTCACCACACCGAATGCTAGGAGGGTCCCGCTTCCAGTTGATGTCCCTTTTATTTGAACCCAGTCTCCGGGCCAGCTGCTCAACATGTTTCTGTCCCATGGGAGAATAAGCCCAGATGCAACACACAACAGAGGCCCCGGCGAGACTTACTTCGTTTTTTCTGCTCCTTCCCTTTCAGGCTGTTAAGAAGGGACTGCTGCGCAGAGGACACCATGAACAGAACCGCACCATTTTCCTAAATGTTGTCCAGGGGATTTCAAAGGAAGGAAGATGCATCTTTGCTTATTCTGATAAAAGGAAGCGCGGGGAGTCATCTGGGTATTAAGAACAAGTGCTGTAGCAAACATTTTATTCTAGCCAAAAAGACTATGAAATAACTGGGTCCAGAGCACCAGCTATCCTGGAAGCACCCCTGACATCTCCTGTACTAGTCGGACTTCTTGAAGCCACCTAGCAGAGAGTGTGGGTGAGACTCATAGTAACAATTGACTCTCCAATATATGACAAGCTACCTTCAAGCTGTTACAGGCACTAGTCAGCCAGTCTTGGCTAGAATCATATCCTCCATTTATTATATCTGCCAGCTGGGTCCAGAGGACAAAGGACCAGCACTTGTGTGATATATAGAAATATATTTTGTGAACAAAGCAGCTATTTAGAATATGAAGCCAGAAATCAGGAATTAACCAAGCAGTGGGAATTTGGAAAGGGGAACCAGGCCCAGTGCCAGTGGGAGCTGCCCTCAGGAACCTGAATCTATCTTCCCTAGAGTCTGAAGATCCTCAGATAGGAGTGGGAGTGGTTTCTTTCTGGCTTTGGAAAACCCCTGACGTGTGAATGTGCTTTCTGGCCACACCATTCATGGGAAATAGGCAGCAATGACAGACTTCTTTCTTTGCTCAGGTGTGTTTCAGCACCAACGAGTTGCACAGCAGAGCTGCAAGATACAGCTTTGCATGGACACACAATAAGGGAGTGAGTCTAACAACATTTTGTCTAGCTCTTGCCTGTCCGATGGGTATCATTTGAAATTAGTATTAGCACAAAACTGGTCTATGTACTACAGCATCTGTTGCGGCAGTCAGCTACTATAGGAACGAGGGCCACCTCTGTAGCAGCACTGAAGGTTTCTTAGGCCCTACCTAAGAGGGAGTCGCTACAAATGAGCTGTGCAAAGCGTGACTGTGCATAAGTGTGGATAATGTGAATTCTCTTCTCCTTTGGAAGGAACTGATGATATATTATAATCTTCCAGTCTTACACCTCTCCCCTGGGGGCGGGGAACCCTAAGCCTTCGCCAAATTTCCTCGCTCATCCTTATCTAGACGTGTTCCAAGGGAAGCTGAAGACAGGCCCCTGGATGAGTTGAAGTGAGGACGCACAAAAGAAGGAAATGAATATTTTTTCAAAACAGGAGTGAAATGGGTTCTGGGAGGACCCTTTAAAATAAGGGTGCAGGTAAGAGTAGTGTAGTCAGGATTTCTATTACATCTTCACAAATACGCAATGAGCCTTTTCTAACTGGAGCTGTTACAGCGCCCACCAACGCACTGAGACACGATGCAGAGAAGTGCTGTGCGTTCTGTGACTAGTTTACGCCTGTGTCCACAGGAAGAATTGTGCTCCACAAAAACGAGTTGTCCCTGATTAACTACCGCAAGTGACCTACGTTTTTCGGAGAATTCGAGGAGAGGAGTGTGGGAACATGCCAAAGAACAGTCATAGCTAATACGCCTGTAGCAGGGGAGCAGACTAGTGCTTGTTAAATAACACCCTAGGCCGCTCAGGTCTGTGATCTATGCCTCATCCCTGCCATAAGTATGACTGGGTATGCAGTCACATTGTTTATATTTGTACACTGATATTTTTAAAGGGCTTTAGAAAAATTCATAGGACCAAAGACTCAGCGTGCCTCTATAAATTCACCTGCAGTCACTTACGTGTACGGGAACCTTTGTTTGCATACAGGAATTTGTGATTATTATACGCTTTTAAAGCCTTGCATATAACAGATTTATATTGGCTTTTTGTGCATTAATAGATCCCTATTCTGTTAATCCATCTTATGCAGAAAAGCAAACAGTGATATTCATGTCAGACCTTAGTCTTTTTACTCCAGTCTCATTATCCCTCCACCACTTTTTTTAAACTCGTGCTTAAAATGTCTCCGCAAACCCTTCTGACTGTTATCTTTTGGTCACAAATGGCTGTGTACATGCCTTTTAAAAAAATCCTGTATCTCATGAAACCAGATTGCTGGATGCCTGCCTTTTCTACCATAAGCTCCTATCATGTAAATAAAATGCTAGCCACTTAGAACTCTATTAACTTGGAGAAACAAAAGTCAGCCTTTAGATGCATTTCAATGCTGTTGAAAATGAAACTTGCTACAAAGAGAGCGCTGCTTTCCTCCAGGAATTGTACACCAAGAAACTATCTTTATTACATCAACCTCCATGAGAAGCTACTGCTGCATCATAGTGGTGTCTCATACAGAAATACGATTTCACTAGAACCACCACAGGATCTTGATGTTTTGTCTGGAAAACAAATTTCTTGGTCTTACTCATTGATGAGTACGTAAAGCATGTGTTTTCCTGAAGCAGGGCTTGTGGTTTAAAGTGCTTGCCTGAACAAGTAGTAAATGTGAGTGTGGCAGAACGGTAGAGGATAAAAGAATGTTGCTGCTTGGCTAGCACTCATTCTGTAGTATGTAGAATGAGAGGGGCCCTGCTTTTTCTTTAAGTTCACCTACATACTTGTTACAGTCTGGTGCTTGCAGTAGCTGTTGTGATTGAGTAGTCTTATGACCTGAGCTGCAGGTAGACTGACATCTCAATGGGAGCACTGATTACTACAATTAGTTGCCACTCAAGAATTGTGGGGTAATTACATAGGCCCAAAACAGTCAGTTCAAAAATGGACCAAACTCTTCAAGAGCAGGCCCACTGACTGTACGCTAGCAGAACAATCACGTAGAACCATAAAACACTAGGCAGATAAACTGAACAGAAATAGCGCTAGAGCTGTCCTTACTTTTGGCTGGGTGAATGTTGCTTAGTGTGTATAAAAATGAGGAACTGGCTGGAAGTAGGCAGGAGCTATTTTTGCTACCATATTACACCTCAACCCTGACCTCAGCATAAATCAGATCTAGCCCTGGGCTTCTCCAATGGTTGGCTCCCCCACGCTAATTACAGCCAAGGTCAGAGGCCAGTTTATCTGTCCACTGCCACCTTCCCTGGACTTTACGTGACACTGTGAGCAGAGGCTATGCTTCTATTTTCCAATGGAAATTTGTTTTACAAAGTTATATTTTTAATAAACTACTTTTACAAATGGCTTGTAGATGCTGGGAATTTTTAGCCTGCAGCCCTACTTCACCCACCAATTGATCAGTTCTTAGAGAATGGAACCAGCCGCGTCATTCTGGCATTTCTTCCAATAGCAGCAAGGCATTCAAGGTGGTTTTGAACAGCCACATGTTCAACTTCACCTCTGAAATAAGGGTGTCTTTGCCTGGACTGTGCTCTCATAGCTTGGTCCCTGGGCCCAGCATTATGCACTGAATTGTGGAGGTCTGAATATTACTGCAATGATTGCGAAATAGCAACAGCCTAACTCTTGCTGAGGAGCTTATGAGGCTCCTTTAATTAGAATGATATGAGACAACTGGTGTCATTATAAAGATTTGGAGAAGCTAAAGCCGTCATTTTAGAATGGTTTGCTCTGGTACTTTCCAAAATAGTACCTAAGTTCTACTTAATTTCCTCTACTGGGACTTTCAATCATAACGTGTCAATCCACGTTTATGGATTTATTTATTTTTTAAACATAATCAGTGCAATCTGTTCAAATCTTTGACAAAGCATTTTGGCACTTGTTTGTCAGCTAGAAAATAAGTCATATTGAGGTTTCTGTACCATCAAAGCAACACACTGACAGCTAAACCTTGACATACTGTGGAAAAAAGTTTGAGAATCTTGCCCTGTTGCAAAAGGACCCATATAGAATGGGACAGGAAATGAATCCAACTGATATTTTTCATGAATTAAAAAAAAAAAAGGAGATTGAAAAAGCAAGTTTTCATCCCAAAATATTTAAGAAATTAAATTTTGGTAACTGCAAAATCTGAGCATTTTCAAAGACAAACATTTGTTTTCATCAGAAATTCTCAGGAAAAAGTTAGTTCCTGACCTACTCCGCCCCTAAAGGTGTTAGGAACACAATTGCCATTGACTGTGGGAACTGTGCTCCTAAATCTTTTGGGGTCTACTTTCTGAATGACCTGGCATTTATTTCGTTATTAGTATTGAGGATTTGGGGGGGGGGGGGGGGAGGGGCTTGTTTTAAAATACAAGTGAACAAATACTTGAGCTTGTTCTTTAGAGGACTACTTCAGGTTAACATTCATTTTCAGTGAAGTCTTGTTTGTATTACTAATGCCACCAGTTATTGCAACTGAATAGATTTTTAAAATCCTGTTTAGACCAGTTATATTTTAGTTCTTGGATTTCACCCAACTCCAACAGACAATGAAGAGAGTAGCAGGCTGCCGGTTTGACAATTTGTTTATGCCCATCCTGTAAAGTACCAAGGGCTTCTAAAAGCTACTGACCAGCCTCACCTCTGGTGGGGAGACTTCAGTAGGCAGCGAGGGTGCTCAGGCCTTATTTACCCACCTTGCATCTCAAATCCGAATGAATGAACCCGAGCTCTGAAGGTGATGAATATTCTTATTTCTGTTACAAAGATGGCTAAAGTCACAAGCAACTCAAAAGTTTAAGGGACACACAGTTGGCTGAAACCACAGCTTCACACTCATCTAAGGACACAACTTCTGCAACATTCAAGTCTTTGGGGTAAGCTGCAGGTAAGAAAGAAAAATCCATGTATTCAACCGCATCAAATTTGGAGTTTAAGGATGGGCACCCTTCACCCCGCCACACCCCCTATAGAAAGATCTTTTTTCAGCTGCTAGACACCATATCACAGTGATATAACCAAACCGACCCCTCCGAAGCTGTGCTTTGTACCTGAAAGACAAGAGACCATGCTTCCCTGGCTGTCAGTAGTTTATACCATGATATTCAGCTTTAAATGCTTCCTCCCTTTTCCCTTTGGACTCTAGGAATTTGCATGCTGGCAGAAGGGAGAATAGTGAGAGACAAATTGGAGACTCCTGGGGTGAGGGGAGAAGGGAAGACGCATCCCGGATAAGGGAGCCTTGTTCCTATTTTCTGGCACCTGAAGGAGTTGCACCAAGGAGCCAAATTGCTGCAGTGCCTTAGTCATATAGAGCCTCCCGATCCCTTGTGGACACGTGTACTGTACAGGTGAGAGCAGGGATGTTTACCTCCATAGGCCTGTAATTCTCTTTCAGCATAAATTTAAAAGGTAGCCTCTGTCTTTCCTTTACAGCTTTGGAACAGATATCAAAAACAAACAAAAGACATTGGCCCCATCACTTCTTCAGCTACCCCGTCATGCCTCAAACTCCTGAAATGAGAAGCAAGACGATAGTCTGTTAAGAAAATGGGTGAGGGTGTGGAAAAGGGTTATCCCAATCACTCTTCAGACTGTAGCTCGGGTGTACTGCTTTACAGTGTAGAGTTGCCAGCACCTTGCATCCCATTCACAGCCCAGCATTCATGTCTCACGGGAAGACGGTCACTTCTAGAGGACAGACAAGGACAGCCACTGGCTGGATAAAGCTGAAAACCAAAGGAACACTTTCTGCAGCTGGGGCTTTGGACCTTCCAAATGCTGTGCACTCAATCCCTGGTGAGCAGGAGGAGGGACTAGACCCTTTAGGTAGGTGCTGTATATTCTGGGAGATTTGTGTTTCTTCTTAGCACACTGATCTGTTGTAAGGCACTTTTCAGTAATGGCCCTCGATAACATCTGTCCAGATCCATTAGCAGAACCGCAGGCAAATTCATTCTTTCCTGTGACAGTCCCTGAGTTGCAGTGCCCAGGTATTCCCTCCCCCCCTCTCCCCAGATGTAAGCTGGTCACTAGAGCTGCAAAGAAGCAGGCTGTCAGAGCAGCTTGAGCGACTTCAGTAGCCTGCTGGGAAGCCACCTTTCCGGGAATCAGACACAGCAGCCCAGCCATCAGCAGTCCATAGAATGGCCTGGACGATGGCACTACTGTTAGATCGCTTGATATCATGTTTCCTCTTCTTTAGTTCCTCTTCTATGCCCTGCAATGCAGAGAGAAGGGGTAAACACACAACAGGAGAGGCACCGAAGGATGCACACAGAGTTACACAGTACATGCTATGTACCTCACTTGCAACACACAAGTATACTGGACTGCTGAGCTGCCCCTCTGCTGCCGGTAGCTCCACGCAGAAACCGGTTCCACCATCTCCACCCTCCCACTCCTCCAACCAGCTACCTCCTTTCTCCGGCTTTCCAAGGGGTTTTGCTACAAAGTGACAAAGCAATTCTTGATGTAATCCTAAATAGGAGCACAGGGTCTGGTTCAAGAGGTGAATAGAGCTGAACCACTTGGTAATAAGCAACCATAATATAATTAAATGTAACATCCCTGTGGGGGTGGTGGGACACCAAATAAGCCCACCACAGTAGCATTTAATTTCAAAATGGGGAACTGCACAAAAAAAAGAGGCAGCTAGTTAAACAGAAATTAAAAGGTACAGTCCCAAAAGTGAAATGCCTGCAAGCTGCATGGAAACTTAAAAAACACCATAATAGAGGCTTAAATTAAATGTATACCTCACATAAAAAAAACATAGTAAGAGGCCCAAAAAAGTGCCACCGTGGCTAAACAAAGTAAAAGAAGCAGTTAGAGGCATAAAGGCATCCTTTAATAATTGGAAGTTAAATCCCATCGAAGAAAATAGAAAAGGAGCATAAACTCTGGCAAGTCAAGTGTCAAAGTATAATTAGGCAGGCCAAAAAAGAATTTGAAGAGCAACTAGCCAAAGACTCAAAAAGTAACAGGAAAAGCAGGACGCCCGCCAAACAATCAGTGGGGACACTGGACGATCAAGGTGCTAACAAAGCACTCAAAGGAGATGAAGCCATTGCGGAGAAATTAAATGAATTTTTTGCATCAGTCTTCACTGTGGAGGATGTGAGGGAGATTCCCAAGCCTAAACTATTCTTTTTAGGTGACAAATCTGAGGAACTGTCCCAGATTGAGGTGTCATTAGAGGAGGTTTTGGAACAGATTGATAAACAACAGTAATAAGTCACCAGGACCAGCTAGTATTCACCCAAGAATTCTGAAGGAACTGAAATGTGAAATTGCAGAACTACTAACTGTGGTTTCAGAGTAGCAGCCGTGTTAGTCTGTATCCGCAAAAAGAACAGGAGTACTTGTGGCACCTTAGAGACTAACAAATTTATTAAAGCATAAGCTTTCGTGGGCTACAGCCCACTTCTTCAGATGCATAGAATGGAACATATATTGAGGAGATACACACACAGAGCATGAACAGGTGGGAGTTGTCTTACCAACTCTGAGAGGCTAATTAAGTAAATGGGGAAAAAAACTTTTGACGTGATAATCAAGATAACTCAGTACAGACAGTTTGATAAGAAGTGTGAGAATACTTACAAGGGGAGATAGATTCAATGTTTGTAATGGCTCAGCCATTCCCAGTCCTTATTCAATCCTTTGTTGATTGTGTCTAGTTTGCATATCAATTCCAGCTCAGCAGTCTCTTCTTGGAGTCTGTTTTTGAAGTTTTTCTGTTGTAAGATAGCGGGTGTTCTTTTCTCCTGTTCTTTTAACTGTGGTTTGTAACCCATCATTTAAATCAGGCTCTGTACCAGATGCCTGGAGGATAGCTAATGTGACACCAATTTATAAAAAAGGCTCCAGAGGCAATCCCGGCAATTATATGCCGGTAAACTTAACTTCAGTACTGGGCAAACTGGTTGAAACTATAGTAAAGAATGGAATTGTCAGACACATAGATGAACATGATTTGCTGGGGAAGTGTCAACATGATTTTTTGTAAAGGGAAATCATGCCTCACCAATCTAACTACAATTCTTTGAGGGGGTCAACAAGCATGTGGGCAAGGGTGATCCAGTGGATTTAGTGTACTTTGATTTTCAGAAAGCCTATGACAGGGTCCCTCACCAAAGGCTCTTAAGCAAAGTAAGCTGTCATGGGATAAGAGGGAAGGTCCTCTCATGGATCAGTAACTGGTTAAAAGATAGGAAACAAAGGGTAGGAATAAATGGTCAGTTTTCAGAATGGAGAGAAGTAAATAGTGGTGTCCCCCAAGGGTCTGTACTGGGACCAGTCCTATTCAACATATTCATAAATGATCTGGAAAAAGGAGTAAACAGTGAGTTGGCAAAATTTTCAGGATGATACAAAATTATTCAAGATAGTGAAGTCCAAAGCAAACTGCAAAGAGCTACAAAGGATTCTCACAAAACTGGGTGACTGGGCAACAAAATGGCAGATGACATTCAGTGTGGATAAAGGCAAAAGAATGCACATTATATGAGCTTGGGAAACCCATGCGTGCAGTTCAGCGATGTGCTTTGTACGGAGAGGAAACATAAGCAGGAAGTAGAATGGACCACAAAAGCAGAACTGCAGTGGGTCTGGGGGTCTTTATAGATCCTGCCCAACATGTGCTTTAGAGGTGGAATTCAGAATCCCAGATCCCAGTTGCTCAGCTGAGCCCTTATGGCTCTAAATAAAAAGGGCAAAACCTTAGGGCATTCGAAGTTAGTGTCTGAATTTTGCACTTCTCTGTATCTAGACCACACATAACTCCCTATCACTCTGCACTGCCCAAACAGGGACAGCAACAGCCGTTATCAGAGGAAGCAGAGCACTAGAGTGATAGATCTTGGAGTCATTGTGGATAGTTTCCAAAAACATCTGCTCCATGTGCAGCTGCAGTCAAAAAAGCTAACAGAATATTAGGAAGCATTAGGAAAGGGACAGAAAATATCATAATGCCTCTATAAAAATCCATGGTACACCCACATCTTGAATACTCTGGTCAGATCTGGTTGCCCCATCTCAAAAAAGATATATTAGACTTGGAAAAGGTACAGAGCAGGGCAACAAAAATGATTAGGGGTATGGAACAGCTTCTGTATGAAGAGATTAAAAAGATGGACTTTTCAGCTTGGAAAAGAGATGACTAAGGGGGGGGGGATATGATAGAGGTTGATAAAATCTTGACTGGTGTGGAGAAAGTGAATAAAGTGTTATTTACTCCTTTACAGAATGCAAGAACTAGGGGTCATTAATAGGGAAATTAATGGGTTGCAGGTTTAAAATATAAAAAAGGAAGTACTTCTTCACACAACACACAGTCAACCCGTGGGACTCTTTGTTGTGAAGGCCAAAACTATAACAAGGTTCAAAAAAATAACTAGAGAAATGAATGGATAGGTCTATTGATGGCCACTAGCCAGGATGGGCCAGGGTGCAACACCATGCTCTGAGTGTCCCTAGCCTCTGTTTGCCAGAAGTTGGGACTGGACAGGGGGTGGATCACTCGATGATTGCCTGTTCTGTTCATTCCCTTTGAAGCACCTGGCACTGGCCACTGTCAGTAGACAGGATATCGGGCTAGATGGACCTTTGGTCTGACCCAGTAGGGCCATTTTATGTAAGTGAAACATTTTGAACACTACAGCCCGTCACGTCCATTCATGAGCTCCTCCATGCCACTTCAAGTTTTGTAGGCACACTGCCTCGCTCTAGTCAACTGACTAGTTCTGAGGTTGACAGGGCGTTTTTGTGGCTTTTACCCAAACTTGATAATGGCTATTTTCGTTGCTGCCATAACTACAGCGGAAGCCCCGTTAGCTCTCCACAGATAGAAAAGGGGTTTCTGGACACAGTGTTTCTCGTGTGATGAACAAAGCAGGTTTTGTCTGGGAAAAGCATATGTTTTTAAAGACACAAGGCCTGCAGTGTCTGCTAGAGTCGTTCAGGAGCTCTGCAGAGAAAGTGCTGATCCACATGTGCCCACAGGACATCGGGGAGGTTAGTGTATCAGAGAAGCAGGTCTGCAGGCTTGAGTTGAATGGTATCGGTCATTGTGAATCCAGACTGAAGCAGGTTTTACCCCAGTGTAGCAATGCATTGAGAGGACAGCAAAGGTCCCATGTAAGGACCTTTGATGGACGTTTTCTACAGATTTCCAAGGGTGATCTCAGCACTGAATGAATATCTCCTTGGCCATCCTTCAAGTGCCATAGAACGACTCAGCTTCATAACCAACTCTTCAGGATCACGAAGAGAGTGATACATTAAGAGACAAAGCCTGTTGAAATTCACTGGGTTTGAAGTTGTTACAAACTTCATGCCTAGCCCAGGCTGAGTATTTTGAAAAGCTTTTGAGCTACGCGGGGCCAAGGACAGCATTAAATTACCTGCAGGCAAATCCCAAGGGCAGCTCTGTAGTACTGGCATTTCTGGCTTTGTTCGCAGCCAAAATTCCGAGTGCAAACCCACATGGATGGGCCCTTGAACTCCGTGTTGTGGATCAAGGCCAAAGCTTTGCCCAGCTTTAATTCTTAAGCTCATAAACAGTCAGACAAACATTACGCAATGGAATATAGGGAAAACATTCCCACGGTGCCTGCGGAGACCAGGATCATGTCTGACATCATACCCCCTGCCCTAATCCCTCCCAGAGAAGACAAACAGACCTGCTCTACGTTCTGCTCCAGCTCCGTGACATTGGGAAACAGCTGATCATGAACTCGAGGTTCTTCCACAGCCCTTGTCACATCGTACCCGAACCAGAGGGATCTGATGATTGTCTGGATGAAGCAGAAAGCCACAGCATTAGTACATGACCTGCCCCCAGAGAAATCTGTCATTGGTGTCAAGATACTGCAGTAAAAGAGAGCCAGATTCCTCAGCATGTTAGGCGTTACCTGTACAATGCTGCCTCTAAAGCTGGTTGAACGGGACACAGGAGATCACCCCGGTATACAGGGCTGCTCAGGTGATTCAGAGCCACGATAGCCCCTTCTCCACCACCCCCTGCCTTGAAGCCAGCCTGGACAAAGCTCCCTTATGCCTGGCTCATCCCGGGCTGTTCTAACTGCCACTTAGGGCTACAGGCAAACACATTAGAAGATCTCTAGGATCAAGGACCTCAATAGCTGGCTTAAGGCAACTATTTCACAACCTCCTCTTGCCTTGCACCAAGCATCGTTCCTCCAGATTCCAGGTGCTAGCCCCACGTGTACAACTGCTGTGCTTTGTATGAGCTTGGGAAAACCCTGTGTGCAATTCAGCGATGTGCTTTGTACAGAGAGACAACATAAGCAGGAAGCAGACTGGACCACAAAAGCAGAACTTTATACACAGCTGTGCTTTAGAGGTGGAATTCAGAATCCCAGATCCCAGTTGCTCAGCTGAGCCCTTATGGCTCTAAATAAAAAGGGCAAAACCTTAGGGCATTCGAAGTTAGTGTCTGAATTTTGCACTTCTCTGTATCTAGACCACACATAACTCCCTATCACTCTGTACTGCCCAAACAGGGACAGCAACAGCCGTTATCAGAGGAAGCAGAGCACTAGGGTGACAGCTTCTTCCTGTGAAAACCATAATACTTT
Organism: Chrysemys picta bellii; assembly: GCF_011386835.1. Lineage (NCBI taxonomy): Eukaryota > Metazoa > Chordata > Testudines > Emydidae > Chrysemys > Chrysemys picta. The sequence goes on along the minus strand of NC_088805.1, from coordinate 13,352,942 downwards.
GTAAGGCTGCTTCTGTAAGAAGTTTGTACCGTGAATCATGAGGATCCACATTTCTAAAGCAGACGGAAATGAAGCCAAGTGAGAGTTCCAGTAAATGTAACCTGTAGGGTTACAGCAGCGCACCTGCCATTTGAGAGTCCGGCATTTGTACATGCATGAGGAGAAATGCATGAAGGAGCAGTTCCCATGCAAACCATGTAGCTCTCAGAAAGAAACATTGGATAAGTTAGGAACTCTGCATGCCTGTGATGCAAGTGACCTAGATTGTCCCGTTAATTCTCAGTAAGTTATACCGAATGAGGCTCAACAGCAGCCTCTGCTGGTCTTCTGTTAAAGTGTACTTGGACCATTATCACCCAAAGCAGGGCACACCATGAAAGCTACCTCAGAAGCTTGGACCATTGTACCAAATCTGACTTGGATTCTTTACCGCCAAGAATAGTAGACGACAGTATTTGCTAACCAAGTGTTATTGGCCCACTAACTCTTTCAGCAACCTAAAAAAAAAAAAATGCACCCTTTTGCACTCAGGAAAATCTCATGCAAAGAGACAGATACAAATATTCATGTGCTCAGGAATATACACAAGTACGGGGTTTAGTGTAAACAACTGTGGGTTGTACGCACACACCGGTGCTTTTTAAAGTAGCCTTTTTAAATGCCTCCAAAAGCTGAAGGCATTGTGTAGGCACTCAGCAAACCTGGGTTTTTTGAGATCACGCTACATTAGTTATATTATAATAAAGTGCATGGCCGAAAAAAGTTACTTCTGCACACAGCATAGTGGTACACCTGACGCTTCTAAAATGAAGGTTTTATATTGCAGATACCATTTTCCATTGTAATAGTGTTGTGAGGATTAGGACAGCAGCCTTCATTATGCATTTCTACATTTGTTAGGGTTATAACTTTAATGTATACTAACCATTTTTTATTGATTGGTGTATATATATATATACACACACACACACACACACACACACACACACACACACACACACACACACACACACACTTGCCAGAGCAGGGTCCTGCTCGGTTGATTCATTGTATTAAGTTCTGTAGAAACATAAAACATGCATTTAGAATAATGTCCAAGTCAAAGGAATTTGGTATGTCCTGGTCTCCAGAGCACGGTGGAATGATTCAGCTGGGACGTACGCTAGGGCTCCGTATAGCTGCAGTTAACCCCAGGGCCAGCGCTTCCATTTAGGCAACCTAGGCAGTCGCCTAGGGCACCAGGATTTGGGGGAGAGGGCGGCAATTCGGCGGCGGGGAGTCCTTCCGCGCTCCAGGTCTTCGGCAGCAATTCTGCAGTGGGTCCTTCACTTGCTCCGGGACCCACTGCCGAAGTGCCCCGAAGACCGGGAGCGCGGAAGGACCCCCACCTAGGGCGCCAAAAACCCTGGCGCCGCTCCTGGCTAACCCAGGTAGGTCCCATTAAGTAGTACTTCGCTCCTATGTAGCACTTTCACCCATAGATCCAAAGCTCTTCACAAAGATTGTCAGATGGTCATCCCCATTTTATCTATGGGGAAACTGAGGTTAGTTGATTTGCCCAAGAACAGTCAATGGCAGAGCTGGGGATAGAGCCTAGATTTCTGAACTCCATCCCAGTTGTGAGGTTACATTATGGCTGTTTTCTTGTGTGACGTGCTCACTTTGACATTCTCCACGGAAACAAAGCATGTCGATCACACAAGATAGGAGACAGTAGCCTGGAATTCAGCAACACTGACAAGGACATATCTACCCATGAACCCTAAGTGAAAATGAGCTCTGAGTGCGATGCTGTAACTAAGAGGGTGAACACATCCTTCATACCTAACCAGGAGACTATCAAATAGGATGAGGGAGACCCTATTACTTCTGTATACCGCATTAGTGAGACCATTATCGGAATAGCGTCTAGTCCTAGTGTCCACGCATCAAAAAGGGTTTAGGAAAAAGAGGTACAAGAATATTTGAGGTCTGGAAACCATTCCTCATAGACTGAGCTTCCTAAATCTCTCCATTGAGTTTATTCCAAGAGACGGTTAAGAGGCGACTTGATCACAGTCTATTACTAACTATATGGGGAAGCGATTTGTCAGTAAGTGGCTTTTTAATCAAGCAGGAAAAGGCATAATGGGATCCTATGGTTGGAAACGACAAATTCAGACTAGAATTATGGTGCAGATTTTTAACAGTGATGGCAAGTAACCACTAGAAGAACTTACACAGGGAGGCTGTGGATTCTCCATCACTTGCAGTCTTTATATCCAGATGTTGTCTTAAAATATATGCTATAGTTCACACAGAAGTTATGGGCTTGATGCAGAAATTGCTGGGTGAGGGTCTGCATTTTGTAGCGGGTCAGACTAGATCGTCATAATGTTTCCTTCTACCCTTAAAATTTCTGAATCTCAAGGCAATCTCATGGGAGCCTTCCCAATGAGAAGCAGGACAGAATGACTCAGCCGCCTCTCCAACCTTGTCTGGCCTCTACTAACTGTCTCCTCATCCATCCCACAGAGACACGTACCAGTGCTGTTGCTGTGGTGATTTTTGTTCCTCCAGATGCACCAACCACCATCTTGATCTTATTTGTTTTATCCACTAGGATTGATGGACACATGGAGGACATGGGCCGTTTACCTGTAAGAGTGCACACAGACATTAACTTGTAGTTAATTACATGCTCGGCATCTGGGCCCCCACCACCATAACCTGCTTAGGCTAGAAATACAGAACACTGCTACTGTTGGTCTTCTGCAGATCCCAGATCTGCTGGTTCAGCGCACAAGTCTCTCTTCAGCTGCCAAGGGGATTCTGTCATCCCCTGAACACCCCCCCCCCCCTTGTTGACTTTGTAGAGGGGGTGGGAGTGAAAACTACAAGGGCTTTGAGATGGCCCCTGACATATGGGCACACCTCAGCGTGCCAGCTATCCAGCTGTGTGCACCCATACACTGGAGGCCAGGGTTCTGCTTCAGAACTCATCCCTGAGTAATGGGCCCTTCCTGGTCACTTTCCCGTCCGGGCAAGAACCTCCGTGGCTCTAGATCTGATTGGGGAGGCTCCCTTGCACTAAACCCCTGTGTCCCCCCCCCATCTCATTTTCATTGCCCCATGAGCGGTCATTGGCAAAAGGCAGCTTTTACATATAGGGGGTGTCCCTCTCTGACTCCACTTCACCTGTAAAAAAAATGGAAACTTGGGAAGTAAAGGGAAGAGACCTGGGTTTAAAGGTTAGCAAAAGACCGTGTATTTTTTTCAGAGCAGTATTCCAAAGGTATTGTGGGGGAGGGAGAGCATACACACTGACACAAATGCATTTTAAATATTTATGCAAATTCCTTGCAGCCCGTAGATTGTTGGAATGCTGCAAGGTTGTGCACCATTCCCAGGGCCTCCCACATTCACTCACTGCCTCCCTGATCAGCGATGTCCAAGGCTCTCCTGCAGTTGTGGAGCATGGCACTTGGAGTGATTTTTGAGCTCACCTTTGCGAGAGCTTCAGGCAGCTGGGGATAAGCAAGTCCCGGGTGTTTTGCTTGACACTACAGATGCTTGTGTTCCTCTCGGCCAGGCAGTGCATACAGATCACAGTAAGGAAACGTGATCTGTAGTTAATGGAGCTGTTATCAGTGATGCAGTATACAGAACTTGCGTGTTTCCCATGTGTGAGAGGGACCCCGAGTCAGTGCAGAGTCACGGGATGATGTCAGTCATGATGTCAGTGAGAGGTCGGGGATGATGTCAATCATGATGTCAGTGCAGAGTCAGTGAGAGGTCAGGGGATGCTGCTCTCTAGCTAGCAGTCAGCATCACTTTGGTATGCAAAAGGCAGCCATGATACTGGCTAAGGAGAGGGAGTGAAGTGCTACCTGGTTTAATGAAGTTTGCAGTAGAGGGAGGGACTCCGAAGCCATTGATGATGTAAGGTGAACTGAAGTCGTCCATCTCATCGTTAAATAGGATTCCACTCACGTTGGAGCGAACTTCTGAGCCAAAGCTAAATAGAACGAGCAGAAGGGAAGGCACGTCAAACCCGGACTCTAGGACAAGGACAAGCTTCAGGTAAATTGTAGGTCACATGAAACTAGGGCTGTCGATTAATCGCAGTTAACTCACGCGATTAAGTCAAAAAAATTAATCGCAGTTTTAATCGCACTGTTAAACAATAGAATCCCAATTGAAATGTATTAAATATTTTTGGATGTTTTTCTACATTTTTAAATATATTGATTTCAATTACAACACAGAATACAAAGTGTACAGTGCTCACTTTGTATTATTTTTATTACAAATATTTGCACTGTAAAAATTATAAACAAAATAAACAGCATTTTTAAAGTCACCTTATACACGTACTGTAGTGCAATCTCTGTATCATGAAAGTGCAATTTACAAATGTTGATTATTTTTGTTACATAACTGAACTCAAAAACAAAACAATGTAAAACTTTAGAGCCTACAAGTCCACTCGGTCCTACTTCTTGTTCCGCCAATCGCTAAGAGAAACAAGTTTGTTTACATTTATGGAAGATAATGTTGCCCGTTTCTAATTTACAATATCACCTGAAAGTGAGAACAGGCATTCGCATGGCACTTTTGTAACCAGCACTGCAAGGTATTTACGTGCCAGATATGCTAAACATTCATATGCCCCTTCATGCTTCAGCCACCATTCCAGAGGAAATGCTTCCATGCTGATGATGCTTGTTAAAAAAATAATGGTTAATTAAATTTGCGACTGAACTCCTAGGGGGAGAATGGTCTCCAGCTCTATTTTACCTGTATTCTGCCATATATTTCATGTTATAGCAGTCTCAGATGATGACTCAGCACATGTTGTTCATTTTACGAACACTTTTGCTGCAGATCTGACAAAACACAAAGAGGTACCAATGTGAGATTTCTAAAGATAGCTACAGTACTCGACCCAAGGTTTAAGAATCTGAAGTGCCGTCCAAAATCTGAGAGGGACGAGGTGTGGCACACGCTTTCAAAAATCTTAAAATAGCAACACTCAGATGCGGAAACTACAGAATCCAAACCACCAAAAAAGAAAATCAACCTTCTGCTGGTGGCATCTGACTCCGATAATGAAAATGAACATGCGTCAATCCGCACTGCTTTGGCTCGTTATCGAGCAGAACCTGTCATCAGCATGGATGCATGTCCTATGGAATGGTGGTTGAAGCATGAAAGGACATATGAATCTTTAGCGCATCTGGCATGTATATATCTTGCGATGCCAGCTACAACAGTGCTATTCGAACGTCTGTTCTCACTTTCAGGTGACATTTTAAACAAGAGGAGGGCAGCATTATCTCCTGCACATATAAACAAACTTGTTTGTCTGAGCGACTGGCTGAACAAGAAATAGGACTGAATGGGCTTGTAGGCTCTAAAGTTTTACATTGTTTTATTTTTTAATGCAGTTATTTTTTTGTACATAATTCTACGTTTGTAAGTTCAATTTTCATGATAAAGAGATTGCACTACAGTACTTGTATTAGGTGAATTGAAAAATACTATTTTTTTGTTTATTACAGTGCAAATATTTGTAATCAAAAATAAATACAAAATGAGCACTGTACACTTTGTATTCTGTGTTGTCATTGAAATCAATATATTTGAAAATGTAGAAAACATCAAAAATATTTTAATAAATGGTATTCTATTGTTTAACAGTGTGATTAATTGCGATTAAATTTTTTAAATTGCTTGACAGCCCTACATGAAACTATTGTATCTCAGAGTGAGACCTCACCGCCCTGCAAGGAACAGGCCTGCACTCAGAGAGCGCCTAGCAGACTAACAGAGGGACATTAACCTACCTCTGGATCTAACTTGGGGGAGCCAGTTCTCCTCTGCCTTTCATGTGGTGGTGTAACCTCTGTACAGGAGACACTGCCATCAACATGAGTGGGAAACTCTATTTACAGCCACTTTGCATGTGTAACTATCCCAGGTTTGATCAGGACCCAGATTTCCCATAGCAGGGGCCAAACCAAACCTCTAAATACCCAAATGTGCCTAAATGTGCGGGTTGAACTCCGGCTCCAAACTGCCCTAGGGGTAGAGGTGCTCCAGTACAACCCATCATGGAGATAGGATTGAGTTGCAAGCTCGGATCCAGACCCATCTCTACCAGAAGAGAGGCGTATTTTACCAGAACGCCACGGCAGCAACATGTACTTTGTTTACATTTTCTCATTATTGATTAAATCACTCGGCAACCGAATAAACTGCAATTGCCTTTATGACCTGCTAGTGTCTCACACCCGATTCATTCAGTAATGCCACAGCCCAACACTTGACATGTTACAGGCATTTCGATAGGTTGGATTTGACCTCACCAGGTGAATCAGGCAGGAAAGGTTCACGCTGAGCAGAGGGGAGGAAAGGCCATCCTGGCTGCAGTCTGGTAATTCAGGATAAAGCCTCCGTTTACTAACTAAAGAACTCTCTTAATAGCCAATAACAGCGCAACCCTCAATGTGCTGGTAATGGGCAGAGCAGCTGCAGTAACTATACTTCCTTTGTTACGACAGAAGGAAAGAAAGAAACAGGAAGAGTCTGATATGTAAGGAAACGTTAATTGAAAAGAGGTACTTGAGTGCGGTAGGGGGTTCCCTGACGGCAAAGCTAAGGGACAAAGGGGGTGGAATAGGTCATTGGAAACTTAAACAAGAGTGGGCTTGAATGAAGCATAATGGAGGCCTCTAGTCCTTATATCTTATGTGTCCTACTCAATAGCACGGGACTCAGCATTAAGCCCCTGACCTGTAAAGTGCCCTCAGCTCCCGTGGATTTCAATGACTGAGGGTGCTCAGCACCTGGCAGGACTAGACCAGAGAAAAGTATAGAAGTCCAGTTCAAGTCTTACCAGAACAGTGGCACCTATATGACTCCCATAAAGGGAGTTCCAGTCAGCAATTCCTCTACCAATGACTAACCCACTATGGAGATACCAGTCCAGTGATGTTTATACCAACCACAGAACCACTATGAAGACGGTAGAGGCCTACATGGAAATAACGTCTGAACTCATACTATTGGTTGATGGTGCTGGTGGCGGACACAGCACTGCCATCATCAGCCACAACGGAGAGATGGGATGTACCGGCATTATCTGGAGTGTAGTACTCTGGCTCATAGTAGTCGACTGTATGGGTGGCGTTGTCAGTGATTTTCCCCCGTAGGTTATCCGCAAAGAACTCAGAGCTCATGTTCCTGATCACCTGTTAGGAGAGACAAATTCAGCTCAATGCTACCAATAAGTTCCAGTTAAAGATGTAATTCTAGAATGCTGGAACCCTTGCGAGATGGGTCACATCAGACCTTGAAAAACTGGGGAGAATCCAGCAAGGAAGCCACTGGCTTTCCATTGTCTGGAATCCTTTGTTCCATGCTGCTAGGCCAGCACGTCAAGCTTCCATAACGAGAACGCTGCACACACCGACACGAATATCACTGAGGCCAGTTCACGTCTTTCATTGTCAAAACACTTTTTGGAAGTCCCTTGTCACCATCCCCATGAGGTAGGCAGACAAGTGGAGTTAACCTTGTTCATAGTCTGTTATAGTTTGTATAGCGCGTTGAACATGTAACATGCTACGGAAGTGCAAAGTATTATCTATATTATGTAAATTCTACTGGCAAACCAATGGCTGCACACTGCCCACAACACCAGTGGAAATTCCTTTTTATATCCCTGGCAGGTCACCCATGGATCAGCGGTAACATATGGCTTTACATTTGGATTCAGATCGGTGTTTCATCAACTTGCTGATGGCAAACAGAATTCTGAAGTGCCCTTGGAAATATCTGGGGTCCCCTGTCAGAGGCTGTAAGCCAATCGCCACTTGGCTTTCATAATGCTTTGGACATGCAGAAAGAGCTTGCTTTTAGGAGAGGAAATACAGTGACTTCTCTGCTCTTTACCTCCGTAATGTTGACAAATGCTGGGTCTCCCAGTAAAGTCCTCTTGGCATACGCGAAGCGGAAGGCCTCCACAATGCGGTGGTAAGTCAGACCCTTTTTCTCCATGGTCGTGATACTGTCGCTGGAGAAATTAAATCCTGGCAATAGTAGATAACACATTGTGAGCACATCTGAAAGCACAGGGCCAGTGGGTGGCAAACAGGAACTGGCTCTGAAAGATGGTCAACTTGAAATCTAGTCATTTTAAGAAAAGACTCAGAAGCAAGTATTGCCCCAGCCTCTGAGCCCAACAGCCACTGCTTGGGGTCTGACAGTCACATTTCTTTTTTCCTTTTCTGCAGTTGCTGCATGAAAGACCCATTCAGAAAAAAACAGGCCACTGACAATAGAGTGCTGTAAACACTTCAAAGAGAGCATGTCCTCTAGTTTCTGTTAGAGTGACCTTAAGTGTTACTTGCAAGAATGGCAGGTAAGCACATTTCAAAAAGTGGGGTCACTTATAAGTTCGTGTCCCTTTCATTTCCACACATGCGGGTACCAGAGGACACCCATCAAGAGAATCCTTTTTATTCTTCAGCCCATTCTTTCATCTTCTGAGGCCATATCCTACGTTTATGGAATTAGAGGGCTGATTCCCAGATGTACGAAGTGTTCTTCTAACAGCCTTCAATCACTGGCCACTTCAGAACTGAGGTTGATTAAGAACATTGCTGTTTATCTACCGAGATTGCAGTGGCCAATGGGCAGCAGCGGTCTTTGGGAATCCCCAGGCTGCTATCACCTGTAACAGTGTGGTTCACTGAGGCTTGCTCTTACCTTTCAATATGTTGAGGATGAGTGCTAGCACTGGGCCACTCAGGGGGGCACTGGGTGTGTACATGGTGAACTCCCCGATCGTGATGTTTAAAGGATTTTCACTCAGGATCGGAGTATAGTCTCTTAGGTCCTCCATTGAAATGATGCCCCCTAGAACAGAGAGAAAAGCCAACTGTGGCTCCGGGTTTACACGATCTCCAATAGGAGGAAGAATCTATCTTCCCCCTTCCCCATCCTTGCTGTGGCTGCCAGTGGTGAGAATGCAGTGGCCTCACCATGATTGTGATCTAATCAGTGAGATTCCACAGATTTACTGAGATAAGGGGATGTGTGAATGGAGATGGGTTTATCCCTTTTCTGACTCAGGGTCAGATCCCCAGCTGGCAAAAATCTGCATCACTCTTTGGTGAAGTTGGACTGACTTATATCAGCCAGGGTTCTGACCATCTGCATCTCTCATTGTGGGAGACTGGTAACATCAGGGAGCAAGCCACAGAAGCCTCTTGTTTTACAAGGAGGAAAAATGCTGGTGGTGGATGCAGACGCTTTATGCTCCCCCACAAACAGAGTGGTTGGTGCTGTCTGTTTCCAACCTCACTGGAAAGGAACTGATGCAGGGTTTGCAGAGTGTGATGAAGGAAAGTGGTGGTCAACACTGTGTGAACAGGGATTATTTCTCTCTGTATTATATCCCCTGAAAGGGACGCACTCAGAGGGTTGGAGACCATTGCTGAGGGAGCTGAGCCAGGTGGACCATACATCCAGGCTAGGAACAGTGAGTGATTTTAATTTATTTATTTTAGCTCCAGGGCCCTTTAGAACCTGTGGCCACATTTTCAAGAAAGCTCAGTGCCCAGCAGCTCCCACAGAGAACAAGGGGGGCGGGGTGCAGAGCAGTTCTGGAGAGCAGGCCCCAGTTGTGGGTGCCAAGCACTTTTGATAAATTGGCCTTTGGTGGTTCAGGCACCCGAGTGCTGAACACAGTGTGAGCTAGACAGACTCTTGTCTGTCCCCCAAGAGCTGACAGAACTGAGGGAAAATGGATGAACTAGGTGTCCCAGGCCCTCCAAACCCAAACTGAACCTGTGAGGTTCAGAGATGTGGCTGACAAGGGACAGGACATGCAAAGGTGGCCCAGGCCCACCTGGAGGCTGCATCCAATTCTGATCACTTCATCTTAAGAAAAATACAGTAAAAACTGCTAGAGCTCCTGAGAAGGGCAATAAAGGGGATTAGACTGCGCACAGAAAGGATAAGACAGAAGGGACTGGCGGCTTCTATGTACTGACATTGTCAAAACCGAGCCATCCCTCTTACCCCTTCTGTGCCTCAAGTTCCCCATCATACTTTGTAAAGTGCTTTGAGAGCTGATGAAAAGTGCTATAAGCTGGGAATCGTTATCCCATAATACAAGAACAGGGGGGCACTCAGTGATGTTAAAAGTCAGAGCATTTACAACCAATTGAAGGAATTACTTAAAAAAAACCCCAAACAGCATATAGTCAGCTGGAGGAATTCACTGCTCCGGGAGGAGAAGCACAATAGGTGGGTTACTACATTTCTGTGAATTCCGAAGCTATAGCTAAGCCTATGGTTCTGTCACCATTTAGTGGCCTACAGAAGGTAAGAGCCCTATTCTCACAGACAGAACAGACGAAGTTCACATGGTATGGGCCTATGTTGTTAGGTATAAGCTATTATCAGAGGTTGCATCTCAGATTAGACAGCAGACCTCTGATCTGCTATGGGAAGTCAGTACTTCCCATGAGTCTAAAAGCAAAAGATGTTTGGACCAGAGATTTCACATAGGTTTTTTCCTGGCAGGAAAAGAGTCTACAATTTTTTATTGTTCCCCTAAGATTAAATTTAATCTGGCACAAAAAATTCTCCCAATAAAATTGTTTCTCTCCAATAAGACGCTAAGTCAGTGGTTTTCAACCAGGGGGTACATCAACTCATCTAGATATTTGCCTCGTTTGGCAACAGGCTACATAAAAAGCACTAGCAAACTCAGTACAAATTAGCATTTCATACAGACGATGACTAGTTTATACTGCTCTATATACTATACACTGAAATATAAGTACCATCTTTATATTCCAATTGATTTATTTTATAGTAATATGGTAAAAATGAGAGTCAGCAATTTTTCAGTACTACTGTGGCTGTGACACTTGCATTTTTATGTCTGATTTTGTAAGCAAGTAGTTTTTAAGTGAGGTGAAACTTGGGGTATGCAAGACAAATCAGACTCTTGAAAGGGGTACAGTAGCTTGGAAAGGTTGAGAACCATTGCTCTAAATCATCAGCCCCACGACTACTGACTTATAACCAATGACTCAACTTCAGCCAGCTGCTAATGGGTTTCACTTTCTTTAGCCATTATAAGAAGTTTTGCTAAATCCGAGACTTGGTATCACAGCAAAGATTTTCATCCATGGAAGCTGAACTTCTGCAGCTCTTGATGAATATGTTTAGGCAGTTTAGTTTTATTATATATATATATAAAAAGATACTCAAACCCCTGGTTTCTCACCTGCCTCCTTGACGTCTTTGACAATTTGCTGCGCCAGGCTCCCTGTGTAAAAGGCGTCTGCTCCCTCATTGGCTAAAGTCTCGTAGGTGTTCGCTAGTTTGGGCATCTTGATGACATCCCCCTCGTGTAGGATTCTTCCTCCTCTGCAGAACACTTCACTGCGGGGGAAAGGAAAAGAGAGTGAGGGAATCAGCTCTGACATTGAGTTTCACCATAGACACCTTTGGCTTTGAGTTGCGCAGTATGCAGGCTAACAGCTTCCGAGAGAAAACCAGCACTGCGGAGTTAGAAGACATGCTATTCACATGGTCCCCCAGACACAAGTACCAAGACCGTAACGCCAGGCCTGCTCGCTTAACAACATACACAAGGAACTCCTGCCTCAAAGTTAAAACAAACTCATTGCTCAGTGTAACCTACACTAGTGGAGAGTGGCTCTTTTTGTCCAATAGACTAGTAGCTGGTCCACATCAGAGATCAAACCTACCACAGCAGCCAGGGATGGGGCTTGTCCTTGAGCTCAAATGACAAAGGCTCATACTGCTGGTTCTGAAGTCCCTGAGTTCAAAGTTCACTGCCATTCCAAGCAGGGGCAGTTATAATAGCACCAATGCAGGCTCCAAAGTGCTACCTACCACAGTGAGGGGTTGCTTTCAATCGCCTTCTCTTTTGACTTGATGGCTGCTGCCAGACCTTTCCCAATTGGGAACCCTTCTCTCGCCAGCTTGATGTTGGGCAGAAACAGGCTATTCCATGGCAACTTGCCATGCCGCTTATGAGCCATTTCATAGCCACGAATTTCTCCTGGAACCGCAATGGACAGGCCCCCTGAAGCAAACAGGGAAGACATTAGGCCATTCGGCAACAAACACAAAGCAAAAGCAAAGACAGAGTTGTCTTTATGTGAACTCATTTCCAGAACAAGAAGTGAAGAGGACCCCTCCATGGCCATGTCTTCACTAGAGCTGAGCTTGTTCAGTGGCCAAACTGGGAGAGAAGCGGGGAGAGCAATCAGGAAAAAATTGTTGTGTTCCAGACTGGAAGTTGAGTTTCTCACCATAATGAAAAACATTTAATTCAATCCAAAACATTTGAGGTTTTTTTTATTATTTAAGTAAATCCATCTACATTTCTAAATTAAAACATTGTTTCAAGAAGAAAAGTCAAAATGTTTCATTTCAGAAGTGTCAAATCAAAGCATTTAGATTTTTTTTGTTAAAAGCTGAAGCTACTTGCTGAATTCAGCCTGAATTCAAACAATTTCAGTTGACTCAAAACTGCATCTTTTGGCAAATAAGAGTTTAGTCTGCAAAATGCTGCCTTGCTCTAATGTTCACTTAGCAAGGAAGCTGTTTTATGAGAATAGCCTGCATGAAAGAAGTTGGTCGCATCTCATGTCTTTGCAACAGTTCAGCCCACCCATACAATCATGCTGTTTGACGGAGCTGGTTTTGGTCCAGTCACTCCCTGTACGTGTTCGGGAACTCTTGAGGCAATTGCTGGTAGCAAGGGGTTTGGGGTTTTTACCCAACATTAGGCCCTGCAGTGTGGGATAGCATCACTAGAGCTAGCTGAACTGGTGAAGCAGCTTATGGCTTCCAATCCAAAAACGGGGAGAAAGACGGTCGTAAAGGACACAAATACAACCAGAGCTGAAACATAGGCCTCACTGTATCCACCTGCACTGGGATGGTTATTGAGTATTGACACGTGGCATTGTCCAAGTAACCCATGCAGATGGGATTTCAAACCATGGTTTGGTGCAACGACTTGCACCTCACATAGACAGTCCCATTTTTATTGGCACCTCCCCAAATTGTAATGTATTCCTCGGATACCAGTTTTCCCCACAGAGGCTTTTCCCTTCCCCCCTCAAATACAGATGTACCCCAGCAAGAGAACTTGCTTTCCTAGGTCCCTCAAAGCATTCCAGGAAGGCAGTTGGTTTAGCTGCTTTATGTCTTTTTGATATGGTTCTGTTTTCAGCAGGAGCGCCACTAGCTTTTCTGCCGCCCTAGGCGGCGGAAGGTCCCGCCCCAAAATGCCACCCCCCACAGAGACAGCGGAAGCTCCCGCCACCAAAATACCGCCGTGGTTGCCGCCCCCAATTGTAGCGCCCTAGGCGACTGCCTAGGTCGCCTAATGGGTTGCGCCAGCCCTGGTTTCCAGTCAGGAGAATTTCTGTCTCTCCTCTGGACCCTCTAGGCCTCCAACTGGAGCCACCATTAATAAGACAGTTGAGTGATGGCTCTCACGGCAACACAAGCATTGGTGAGCTCTAACAGCAGGGGCTCTTGTCTATCAGAGCATGGGAAGGAAAGTGGCAGATGTTATGCTGTTCATGACAATACAAAATATGGCCCCTTAACAGTTGGGTATTACGATTGATTTTCTACATCGTTCTTTGTATGAATGAGACAATGGGGGCTGTTGTGACAGACTGTTATGGATGAGACAGTACATTCTGACCTCCTGGACAAGTGAAGATACACAGCAGCAGTCAGCAGGAAGTGGAAGAGATTTCTGAGGAAATTGAGAAGGTGAGAATCCCAGGTGGCTGGGTAGGGCCCACTCCAGCCACAAGATGCAGAATAGTCAGAAGTACTTTGAACCCAGGAGATATTGCAACAGTAGCTAAAGTTTGAACAGCCCAAGGATCCACTTACTGGAATCAACATGTCAGCACCATCTGACATCTCCTTACCTTTAAGGGAGAGCTCTGTGTTGTTCCCAAACATGCCCAAGGATGCATTTTTTGGAGCCACCTCTCTTGCATTAATGACTTCTACTTTCCCTTTAAAGACACAAGGAGTAAGGATGGCATCAGCTCTTCACTCTAGACACACAGCACACTGGCTTTGTGGTACTGAACCTCTGAACTGGAGTCCTACAGCACTGAGAGCTAACTCCTGCTTGGCTGGGGTGCCTGAGGCCACCCCACCTGCGTTGGTAGGGTATGATGTCTACCACACCCGCCCTGTGCTAGGATAGAATTAATAACTTTGCTTTAGACAGAGCCGTGTCTCAAGGGTAATGCTGCCATCATTTACGACTGACCCTCTTACCTGTGTGGGTGTAGATGGTGAGGAAGAGACCCCCTCCGATTCCCATACTGTGAGGATTCATGAGGCCCACACAGAGCAGAGCTGCAATTGCAGCATCTACTGCAGATCCTCCTTGCTGAAGGATATCCCTGCACAGGCCAAAGAGAACAAAATTATCGTCCAGCAACCGACAGCACAGCAGCCTCTTCTCCAGCACTTTCAGGACCTCCTTGTACACGGTAGATCACAGGGCTGCTACAGACAAGTCAGGCTTTCGTACCAGATTTGGACTGGCTACAGAGCGTCCGCTATAGAGTGAGACAAGAGAGGTGTTCTCTGTCTAAGAGATACTTTAACGTGCTGCCCGCTTTGCGGCCGGCGGCTCAGATGAGATGTTACATATGGCATCACCTAGTGGCTGAACATTATAAGACCGGTTTAGTGTCCCATCAAGGCCGCCACTCCCTCCTCCCGCTCACAGGCTCTCAAGGGGTTGCCTGCTTCAGCACAGAGGCAGGAGGGAAGCAGTATCCAGTTGCTTTCTCAACATTTTATTCAAGATGACAAAGATGCAGCCTGGTTCAGTTTCACAGAAAAGAAGCCTGCAGATGACCGAGCTCTCCCTTGGTAGCATCATCTACTCTTGAGTGTCCCCCATCTTAAGGAGTAATTTTTAAAAAGCAGCATCTCCTGCTGGTGTGGGCTGGACAGATCTGCATTAAGATCAGCTTGAAAACCCTGCTGAGGTTTTCTAGAGCTGCTTATGGCATTTAGATGTCCAGTTCCCATTTAAATTTAAAGTGAGAATTGGCCACTGAAATCCCCATGGAGACTGAAAAAATGGATGTTAAAGGTGGCTTGAAAAGTTTATTTCAGTCATTTATGTGGTTCCCATCCCAGTGGACCCATTGTACATAGCTTAGATGGTCAGCAACCATGTTTCTCAGGCATGGGGAGAAAACCAAGCAGTGCAAGACTCCACAGGCAGAGAGCTAGCAAAACAGCTCCTGAGCAAAAGCAAATGGAACAGTTTGGGTCCTTGACTTTGTTACAATAGCTCAGAGAATGTACGGACGCGAGTAAAGAGAGATACCTTCCAATTATTGAGCACTGCCCAGCGTCTGTGGCTACAGCTGCTGTCTTGTAGAGATGTCCATCCTGCGCTGGGGGCCGCGGGGCTGAGCGCAGTCCAAAGAAAAACCCCAAGAAAAGGACCAGGCCCACCAGGAAGCCAGTCAGAATCCCAACCGTCAAATAGCGCTTCTTCATCTTTCTGTGGGGAGAGACACTGTGAGCAGGAATCCCCACGGGGCCTAGAGGTGATGGCTAAACATGGTACCAAGAGGGCTGCTTCCAGCAGCCTGTTTCAAATACACTGGAAATGAATGTCCACCTATCCAGTTTCACTCTCTGGTTTCTCACCAGTTGTCTCCTCTCTCGATTCCCTATTGAAGCAGGGGAGGTCCGGGGAAGAGCAACTGAAGGAGACCAAAGGCGCATTCCATTCAGAGAAGTTAGAAACTCGGCCTACTGTGTCTGGAAGGAAGGTCGATAGCGAGGAGCTTTTCAAAGACACCCAGGGCAGATGGGCACCCAACTCTCATTGCCTTAGTTAGGACCTGGGTGCCTAATTACCCCTTTTGACTTTCAAACCTCACCCCCACGCCAAAAAGCATAACGAGGTCATTGGGCACGCCTGTCCTTGCAGTCCCGTGAGAGTAAGAGTCCCCAGTGTCAGCGGGACAGTGCTCAGATGCAATCCGTCTCAGTTCACTTTGAGGAGCCCTACCCCAGCTCTATTACATCCCTGAGTGCCCTTCATTCAACAGTTTGTCATTTGATCAACATTAAAAAGATCATTGCTGTCTGGCGTGGGCTGGTCTCCTTCAGCTTTCTGCTCATGAGAGCGCCCGGGGAATAATGGAAACAAGCATTCCCTCTCGCAAGAGACTGAAGTTAGATTTACTGGATGGCAGTTACCAGGGTTGCTGTTTTTTCCTCCTTTCCCTTCACAGAAAGTTTGTACATCTCATTACCTCCCTCCCCCGAGCTCCCCCTGTTTTTAAACCAGGTCAAAAGTAATTGCCAGTAGCTCAGTTAATCAATTAGCTAACATCCCTGGCCCTACTGATCTGCAGTAATTCCAAGTATTCCCGACACTAGATTTATTTTTCATTCACAGGTATATTATATTGATACCAAGAGCCTTTGGGTTTTCATGCTGAACATCGACGACAAGCAGCAGATCAGGGATTCTATCAATCATTTTAGAATGATGACAGAATTCTCCCTCCTCGTCTGTTAACAGGCCTATTCTGTGCAATACTTTCTGCCCCCATTCCCTCGGCCCGGATAATTCTATTTATTATTAATGTAGCATCACTATTGTTCCAGTTTATAAGCACAGAGCCCTTCAAACCCAGCTGCTTTTGCTAAGATTTTAAGCCAGCAAACAGTTTTGCAAGAGCTGCCCCATACTTCTTTAAGAGGAGCAGGCCAAGATATAGTAATTAACACAGTGAGCATCTGGGATAGATTACATTACATTGTAGTAAGTACCGGTAAGTAGTTCCACATAGAGTAGAGGAGGCACGATCAGGAAAAGCCCCAGGTACAGTACTTGATTTAAGCTGAAATAAATTATAAATGTCTGGCAATGACTTCACAGGAGAAACGCTTCTGGAATCAAAGCAATTCAAAGATACAATTACACTTTAACTATCCCCAGCTATTGTCGCTTGTGGAAGAGTTAAGGTACCCAAGGAATCAACAGCTGCCCTCCCTCTGTGCAAGGTCATGAGGTAGCCATAGACCTGTATTATATACATCTTCAATAGTGACACTATGAGCACATTGTCCCACTGGCAACATACCAATATAGGCACATACCAATAAGTGGTACAACATGCAGAGTACTCAGAAGGTGTCTTTTATCCCATTCCTAGGTGCAACAGAAGCCATTTGGTTTCCCAGTAGTCAGGGCCTCATTTTCCCAGAAACAGCTGCACTGGCAGTAAGAAAATAAATGTATCTTCTTTTAATTGCTTATGATCCTCCCCCTCCCCTCCCCCCCCCCGGAACAGTACGGGTTAGTTACAGATGTAATACTGCCAGCACACTTAGTGCAATAGCCGCGCTACCCAGGTACCTTACCAAAGCATCGGCTGTGTGCAGAGAGAAAGCAGGCAGAGGCATAGTGTGACGAGCGGACAGGACTGACCCTCTCCGGTGATGTAACAGTCCCAAGGCAGGATGTGATTTCCAGCCAGGTCAGACTAGCTCTCGCTGCCCTGTGGCAGAGGCACATGCAGTACCAGCGAGGCGTGGGGGGAGCCAGTGCAGAGGTCACTGGAGGGAGCAGGCCAGCCAGGATGGAAGCAGAGTGGGTAGGTTGGCCCATCAGGGAGGAGATTAGCTGAACACCCCCCCCTACACACACACATCACTCCAGCCGAACAGAGGTCAGTGCGCCATCCTGGCCCTCTGTCTATTAGTAGCCATCGCATTGCTCCTCCCATCCGGGCACAGAAAGCTTTCTAAGTCTCGTAGCTCATTACAAAACTAATCTACTGCCTGTGCCGTTACACCTGTGAATCTTAATGACAGGCAGCTGATGGGGAAAGGGTGATGTCTCTTCGTACAGGTTCTGAGCTTGCTTTACACTGGACCATTCTAAAATCAGTGGCATACTTGTCATACAGTTACTGTGCATGGAAACAGAGCAGCCATTATGTCTCCAACAATAGCTCCCTCAGCCTTGGATCTTAAAGACAGTTGTGTTTATTGGCAGCGAGTTTGGACTGGCTCTGTCCTCGGCGTGTTACAGAAAGTGCCGCAGGATCTGTCACCAGGCAGGAGGCGTCTCTTTTCTGTGGCTTATCTGACCCTTCTACCCCTGCAGCACAGGGCATGATCACTAGTCCCAAGGCTGGAGCCGGAAGCCATAGGCTTCTGGATCATTGGAAGCAGTGCTCTGTGGCCTGACCATCCTGGGTCTGGCAAGCTGCGGTGGGGCACAGTGTCAGACTTACCTGACCTATCCAGCCAGGCTTTTGACAGATAGGTGACCCATTCTTACAGTGTGTGTGTGTGGGGGGTTATCATAGGCCCTTTATTTTAAAAGGGACCTCTTGTTTCTCACTGTTTATAGTCAGTGCAAGTTACCCCAGTACCACAGTGAGGGACATCATTCCAGACCAGTAAGGGCCAGATTGGGCCCAGCTGCTGGGTGACGGCACAGTGTACAAAGCCTCTGACCCCTTAAGCCCCATGCATGGGAGTCCGGCCTGGCCAGTCCCGCTGCAGATGACAGCCACCCCGAATCGGGTAAGGCTAAGACCAGGACATGACCTCCCAGGCCCTAGCTCAGCACAGCTGGAAAGACACAGGGAACGGTTGTGTCAGTGCCCCAGCCTGTATACCTGGGAGGGAGCACTTCCTGGAGCCAGCGCCCCCCCATGCTCCTGCTGGGGCAGTGCAGCTCTGCAAGGCCCCATCCTCAGGGCTGTGCCTATCAGAGAGCTGGGCTCTGTGTTCAAGAGTCACATTCAGTGTTTCAGCTTAACTCTCAGCTCAGAATTCAGCTCCCACGTGTCCTTTGGGCTTAGAATAAGTGGCGCATCCAACACGTCTGTCAGGAGACTAGGTCCCCAGCCTCGCAGCGACTCCTGGTGACCTAAGAGGTAAGTTTCTGTTTCTAACTAGTATAATCTGGTGGAGGCAGGAATAAAAATCATGCACTTGGAAAAGCTAACCAGGACATGGAATAGACATGGACCTACAGGCAGAAGAAAGAGAAAGCATCTCGACGAAACGCAGCTGCGTGAGACGGATCACGTCAGGGAAGAGAGCAAGAGAAAAAGTTTGGTCCCTGTAGGAAGCTAGAGGGCTGAGCTACAGGAAAAGCAGGCAATCCTGAGCAGAACCGGAACCAGAACCAGAGCCAAGAACACACTAGGTCTTTACTGCCGGAGTTCATGGAAAGCTACTGGGTTCCCTAGCCTACTGTAGGCCCCGCCACTAGAGGGCAACATCCACCCTATACACAAGAGCCACTACATTGCAGTTTTGAAGATAGGAAGGAAGGCTGTGAATGTTGCTGCGTGAAGGTTAGGAAGTACTGGCCGATGTTATGACCAACATTTCAGTACTTACCTGATGCCTCTGGCTAGGTGGCATAGACAGGTATGTTAAGTGGACAGCCTAGTTTTTCCCTGTTGAAGCTGGCTCTTTTCTCCAAGGATTTATTGGCGGGACTAGTCAGAACAATTACTGCGTGCTGCCATCTGAAGCAGCGAGTGCTGGAACTCTCTAGCAAGCTGTGTTCTGCAGGTGGTTTTAACCTCTGAAACCTCTCGCCAAATCCAGCTCTGGGGAAGCGTTGTTAGTATTTCAGGCACACAGCGCTTCTCGGCAGCAGGAGACCGAGACGGAGGGGCTATAAAGTAATTAAAGGCACTACAATTCCTTCTCAGACATTAGGGTTGTGACTTTGTCCAATGCGAGGCAGGAAATTCAAAGCCAAGTCTGGCCTGTCTGAATTCATGCAGGGGAAGAACAACAAGCAACGGAGTTATGGTTGGATGAGCAACTTTACCAGTGAGCTGTGTTAATTGGTGTCACAACTTTAACAGTCTTAAACATACGGAAGCTTCGTTTCAAAACCCAGCACAACAGCCTAGTTACTGCCAGGCAGGGAGATTCAAGTTCAGCCTGCTGTGCTGGACCAAGCAGGGGCTGGGAGTGGGGCTTACGGTGCTCGCTTCTGGCCACACGAAGGAACAGCAACGAGTGGCTCCGACAGGAGGCAAAGCCAGCCCCCTCTGTGCCAGAAGGCAGGTTGCATTGCCCTGAGAACTGGAGCAGGATGAGGAGAACAGAAGGCAGGACATTAAGAGGGCTTTGGAGGACCACCCAGAAGAGTTGAAAGAGTCACACATACACACACCCCTGCTCCAGAGAGCTAAGCATGTCAGAATTTGGGATTTCCCCCTAGAGGCTGGAATTTCCAAATGCACATAGTTTAAGGTTTCGGGTCACTGTGGCCCAAGAGACAAGGCATTCCAGATTAGGAACCAGGGGTCATCAATTATTTTTTGTCAAGGTACAAATTTCTTGGTCAAGGTATTGTCAAGGTCCAGACTCCAGAGAAAAATAATACAAAACCAAGAACAATACTGGTAATAATAAGTCAATAAAAAGATGTTGCGGTCTGTCCAAAAGCGTCTGGCGGTCCGGATTTGGCCCACGGTCCGTCTATTGACTACCCCTGCAAGTCTAAGCTGTCAGAAAGGTGGGGGTATCTGAGCTTAGCTGGGCGTTTCAATCATCGCAGCTAGCAGTGGTTTCTAGCACAGTGCAGAGCAGCAGCAGCCAACATTTGTCCATTAGCCAAAAACTCGCAGGCAGAAAGATATCTAACTTATCTCCTCCAAAGCTACCAGTGCTGCTCATAGGAAGAGGGCACAGCCAGATCCCATCACTCTCCAAAGCAGCACGCTGCCTTTAGCCTACAAGTTAGAGTAGGATCCCTTGTTAACCACGACTGGGAGAATGGTCCCTGGGTATCAGTGCCTTTCCCCATACATCTCTGTACTTACGTTACAGGATTTGCCAATAATCTGCTAGGGTACCAGATTATATTCACGACTGGCGTATGAATTCTTTTCATTCTCCCTCTAAAGGCAGGTTTGCAGTAGTTATTGAGCCATTAAGCTAAATAAACCATTTCCTCGCTCACATGTCAGCCAGTGAACTCACTTTACCACTATGTAACAGAGAAAGCAAATGAATCCGTCAGCCTTGGAAACCTTGATTATCACTAGGGTGCTGTACTCAAGCCCAGTTAGCCATTGTTTATATCCTTAGATGCTGTTGTCTAATTATGCATTCTCCCAAACCCTCTTCCAGCTGTCAGTAGGGTCAGGGCCAGCAGACACACTCTGTGTGCAATAACATCCCAACTCATCACTTCTGTAGAGCCCCCCATTAAACTGTGGTTATTTGCTCCACAGGACACCTTCTAGCACTGGGGAAAAGAAAACGAAGAACACCGCAGGAAAGGCAGAGACTATATTGACCAAGTCTGCCGCAGGTTCAGATGACAGTGATTTCAGGTGTCAGTTCCACTTCCTTTGTGCAGAAAACATTCAAGATTTTTGTTTCTTTTGAACCCTAAACAATAATCAGTCTGTTTAGTCTCTATTCACACACACCTGCTTCTAGTGGTTTTGCTAAGATTTATCCTAGCAAAACCTCTACTAACTCACTATGGTCTTTGTCCCTCTCTAGTGCTAGATCATGCTTGGTGGTTTATGAGCCTGCTACTGCTTCTGGGCTGACGGATTGGGTTGGTCTTTTAGCTCAAGCAGTAGAGGCTTATGCTTTTCGCTCTGCAGTTCCCAAGATTAGTCCCTACAGACAACTTCTCCAGGGGTGTTATTAAACAAGCTACACAATCCTTAGTAGATGTAACTGTGGGGATCCTTTAACACTGTAATTTGATAGAGTTACTTAAGAACTCTTAGGTTGTGAACACATTACATAGAACAGTAAGGGTCTTGTTTCATGTACCATTGAAAAGAACTGGTGAGCGTGTATGTACACCTCATTGCCCTTCAATGAAATCAAAATAGCTCAGCTGTAGGCCCAATATTGCTAGCAGATAATGGAAATTCCCTTCAGGACAATTGGTACCTTGTGCCTTCGAAACGGGAAATTTGCTCTCTATTGCTGCAGCCATCAAGTCCAAAGTGGCCATGGATTTGTTACCAGGTATCCCAGACTTGAAATATTTAAGAATCATCCCATAAATCAAAAGACACCGATACTCTTTTCCAGTTATAGTCAAGCAGTCCAGTGGATCTAAATTGGGAAGCTTTTGCTTTACCAGCCAGCCTTTCCTAAACACAGAGCACAGATAAATGTGATCTCACCATTTATTACAAGTCTCTTTCTATAGGACTTCTTGGGCTTCAGGGTAGTTCTTATGACACTCACCCATTTCAATTCATCCAGCATGCTAGCGCACCAGGTCTCTCCCATAGCTTACCAAGCCCTTAGCAGCAGAAGCTAAATGCCCTTCTTCCCTCAGAGGCTGGCACAGGGTGAAGTGCCAGGTAATTGTAAAGTTAAAGTCACCAAAAACCCAAATCAAAATTGAAAGCTGAGAAAAAAGTCCATGAGATGAACTTACTCACTAATTGATTCTCGTATGACTAGCTTAGCGAAAGCAAAACGCAAACAGAAGGACGTATCGATAATCATTACTTACGAGATTATTCCAGGGAGTGGATCCTATGTTCTGTCAACAAGAGTTCTTTTCCCAGAATTTAGCAGATGCCAACCAAAATTAACAAAAGAAACTTGATTTTGAAAATATATTGAAGAAAATAAAACAAAACCAGCCACCAGAAGAGAGCATGTAAATCAGTTACAGTATAAACAGGTATTAATGCTTAAAGAGCCACATCTTAATCAAGTGGGAAATTCTAGGATGTAAGGAAATTAAAAAAGATAATTTGATTAGCTATGTCTGAAGGACTAATATGATAGGAGTATAAAGTTCAACAAGTAGTGACAAACACAATGGTATTCAATTGTTTACTTGGAATACTATTGCTTCAAAAGAGCATTTCTATTCAATTGAGATAATAGTCATGCACTGTTAACATAATTCAATGTCCATAATTAAAGGACTATTGCCCTATATACAGATATAAATTAAAGTAAACTATGTCACAAAACAATACTAGATTTCAACTTATTATCAAAAATATCTAGGCTTGGCTGAATCTGATTTTTTTTTTTTATAATTTCAGTGGATAATATTGATATTTATTTTAAGCTCTCTTATTTTTATCTATTTAAATTTTCACAGATGCAGAAATTATGGAAGGGCAGACAATAGGGGGGCCAAATTATTTAATGACAGATGTTGAGATTAAAAAACTTAAAGCTTTATCATCATTAAAACACAAATTGTCAACGTCACATCAAAATATACAAAGTAAATATCCTTAAATCAAATTCTAGTAAGTTCTCAAGCAGCATTTTTCTTACTTTGCCTCGCTGTAAGTTTAAAGTATCATAGATGGAAATTTTTTTTCCATCACTTTGTGTGTCTGATGAAATCAACATTTACAGATAAAAATCTAATCTGTCTCAGCCTAAAAATATAAACAACGGGGAAAAAAATCAAGATACAAGCTAAAAAGACAGTCAAGATACTGTTGAGCAGTGTCAACTGAAAGGCTAGTAAAGCAAACTAGCAATTCCTTTTTAATCCTGGTTTAAGAAAGTGGTAGTTCTAGGACTAAGCACAGGATTCAAAGAGAGAAATGTCAAGGTCATTTGACATTACTGCTTAAGGCATGCAGCGTTCATACACACACCTCGCTGAAGATTGTTATAACAATACAGAGGGGATGGTGTAGCTCTAGTTGTGTGTGTAGTTAATATGTGTTTAAAATGGTGAGAGATAATGAAGCAGTTCAGTCAAGCAGTGTGTAAGGGGAAAGCTGAAGTCAGGCAAAGTGAGCAGTGTCTGAAAAAGCTGGGGCTGGATGCAGTAGGGTGATTATGCCATCCAAGTCAATTTGCACAGAGAAGAGAGGATGTCTCTTAAAGACAAAGCACATAGCAAAGTGGATACACTGAAAAGAAGAGTATTTAAGACAGACAAAGGTAAACCAAACACAGTTTGAGTTAAACACACAAAAGTGGAAATGAAGAGAGCATTTGAATGTACAAGGCATTCACCTACACAGAATAACTTCTGTAGTCAGTAATACACAACACAGTCTGAATCAGTGTAGAAGAGTGTTTTAGTATTTGTAGCATGCACATTTGAAGATTGAAGCAAGGTGAGGAGTGAAGGTATACAAAAGGAGCACCGTAACGGTTGAGGAGGGGTCAATGTCAACTAGACAGACAATATAGCAGAACAGAGTGGTGTTTTTAATGCTAGAAAGTTATCATTAGTACTTACATCTATGGAAAGTCTTAGCAGGACAAGAGGTAACTATCAAACAGTGATCTCTCACAAAAGTATGACATGCAATAATTCATGTGTGTATATACACAGCAAAACAATTATAAGCCCAGTGTTAGTTCTTTTAATCAGTAAAGAAGATAACTTTAGTAATCTGGGTGATGGTTAAAAAGCCTTATCATACAAAAATGCTGCATCTCCTTAAGGTTACAATGCTCTATTTGTAAACAGGCAGTTAAATCAGGTACCAAAGGTATTTATCGCTAAAGGAGACTGCATTATAGGATTTAAATCAGACACCTTGAATGAGAATATTTTGCAATATCAAATGCAAAATCAAAATCTATTTCAATGCAATATCTTTTTTGTTCCTAGTGTGGCCTTTCCTTCTACTATTTGAAGCCATGATCTCAGTATTATCTCTGGAAGTTGTAAAGTTGTATATGCCCAAATTTAAGTCCTATCAGCACAGGAAACTGGATTTATGGAACAAAGATCTGAATTCCAATTATTTAATTACCTAGGAAACCAAAATGTTTGCTCTCCAAGGCCAAGTTCTGTGTTAGCTTTGAAGTGCAGAATTTCCCTATGGAATATTTTAGCAATAAATATTGATTTCCCAGTCCCCCCACCCTTTAAGCAGTTTAGGATAGTCTCAGCCTTAACTCAGCTGTCTTTGGAGTTTTCTGTAGTAATGGTGGCATCTTCTGGGTGTCTCTGATCTTCAGGAAAGCTTCCTCTTTCCCCAGCTGGGTTTATAGTTGGAATTTTGGGCCCAGAACCCAAACCCAAATGTTTTTGTCTATGAAGGACTCATTTAAAGAAACTAAAATGACTGATCATTCCTTGCTTGAAGTGGGTAGCCCCTCTCCCTAGGTCAGATCAAGACAACTCTGCACTCAGGATCTGTTGATCTTCAAATGAGGCTGCTTCTACTAACCTTGTGGTGGTGCATTGTTATGCATCCTTCTTCCATTCAGATAGACTGATGAGTTGAACCATCCCCCAGAAAGATCATTGTCATGATTTTGTGCCTTTTCATTGGTCATCCCCAAAATGAGATGTTGTCCCATCTCCAGGTTACAGGTGAATCCATCATTTTGGCAGGTCTGGTGTCATTGCACTCTTTTACCCATCCCATAAGTGGCATCCATGATTCAGAAATGTTAGTTTTCCCATGTAATTGCAATTCTTTCCTGGAATTCTTTAATTTTTACTTGGCATTATAAGTGTATAATACTAACAAAATTATCTCTGAAGTTTTTAGTTTGGTTCTCTGCTAATTGTTTGTGAAACAATGAACAGTCTCATTCTGTTGTAAATTTGGGGATTATTTTCTCAAAGTTTCATTAACGTGAAGTTTAAAGTTTATGCTTCATTCTTTTTGCTATTAGCTTTAATTTGAAGAAAAATGTTCCCATCCTGCCTTCAAGTGTAGGAAGCTTTTCTTCCCCAATTTGATTTCAAATAACTTCCAGAGTTCATTATAAAATAAATACCCTAGCTCCTAATATTGAGTACTCTAGCTGTTCTGTTTTTGAAGTTATGTAGACTAATGTCCAGAATATAAACAAGGAACATGATTTCTAACCAATATCTAAATTATCAATTGCTACTCTTAACTCTCTAACATTCCTATATTCAATAGTATGTGCATAAACATTTCAACACTCACTTTTGCTTGTAATTCTTATTCCTAAAATAGGGATGCCTATTTACAAATCTTCATATGTAACAAATTTAGTCACACTTTAATTATATTTAATTAAAGTTCCATGCTTTGTTACAAGGAAGGAATTTGTAGTAGAGTCCCTGATTCTTAACAGAACCACCATATATAATCCATTTGGTCTATTGATTGATTTTTTTCAGGATGGCAAGAAACACTAGTTGTGTCTATCTAATCCTAAAATCTGGGAACATGCTTGGGAAGATTCCTATGCTAATTTCCTGGCAAGTCTTTAAAAGGTGTCTAAAATTAGAGGAAAGTTTAGAGATAAGAAAACTTTCCCAAAAAATCAATCAGAAGTGGTTTCCTTTCAGCGATAGCTGTAGATTTGTGGTTTCAACATTTGGCTGATAAGGATCACTTATGATGCATCAATGCGTGCTTTAACATTTCTAGCAGTATCCTTCATTTGTTTGTATAGAGGCTACAGATCACAGTGTTATTTAGGTTTCAGAGTAGCAGCCATGTTAGTCTGTATCCTCAAAAAGAACAGGAGTACTTGTGGCACCTTAGAAACTAACACATTTATTAGAGCATAAGCTTTCGTGGGCTACAGCCCACTTCTTCGGATGCATATAGAATGGAACATATATTGAGGAGATATATATACACACACACACATACAGAGAGCATGAACAGGTGGGAGTTGTCTTACCAACTCTGAGAGGCCAATTAAGTAAGAGAGAAAAAAAAACCAACTTTTGAAGTGATAATCAAGATAGCCCAGTACAGACAGGTGGCTATTTTACAACAGAAAAACTTCAAAAACAGACTCCAAGGAGAGACTGCTGAGCTGGAATTGATATGCAAACTAGAAACAATCAATTTAGGATTGAATAAGGACTGGGAATGGCTGAGCCATTACAAACATTGAATCTATCTCCCCTTGTAAGTATTCTCACACTTCTTATCAAACTGTCTGTAAGGTTTACATAACCAGAGTTTATGATGGTGTCTTTGGCCTAATATTCAGGCATTTCAGTCAGTTCAACATGAGTACACAGTTGAAATCAAACCATTTCTGAACACAATTACCAACACAATTCACAGTGAAAGAAATCTAAGGGAAGTTCTTTAGGGCTCAGATAAACTGGGGGAACAACAGGCGTCATACACTGCACAGCCTGCTGACTGTCTCCCTCTAATACAGCCTAAGTTCTGTTAGCATTTTTTACATTGTGACAGATCTGGCAATTTCCAGGACTATCTTTGGGAGAGCTTACTGTATTAACTTTACGTATCATTGTGGGCCAGGGATTGTATGCAATTCCATGGGGGAGGTGACCCCACCCCACATGTCCCCCAGGAACTAAGAACAGTAGGGGGTGATTAGGCAAATTCACACAGGTTGTAACACTCCAGAGAAGTGCCACCCCTCCAGGGGAGGCTCTCATATACTGGTTCAAACTGGACTTTCCAGAGACCAAACAGTGAAAGGCCTTTTGGATAAACAGCTTGAGTTTAAATTGACTCAGGGCTTTTGTTCTGATCCAGCAAATGGACAGGCCCTCCCATCCAAGAGGGGGGCCAAGCCTTCCTAGGAAGGTGGGAAAGACTTTGGCCTACTGAGGCCAATAAGCCTGAGTGGTAGTAATGTGTACAGGAACTATGACATTTTTCCTATGTTTTCTCTATAATGCTTTCACCTTAAGAATAAATGTGTTTGCTTAAAGAGGGCTTTGTGGTAACTTATGACTGTGGGCAACTATGCTGTTTAGAGCCGCTGAGAGGAAAGCAAAGCACAGGCTCTGGCCTCTTTAGGCAGTCTGGTTTGTTGGGGAACTTACAGCGTAGGCAGGGCACGGTGCAGCCCAGAGAAACCCCACGCAGGAGGAAGTGACATAGGTCTCCGCCCAGGGACCTTGGAAGGGGAAAACAGGTGCAGGTGCCCTGAACAGTGTCACACATCTCTTCCAGTCTTGAGTCTAGGGCTTGAACATAGGCCAATATCTTTACAGATACATTGGAGAAGTATAGGTCTGAGTGAAGCCCAGGTCTCCCCTCCTTAAGTAGGGCAGCTAGCAGAGCACTAAACCCAAAGAGAGAGAACCTACCACTTGCCCCTCTTGATGCATTTTGACTAGAACATGATACAGTTCAGCTGAAAAAAAAGCATGGCTACCAGGCTAGCACAGTGTCAGGAGCAGTAGGTTACTGTCTGTGTGCACAGCTCATTCAGAGTGCTTTGACAGACAAGGGTTTGCAGCCCCACCATGGGAATATTAGGCCTTCCAAAGACTGCATCCATTACCCTCAAGTTCTCTCCGGATTGTGACGTTCAGAGAAAGCTGAAGCTAGCTGGAAACCAGCCCTTTCTCTCCTCCACCCCCAAGAAAATTCCATCTAAAAAGAATAATTTAAAGTTTTCCAACAGAGACTTTGGGTTTTCCAGTGTGAATTTTAGTTTCAAATCTAACTGGGTTTTTTTTGCTTTGACCTAGAATGCAAATTTAGTTCTTTAATATAACCCCCCCCCCCTTACTTTCAAAGGAAAAAAAGATGAGAGAAGGTGGGAAAATCCACTTTTCACATGTACTATTTGCCAACTTTTCCCCTTGGGAGGCCCCCCCCCCCAAATCTAAAGACTGGAGGTATAAAAATCAAAGTTTCAGTTTCCAAAAACCAAAATGACATTTTTAAATGTTGATTCAAAACTAATTTAATCAAAACAACATATTTGGAAAATTTTGATGAAGCCAGATGTTCAAAAGCTTTCCCCTCCATTGGGTCAGAAGATTTTGACCAGCTCTATGCTTAGTTAAATGAGAGGACTGGCCTTCTGGTCAGTCTCTGGATCCAATATGGCAGATCATGTACTTACCAGCATTCAAGGGAGGAATGGAGGGCAAATCTGCTGTTTCCTAGTCCATAAGCAATCCCACAGACAGAGCTTTGCCACCTGTAGGTCCCAGGTGATCAGCTGCTACAGAACCTCTCTAATTCCCCCTTAGCTCTCACAAGTGTTTGTAAATCTTTATCTGCTCCTGTCCTTTCATGCAATTTCCCAAGCAGCTGTACTTGCTCTTCCAAGTGCCAAAGTATCTACTTAGCACTAGCAATAATTACCAGTAATTATATTTCTCTTGAAAAGCACTCTGAGGAATTCCTCAGTATAGTATTTGATATTTGCACTCCCTTGACCATTGAAGTTGAATTCCCTCCATCTAGTTACTTTTCTATTAACTGCCTCAGTTACTCATTGACTGAAGAATCAAAAACTCACCCCTTTTAATCTTTATTTAGTGCTCATGAAAGGTACCATACTGAGCCTTGGAGGCTGAAGTCCTTATTTATAAATAGAACTAAGAGATAAACAGTAGCCTTCCCATACTACATCAATAGGTCTGATTTCTGATTAAGAGGGACCTCTCCTATGGAGGAAAGTGTTCAGAGTCTTCTTAGGTACATATATAGCCCTCATTACCATGGTATCTGAACCACTCAAGTCTTTAGTGCCTTTATTCTCACAGCCCTGCAAGGTAGGGAAGTATTGTTATCATTAAAAAAAAAAAAAAAAAAAAGACAGACTGGGAATTGAGGCAGAGAGAGACTAAGTGACTTGCCCATAGTCACACAGTGACAGAACAGGGACTTGAACCAGCTATCCCAAGTCATAGTGCCCTAACCCCTGGACCTTCCTTCCTCTGGGAACATGAGCACTTCACTTCTTTGCCTCCTTGCTCAGCCTTCCAGGGGTGCCAGTTAATGCCATCAGATGTTAACTTTTGACCTTTAGCAACAGACATGATTTTAACCAGCCATCTACCTAATCATTAAAGACTCCAGAAATCTCATTATCAATCCCTCAGCCAGCCAGCCCTCTTCCTACCTATGACCCAAGTTTTCCTGCCTCAGGGCATGAGCCACTATAAAAAATGTGCTGGCTGTATTACATTGAAACACTAAAATAGTTTGACTTAACTACAACAATAAAAAAGTAATTCCTGATAAGGTTCTATGTTTCCTAAAATAAAGGTGTTATTCCTTTCCTGAGAGAAACCACCACCAAAGGTAGAAAAAAACCCACCCTGAAGTTCTACTAAACATTTATATTAGCTTATTAATATTGAAATATGATCTTTTTTTTAGCCTTGGAGATGCACAGAAGTCCCCTGTAAGGCATGTAAACCCTTTCGAAGACCCTTAAGCTACATAGGATAGGATTTTAACTTCCGATATACGCCTCACGCTCTATAGTGCATCAGAAATGCATTATCGATTCTAATACGAGAATAATTTCAGGGGCGAGGGCGGGTTGCAAGAGATCCACAGAGCAGGCTGAGACAATGGAAATTTTTGGAAGGTAGGTAATGGAGACCCACATTTTGACCCATAAGAAACTAACATGTTGCAGGTTGAGAAGGATGAGAGGTAGTGGGTGAGAGCACTGATGACCATCAGTATCCAGACTGGTGCCCGTGGTCATTAGATTCCAAGGCCAGAAAAGACCATTGTGATCATCTAGTCTGAGCTCCTATATTACACAGGCCAGAGAACTTCCCCACAATAATTCCTCAAGCAGATCTTTTAGAAAAACATCCAATCTTGATTTAAAGATCGTCAGTGATGACAACCCTTGATAAATTTTTCCATTGGTTAGTTACGCTGTTAAAAATGTACATCTTATTTCCAGTGTGCATTTGTCTGGCTTCAACTTCCAGCAATTGTTATACCTTTTTCTGCTAGATTGAAGAGCCCATTATTAAATATTTGTTCCCCATGTAGGTACTTATAGACTGTAATCAAGTCACCCCCTAACCTTCTCATTGAGAAGACAGACTCAAGGAGCTCAATCTATCACTATAAGACATGTTTTCTAATCCTTTAATCATTCTTGTGGCTCTTCTCTGAACCCTCTCCAATTTATCAACACATCTGGACTGTGGGCAAAAGAACTGGACACAGTATTGCCAGTAGCAATCACAACAGTACCAAATTCAGAGGTAAAATAACCTCTCTACTCCTACTTGAGATTTTTTTGTTTATGCATCCAAGGACTGCATTAGCCCTTTTGGCCACAGCGTCACTTTGGAAGCTCATGTTCAGCTGATTATCCATCATGATCATCAGATCTTTTTCAGAGTCACAGCTTAGAGTTCCCCATCCCATAAGTAGGGGCTACATTCTTCGTTCCTAGATGTATAGGTTTACATTTTGCCATATTAAAAGGCCTATTGTTTGCTTGCACCCAGTGCACCAAGTGATCCAGACTGCTCTGTATCAGTAACATATCCTTTTCATTATTTACCACTCCCCCAATTTGCATGTCATCTGCAAACTTTATCGGTGTTGGTTTTGTGTGTTTTCTCCCAGGTCATTAACAAAACTGTTACATAGCATAGGGCCAGCAACTGATCCCTGAAGGATCCCACTAGCAACATACCCATTCAATGATTCCCCATTTAATTCCATTTTGAGACTTATCAGTTAGCCAGTTTTGAATCCAATTAATGTGTGCCATGTTAATTTATATCTTTCAAGTTATTTTTAAATCAAAATGTTGTGCAGTACCAAGTCAAACATCCTACTGACGTCTAAGTATATTACAACCAGGGCCGACGAGGCGGGGGGAAGCCAGTACAAATTACCGGGGCCCGGCGGTCCGGAAGGGAGCCCGGGGCCTGGCTCCCCGCCCCCCCTTCCATCGGCCCTGTTTAGCCAGTCCGCCCTTGCTGGGGGGCCCAAAATTTTTTTTTCACTGGGACCTAAACCCGCTCTCAGCAGCCCTGATTACAACAACACTATTACCTGTATCAACCAAACTCAGTCCAGGTGTACTGACTGTTTAAAGTCTACATGATGGAGAAACTGGTCATAACTACACAGGCAAGGTTGTTCCAGCCTTACATTTGCAGAAGAAACAGCACTAAGACAAAAAGAACAGGAGTACTTGTGGCACCTTAGAGACTAACAAATTTATATATTATAAATTAAGGTGCCACAAGTACTCCTGTTCTTTTTGCGGATACAGACTAACACAGCTGCTACTCTGAGCACTAAGACAATTTAAGCTCTACCCCTGAATGTCTGTTAGTCCTTTATATGCCTTTATATTAAACATGGAGGATACTTGCTGGGTGGAAAATTTACACTGTGATTTGTTGTACAGAGTTCCTTTTCTATATGTTAGCTCATATGGGCATACCTCTGATATAATGAATCTCAGCTTTGGAACAAAACTGACACCGGGTGTTTTAATCCAGAGACATAGTCCATACACTCGCTTCAGCTCCAGTGATGTGTCTAATTGAGGGATCATGGAATTATTTTGCTCGGGGGGAAGATTTGCAGGCTGTAGCATATTTCTACAGTCCCAAGTTGTTATAGGAGCACAGTGAGAGATATGTATGGTTGTTTAAAATGCCAGATTATGTAACACTTCTGCACTGACATTAAGGTTTGGACGTTTTCATGTAGATCTGGAACAGGCTGATTTAGTCTGTGGTTATTGCTAGCGTGTTGTCACAGAGGCAGAATGAAGTTGTTTGGATTCTGGTCCGTGATAATTGCTCTGTTTACTGGCCTGTGCATATGCCCATAAGGAGTTAAAGTTACATAACTCAATCTCAACCCAACCTTAAATTGGAATTTCTAGTTCTGAGATTTTTAAGTGATGCATGGAGTGGTTGTTTTGAACCACACATGGCAACCTTTTGGTAACTAAATATTTTTGTGTGGGTAAAGAAATAGGATTGATAGACGTTAGCTAATCTTAAAATCCACAAAAATCAACACAGAAACATCATTGTTTTCCTGGTCATCATCAACTAGCGAAGAAAATACCCCCCAGAAAATACCCTCCTTCCTCCACCATAAACATTAATATGAAATTAAACTGTCCGGCTTTGCCATCTCTCTAAATCCAAGATCTCCAGGTTACCTTTAAACGGGATGTGCAAGTTTTCATAGATTCATAGATTCTAGGACTGGAAGGGACCTCAAGAGGTCATCGAGTCCAGTCCCCTGCCCGCATGGCAGGACCAAATACTGTCTAGACCATCCCTGATAGACATTTATCTAACCTACTCTTAAATATCTCCAGAGATGGAGATTCCACAACCTCCCTAGGCAATTTATTCCAGTGTTTAACCACCCTGACAGTTAGGAACTTTTTCCTAATGTCCAACCTAAACCTCCCTTGCTGCAGTTTAAACCCATTGCTTCTTGTTCTATCCTTAGAGGCTAAGGTGAACAAGTTTTCTCCCTCCTCCTTATGACACCCTTTTAGAAACCTGAAAACTGCTATCATGTCCCCTCTCAGTCTTCTCTTTTCCAAACTAAACAAACCCAATTCTTTCAGCCTTCCTTCATAGGTCATGTTCTCAAGACCTTTAATCATTCTTGTTGCTCTTCTCTGGACCCTCTCCAATTTCTCCACAACTTTCTTGAAATGCAGTGCCCAAACTGGACACAATACTCCAGCTGAGGCCTAACCAGAGTAGAAGAATGACTTCTCGTGTCTTGCTCACAACACACCTGTTAATACATCCCAGAATCACGTTTGCTTTTTTTGCAACAGCATCACACTGTTGACTCATATTTAGCTTGTGGTCCACTATAACCCCTAGATCCCTTTCTGCCGTACTCCTTCCTAGACAGTCTCTTCCCATTCTGTATGTGTGAAACTGATTTTTCCTTCCTAAGTGGAGCACTTTGCATTTGTCTTTGTTAAACTTCATCCTGTTTACCTCAGACCATTTCTCCAATTTGTCCAGATCATTTTGAATTATGACCTGTCCTCCAAAGCAGTTGCAATCCCTCCCAGTTTGGTATCATCCGCAAACTTAACAAGCGTACTTTCTATGCCAATATCTAAGTCGTTAATGAAGATATTGAACAGAGCCGGTCCCAAAACAGACCCCTGCGGAACCCCACTCGTTATGCCTTTCCAGCAGGATTGGGAACCATTAATAACAACTCTCTGAGTACAGTTATCCAGCCAGTTATGCACCCACCTTATAGTAGCCCCATCTAAATTGTATTTGCCTAGTTTATCGATAAGAATATCATGTGAGACCGTGTCAAATGCCTTACTAAAGTCTAGGTATACCACATCCACAGCGTCTCCCTTATCCACAAGACTCGTTATCCTATCAAAGAAAGCTATCAGATTGGTTTGACACGATTTGTTCTTTACAAATCCATGCTGGCTATTCCCTATCACCTTACCACCTTCCAAGTGTTTGCAGATTATTTCCTTAATTACTTGCTCCATTATCTTCCCTGGCACAGAAGTTAAACTAACTGGTCTGTAGTTTCCTGGGTTGTTTTTATTTCCCTTTTTATAGATGGGCACTATATTTGCCCTTTTCCAGTCTTCTGGAATCTCTCCTGTCTCCCATGATTTTCCGAAGATAATAGCTAGAGGCTCAGATACCTCCTCTATTAGCTCCTTGAGTATTCTAGGATGCATTTCATCAGGCCCTGGTGACTTGCAGGCATCTAACTTTTCTAAGTGATTTTTAACTTGTTCTTTTTTTATTTTATCTGCTAAACCTACCCCCTTCCCATTAGCATTCACTATGTTAGGCATTCCTTCAGACTTCTCCGTGAAGACCGAAACAAAGAAGTCATTAAGCATCTCTGCCATTTCCAAGTTTCCTGTTACTGTTTCTCCCTCTTCACTGAGCAGTGGGCCTACCCTGACTTTGGTCTTCCTCTTGCTTCTAATGTATTGATAAAAAGTCTTCTTGTTTCCCTTTATTCCCGTAGCTAGTTTGAGCTCATTTTGTGCCTTTGCCTTTCTAATCTTGCCCCTGCATTCCTGTGTTGTTTGCCTATATTCATCCTTTGTAATCCGTCCTAGTTTCCATTTTTTATATGACTCCTTTTTATTTCTTAGATCATGCAAGATCTCGTGGGTAAGCCAAGGCGGTCTTTTGCCACATTTTCTATCTTTCCTACCCAGCAGAATAGCTTGCTTTTGGGCCCTTAATAGTGTCCCTTTGAAAAACTGCCAACTCTCCTCAGTTGTTTTTCCTCTCAGTCTTGATTCCCATGGGACCTTACCTATCAGCTCTCGGAACTTACCAAAATCCGCCTTCCTGAAATCCATTGTCTCTATTTTGCTGTTCTCCCTTCTACCCTTCCTTAGAATTGCAAACTCTATGATTTCATGATCACTTTCACCCAAGCTGCCTTCTACTTTCAAATTCTCAACGAGTTCCTCCCTATTTGTTAAAATCAAGTCTAGAACAGCTTCCCCCCTAGTAGCTTTTTCAACCTTCTGAAATAAAAAGTTGTCTGCAATGCAGTCCAAGAATTTGTTGGATAGTCTGGTCCCCTCGACTTTCCCTTTCTCCCAAAGGAAAATATTTGTCAGCACATTAGGGATGTTTTCTTTCCATTGTCCTTAGGAGACAATTTGCTGACATTGAAATACCTCAAGCACCTTGGAGATCATTTCTGGAGTGATGTTTTTAAATTGTTTCCCTATTCACTTGCAGGGTTCTCATCCCTGCAGTTTTTCATAGCTGCTTTTCACCAATCTCTAATCAATCCTAGGTGACTGATCTCACCACAGAAATGCCAAGAGGCACCATCTGGGATCCCTGACGAGAATCAGCACGTTAAACAGAACTTCTGGTCTCAGCAAAGAAGGGGAGATAGGAACAGAGCATTCACATCAAAGTCTCTGCCCTCCAGTTGCTGAATCATTACCACCTTCTGTCCCAATGGTCAGCTGTCAGATATTTTTGCTTAATAAACAGGACTTCATTCTTTCATAAGGCACCCTTCCTCTCTGACATCATAACCCACACAACATTGTAATCGGCTCTTCTTCAATTTCAAGATAAGGGACCTTGATCCTAGTTTACTACATGAGAAGCATAACACAAAGGTTTACAGCAGGTAAAGTTCAGCTTGTTCCAGCCTGGCAGATGCTGCTGCCTGGCGTCCTTCCCCTGCAGCGTGGCCATGTGTTGTGAAGTCCTCTTAGAGGCAGAACATAGGGTGAGCTGCTGGAGATTTCTAGGGCCTACTTCTCCTCTCCCTTATAGCAGTATAATCCAAGAGCAACTCCACTCAAACCAGTGGCGTTTCACCCATGCAAGCAACATCAGAATCAGGCCCATAGGCTGTGTGTGCTGGGGGAATGAAGCAGAAACCCTAATTATTTGTTGCATAAACATCTGTCTGCCACTCACCTCCTGGCAAGTATTTGATCCCAGTCTCAGAGAGCGAACCTGCTGCTGGAGCTCCCAAGGCTTTCCCTAGAGAGCTGGAAAGAGATTTTTAAATCCAAACCCAAACCCAAACCCAAACCATGCTGGATTTGACAAGAAAGAGATGACTGCAGCAGAGGGGCCACTATTCAGACAGAGTTCTCCGAATTGTCATAGCCAAAGACGACAGCTCCCCTTATGAAACGGACTGCAGTTCTCTTTCCTGGATCAGGGCCATAAAGGGCCTATGTTTGCTAACCTGGGCCAGCCTTTGAGCCTCAGCGCACAGAAGCAGGCAGCTTTGCTGACAGAGCCTTGGAAAGCAAGCAGTCAGCAGATTGGAACCTGCGGAGATAAGACATTTTAGAAAGATACAAAGGTTAGCTGGCCTGGGAGAGGACAAAGCAAACTGAGGCCAAGGGCTTCAGAGGAACAACCCACTGGCCCTAGAGCCACAGCTCAGTAAACAAAGAGCATCTCAGCACCAGTCACTCCCTCATTCCAGGAGTAATACAGCCCCCAATAGAGAGTAGCTCACTCCGTGTGCTTTCATTTATAAGCCCTGGATTTCCTCTCTAATGGGGTAATTAACCCAAGGTGAGCCCAGCCCCCAGGACTGGGCTCCATGCAATAAAGACAGGCAAGTGATGAAAGAGTATCTGCTAAAGGAGAGATTTTAACCCTTTTCCTGCCAGCCACAAGGGGTGACTGATACACTGTTCCACAGCCCATTGTTGATTAGATTTAACCCCATCCCTGAGACTGCTCCAACACTTCCTTTCCAGAAGCAAGTGCCGGTGTCCCTTGAGCCCACATCCTCTGTGTTTCCATCACTTTCCCTGACACTTTATAGCTGAGCCATTACACACATTAAGAACAGGAGTACTTGTGGCACCTTAGAGACTAACAAATTTATTAGAGCATAAGCTTTCGTGGACTACAGCCCACTTCTTCGGATGCATACAGAGTGGAATAAATATTGAGGAGATATATATACACACATACAGAGAGCATAAACAGGTGGGAGTTGTCTTACCAACTCTGAGAGGCCAATTAAGTAAGAGAAAAAAAACTTTTGAAGTGATAATCAAGATAGCCCAGTACAGACAGTTTGATAAGAAGTGTGAGAATACTTACAAGGGGAGATAGATTCAATGTTTGTAATGGCTCAGCCATTCCCAGTCCTTATTCAATCCTGAGTTGATTGTGTCTAGTTTGCATATCAATTCCAGCTCAGCAGTCTCTTTCCCCCATGTTAAGTATCCTCACAGCTTCTTGTCAAACTATCTTAAATGGGCTATCTTGATTATCAGGACAAAAGTTTTTTTTCTCCTGCTGACAACAGTTCATCTTAATTAATTAGCCTCTTAGAGTTGGTTGGGCAACTCCCACCTTTTCATGTTCTCTGTATGTATATATATCTCCTCACTATATGTTCCATTCTATGCATCCGATGAAGTGGGCTGTAGCCCACGAAAGCTTACGCTCAAAGAAATGTGTTAGTCTCTAAGGTGCCACAAGTACTCCTGTTCTTTTTGTGGATACAGACTAACACGGCTGCTACTCTGAAACAGTTTATAGTTATTACTCTTCAGGTGTCTGGGTTCATTCTTTACTCCTGATTTTTAGGCCATGCGCTGTACATTCTGAAATGCTGCATGCTGGACAATTTCATCATGCTGCGTTATTAACCCCTTCTTCGTTATTTTGAACCCTCTTGTCAGGTCACCTCCTGGACTCTGCTTTCTCCGTGCCTGTGAGCCTGCCTCTGCTAACCACAGTCAGCCTTAACCTGGGCCACATGTGGAGCCCCACAGAGCTCGCCTCACACTTACAGTTCTTCAAGAAACCCGGGCGAGGGAGAGGGTTTTTCTAAGAAAGCAAAAAGACAGGCAGATGCGAGAGAATAAATCCACGAGGGAGAGAAAGCAAACAAACGGTAGCCAAAAGAGAAAAGTAGAAACAAAGCGAGACAGCGAATGAAAGAGGTGGGTGGGAGGACAGAGAGAGAAGAAAAGCATGGGAAGAAGGAAGACAAAGCAAGAAATGATGCCCAGCCTTTAGGCTAGTTGCTGCTGGTTCATTTAGTCCTGCTGCGAAGGAAAGATTTGATGGCCTTTCCTCAGCAGACACCTCCCGCCAGCCCTGCAAACTGCAGGGAAAGTAGAAGGCAGAATGCTGTTGCTTTTGGGATTTGAGTCTTTCTTTTGTTCTCTTGGGCTGGATGGTTTGTTTTTTAGAACACTGTGCCACAGCAGAAGGGGATTTATTTGCTGGCCTGTCCAGCCCTGATTCAGGGAAAAGAGGCAGATTTCAGAATAATTAATGGGATTGAGGGACAGATCCAATGGAAAGGCTCCCACTGACCCCGGTGGAAAAGTGGTTAGGCCCAGGTCTTCAAAGGTTTTTAGGCTCCTCCTAACTGCCACTGATTTCAATGGACGTTGGGAGCCTAAATACCTTTCTGGATTTGGGCCTTAGCAACCTGCTTAAATCCGTCCCCCCATTCACTGAAGTCAATGGGATTTACGCAGGTGCTTAAGGTACTTTCCCAAACAAGGGACTTAAAGAGGGAAAAATGGGATTGGGGGTGTGGCTGGTGTCAGTAACCAAAGGGGGAAAGAGGCCCTGCTGCAGTCCCTCTAGCCCCCACTAGCAGGCTGCCAGTCAGACGCCCACTTGCAAGGCCTAGCCAAAGATACCCTCCTTTCCTGATATCTGTGTCTATTCCAGTGCTGGCACTCTGGGGACTTGTATTCAATTAATAGCACGTGTAATAGAGAGTGGGGTTAAAGGAATGCTGCTCTCATGGTTACTAGGAAGATATTTATGATTAGTTCTGGTTTGTTTTGTCTGTCCACTCCTAGGAGGTTTGAACGTGCCCCTGTGGCTATTGTTTAGCATGTGCTAGGCCCTGTACAGCCATTGCACAAAGACAGTCCCTGTCTGAGAGAGCTCACATGTGACACATCAGGTCGGACGCCTGGGGGTGGGTTGTGATAAGGGGATTTTGTGAATAGCTTTTCCAGTAGAATGGTCAAAGAGATTGTTAGGCGCAGCAGGCAGAATGGAATCCGCTGAGTGGGATGTAGCTAAGATACCCTCAGGGTGAGATGGGGCCGGCCCCTCAGCCTTTCCGAGGGCATGCGTGGGGGTGCGTGTTGTGGCGGGATCAGCAAGAGGCTTTTCTGGATCCACCTTGTTCTTGCAGTCGGTAAATTGCTTCCTGGAGGCTTTGTCAGCCAAGTGCCCCTCTGCAGGCCTGTCCCCAGGCAGTGGTTTCTCAGCCATGCATGTCTGCATCTGCCCTTAAGAGTTTTGATTTTTGATCCAAGAATCAGGTTTGGCCAGCTCTGCTCCACTGGGCAGCTCTCTTCAGCCTCACTGGGCCGTTTCCTGTCACTCTCCCAGTCAGATTAGTGCTCCTGCCTCTGGCTGTGCCCTTTGCTTTTGTCATTCCGCCCCCCTCGCTCCCCCCACCAACACACGCTCTGTGCTGAGTTCTCTGGGCCAGCATGTGCCTCTCCCCCTGGCTTTTCTCTCCCTGCCCCATACAGGAGCCCTGCTCTCTTCTTACCTTCCTCCCTCCTCTCACTGAGCAGAAGAAGGCTTCTAAGGCTAGGTCTACACTACCCGCCTGAATCGGCGGGTAGAAATGGATCTCCCGGGGATCGAATTATCACGTCTCATCGGGACACGACAATCGATCCCCAAATCGACGCTCTTACTCCACCAGCAGAGGTGGGAATAAGCGCCGTCGACTGGGAGCCGTATTCGCGTAGCTGAATTTGCGTATCTTAAATCGACCCCCCCCCCCCCGTAGTGAAGACCTGCCCTTACATCTCCCTAGGCCTCCTCTCTGCTCCTGACAGGCACTGGAAGGTCCCCCTCATCCTGATGACCCCTCTTCCCTGCTGACGGTCTCCTACCCACTGCCCCTGCCCAGTCCTGCTTGCCTTTGCTCTAGCTACCATATTTAGTGCCCATTCCTTCCCAGCGCTTGGCATCCCATCCTCCCACAGCTGGTTCCTGGGCCAAGGGTTGGGAATGAGCAGAAGGTGAGGTGGTCACATGGGAGCACAGTGAGAGGGGAGGCAGGTAGGGCCACGTGACGCAATAGCGCCAAGCTGCCCAGTCTCCGGGCTCTCCCGTATAGCACCACCCCCGCAGCGGCTCCTCAAGCCCCAAATAATTAGCTATTGGCCAGGTATCAGCCAGCTGGGAGTTAGCCCAGTTTGTTTCCTGTGGCCTAAAGGGGACTCATGCTAGTGATGGGGCTTTCACAGACTAAGAATCTCTCTCTGCTTCAGGACACCA
Source organism: Chrysemys picta bellii (assembly GCF_011386835.1). NCBI lineage: Eukaryota > Metazoa > Chordata > Testudines > Emydidae > Chrysemys > Chrysemys picta. The sequence continues at coordinate 13,312,405 of NC_088805.1, read as the reverse complement.
GGGAATTCTCCCCCCACCCCACCCAGCCCAGCAAATTCTCTCCTGTGATTTTGGCAGTCCTTCATCTCAGTCACATTGCCCATCTGGCATTTCTTTCTCCAGCCTCCCGTATACCCCACAGTCTGTACAGAACCCAAGTCAAAGTGCACGACTCAAGCTTGTGACAAAAAACTTGGCACTTCTACAGGGCCTTTCATCTACACATATTAATTAATGAAGCCTCACGACTCCACCATGAGCTAGGCAGGAATTACTATTATTAACAACGGCTGGATGGGTAAACTGAGTCACACGGCGGTTGAATGGCTTACCCCTTGCTCACCCGACCAGTCAGTAGCAAAGCTGAGAAATGACCACAGGACATGTGACACCCAGTGCCTAGCTCTAACCACACTCTCTGTAAAGAGACACAATCCCGCTAAACCAGACACACTCCCTCTCTGCAAATCCTGATCCGCAGGTAGATAGGACCCAATTGTTTAGAAAGCAAAGCCACTGTAACAAAACATTATGAAACCAGCCAGAGAAGGCAAGGAGCAAGACCTGGACACAACCCAACCAAAAGTAAGAGTTCAGAGGGGGAAATAGACCCAGGGAGTTGCTTACCCTCGGGAAAGCTGGGATGTTAGCTGGGAGCTGTTCGCCTTCTGCCAGTGACACCAAGGACGGCTCTTTCATCCCACTCGCCTCGTCCCCGCTTGCAAAGGGATTTCAGAAGTAAGAACTCCCAGGCAGCGGTTAGTGGCTATTAAACTTTATAAATGGGAGTGGTCAGAAACAGAGCAGACACTCCAGAGTCTGATGTAAGGAACTTGCAGCTCTTTGAACACCAGCGGTGGTGTTGGAAAATTGCTTCCCTGCCCGTTTTTCTTGTCCTTGCTCTTTTTGGGTTTCTTTTCCCACCCTGGCTGATTTACTGCTCACAGGAGAAAGCTGAGCATGGAGCAGTTAAGACTTTTTGCAGGCTGTATTTTCTCACGGCAGGGAAAGTGGCATATAGCACCGAGAAAGGGAACTGGGTGATTCCTTGGCATTGTGTTATCTCAGGGCTGAAGCCCTGCTGGATGCACTGTTTGTTTTTGCGATGCTCTGGCCAACATGTTCACAATGATTAGCTCTGCCCCACGCCACAGCAGGGCAGTGCTCACTGAGCAGGGCATAGAGAGCCATTGCTCACTGCTCATCACAGACCAGCTCTCCCACCAGCCATGGGGAAAGTTCAGCCATGGAACCTGAAGCCCTAGGGCCAGACTGATGGCCTAGGGCAGCCACAGCAGAGGGCAGGCCCAGGCTTGCTCCGAGTTCCCTGGGCTGTGAGGGGCAGCGTACGTGACTCCTGAGGAGAGGCCGGCTCCTGGCATTGCCTGAGCATCCATGTGTTGCCTTGGACGGTGCTTGGAGCCGCTCCAGAGAGAAACATGTCCAGCCCGTCTCAGCCAGAGGTGTGTTGTTGCCCATGGACAGTGGGGTGGTTCCCCCAAGGAACCACCCCACACCCCGATTATAAAGAATTCAGTTTCAGTTTCCTTCTCTATGGCTTTGTTCTGTCCTTTACTAGAGGCTTTGTCTTAGATTTTGAAGGCTAGTGCCACACATACTGAATGGACTTTAGCGGGTTCAGACATAGGTGCTAGAACTAGGGATGCTGCGGGTGCTACTGCACTCCCCTGGCTTGAAGTGGTTTCCATTCTATACAGGGTTTAGAGTCTGATTCAGTGGCTCTCAGCACCCCTGGGTTCAGAGCCCTGTTGCTATTGATGCTTTTTGTGGATGAGAAACGACTAATCTAATGGGTGATACTCCCAGGAAAAAAATACGGGGCAGGTGCAGTTAAGACAGAGTAAGTTGGTTCTTGCTGCAGCCCTTTCTCCCACCCTTCAGCTGTTGTGTCTATTTAGATAGTAAACGTTCCAGGACAGATCCTCAGCTGATGCACATCAGTGTCGCTCCATTGACTTCCACAGAGCTGTGCTGCTCTACACCATCTGAGGATCTGGCCCGCCATCTCCTACTATGTATGTGTACAGCCCCTAGCACAATGGGGCCCTGATCTCTGCTGGGGCCTCTGGACACTACAATAGCACAATACTAAAATACAATCATTTAATACTAATAGAGCTAGAGACTTACTTTTTTAAATGAAAGCGTAGATCTCCAGATCTTCAGCACCCCCTATTTTCAGTGCATTGGAGCCAATATGCCTATCTGATGTTAGTATTTAAAATCTTAACAACTTTTAAAATTAAAACTAATCACTAGTCCTGGACACAATTAGGTGAGTCCAGTAAAGTTTTATTTCTCTTCTTCTTTCTGCTCCAAGGAGGTTAGAAGACTGGATGGAGGTGAACACACCTCTAATTTCAGAGGATTGTAATAATTCTGGAAACCCTTGTCCAGTTCTCTTGATATTTGGTAGACAATGTCAACCTCAGTCCCAGACCTAACCTGCCAAAGTTGAGGCTGATATTCCTTTTGTTTGTGGATTTTAGTGGCAGAGGAGTAGGTCAGAGGCAAAAAAAGTCAGGATTATAATGGAAACTCATTTGCAACTTTGACTGTGGAGTAGCCACTGCATAATATTCCATCTCTAGAATGGAGTCTTACTCCACAGTCAGAGAAAAACCCTGCCATCTCCCTTTCCCCATCAGTCTGAGAGACCCAATGGCACTTTGAAGCCATACTGCTGTTCTGCCCAGTCTGGTATCCATTAATCTACCTGGGCTTCCAAAAGTTAACCTTGTACTCACACTGTATCATGTGACTAACAAAAGAGTAGTCACAATGTTTTATTTCACCCCTCCAAATGAAACACAGTTCAACTGACCTGGACTGAGTCTTTCTGCATCTCCCCAGGGTCCTCAAGAGCAGCTTCACCCAGCTGGCCATGGGATGTTGATGTTTCACACCAAGAATCTCTACAGATGAGAAGGCCCTTATTAACCAGTGGGTAATGAATGCTGACCACACCCAGTGCACACCCAGCTTTGGCATGAAGATTGCTGTGGACATCTCTCATTACTACCATAAACCATAGACTTCTGGCCAGTACCCCTCTGTTTTTACCTACATGGCACCAGGCTGTCCTGTACCCATTCATTATAAATGCTTTGTGGTAGGGTTCATGGCCTTTGTGACACATCCTACATACTGCACAGCACTGCTTATACACATGGCATAAACAACATCTTCCGTACATCTGACCTAAATGTCCTTGAGTGGAAGGGTGGCCTGTTGGCCATTGTACCAGCCTATGACTCAGGAAACCCAAGTTCCTGGTGCTATCCCTGATTTACTCTGACATTGGGTGAGGCACTTTCTCTTGCTGCCTCAGTTACCCTATTGTAAAATGCCTTCCTAACTCCCAGGAAGAATGCGAAGCTTTTGCAAACCATGTTGAGATCCTGGGATGAAAGGGGCTAGAGGTGCGTGACGTGTTATGTTGATAAGATAATTTACTGCTTACATTTAGGATGCTACGGATTTTTAATGTATTGTAATCATGCTAATGGCTTCCTGCAGCGTCTTGCATCCACCTGCATCTTTGAGCACTTTACAAACTATAAACCAGACCATCTCGCCCAAACATGTGTGGAAGAGGGGGCAGAACATGTCCCCCTAGCTTTAAACTCATTGAAAACAGTAGCTATTCCTCCCTCTGGTGAGCAGGAGTGTCCAAGCTGGTGGTGGCGTGGGGGTGGAGAGACAAAGGGGGTCCAATCATCCATTGACCCCCGGTAGCCTGCCTTCCACTGCAGAAAGAACACCAGCTACGGGCACAAAATATTGTTCAGAAGTTTGCAGGATCAATAGAGTTGTTGCTGAGAGCTGGCGTCCTGCTTAGGTGATGGCATCCAACACCTCCCCTGAAAAACTGGGGACCTCCAGAGCTAAAAGTATGTGCTAAAGAGCCAAGCTTCCCCAAGTGGGGCTGTAACAGACTCAGACCCTTCAAGGATAGGACACAGCATGGACCCTGTAACACATTTGCGACAGATATGGCAATTTCCTGTTGGATCCTTGAAAGCCCTTATTGTATTAAATGTATGTATTATTGTGGGCTGAGACTGTAGGTAATCTCTCCTGGGGGCGTTGGGGAGAGCGTGGGGTGGGAAGGGAGATGTGACAGATATGAGACCTTGGAGTTCAAAGGACTATATTGAAAATGTCCCAGACAAGTATGGACTTTTGGGACAATAACTGTAAAGAGGAATTCCAGGAAATCCTGGGGATGGGGGGAAATTAATGCAAACTCCCCAGGTCCAGTTATGAAAAAAAAAAAAAAACTAGCCTTTTGAAGCTATGCCCTGAAGAGAAGGTCATTTTTCCTGATTACCTGTTACAAAAGACCAAGATCTAAGACCCGAGCTGTATAACAAAATGGCTGACCCACCCAGCCTTCCTTCTGGTTCCTGCTCTAAAGACTGATAAGAACTAGTAACAACAAGGACAACTTAGTTGTGGGGGTCTGAAGGACTGACAGCTATCTGAGGTTGAAGGTGAACTCTCATAAGCTTTTTAGCATGCCTGTAGGGTCTTCTACTGGGTTGGATTTTTATACATTTTCTCTGTAATGCTTTTACCCTAAGAATAAAGGGGCTTGCTTAGAAAGATCTGTGTTATCATTTGTAACTGCTGTCAATATACAACCGCTGGCCTGTTAGGCGGTCTGGCTTGCTGGGGATTTCACATTGTAAATCAGGAAGCTGTGCAGGGTCAGGATGGAGTGAGATGCAGGTCTCTGCCCAGGAGAGTGAGGTGACCACTCCTGGGCGGAGACCTGCATTTCTTTTTCTCTCTCCTGCTCCTGACCTGGGTATTTCCAGGCTGTACAGTTGTTAATGCCCCAGCAGGTCAGACTGCCTAAGCAGGCCTGCTCTGCCTGCTTTCCTCAGAGGCTATACAGAGCGTCAATGCTCATGGTTAAAGGCCCACACAGCTCCTTCTAAGCAAGCACACTTATTCTTAAGGTGAAAGCATTGCAGAGAAAACATTTAAAAAAATAAAAGCACTTACATGCATGCAAATAAGGTTACCGGGGATCACTCCAACTTCACAAAGGGCTCTGGCAGGTGAACAGTCCTTCAAACCTCACCAAGGTGCTTTCCTGTGGTTACACGTTCTGTGTCAAGGTGGTTATGAACAAGCACCCCCATGAAAAGTTTAATCCCTCCTTTAAACAACTTGGGTCTTTGATCTGTGAATAGGTAATTCATAGACACTGGGTTTCTCCTGAGGGCATAGCTTCAAAAGGCAGGGCTTTTGCATAACCCGAGGAGTTACATTTGCACACACCTTCACCTAGAGATATACTGGAAAGTCCACTGACCTTTAAAAGTTCACAGTGTTTAAAATAGTCTTTTGAAGTGCATAACACATCTCACAGTTTACATTAGGCAGGTCTCCTCCCTAGACACATTCCATGCAATGCCACAATACTACATAAACATTTGCAGTTTTAATACAATGGCCTCCTAAGCTACTTAACCTTAATTCAATAAGATTTGTCGAGGATATTGTCGTAGCTGTCACAGATGCATGCTGCCTTTCTAGCAGAATGTTTATTATATTCATCATTGAAATATGAAGTGATGAAAGGTAATGGCTTAAATGCTGTCCAGGAAGTAAGTTAACGGGTTGCCCTAGGTTGCCAGTCAAGCACCTCGAAAGCCCTTACTGTATTAAGTTTATGTATTATTGAGGGGTGGGACAGGATGTAATCTCTCTAGGGGGGAGACGTGACAGATATTGCAACTCCATGGGGAGCCATTTCTACTCGGTGGGGGGTGGGTTCTCACAGCTCCTCCAGGAACTAAAAACAGTGAGTGGTGATTACCTCACAGAGAGGTACCACCACTTGGGGAGGCTCGCATATACTAGTTCAAACTAGATTATCCAGAAACCAACAAATAAAGGACTTTAGAATAAATAGCCGGAGTTTAAACTGACTCAGGGCCTCCTTTGTGATCCAGCAAACACTCAGACCCTTCTGCCCAACGGGGAGCCCTAGCCTTGAGGATGGGTTGGAAGGACTTGACCTACCAGGGCCCCATAAGAATGCTGTAGGGTTGCCAGCATTGCATTTCAAAAATAAGGGACTGTTTTCTTAGCACCCCTACCCCACTCCACCTCCAGCTATTAATTATTATTATTAATAATAATAATCAGTACTCACATTCATGAGGGGTATTTCTTGCTGCTTTTTTTGCAGCACTCAGCAACTCCTGCTCTTGCTGTACAGGGATGAAGTACAGGACAGGCAATTTTCTATTTAAATAAGGGACGTTCCTTGTAATACGTGACTCTTGGGAACCCTAGACTGCTGGGTGGCCACTGGTGAGCTTTTAGCATGCATAGAGGGTCTTTTTTTTACATGCTTTCTCTGCAACGCTTTCACCTTAGAAATAAAAGTGCTTGCTTAGAAGGAGCTGTGTGGTAGCTTGTAACTGCAGGCAATACACTGGTCATAGACCTCAGAGAGCGTGAGCAAAGCAGAATCACTGGCCTGTTTAGGCAGTCTGGCTTCCTGGGCCCATCACTGTGTAATCCAGGGAGCTGTGCAGCCTTAAAACCTTGCTCAGGAGGGAGAGAGAGACACCGGTGTCTGCCCAAGAGAGGTGCTGGCCAGGAGCCGGGAACCCTTCATGAGCCTCAGAGGAGGAATACAGGTGCAGTTGCCATGAACTGCGCTGTACAGTGACACACTCAGAGGCTTTGGGTTATGAAAAAAAAAAAACTAGCCTTTTGAAGCTATGCCCTGAAGAGAAGGTCATTTTTCCTGATTACCTGTTACAAAAGACCAAGATCTAAGACCCGAGCTGTATAACAAAATGGCTGACCCACCCAGCCTTCCTTCTGGTTCCTGCTCTAAAGACTGATAAGAACTAGTAACAACAAGGACAACTTAGTTGTGGGGGTCTGAAGGACTGACAGCTATCTGAGGTTGAAGGTGAACTCTCATAAGCTTTTTAGCATGCCTGTAGGGTCTTCTACTGGGTTGGATTTTTATACATTTTCTCTGTAATGCTTTTACCCTAAGAATAAAGGTTTCAGAGTAGCAGCCGTGTTAGTCTGTATCCGCAAAAAGAAGAACAGGAGGACTTGTGGCACCTTAGAGACTAACAAATTTATTAGAGCATAAGCTTTCGTGGACTACAGCCCACTTCTTCGGATGCATATAGAATGGAACATATAATCAACTCCGGTTTAAATAAGGACTGGGAATGGTTGAGCCATTACAAACATTGAATCTCTCACACTTGTTATCTAACTGTCTGTCTGTACTCGGCTAGCTTGATTATCACTTCAAAAGTTTTTTTTCTCTTAATTAATTGGCCTCTCAGAGGTGGTAAGACAACTCCCACCTATTTATGCTCTCTGTATGTGTGTATATATATCTCCTCAATATATGTTCCATTCTATATGCATCCGAAGAAGTGGGCTGTAGTCCACGAAAGCTTATGCTCTAATAAATTTGTTAGTCTCTAAGGTGCCACAAGTCCTCCTGTTCTTCTTTTTCCTAAGAATAAAGGGGCTTGCTTAGAAAGATCTGTGTTATCATTTGTAACTGCTGTCAATATACAACCGCTGGCCTGTTAGGCGGTCTGGCTTGCTGGGGATTTCACATTGTAAATCAGGAAGCTGTGCAGGGTCAGGATGGAGTGAGATGCAGGTCTCTGCCCAGGAGAGTGAGGTGACCACTCCTGGGCGGAGACCTGCATTTCTTTTTCTCTCTCCTGCTCCTGACCTGGGTATTTCCAGGCTGTACAGTTGTTAATGCCCCAGCAGGTCAGACTGCCTAAGCAGGCCTGCTCTGCCTGCTTTCCTCAGAGGCTATACAGAGCGTCAATGCTCATGGTTAAAGGCCCACACAGCTCCTTCTAAGCAAGCACACTTATTCTTAAGGTGAAAGCATTGCAGAGAAAACATTTAAAAAAATAAAAGCACTTACATGCATGCAAATAAGGTTACCGGGGATCACTCCAACTTCACAAAGGGCTCTGGCAGGTGAACAGTCCTTCAAACCTCACCAAGGTGCTTTCCTGTGGTTACACGTTCTGTGTCAAGGTGGTTATGAACAAGCACCCCCATGAAAAGTTTAATCCCTCCTTTAAACAACTTGGGTCTTTGATCTGTGAATAGGTAATTCATAGACACTGGGTTTCTCCTGAGGGCATAGCTTCAAAAGGCAGGGCTTTTGCATAACCCGAGGAGTTACATTTGCACACACCTTCACCTAGAGATATACTGGAAAGTCCACTGACCTTTAAAAGTTCACAGTGTTTAAAATAGTCTTTTGAAGTGCATAACACATCTCACAGTTTACATTAGGCAGGTCTCCTCCCTAGACACATTCCATGCAATGCCACAATACTACATAAACATTTGCAGTTTTAATACAATGGCCTCCTAAGCTACTTAACCTTAATTCAATAAGATTTGTCGAGGATATTGTCGTAGCTGTCACAGATGCATGCTGCCTTTCTAGCAGAATGTTTATTATATTCATCATTGAAATATGAAGTGATGAAAGGTAATGGCTTAAATGCTGTCCAGGAAGTAAGTTAACGGGTTGCCCTAGGTTGCCAGTCAAGCACCTCGAAAGCCCTTACTGTATTAAGTTTATGTATTATTGAGGGGTGGGACAGGATGTAATCTCTCTAGGGGGGAGACGTGACAGATATTGCAACTCCATGGGGAGCCATTTCTACTCGGTGGGGGGTAGGTTCTCACAGCTCCTCCAGGAACTAAAAACAGTGAGTGGTGATTACCTCACAGAGAGGTACCACCACTTGGGGAGGCTCGCATATACTAGTTCAAACTAGATTATCCAGAAACCAACAAATAAAGGACTTTAGAATAAATAGCCGGAGTTTAAACTGACTCAGGGCCTCCTTTGTGATCCAGCAAACACTCAGACCCTTCTGCCCAACGGGGAGCCCTAGCCTTGAGGATGGGTTGGAAGGACTTGACCTACCAGGGCCCCATAAGAATGCTGTAGGGTTGCCAGCATTGCATTTCAAAAATAAGGGACTGTTTTCTTAGCACCCCTACCCCACTCCACCTCCAGCTATTAATTATTATTATTAATAATAATAATCAGTACTCACATTCATGAGGGGTATTTCTTGCTGCTTTTTTTGCAGCACTCAGCAACTCCTGCTCTTGCTGTACAAGGATGAAGTACAGGACAGGCAATTTTCTATTTAAATAAGGGACGTTCCTTGTAATACGTGACTCTTGGGAACCCTAGACTGCTGGGTGGCCACTGGTGAGCTTTTAGCATGCATAGAGGGTCTTTTTTTTACATGCTTTCTCTGCAACGCTTTCACCTTAGAAATAAAAGTGCTTGCTTAGAAGGAGCTGTGTGGTAGCTTGTAACTGCAGGCAATACACTGGTCATAGACCTCAGAGAGCGTGAGCAAAGCAGAATCACTGGCCTGTTTAGGCAGTCTGGCTTCCTGGGCCCATCACTGTGTAATCCAGGGAGCTGTGCAGCCTTAAAACCTTGCTCAGGAGGGAGAGAGAGACACCGGTGTCTGCCCAAGAGAGGTGCTGGCCAGGAGCCGGGAACCCTTCATGAGCCTCAGAGGAGGACTACAGGTGCAGTTGCCATGAACTGCGCTGTACAGTGACACACTCAGAGGCTTTGTGGGGAGGGCACAGAGCCCTGTAACACACCCGGCCTAACCAGTGGGTGGGCTGCACTTATACAGCTCTTAACAGGCTTCTTCGTTCCCAGCTCTGCAGTATCCTAAGGGAGGGGCAGGCACTGGCCAGGCGTTTGTGCTGAATGCCAAAACTAGACCTGCCTGCGGAGGGTGCTGCATAGAGTGGGTGTTCCCAGCTCTGCTTCTTGTGGCTGGTCCTTCACACTCACACAACAGCGAGAGTCCAAATCACACACAAGGGCAGAGTTAGAGGCAGAGGGAGATGATGTCTCTAATGACTCTGTTCCTCTGTGTGCTTACCAGGCAGTCTGGCCAGTAAGTACATTTGTATAATCTCCTCCATGCCGCACAGCAGATGAGCTGTCTTAGCCCTATATGAAAAGCAATCCGTTCCCCTACCACTGAACTATAGATACCTCTGTGGGGGAATGCAGCTGTTACAGTGCCCAGTCACACGGGCCAGCTACTGCAGAATAGTGCAACTGCCTGGTGGGATGCAGGGTAGGGTTGGTTATTTTTTAAAGCGGTATAAACAATTGGAAGTGGGTCCCCAAATGCCACACGTCCATCTTTCCCCATTCCTTTGATAATCATAGCAAAGCTTTACACTGAGGTAGCACGGTTAATCTTGAAAGCTCTTTACAGACAGGGTCGATTCATCCTCACAACACTGCATGAGATAAGTATCATTCCCCCCATGGTAAAAAACAAGAAAACGGAGACCTACGAGATTAAAATGACTTGCTTAAGGCCACAGAGCAAATCAGTGTCAGAGCTGAAATCAGAGCTCAAAAGCTTCTGTCTCCAGTCAATAGACAACACCTCTCTGTCGCTTAGCTAATACATACATTAAACCCAGCCGAAGTTGGAAATGGCAACTGAAATCGCTGGCTGTGATTTGACTGCACAATGCATGGAGCTGTGTGGGCTGTTTTTGCTGGTTCTTATGGCTTGGTTTCTCCTCCAGTGTAAACAAGAAATGAATAAAACATGAAGACAGCTCAGACTCCTCATGCAAAACAGGGCGTTGTATTGCAGCAAAGGAGTTGAAAAGAAGTTCAAAGTACTTGCTACTTAATGTCAAACTTTCCGATTATCGGAAGGAGCTGTTTGGTGACTGATTCCTGTTAAAGTCTACTAAGGTGGGCGGGCGCTGAACCCAGAGTAATGAGGCTATTTCCAGGGGGAACGAAAGTCCACTCTCGGTAACTGCACAAATCCACTTTCTTTTCTGTCCAAGAACCAATGAACCCCATTATGGGCAGTCCCAGCAGCACAGTCAAGACCTGAACGGACCCAGATGCTGTGAGCTGGACTCTTTTAGCCTCTACTTCCTGCCCCTTATTCTTTCTGATGGGAGCTATTGGCATTAAATAGGATCTTTATTTCTGAAAAGTTCATTCACTCCTGCTACTAACACTGCCCAGGGAATAGTAGTTATAGCTCAGTTAGTTTATTCTAGGTTGATCTATCACAATTAGTGTCTATGGAAAGTATCGTGAGGTCAGAATCAAAAGACGACGACCTTACAAAGGGAATAAGCAGCAGGATGAGCACTTAGCGAACCCAGATTGAGTTTGCCACCAACGTCCTCAAACAGTACAAGAGACGGGCTGCACCAGGGGATGGGGCAGACTTGTCACCAAGGCCAAAACACGTAAGCACATGTTTAACTTGTAGCACATGATTAATTCCCCATGACTTCAGTGAGCCTTAAACCCATGCTGATAGGATTGGCTGATTCGGTGTGAAACTGGGATAGTGACCATGAAGTTTATAGATACAGATGGGAAAGGGTTAAAACTGCTCCGCTTCCCATTGCCACCGTCCTGTTCTAAAGCAGCAGGAGATCCCCCCTCCCCCGGACCTTAGAATGTGGGGATCATGGGCCAAAATGTTTAAACGTCGTTCTGATTGGACGGACCAGTCAGGCTGGGTGTGTGCCGCAGGCCAGCTCCTTTGGATAGAACATTACCAGAGCATGCAGCATGGACAAGTGCTAATGCATCCGTGGGAATATGGGCAGGGGTCCCCTGCCCAAGGGGGCAGCCCAGTGCCTTTCAAACTACAGCAGTGCTGAGTGCTTGCACACTAACAACATGCAGACCAGGAGAAGAGAGAATCTGCAGCGGACAGGGCCGGCTCCAGGCACCAGTTTACCAAGCAGGTGCTTGGGGCGGCCACTTTGGAGAGGGGTGGCACGTCCAGCTGTTCGGCGGCAATTCCGCGGACGGTCCCTCACTCCTGCTCGGAGCGAAGGACCTCCCGCCGCATTGCCGCCGATCGCGATCGCGTCTCTTTTTTGTTTGTTTTTTGTTTGGCTGCTTGGGGCGGCCAAAACCCTGGAGCCAGCCCTGGCAGTGGAGCTGCCTGTCGAACCTCCCATCTCCTGCATTATGATTTATTTAACAGTGGTACAGAGCAGCCCAGGGACCAGGGAACTTTACCCAGCGAGTAGAGGCAGTCTCTGTCCCAAAGGGCTTGCAACCTGAGTTGATCGGTCTGCCTTTGTTATTATTTAGCATGTGCATACAGCACCACAGGTGGGCAGATGGACTGACAGCTGTGCTGTAATGGTGTGGGGTCCCACAACGACTGGGGAGCAGTGAGTTTGAGGTGAGTGTGTTGCTCACCAATGGAGGAGCCATGAGAGTGTATGCTCTTAGCCAGCGCTGGATTGAATAAAGGCCGATCACTGTCAATCCCATGCACGACTCCATTCCCTTCTGGGCTCTGCGGTTTGTTTCATCAGCACCTCCAGCTGAGCACAAAAGAAGTTGCTACACCTTTAAGCAAGCTGATGTCAGCAGGCCCAGTACACCTGCACCAGTCACAGCTATGCCAATGAGCTCCGTGCATGGGGGAGGCTTGCTGCAGAGTCACTGAATTCAACAGCCTGCCTGCCCCTAGCTCTGGGGTGAGTGCCAAAGAGGAACTTTTGCTGTTTTTCACCTGCCTTGATCCATGCCTGCTGCTGTTGTTCCCATTGCCAGTGGGGGAGGGTGCCGTTCTCTTTACCAGGCTGTAACGGGATCTCGGGGGAGGATTTTACTGCTGCTTGTTTTTACGGACTGCCAGGGCTGTGAGTAGCTGGAAGCCAGTGTGCCAGGGACACCTGCACTTCCAAGCCAGCTGCCACAATACAACCAGCCCCACACTGTCAGTCTGGGACCATCACAGCTATGCACAGGCTGATAGAAACAGTATGCAAATGTGTGCATTGAGATGTACTAGATCCCTTTGGGCAGCTGTGGAGGGGTCCCCTGGCCTGGCTTGTCCCTCTGCAAAAAAAAAAAAAAACGTCTGGAGGGCTTAGTCTTCCAAATTTGTGCATCCCTAAGACCTACATAGGTCTCAGGGATCCCCTAGTGGGCAGTGCTGAGGTGCATAAAGGCCATGTGCTTCTGTACCTGCTCTCTACCCACCGCAGCCCTCTAACAGCCCTGGACCTGCACAAACCAGCCAGTGCCACCAGATCCCTCCACAAAGGGTCCCCATCACTGTGTGGAGCGGAGAAGCACTCAGGCATGTGTGTGGATTTACAGTGGGAGTTAATGTGTCAGACAGTGCTCGTCTCCCCTTCCCACTGCTGGCCTGTCCCCCTGTACTCCCAGATCTGGATCCTCATGGACCCCCACCATCTCTCCCCTCCACATGGCTTCCCGTGAGTTCAGAGGCAGCACTCCCCAATCCACAGCCCCCCTGCAGGAATCTGTTGGCTTTTCGTCCCAGGATCTAGCCCTTTGATGGAGTTCTGATACAAGTGCATCTAAAGGGCACTCACTCTGTTCCCTGCTGAGATTCCCAAAGAGCTCCACATGAGTACAGCCAGGGAAGGCCTGTGTGGAGACGCTTGTGTCAAGCTGTCCTGCAGTGGCTCAAGATTGTGGGTACCAACCTCAGGCAGACCGTTAGGAAACAGGGAACAAACCCCAAACTGGCTGTGAATTCTATACTTAGATTTCACCAACCTGCTATCAAGTTGTAAACTGCTCAGGGACTACAATAGCCTTAACATGGAGTCACAGACAGTCTCCTTGGGTACTCCGATCTATCTTGCCACCCAGGTAAGCGTGCCTTTGTGATAAACGGCCCCTTACACCAATGGTCACAGCAATATTTAGGTTACTCCTAGTCCCAGAGGACCAGTCAGTTATCGCAGGTCAATTGCACCTTAGATCTCACACCAAAGACAACGCTTGTAGTCAATCCTATAATAAACTATCTAAAGATTTATTATATAGGAAAAGGAAACAAGAGTTATGTACAAGATTTAAGGTGGTAGACATATATATGCACAAAAATGAGTTCCCATCTTAAGTTTCAAAAAGTAATAGAGGCTTCTAGAATAAGCAAGCTCTATATGTCCTTTATGGCTAACCCAGGCTAAACACTGCGGATCTTTTGCTTATGCCTAGCAATCCTTGCCCCCAGTGTCCAGGCAGCTTTAAAAAAAAGTTTCTTCTTTATCAGACTTTTTCCGGACCTCCCCCCTTCTGCCTTGGACAGCAAACCTCTGCTATGGAAAGAATTCACTTGCATGACTCACCTTCATGGGGGGAGGGGAGAGTAAATAAAGTCTTTTGTCCTCTTTAACATTCCACACTAGTCTGTCTGGTGTCCATGGGCCTTCCTGGATGGGCAGAACATAACACCTTCTGTTGGAGACCAGCTTTTCACCTAGTTAATGTCTCTCCTGTCTGGTGATTTATACTGTTACAGAGGCTTACAATGCAAACGCTCAGGTATGACCTTATAATAGGGTACAGATGTTATAAGTGAGATTCATGCATGCAGCAACTTCCAAGCATTCCATGAAGTCTAAAACACATTCTGATAAGTCTAATATGTGTTTTAACAACACTACCACCCAGGTGGGCCAGGCTGGTTCCTGTTATGTATTTGTCAATGTTCAGTTGAGACATGGGCATCTGGGCTGCCAGCATCACACTGCAAAGCGCCTGGTGTCTAAGGCACATGTAGCATGTGGTACTTAGCATATCCTGAAGCACGTCCTGCTCTTTATTTCAGTTTGTTTGATAGAAAGCCTGTTATGTCAGGGCAAATTAAGTTACGCTCAGCTTATTAAAATCATGTTGCAATTTCTCAACTGATAATTACATGTGACAGCAGTGACTCTGCGTTCATTTTGGACAGGAGCCCTGGCTGGAATTCAACCAGCTGAGTCAAGCTACAAGGTGCTTCCTGGCTCTGATGGGTTCCCCCCCAGGGTGCCACCTGGAACTGGGGTACCACTGAGCCCCCTTGACCCATCAGCCTGGGCTCCCTTTACACTGTACTGCTATGACCAGCCCTCTGCCAGGCTCCAGCACACATACAGGTGGGGACACTCCCAGCTGCAGTTACATGCAGACAGGTTCTTTAACCAGCCCCTGCATGGGAAGGCAAAACTAGGGCACTCTTTAGTTCCTAAGACACGCGCCTCCTCTCTGAAGTGTAAACCCAAAATTATACCGTTTTGCGCTGCACAGAGAACCGTACAGCCCCCTCCCTCAATATACAAAAGCTTCCTGCCCCGAGTTACGATTTCCACATACGCTGGTTTTAGACAAAGCAAAAGCAATTTATTAACTACAAAAGAATAGATTTTAAGTGATTATAAGGGATAGCAAACAGATCAAACCAGATTACCTAGTAAATAAACAAAACCGCAAACTGAGCTTAACACACTGGATAGGTAGGATATGAATTAGCAAATTCTCACCCTGAGTGAGAAACAGGCTGGCAGATTCTTAAGGCACAAGCTGCCTTGGCTTTGCAGGTTGGGTTTCCCAGGTTTTCAAACACAGGCTAGCAATCTCTTTAGCCTGGGACCATCACTTCCCCCTGTTCGGTCTTTATTCCTCAGGTGTTTTCAGGTGTGTTGTTGTAGGGAGAATGAGGTCCCATCATGATGTCATTTCCCCTGTTTCATATCTTCTTCCCACTTGCTGGAAAGCTCTTTTGCTGTGACCTGGGTCAAACAGTTCCCATTGTGTAGTGCTATCTCTGAGAGGTTTCTACTGTACACAGTCCCTGGGGTAATCCTTGTGCTTGTGTGCATTTCCGCAATAAGCCATTAACATTGTTTGGCCTTTTTACTGTTGTACCTGAAAGGCTGCTTGTGGGTGTTTTCAACCTCACAATATGTTTCAGTACCACATACATAGCCAAACTTCATAACTTCGCATAGGATTATAGCAGATACAATCCAACGAGATATTACTGTCTAGCAGATCAAGACTTTTAGAATGACACCTCACAAGGCATACTTTGTGCAAAACAATCCTAATTACATGACAGTGGTGCATACTGGGGTGCCAGGGTGTCACACTGGCATCTACACTGGTAAAGCTACCAAGTTGATTTGGGCTTAGTGTGAAAGTGAAATGAATTATATTAAAGAAATAGAATGAATTAAAGAATGCTGTATGTACCTTTAAGTAGAAATGAGAAATGCTGCAAGTCAGGGGGCAGGAAAGCAGACATTAACTGCTTAATGAATTGCCCCACTTAAGAGCAATTGGTGAAGCATTAGCCTTAGATCGATAAGAGTTAATAAGGAAGCAGGATATGCATATTGTGCCCTATGCAAATTTTACAATTTTGCTCTCTCTGTCCCTTTGTTTAGTTCGCACCCTTTTATCTGTATAAATAAGACTGTTTGAATCTTGCATGGGGGCTCACATTATCTGAATGTATTAGCAGAGCGCTGTGCTAATAAAACAGAGTGATCTGACAAACTATGAGTCCTGAGTCTAACTTTGACAATTTGGAGGTTCCACCGAGATGGTAACCGTCTTCACTGGGACCGTGTGATTCCTGACCATTTTTGTAGGATGACCGTGGCAGCCGGCACCTGGGCATTTGGCCCAAGCGGTCCTCCTCCTGAACGGAAGGGCGCACGACCACAGTGAGGTCTATGCCATCGAACCTGTTGGTTCCCACTCTGTTCTGGTAGGGATCCCGGGATCTGACATCAGGAATCTGGTCAGGTAATTATTTCTGTGTTTTGTCCGGACTGAGGACTGTCCTGTCTCTGTGTCTATCTGTCCTCCTGTGGAGTGTTTGAGTCTGGGTGCCATCTCCGTCCGGGTTCGGACGACCAAGGGGTTCCTGTCCCCGCGGTCTGAGTGAGTGAAATCTGCACCCTGGTGTGAAAGCAAGGACGATTGAGGCAGTAGCCTGTGGGCTCCTTTTGTGTGTTGCACCGGGCATCGCTCTGACAAACCTGAATTTCCTTCTTGTGTGATTGGTGTGTGTAAAGTCCTCCTGTATTGGTAACCAGACGTCTAAGTCGGGACAGTTCCCTAAAGGAACGCCGGCTCAGTTTTAGGAAGGGTCCGGACTCCTACAAATTTCTGGAAAAATGGTCTGGCTAACTCAGGAAGATCCCAAAACTCAAACCTGTTAAAATCTTGGAACAAAGACTGAGTGGACGTCTTAAAAGACAAACTCAGCTAACCTAAAACTAAATTGGCTAAACGAGAGGTTAATTGTTTCTGCGGTGGTGGGAGGAGGCAAATCGTAGGTGGACAAAATCAAAACTCACCTCTCTCAAATATATTCAAATAATAAGTTAAAAGCTTTATTAAAAGCCTCCTCTCCCACCACCAGACTGAGCGCTCCCCTTTACCCTGTTCTCTGGAAAACAAACAAACAAACAAACAACAACCCTGGATCGATCCCAACCCCCTCCATACTCCCATCTCATTGTAAAAAGGATAAAAAGCCCCTTGTTTTGTTCCCCTTCATTGTCTGCCTCAGAAACTGAGTCTTTAAGGAGGGTGAGCTCCTCAACTAGCCCCCCACCCTTCCTGGTCCCTTTCCTTAAATATTTCTTTCAAAATTGTGAGATGACCACAATATCACTCACAAAAATGGTTCATTGGAAAAAGCAGGATCGGGCCCAGACAAGCAGGCAAGCAACAGATAAAGAAAAACAGGTTGGAAGCCTAAGGGCATAGTGTCAGGAGTAAGTGCAAGTAAGAACCCCTGGAACAATACTTAGGTAAAATCTGAGTTGATAAAGGTGTCATTTTGAGAGATAAACAAGTGATTTAAGGAAAGAGTGAAAAGTTAACTCTACAGAGGCTGGAGAGAATTAAGCAGTTAAACCTTGTAAAAATGTTAAGAACCTTGTTAAAATAATTCTTGGTTTCTTTGCAGCCATTCTAAAGGAAAAATGGGTCCTTTTCCAAAAGAATGTCTGTAAATAATCCAGGTAAAGAGACTATCTAATTAAAATCATTTGACTATAAACAATTTAGTCAGATTTGCTAAAAGAACATAGGGGGGTTTCTATTGGAACTTAACTGCCCCAAATGTATAAAGGTAACGTAATCTATGTACAGCTATGTAAAAACAAAGCAGAGTAAAAGGGATGTTAAGGAAAAGAAAATGTATATGTATCTGTCTGTGGAAATATGTGAGGTTTGTAAAAGTCCTGCTTTGTAGGTTTAAGATAAATTGGTTTGGTTTTGTTTATAATGCCACTAAAATCCATTTGACTCTTTAATTCAAAGTTGCAAAACTGACAGACCTTTTTGCCAGCACAGGTAATCAGTGTTGGTTGGTTTTGGGATTTGGTAGTTAACCCTTTAGGGGTAACTTGATTCTTTACAAAATCTAAATGTTTTCAAATAAAGACCAAGTCATGACTGCAGCAGGGCAGTCAAAACCAAAAGAATAGGGAGAAATTCTGGATTCTTTTTGTTTGTTTGTTTGTTTTAACAAAATAGCAGATGAAAGCTGTAGGAAAAGAATAAAGACAGTGACCCTCTGAAGCAACAGCAGGGGTGAGGTGCACAAAACAAAAAGAAGCAATGTTAGAAACACTGAGCCTTGGGATGGCTGTGTGTAATCAGACTGTCACTTTGATAAGGGTACATAAAACTCTGCAAGAACAAAAGAAACCGTTACACCTTATGTAAAAATGAATATGGCTAATGTTTTAATTATAATTATAATTAATATAATTAAAATATAATATAATTATAATATAATTATTTAATTTAATTATAATTCTTCGGATGTTATATGCATCCGAAGAAGTGGGCTGTATCCGAAGAAGTGGGCTGTAGTCCACGAAAGCTTATGCTCTAATAAATTTGTTAGTCTCTAAGGTGCCACAAGTACTCCTGTTCTAATGTTTTAAAAGTTAAAGTATAAAAGGAATGTGCAGACATGTGCAGTGTATATTATGGGGGGGGTGGTGGTAAAAGAAATGCAAACAAAACATGCTACTTAATTAAAATCCTATTAGGGCTCCAAAGGAGCCACAATAGATTGTGTTTTCTTTTTCAGATCTGTGTGTTTTGGAAGCAAAAGTTAAAAGTAATCAAAACTCTGGTAAAAGTTAATTGTGTTCCTTTTAAGACAGGTTTCAGAGGAGCAGCCGTGTTAGTCTGTATCCGCAAAAAGAACAGGAGTACTTGTGGCACCTTAGAGACTAACAAATTTATTAGAGCATAAGCTTTCGTGGGCTACAGCCCACTTCTTTTAAGACAGAGTCTCTGAGCTCTGCTGATGGCTTTAAATCCAAAAGCCAAGCCTGTGTTGATGCAAATTACCTAACTGATAAAGGAAGTGAGAGAACTGCCAGCACAAAGAAGTTGCAGATAAAGAACATACCTGGTCAGCAAACAAATTGTCTAAATAAAAGGCACGGTATAACAAGATACCTTTAATTAAAATAAATGTAATGTTAATAAGTACCCCTGTAACAAGTTATAGTGTGTATGATTTTTGGAAAAATCCTTTATGGTAATGTTGCTTTTCAGCTGTTACCTGTAAACAAACTTAAAGCTTAACACAGCAGGGAAGACATTGTAAACTTGGTCTGCTGCCAAGGGAAAACTGAGGTACACCAGCTCATGGATTTAATGACTGAACAGTGGGATAATTTCCCCATAACTCTTAAAAGATAGAAGCCATTGAAACCTGGCCTGCCTGTAGAACAAAAACACAGGAAAATATGGAGGTAATTCCTCTTGTTTTGCCTGCAATCAGCAAGGGTATTTGTAAAAGAAAGGAATATTTTAAGCAATAATAAATGCCACCCCAAAAGGGGTAGAAAAATGTTATTTTTGTCTTTCAGAAAAAGCTAATATCAGCTACAGGACAACTTAATAAAAAACAAATAAAAGTGGGTATGCTTATCCATGCCTGTTGCTCCAAAGCCCTGTAGTAAAGACATCTCACTAGGATCCTGTATGTGGGATAAAATGAATAATGAGACCAAAGTACTGTATAATGGGCTATGTGTATGTGTTAATTCTTGGGGAAAAGTGTTTTAAAAGAATGGAAGTGTTAGCAACCTTCCAATAGACAAATGTAAATGTAATGTAAGTACTGTGTTTACAAAAGGTAAAAAGGTAACATAGTTCCTAAAACAAACAAAAGGGCAATGTGGGAAACCAACCTATTCATATTATACACGCAAATGGGAACATGTTAAGAATTGCCACTGCAGAAAGACATAACAGCTTACCATTGGTATAACATATTTTCTGAATGGTCTCCCACAACTACTGGCATACTGATGTTACTAACCCTAATTGCTTTGGGTTTTAAATTGTATGTTTTTAATTTAATCAAATGTAATGTTTGAAATGTGCTGTTGGATAAAACAAATGTATGCAAAGCTAGAGCCACAGGCCCAAATCACCTCCCAGTATTTTCTATTACGTGGACTAAATAAGAAGTGACACTGGCCATTAATAATCTTAGTGTCAAAAGGGGGATATATAGGAGCAGGATAAGAATTAATGTATGATTTGATTTCATCCTGTCAGCCACCCTTTTTGAATAGCAGAAAGGAATGACAGACCAGAACAATCCTTATGACTGATTATGGTCACCCTTTTGTTTTAGAATAAGTTATAATGTCTACTATGGTTTCCTATATGTAGTACAAAGTAGGCACTCTAGTTATACATACATTTCTTTGTTTTAAGGTTTAGTAAGTAAGAAACAGGATTCTCTATTGTGTCTATGTTAAGTAGATTAGAGGAACATTCAAGGCCTGGGTCTCAATGTAAATTGTCTTGGTTATTGATTGTAAAACTTAGCAAGGTTTTAATTTGCAATGCCTTTTTGCTCGATATAAAATACTACTGTTTGTATTCTCAATCTGTTTGTGTGAATGAGGAATGTATGCATCAGAAAAAGATAAGGTGTGAAGGCCATTGTTATAGCCAGAGTCAAGGAAAAAGAAGTAAAGAGACTTAAAGGACATTAAAGAATTATCAGGTACTGCTTACTATCCAGATGGCTTTTAAACTGTCTGGCATCACAGCGTGGATACATGCTTCGCAGTGTAAGAAGGCACTACCCCCAGCAAACCAATCACCACCTCAGGACCACGCAGAGTCAATTTTGACTCCGGAAGAAGACGTAGAGGAACAGCCTGCAATACCTTACCATCTACGCGCTCGTAAGGGTTGCCAGAAGCAGACGAGGACCTAAAGCAAGGCTCAAAAAGAAGCAGTAGTGAGCCTAGCGCTTGCTGCCTGGTGGATGTAAAACCATGACTGCAGTTCCCTCAGTTGAGGTTGTCAGAACCAGAAGGGCCTTGCCTCCAACATGAGCCTCTGGTGGCGCCTGTTCCTCGGCTGCTGGTGTCTTAAGGTCTGGGGAGTCCACAATGACAATTCTTTTATCCAGCAGTAAGTGTGGATAGCTCAGACCCTTAATATTTCTAATTGCTGGGTCTGTAGCCACATCCCAGCCCACTCTCAAGCTGGTGTTCCTGTCCTGGCAATCCCACTCAATTCCCCAGACCCCACTGGAGCACCTTGTCCGTTTAACAAAACATGGAACAATAATGACACTTGGGAAACAGTGGGAATAAATGTATCGAAATGGATAAGTGTGGTGGAGGGAAAAGGTCATTGGTGTTGAGTGTGTAATGAACAGGGCTGGATCTGGGAAAAAGCCGTTGCCTTCAGCATACCAAACTGGGAGGGATTGCAACTACTTTGGAGGACAGGGTCATAATTCAAAATGATCTGGACAAATTGGAGAAATGGTCTGAGTTAAACAGGATGAAGTTTAACAAAGACAAATGCAAAGTGCTCCACTTAGGAAGGAAAAATCAATTTCACACATACAGAATGGGAAAAGACTGTCTAGGAAGGAGTACGGCAGAAAGGGATCTAGGGGTTATAGTGGACCACAAGCTAAATATGAGTCAACAGTGTGATGCTGTTGCAAAAAAAGCAAACATGATTCTGGGATGCATTAACAGGTGTGTTGTGAGCAAGACACGAGAAGTCATTCTTCCGCTCTACTCTGCTCTGGTTAGGCCTCAGCTGGAGTATTGTGTCCAGTTCTGGGCGCCGCATTTTTAAAAAGATGTGGAGAAACTGGAAAGGGTCCAAAGAAGAGCAACAAGAATGATTAAAGGTCTTGAGAACATGACCTATGAAGGAAGGCTGAAAGAACTGGGTTTGTTTAGTTTGGAGAAGAGAAGACTGAGAGGGGACATGATAGCAGTTTTCAGGTATCTAAAAGGGTGTCATAAGGAGGAGGGAGAGAACTTGTTCACCTTAGCCTCTAAGGATAGAACCAGAAACAATGGGTTTAAACTGCAGCAAGGGAGGTCTAGGTTGGACATTAGGAAAAAGTTCCTAACTGTCAGGGTGGTTAAACACTGGAACAAATTGCCTAGGGAGGTTGTGGAATCTCCGTCTCTGGAGATATTTAAGAGTAGGTTAGATAAATGTCTATCAGGGATGGTCTAGACAGTATTTGGTCCTGCCATGCGGGCAGGGGACTGGACTCGATGACCTCTCGAGGTCCCTTCCAGTCCTATAATCTATGAATCTATGAATCTATGAATATTGTGGCCAATGGTGTATGGGATTATTCGAATAAAACTAAAAAGTGGCGGGCTGGGTATGGGGATATGAATTTTTTCTTGACCTGATGATCAAACCGAAAAAAATCAATTTCATGTTCCCCCTCCAGTAACCTTAGTGAAAACAATACAATCTTTCAACACCATGCAAAAAGGCTCCTGAGGTTACAAGCAGTAGTTGAAATAATGGCAAATGAAATCGGAGAGAGTTTAAAAAACCCTGGCCAAAGAAACGGGCGATCTGACAGATGGCCCTCCAAAACCGTCAGGCATTGGACATAGTGCTGGCGGCCAAAGGAGAGACCTGTGCTCTCATTGGAAAAGAATGCGTGTTCATACCTGATGACACCAATGAGGTAATAGATCGCGCTAGTCACTTAGAACAAATCGCATATCTTCCCCATGAAGAGCCGAGTTCTTTATGGAAGTGCCTTAGTAACCTGTTCAATTTCTCTGGCATAGGAAACTGGTTGTTTCAGGGAGCCCTGACTATCCTGTTTGAAATCTTAATGATTTTTGTATGTTTTCAGCTAATCTCCTGTTGTATCCAGAATTGTGTAAGGTATGCCACCCAAGTGACTGCCCCAAAACAGAGTGCTAATATGATGATTTCGAAATATCACTGATGAACGAAGAGATAAAGAACGATTAATATGTGGAACCCAGTAATTGTTGGTCTTTGCGTAAGCTTGACCAAAAGGAGGGATTGTGAAAGTGAAATGAATTATATTAAAGAAATAGAATGAATTAATGAATGCTGTATGTACCTTTAAGTAGAAATGAGAAATGCTGCAAGCCAGGGGGCAAGAAAGCAGACATTAACTGCTTAATGAATTGCCCCACTTAAGGGCAATTGGTGAAGCATTAGCCTTAGATCGATAAGAGTTAATAAGGAAGCAGGATATGCATATTGTGCCCTATGCAAATTTTACAATTTTGCTCTCTCTGTCCCTTTGTTTAGTTCGCACCCTTTTATCTGTATAAATAAGACTGTTTGAATCTTGCATGGGGGCTCACATTATCTGAATGTATTAGCAGAGCGCTGTGCTAATAAAACAGAGTGGTCTGACAAACTATGAGTCCTGAGTCTAACTTTGACATTAGCAACCACGTTACCTAAACCCAACCTCAACTCAATCACTTTTCTAGTGGAGACAGCCACAGCAGTGATGAGAGGGAGGATATGGTATGCGCAGAAAGCACCTTCTCAGCACTAGAAGTGCTCCCTCCACACCCAGTTCAGGTGTCATTTACAGCCAGGCAACCTTAGCGAAGTCACTGGTCTTCCATATCAGGGTTGGGGCACATTAGGGGAAAAAAATGTAACCTAGTGGACAGAACACTGGACTGGGACTCAGGAGTTGTGGGTGATATTATTGGCGCTCCCATTGGCCTGCTAGGTGATCTTGGCCAAGTCACTTCACTGCCCTGTGCCTCAGTTTCCTTATGTGTAAAATAGGGATAGTGATACTGAATTCCTTTGTTAAAGACCTTTGAGATCTATGGATGAAAAGTGCCATCTAAGAGACAGCAAGGTGCTGGTGGATACTGTGGGGGAAACCTCTGCTGTTTCTGCGATCCCCCATTGCCTTGTACCTTGTGTAGCACAGAACAACCAGCAGCAGATGCTGCGAGGCTTGAGAGGGGACACGGTGAACAAATAGCCCAAGATAACAGAGGAATTCTGCAGGCATGTCAGAGATAGAAACTTGCTGGAGAACCAGCGCTGTGTGACTGCACCTTGTGGATGCTTAGGGAACAGCCAAAGAGGTCTCAGGGATTGCAGGTGAGCTAATTTATTTCTTTGCACAAAGAAACACCTACCCCAGATTACTCTTGCCAGGCAGGAGGGGTGGGGCCTGACCAGAGACGGAGAGATCAATAAAGAGCTGACGGAACAACCTGAGAAACGAGGGCCCAACCCTAGGATGAATCCCTAGTGGGCACAGCATTTGCTACTAAGAGTAGTCCACCACCTTCCACGCCCAGCAGCATGGGGCCCGGATTCAGAAAAGCACTTACACACATAAGCTTTAATCCGTCCCTATTCAGGAAAGCACTTAAGCACACACTTAACTTTAACCATGTGTTGAAGTCCCACTGAAGTCAATGGCACCTTCACAACTCAATAGGACTTAAGTAAGTCCTGAATGCTTGCCTGAATCAGGGCCTCTGTTTGCAGGATCAGCCTCTTACACGACCATCAATCACCCAGATCAAACAGCACGCCTGTGAAAACGCTGAAGGTACCAGCAAATGAAGTTGCTGAGTGATGAGTAAAACCAGCCGCTACCCTAGAGGACCAGAAGTTGATCAATGTTGTAACTTTTTAAAAAGCTTTCCAGAGTTCCTTGCACTTTCCTCAGAAGTATCCAATATTAGCAGTTATCTGAGACAAGATACTGAATTACACAGGATTGGGGACTTCAACGGCAGAGTCCAGGGAAGGGTTTTGTGGCCTGCAGCATGCAGGGGGTCAGACCAGATGATCATAATGGTCCCTTCTGACCTTAAAGTCTATGAGTCTATGAGCTCCCAGGAATTCTAGACCAGTGAGCCCTACCTAAGTACTGAGAAAACTCAATGAGACAATCATTAGACAGAGTTATAACCCTGGTCTGATCAGTGCAGTGTGACAGGGACAAGCCAGCAGGGTAAATTGGTGGCTATCATTTATTAACTGGATCAAATGTGTAGAACTGCTGGGTATGATCCATAGAACTCTTTGATAAGGATTTTAATAAAGTGCCCCAGGAGGGGCTATCAAGGATATACAGACCTGTCCTGGACTAAAAACTGGTCAAAAGATAGGACGTTAAAGGGTATAGGAATAAATGACCTGAGCTCAGCATGGGGAGTGCTTAGGAAGGGGTTCCCCTATGGCTCGGAGGGAGCTGTACTCCTCAATATGTCTATTAATGACCTGCAAGAGGGAGTGTTAATAAAAGGGCTGAGCACACAAATTTAGGTTATCAGACCCCGGGGAAGTTTGCGAAGAGCTTGAAAAAACTGGAAAACGGGGCAATATGATGGCAGATGAGACGTGCATGGTGATACCTGGTGGAAAACAGCTTACCAATGCACACCGATGGGTTTGGTTTAGGAGCTCTTTTCACCCAGCACAAAAATCTCTCTCTATCAATGTGTGAAGACCTGCAGTAAGATGCTGACGCAGGAGGCACTGTATGTGTCATCCGGATCCTGATAGCTCCTAATTCATTCCCTCTTATCCACAGCTTATCAATGAAATTGTGTCTGGGAAGGGGAAAAGGTATTTCTTTGGAAAGGATAAAGGGGACCTAGGAGAGAGTTAAGAATCAGAACTGGCAAATCAATCAACAACCGCCGGAGTTCAGTACTGAAAAATAATACTATAACTCTGTGCTGCCTGTATAGGAAATGGCGTAACAGAGACTGTGCTGGGCAACCTGTACTCGTGTTGAAAAAAACAAAAGTGTTTTCCAGTCTAAGGCGGCTGCTTATAGCTCAGATTGCAATAGAAATGACAGCTAACCAGCCAGAACAATTCAAGATCAAACTGAGGTAGGTCATTTCATTTATTATGATGGTCATCTGCAGCTGGCATGCTCAGACCATGCTAAGGTAATTTAACATCTGAAAAGCAAGGGCAAGATCAGTGACAGCAACAGATCTTCCCCTTCCTACTTACAAAATCTGGCAGCAGCCTAGTATCCTGGCCACTCCAGCTATGTGTGGTGTGGGCATGCTACCTGAAACCTCACAACATACCCACCTCCTTCCCCTTTCCACCCACCCCTACAAACACACCTGGACACACACAAGCCTACCTGGAACTAGGTCTGATTTTTCCCACAGAGTCTGTGTGGCATTTCACAGGGTGTTTTCAACACATCACCTCACTGGCAGTTTGTCTGATGTGCTTCCCTGAAGAGAAAGGAGACTTCTTGAGAGCAACTTCCTTCTGTCTGTTCTCCTGAGGGTGAAATAGACAGGCTTAAATAACGTGCAATTCCTTGCCTGGACACTAGATGGCATGTGCCATGAGTTGTAGGAAATTTAAAGGTGACCTGTGATATATATATATATTTTTTTTGAATGAGCTAATTAGTGCGTAAAGGTACATACCAAAGGTCCCAAAGGAGACAGGTTACATCAGGTGCTCTGCGCCACTAGGTTCGATTCTCCACTGCCCTGCTTCTGGTGTGGTGCCTGTGGTATTACACAAGTGCTCAGATCTGGTAGCGTTTTGCAACCCCTTTGATCTGAGATAAATTACTCAGCAAAGTGCATGTCAACAGAGAAGCAGGCCCATAACCTAGGATTTCAGTTCCTGTCTCACGAAATTAGATTGGCTGGTAGCTCCCACTGTCACACCCCAGCGCGCCTCATGCTGAGATGTCACCGCTCAACCTGGGGCCAGGCCATAGGGGGTGGAGTCAAGGGAGTGACATTTAAAAAATAATAATGATATTTCTTGTCATCACTCTTTTGTCCCTCTGACCTTTGCTCTTGGGGCATCGAGTGAAAAAAATGCTTACAAGACGACGACAGTACTCCGCAGTTGTGCTGCCAACTCTTGCAATTTGATTGTCACTCTTGAAATATTTGGTGCTTTTCTTCAAGTCTCAGCTCCAGGAGACATGAGGCTTGGGGAGAATCTCAACTTTCATTTCAAGTCAAGTAAATTTCCTTGTGGCTGCAGAGAAAAGCTTGAAAACGTGACCCCGGAAGCTTGAAAACGTGACACCAGCAGACCATAAATGGAGCCCCAAAGTTGTTATTCTTAAAAATCTCGGTATTTTAAGCCAATCTCATGATTTCTGAGGGCCTGACTTGTGACTTTTGAAGGGTTGGGGTTGGCAACACTGGAAAACTCCAAGACTTTGGTTGCAGGGCAACCAAAAAACCCCTCTCTGAATTTTATTGGAACAGCTGGCCCGGCTGCCCAGCTCACAGCCAGGGACCCAGCCCACCTGTCCACCCCCCTGGAGGGCAGCCTGGGGAGCTGGCCAGGTGGGGAACTGGCCAATTGACCCCCTGGGAATCCAGGGTTGCTGGGACCCTTGGGTCTGCAGCAGCCCACCAAGCGAACTGACAAGGAGCTGAGGAGCCACGTCTTGCTTAGCAGGCTGCCCTGTAGCCTGGGACCATGGGAACCTTGAGTCCAAGGCAACCCACTTGGTGGACTGCCCTGACTCGGAGTCACCCTGCTGAGGAGCTGTGAGCCTGGAAGCTTGGTAGCTGGGACTCCCAGTCAGCCCGCCAGGCTGGAGGCGAAGGAGCCAGGCAGGGGAGCTGGCAGCAAACAGGCAGGTTTCCAAGCCAGCCTGGCCAGTTTCTTCAGAATTGTCCCATTCCTGCAGAACATTCCGTTTTGATGAGCTGGGCTTTGCTGCTGGAAAACCATTCCCTCCCAACCAGATCTAATTGCAACAGGTACCCCCCAAACACCGCCTGAAGCCAGCTGTGCAGGGTTTGGAGCGCGAGGGTATACTTCAGAACTTTTCTTTGTATAAAGGAACTTGAGATTTAGCTTTTTAAAAATAAGCGACTACATTTGAGACCTGGTCTAGTGGTCACACCCAGGAGCCAGGAACCTAACTCTGCCTCTAACATCAACGTCACATCCGTGCCTCAGTTTACCCATCCATAAAATGGGAAGAGTACTACTGCCCCTGCATCACTGGGCTGTGGTAATGTTTGTAAAATGCTTTGTAAAGGGAAAGCTCTCATTACGGATACCTCTCAGGACATGCTAGCGTCAGGGTAGTGGGGTGTTGATGGCTATTGTACTAAGGAAGGTTTAGAGTTCACCTGTTTCTATCTAGGCTCTGTTCTGCTGAGATACCACAAACAGGTGGTGAGGAAGGAGGTTCGTGCTTCTACAGCAGTGTCTACTGCAGCTGCTCTCGTTCCTCCCCGGTTTTCTTTCTTCCAGAAATTCCTCTAAAGATGTGGATGAAGATGCTTATGAATGAGCCTTTAGTGACTCATGTTACAAGGCAAACATTGCCTAACAGAGGTAAGCCAGCTGTATTGAGCACAGGAGGACAATGTACTTTTTATAACATACAGGCGGGGGGGTGGGGGGTGATACATTGGCCTCTGCTGTTACTATGTTAGAAATTCCCTTTACTCCAAAGGTTAACATGGTTAATGTTGATGCTGAATGTCATTGGGAAGCAGGCTCAGTTCATGGTGGCTCTCCAACCTGTGGCAGGCGGGTGCAAGCATAGTGCTCAGATGGAGGAAATGACCAGTGCGAACGGCAGACACTGCACGCGTGTGCGAAAGGCTGTTATTCCACCAGAGCCTTGACCTGGAAAAGCAAGAAGGACGCTTGCACTGACAGGCCCAATCGAGCTAGGGATTAACAATGCCAGAGTGTTTGCTGGGGACGGCTGGGCCTGTAGAAGGGCTTCACCCCAGCCAGGCCATGGGGCAATCTCAATAGGTGAAATGAGCATTTCACACTCCGGCTAACGGCACTGCTCTTGCAAACCTAAAGGAGCCAGGGTTCTACACCTTCATGTTGCTGGGATCTGCGAAAACCCATGTAGCAAATGCTTCGGGGTGTCCTGCACAGGAGAGAAAGTGTACGAATGGTGGGAAAACAGCAGCTAGCATGGGCCAAATTCAGTGCTGGGGTAAGCAGGCATAACCCTATTGGCTTCAGTGGCATTTACTCCAGGACTGAATTTGACCTGGTGGCTCTAATCTCCCCAAGGAAGAGCCCAAGGTCCAGAACCTAGGAGTGCATGTAATGCAGAGGAGGAGGAGCGGGCTGACTGGGAGGGGTCAGGGAAGTTAAAGGGAGCCAGTAGCTGACAAAGCTCTACAGAAGGGAACCTTTCAAACGCTGCTGGTGTCCAGGCTGCCAGCCTAGGGCTGTTTGTCAAACAAGCACCTGTGCTTTCTCCCAGGCTGCTCCGTATGCTTGGGAGGAGCTCCCAGTCAACATCAGCAAAGCCGCTTCTTCAGCCCCCTTTAAATCCCTCCTGTTAGCTCTCCTTTGCCTGGAGATCTACGAACAGCGGTCTCATTGTTTCCTTGTGCTCCAACGCCTGCCTCTGGTCTTATACTTCTACTGCAAGCTCCATGGGGCAGGGACGGTCCTTTCGTTCTGGGTTTGTACAGTCCCAGCATAAAGGGGGCTCCTGGGCTTTACCGTACAAGTCATAAATAGAACAACCAACAGTGGTTCTGCAGAGGCAGTCACGCTGGGCTGGGGAGGAGCCGCACGTGCCCAGGGTGCTGTCTTTGAAAGGCGGAATGCCTCCAGAGACTAGGGGCAGCAGGCACCTCTCCAGCAGATGTGATCAGCACTGCCCCAGCACAGCTCTGCCAAGGAGTGGGCTGGGCCATGACCCTGGCGTCTCCTACCCAAACATGCCCCGCTGGCAGAACTAACCAGGCTCCCCTTAGCTTCCCCAATGCCTGCAGACAAGCGATGGCTGTCTACTGCATGGGATCCCTGGGCACTCTCCCCCCTGCACTGTACCCGTGCTGGAGCAGCCATAATCTGGTTATATGTGCTGGGGGGGGGGTATTATCCTGTCACAGTTTGGGGCAACTGCACCTGCGTTCCTCTCTAAGGTCCACCAAGGGCACTCAGTCTTGGGCTTCTGAGCCATCAGCCGTCTTGGGTGGACACACACGTCTCTCTCCCTTTCTCACTGGCGTATTTCCAGGCTACAGAGCCCCCTGCCTACAGCGTGAATGCCCCTAGCAAGGCAGACTGCCTACATGGCCAGCATCTGCTCTTTGCTTTCCCAGACGCTAAAACAGTGTAAAGGGCCAACAGTTCAGTTACCACCCGGCTCGTGCTAAGCCAGCACATTTATTCTTAAAGTAAAAGCATTACAGAGAAAACAGATCCCAACAACAGAAGAGCCTACGTGCATGCTCATTAGGTTGCCAGCAATCACTCCAGCTCCACCAAGGGCGTTGGCTGGTGAACAGTCCTTCAAACCCCACCAAGGAGTTTTTCCTTGGTTACAAATTGATAACCGTCATGGCTCAGGTCACAACAAGTACCCTCGCGAATCGATGAGACACTCTTTTGTCCAGTGTGAGCCTTTTTGATCTGTCCTCACTTAACAGGTGATCAGCAGACAAAGGTTCCCACCTCAGGGTGACACTGCAATAGATTGAGGTCTTGCATAACCAGAGTGGGTCCACTTGCATACCTCTCCGCCTAGCGATTTCCTGGGAAAGCTACTTAACTTTAAAAGTTCATACTTGTCTTGGCCCATTGTTTAAAATAGTCCTTTGAGGCTCATACCACCTCCCATGATTCACATTAGTCAGGTCTCCCCTGAGAGGCATTCCATACAATCCCACAGGAACCCACAAACATTTGCATTTTTAATAAATGAAGCCTAACAATACATAAACTGAATTCAATAAGGTTTGTTCAGGATAGCAGGAAATTGCCAGATGTCACAGCCCCTCCGGGGTCTGTGCTCTGCAAAGGAGTCAATCCATTTCTCTCTCTCCTTTATTGTCCTCTGTCAGGCCCCACTTGTTGCAAACCAGAAACCACCACCCCACTGCTTCCTCCCTCTGCCTAATGGGAGCTAGGAACCATCATAAAATTGCCTGCCGGGGAACCCTTTATTGTTCCTTTCTGATGGCTAAATAAGACACATGAAGTATCTTTGCCCTGCTTATTTTTTCCCTTGGCAATGTGAATCAGGAGTGTCAGCTGAGCTCTTCCTTGGCATGGCTGGAGGACCTACTGCACTTCTCCGAGGATGTGTATTGTGAATGCTCACAGCTTAACGGAAGGATTGGTGAAGACAACCCTTACCCGAAATGTTAACTAGTCATTGAAGTTAATAGGTGTTACCAGAAAACAGAGGGTATTAAACAATGTGACTCAAAAATCCCTTCCCTCCTTAAGTCTCTCTCTCTCGGTTCTGGTGTTGTCTCCATTCCACTAACATCCTAGAGCCTCGGCACAACTTAGCTTTCTAATGTGAAAAACAAGCAGAACAAGAAAAGTTGAGGCCATTTTTATGCACCTTTATGCAACAAAAGGGCTCCCACCCACCCCACTTTTTTCACTACTTTAATAACTGCAGTTCCAGGAGTTAATTGAAACCCAGGGGCGGCATGAGCCGACGAAACTGCCTGCTGTGACTCCAAAGGCACCTGCAGCATAAAGGTCGGCAATGCTGTTCCAGTCTGCAAATCTAAGCCTCACTCGTGGTAACGCTTTACTATTTTTTGTAACTGATAGAAGTTTCTTCAAAGAGAGGATCTCTTGAGATTGAGAGAAAAGCAGATTGATTTGGAAAGGAACAGAGCCAGTTGGTCGGGTTCCCAAGCCTGCAGTGAACTGCAAACAGGTTGATATGGCAACGAAAGGGCCCACACAACCGAGAAACGTTATTCATCCTTCTCTGAAGGTCCCTACTTGGATTGCAGACTTTTAGAGGTGTATGTGGTTAATGGATGGCACTGGGATCTCTCTCGCGCGCTCTACAGCTAGGGTTGCCAACCCTCCAGGATTGTCCTGGAGTCTCCAAGAATTAAAGATTAATCTTTAATTAAAGATTATGTCAGGTGTGAAACTTCCAGGAATACGTCCAACCAAAATTAGCAACCCTAACCTCTCTCCCCTGCATTTTTGAAGCACCAAATAGCATGATATTTTGGTGCTGCATGTAATTACAATTTACACTCAGTTTCTGTCCTGTGTGGACAGCCATCTCCAGCCCTGCCCTTGCTGCAGAGGGCCCTAGGTCCATGGCTCAGTAATCTACCCAGAGTGAATTTCACCCTGGAGGCCTGCGCCAGCTCCCAGTGGAATTAGGAGGAGTTTTGAACAGTGGGAAGCAGGATCAGGCCTTAGAAGTTTTCTAGTCCTTTGGTCAGTGGGTTAAGGTAGGGTTACCATTCGTCCGGATTCCCCCGGACATGTCCGGCTTTTTGAGCTAAAAATAGCGTCCGGGGGGAATTTGTAAATGTCCGGACTCCCCCCCGCACACATGCAGAGCGCGCGCGGCTAACAGGGCAGCCAGCCGGATGGTGCCACTTAGATGGGGCTCTGACAGCCAGAGAGAGCCCCTCCTCCGCTTCCCCGCAGCAGAGATCACTCCCTCCCTCCCTCCCTGCATTCGCAGATCACCTCCTGCAGTGCCGGGACGAGCAGCAGGGTAAGGGGGCCAGGGGGTCAGAGAAGGGGCAGGGAAGTCCTGGAGGGGGCAGTCAAGAGACGGGGGGGTCGGGAGTTCGGGGGGGGGGCTTCCTGGGGGGGGTGTAGATAAGGTTTTGAGCAGTCAGGGTACAGGTAGGGGGTAGGGTCCT
The DNA here is from genome assembly GCF_011386835.1 of Chrysemys picta bellii. Lineage (NCBI taxonomy): Eukaryota > Metazoa > Chordata > Testudines > Emydidae > Chrysemys > Chrysemys picta. The sequence continues at coordinate 13,279,579 of NC_088805.1, read as the reverse complement.
GGGGGGCAGTTAGGGTGGTGGGGGTCTTAGGAGGGGGCAGTTAGGGGACAAGGAACAGGGAGGCTTAGGTAGGGGGTGGGGTTCTGGAGGGCAGTTAGGAGCAGGGGTCCCAGGAGGGGGCAGTCAGGGGACAAGGAGCCGGGGGGGGGGGTTGGGAGTTCTGGGGGCGGGGCTATCAGGGGGCAGGGGTGGGGAGAGGGATCAGAGCAGTCAGGGGACAGGGAGCAGAGGGGTTTAGATGGGTCGGGAGTTCTGGGGGGGGCTGTCAGGGGGTGGGGAGTGGTTGGATGGGGTGTGGGAGTCCCAGGGGTCTGTCTGGGGGTGGGGGTGCGGATAAGGGTTGGGGCAGTCAGGGTACAGGTATGGGGTAGGGTCCTAGGGGACCAGTTAGGATGGGGGGAGGGTCTCAGGAGGGGGCAGTCAGGGGACAAGGAGCAGGGAGGCTTAGGTAGGGGGTGGAGTCCTGGGGGGCAGTTAGGGGCAGGGGTCCCAGGAGGGGTCAGTCAGGGGACAAGGAGCGGGGGGAGAGTTGGGAGTTGTGAGGGGGGCAGGAAGTGGGAGGGAGTGGAAGGTGCAGGGGCGGGGCTAGGGCAGGATGGGGGCGGGGCTAGGGCGGGGCTCCTCCCGTCCTGTTTTTGGCTTGCTGAAATATGGTAACCCTAGTTAAGGAGCGCAGGCTGCTGGGAATGGTGGAGGAGCTCTGCATCGCCCTGAATGAACTACTTACAAAGCCAGCTCAGCCCTTCAGCCTCTAGCCCTGCGCCCACTCAAACCCTTAACTCAGCGCTGGCCTAATTTGGTTCCCATTGAGTTAATGCTCAGATCAGGTCTCCACAACATGGTCGAAATGCTGGTGGCAGCGCCCTGCCTCGGCGAGCCCTTAGGGACCAATTGCTTAAGGTGGCTCAGAGTTGCTACTAAGCTGCTCTATGGGCTTAATGCATCTTAAGCACTGGAGCAGCTTTAAACTCTAAAAGCAGCTTACTGGCAGCATGCGCCCCCTTAACCCTCCGCGTTAAGTCGACGTATGTGCCTCGGGTGGCTTGGTTCTCTTACGGCGCCGTAACTCCTCCATCCAACTGCTGAAACGCTGCAGAAATCTTAAGCCAGGGTAGGTGGGTTTTTTTTTTTTAATTCTTTTAAAATATTTTTAAAGACCATTTTTAAATTGCCCAGGGAAATCTAGCACAAAGTCAAAGGTTCCTGCACAGTCGGGGTTGAGGAATTGAGTGCACAACTGCCAGGAAATGTGAAACCGAGGGTCCCTCCAAGCAACACGACCTGGGCCACAATGCGCACGCCTCAGGATTTCATTTCCTGTTCCCCCTGGAGTATGCAAACTTCCAGGCTGCTCCAACCTGCACTGGGGGCCGGGCCAGGGCAGCGGCAGCCCCAGTCGGAGCGTGCAAAGGGCACCTTCTCGCGCATGCTCACCAGCTCTGCCAAGTGCTCTTCGGCCACAGCTGAGGATCAGGTCCAGGCTGCCTGAAAGATGCACAGCTAAGCCCTGGGGTTCAGAGAAAGTCAGCAAGATGCAAGTGACCTCAGACTGACCCCTGAGCTCTGGGAGGCTGGAAGGGGGAGAGTCTCTTCCTCTCCTCCCCCCCATTTCCTGGTATTTGTTTCTCTATCTGTTTGAATTGCATTTTATTGCTTTGCTGATCTCCTCCCATCTGACCCAACACATAAAGAGGAATTAGGGAGTGTGTCACATACTGTCCTTTCCTGTGGAGGGCTGCAGGGGCGGGTGGGAGCTTGCGAGGGGGTGGGCAGCAGAGGAGGGATGCAGGAAGGGTACCAGCAGAGTGGGGGGAGCAGGGCAGGAGGGCGGAGGCTGGAGTAGAAGCCGAGGAGGAGTGGGGACAGGGGAGCGTAGCAGAGCAGCGGGTAGAGGGGCAGAGGTGCACTGAGGGAGCGCAATGGGGAGTGTTCCACCCCTCCTCACAACCAGAGAGGCATGGCCGGCCTCACACGAGGAGCCTGTGTGGGGTCATCAGAGCTGCCAATGCTGGTTCGGCTGGGTGGGCAGCTGGCAATTCATCTACTGCTGAATGGGGACTAACATGCTTCCTAAGGCTTGCCTAGGGGGCGGAGGGGGCAGACACTGGTTGGCCTCTGAGGATATGTCTACACTGCAATTATAAACCCACAGGGGCCAGCCGACTTGGGCTCGGGCTGGTGCCCAGGCTGTAGGTCCCCGCGACGTGGGAGGTCCCCAAACGTCTACACCACAATTAAACAGCCCTATGGCCCCAGTCCAAGTCAGCTGCCATGGGTGTCTAACTACAGTGTAGACTGACCCTGAAAGGCATCGTAAGGCACCCAGGAGGGTATTCCCCCAAGGCTCACGGCAGGCCCTGCAAGCTGCCTGTCCCCTGTAGGAGAGCGGGAAGGAGAGGGTAAGGATCCCTCCCATCAGTATCCTAAGGGTTAGGATGGTGGAGGCTGAGCGGGCCCAGATGAGCTCCCTCTGCCTGTGGAGGGACCAGCCTGTGAACCTCCAAACACTTGCCAGGGGCTGATGCATTTAGCAAGGGAAGGCCTGCTCCTCGGGAATAGATCTTCTCTCAGGTGCACCTCAGGAGACAGGTAATGCCCTCCTGGTGTGCGGTCCACACAACTGCCTTGCTCTCTCTGTTCCCATTACACCCAGAGACCCTGTGAGGTCTCCAGGTAGGGAGCCCCTCCCCTGCTCACTTCCTCTGGCCCACATAAGAGGGGCTCACCTCCTGCAGGGCTTGGGAGTGACCCAAGAACAGGGCTCTGTTCCCGCAGCCTTCAGGCAGCAGTGAGGGGAGAACGTGCTCCATCCTCTCTTGCTTCTCAGCTCAGTCCCATGTTAGGATGATTTATAAATGAACTGAGGAATTCCCTGACAAAAAGCTTTTAAAGCAGAGCGGAGGATGCAGGCACACTGCTAAGAGCGGCCCTACACAAGAATGTATGTAGATTCAGAGAGTTCAAGTCCAGAAGATCTTTTAGTTCAGTGGTTCTCAACCTTTCCAGACTACTGGACCCCTTTCAGGAGTCTGATTTGTCTTGAGTGCCCTCAAGTTTCACCTCACTTAAAAATTACTTGCTTACAAATCAGACATAAAAATACTAAAATGTCACAGCCACACTAGTACCGAAAAATTGTTTACTTTCTCATTTTTACCATATAGTTATAAAATAAATCAATTTGAATATAAATATGGTACTTACATTTCAGTGCATAGTATATAGAGCAGTATAAACAAGTCATTGTATGAAATTTTAGTTCGTACTGACTTTGCTAGTGCTTTTTATGTAGCCTGTTTGTAGCGAGGCGGTGGGATACCCCACAGCCCCGCTGAGGGCCGAACCTCCCCTAACACCAACATGGGCGGAGCCACTGGGTCCAGCGCCTGCCCCTCAGAGGTCACGGCGCCGACCCGGAAGTATAAAAGCCCGCCTGCAGAGCTCAGTGGAGAACAAGCCGGCGGAGAGAGCAGACGTCTGTGGCCGAGCTCCCGCTTGGGAGACAGCAGCAGGCCGCGACCGGCCTGCTGACTCACCAGGCCAGCCGAGCCTACTCCTCGCCCGGTATCCTGAGGAGGACTGACCAAGCCTGTCCCTTTCCAGCTATCCCGAGGAGGAGTCGAGCCTGCCCCTTTCCTGCTATCCCGAGGAGGAGCCGAGCATACCCTTCGCTACCTACCGGGAGGAACCGATGCTGGTGGAGAGCACTGAGGACACTAGTACGGCCCAAGTACCCTACGAGGGGGAGTGTGGAAGTAGCCCGGGGGCAGCCAACTGCCAGATCCTATGTCAGTGTGTTGCGGCCAGGATCCCCACTGACAGCAGCGAGTTTCCGCCGCTGCTAGGGCCCCGGGCTGGGACGCAGTGGAGTGGGAGGGCCTGCGTCCCCCCTGCCACCCATTCCTTGGGTGGCAGACTCCCCCTTTCTCCTGGCCTAGAGAGGCTGGGACCTCTTGCTCCTTGACTCAGCCCCTGCTTAAGGCCTGGGTTCCTGACTGACTGTTGGATTGCTGTCCTGCCCTGACCTAGGGCCTGGGCTGCTATAAACATTGACTCAGCCCCTGCTTGAGGGCCTGGGCTGCTATAAACATTGACTCAGCCCCTGCTTGAGGGCCTGGGTTCCCGAACTACTGACTCAGCCCCTGCTTGAAGGCCTGAGCTACAAACTGCGTGATTGCTGCCTCGCCCTGATTGAGGGCCCGGGGCTTTTTCTGACCTATTGGCTCAGCCCCTGCTTAGGGGCCTGAGCCCCTAACCGCGTGTTTGCTGTCCCAGACTGCCGCTGGACCAGGACTGACGGCGGACCAGAGCGAGGCGGTGGGATACCCCACAGCCCCGCTGAGGGCCGAACCTCGGCAGAGACTGTTACACTGTTGTAAAACTAGGCAAATATCTAGATGAGTTGACGTACCCTCTGGAAGACCTCTGCGTACCCCCAGAAGTACAAGACTGGAGGTTTTCCTAAAAGTTCTGCTCGAAGAATGATTTTGGGGAACCTCTCTGGCCTGCGCTACACAGCCTAGATGATCACAACCACCCCTCCTGGCTTGGAATCTATGAAAGGCTACGCTAAACCAAAAATCAGCTGCTCTTAAACCAAAATAAGACCATTTACACAGTGGTTTGCACCACTTTAACTAAATTGGTTTAGAAACTGATTTACGTTAAACCAGTGCTGCTTTCTCATGGAGACAAGGCCCTTGCCAGTTAAGGGCATATTACCTTTCAGAAACATTTGAGTCAAAACCATACAAATGCTAGAAAGCCAAGAAGTGAAGGATTAAGGCCGGGCTTTCAAACAAGGCATTGCTCTGGGAATAGGACCTGTGGTGGGGAAGGGTGGGGGTAGTTTAAGCTGCAAATAAGGAATAACAATGCTAAGCATAAAGAGAGTGACTGACTGGGCAGTCGGACAGCCATGGCGGGTGTCTGTGTGCGGGTCTGTGTGATGTAGTCTCCACCTTCTTCTTAGCTGATCAAATCCGTGAAGAGATTCAGCTAGAGGGAGGTGACCCCACGGTAACGGGCTCGACTGTAATCATAGAAACGTAGGGCTGGAAGGGACCTTGAAAGGTCATCGAGTTCAGTGGTTCTCAACCAGGGGGGCCTTGAGCAGGTTTCAGGGGGGCTTCCAAGCAGGGCAAGTATTAGACTCTCTGGGGCCCAGGCCAGAAAGCCAAAGCCCGACCGCTTGGGGTTGAAGCCCAGATCTCTGAGCCCTGCCACCCGGGGCTGAAGCCAAGGCCTGAGCAATGTAACTTTGCAGGGGCCCCCGTGGCAAGTGCCCTGCTTGTTACCCCTTAACGCCGGCCCTGGCTTGCATATGTAGAAAATCCGTTATTGTGGCACAGGTAGGCCGTGGAGTTTTTATAGCATGTTGGGGGGGGGCTCAGAAAGAAAAAGGTTGAGAACCCCTGATCTAGTTCATTTCCCCCTCCCCCCCGACCCCTACCCTGTGCAGAGGCAGGACCCAGTATACTTAGACCATCCCTGCCAGGTGTGTGTCTAACCGGTTCTTAAAAACCTCCAGTGACGGGAATTCCACAACCTCCCTTGGAAGCCTGTTCCAGTTCCTAACTATCCTTAGAGTTGCACAGTTTTTCCTAATATCTAACCTAAATCTCCCTTGCTGCAGATTAAGCCCATTACGTCTTGTCCTTGCTTCAGTGGAGAACAATTGATCCTCTTTATAACAGCCCTTTGCATATTTACCAGGTCCCCCCTCAGTCTGTTTTTCTCAAGATTAACAACCCCCGTTGTTGTTTTCAATGTTTCCTCAGCGGGGAAGTTTTCCAATGCTGGTCTCGTTTTTGTTGCTCTCCTCTGGACTCTCTCCAATTTGTCCACCTCTTTGCTAACGTGTGGTACCCAGAACTAGTCATGGTGCTCCAGAGGTCTCCCTAGTGCAAGCAGAGCAGTACTGTTATTAACTCCCATGCTTTGTCCAGGCCCCTGCACAAGGGGGTCCCAATGCTGATGCCCCCTGTGGTGGTTACCCTAATACAAATAGTTCCTGCCATCACTGCTCTGCTTGGTATTGCTGCCAGCAGTGTAGCTGAAAGGCTGTTTTGGGAGTTCTCTTTTCTCTAGCATGGCGTAAATGCTCTCTGCGAGGCTGTGTCCAGACTTAGCTGTCCAAGCAACAGGAGAGCTGACAGTGTCATTCCAGGCAGGTGCTGGGGGAGCTGGGGGCAGGGGGCATCATTGCTGGATAAATGTTACTCCAGGGGATGGACTGCAGAGACTCACCATTCACTGCTGGTTAAAAACCAGCATCTCTATAATTTGGTCATTCTGAATGCAGGAAGGGGAAGGCGAGGTCATGCATTTCCCCTGCGTTCGCAGTAATGTCTCACACTTTATCGGTGACCTGGAGATCACGAATGGCCAAGACACTCCATCTAGGGAATGCACAAGCCAGCCAGTCTGTCTTTTGGGGAGCTTTGCTAGAATTGGATTCACTTGCATGTGCTCAGCAGAATTTCATTCGTGATCAGTCAGCAGAGCTCTGTCCTTTCTGCACTCTCACTACCGGGCACTGAACAGATGCGGGCCTCAGCCCGGGAGCTCCACAATATTTAAGGGGACACCGTGGGCTGACAAGGGAGCATCAGCTGTGAGAGAAGGAAGAAATCTGAAGAGCTAATAAATATTGCATGGGGTGTTGCTACAAATGCTCCACCAACTGAACGTCACAACTGTGCCTGCACAGAGCTGTCGCTACTGCCAGCGCAGACCCTCATGGGAGCACCCCCATGGGAGTTGGCCACACCCAAGGCCTCGAGAGCCAGTTTATTGGCAAACAAAAGATGATGCTCTGAAAGCACCAGGCAGTCTGGCATAGCAGCCTCTCCAGATCCTGTAATCCCCTTTCCCTTCTTAAACAGGAAATTGATCAATCGTGTTTCCAGCCCAGCAACAACAGTCAAAACTGTAACCGTCATCATATAAGAGCATTGTCATCCGAGTCTGGCTTGCCTAGCGTACAAATCAGGACGCCCACAATGTGCGTGAGAGACTGATTTCCCCAAGCAAGGGGCAATTGGAATTGCAGTCACACTATGAACCACTGAGGGTCTCTCAAGGGAAAGGGCAGTGGAGTGATTTCTGTTTGCAATAAGCTAGCACTGTAGTCTCTGCAGGGAGTGCTAAGGCTCACAGCATCAGCTGAATGGGGAGGGAGGAGAGGACAGATAACACAACACATACTCTATGCAACCATCCAGTGAAAGAAGGAAAGCCCCCGAGTCACAGTGCTTGGGCCCATAGTCACCCTGGAACTGGGGTATCACAGGACATATTGGGATGAAATGGTACAAAATTCCAGTGTTTGGCATTTTCAAAGCACACTGCAGACATTCACAACCCTAAGGGATAAGCAAGTATTATTATCCACATTTTATTGGTGGGGAAACCAAGGCCCAGAGATGGTAAGTGCCATGTCCCGTGCCGCAGACTACACAGTGACAGAGGCAAGCCTGGAATTCCAGAGTCCTGGTCCTAGCCCTGACCCCTACGTACTTGACCACATTGCCAACGGGTGCGAGGCTGGCACTAGGAGCCGGGACTGGCTGAACTGGAATCATAACCCTTCCCCCGGCTGTGAATAAGGAGATGTGTTTGCATTGGTGAAGTTGGGTCTATTACCAGTAGCATTTCTTATGTGTATCTGTAGCACTTAAGAGCCCTGTCCTGGCCCAGGACTCCTGGGTGGAGGTGCTGTGCAAACAGAACAAAACAACGGCCCCTATCAACAGCATTCCTCTTTGTTCTAGAACTGCTATCTCACATTAAGGGGGACTTTTAGGGGCAAATTCTAATTCGACCCAGCTGCCCCAAAGTGGCCGTAGTGCTGCAAAAGCACCGTTAATATGCACCCAAATACAAGTTCCTGCACCTTTTTTGCCTCATCCCACACAGGTCATCCCTGCTAGAAGGGCAAATAATCTGTATGGGGGTATGTGCCGAGTGGCCACTGCCAGATCAGGGGAGAAGCGCAGGGACGACAGCTTCGGATCCTTCACTCCCACCCTGGAATGTCCGTCGGCATCTCCTGGTTAGAGAGAGCCAAGACAGAGTGACACCTACCTCCCTGCTTGAGACACTTGGTAGGGTGACCAGATGTCCTGATTTTATAGAGACAGTCCCGATTTTTGGGTCTTTTTCTTATATAGGCTCCTATTACCACCCCCCCCCCCCGGTCCCGATTTTTCACACTTGCTGTCTGGTCACCCTATGCTTGTGTATAGCACCTCCCACAATACAGTGCAGAGTGCTGGTTTCTGGGGTCTCTGGCGTTCATGCATATTGACTCATGCTAGCACGTGCAGGACATACAGGCTGGTTTTCCAGTATTGCCAACCCCAAGGGTTCAAAAATCATGTGACGGGCACTGAAATGAATGAAATTAGGAAAAACCCCTTGTTTTTAGGACAAATACTAAATGTTGGGTTCTCTTTCTTTGCCTTCCGGTTTCTGAGCCTGTAGGCTTCATGGGAGGGTGGCATTTACAAGCTTTTCTCTGAAATCCTGAGGGCTAGAAACATCCCTTCCCTTTAAAAAAAAAAAAAAAAAAGGCGAGGGGAGAAACCTGAGAGTCTCCCCTAATCAGTTAGCTCCAGGAGCTGGGACTTTAAGATAAACACCAAATGTTGCGAGACTCACAATAAATTCCTGAGAGTTGCCCATGTTTCCATCCATGCTGGCACATAAGCCAGCAAGATCCCTCGACCGAGTCAGTCCCATTCATAACAATAAGGGCCAAACTCCTCTCCCCAGCACAGCAAAAAGCTTAGGGAACTGTCTTCCCTGCACTGGTTTGCGATCTCCCTCCCATCTATCCTGGAAACCCCCTGGATCTGGTCATGACGCCCCTGGGGATTGGAACCCTGGGGTCGAGAACCTCCTCAGCCTTTGGGACAGGAAGGATCCATTTAATCCTTCCCCTGGTCTGCTCCTTTCAGCCCCCCTCTCCTCCCAGTACAGCAGTGTGCAGGGAACCCTAATGGGGCTCTGCTCCTTGTTTCCGCTGTGGGTGCAGAAATACACCCGCTCCACTGCCAGATGGCCTTTTGCACACGCACGGAGCGAGGGAGCAGGGTTTGCCCTTCCTAGTCCAAAATGAGCCAGTAGCCACCCATACTCCCTCTCTCAAATGTGGTCCAGCCTTGCTGTGTTTCTAATTAGCGCCTTTTATTCCTACTGTTACATTTCCTACTTTAAAGCACACAGACAGTACATTCTGCAGACAACACCCCTGTTTGTTAAGAGGATTTGCTCTCTGGTGGGATATTTTCAAGCTGAACACACAGAAGATGAATCCTGGTAATGGTACCGTCCTTTTAGTAACTAATTCTCTTCCGTTCTCCTGCCCCCCTGGAGCAATGCACACTGATTGCATCCTGGAGCATGTGTAAACTGGAGACTAGGTCCCTATTCCCTGGGTCCCGGAGAGAAGGCATGAAAGTGAGTCACAAAAAACACTCGACGGATTCCTCAGTTACAAATGCTGCCATTGTGGTGCCTTTTAATGAGGCACAGTGGACAGGGCATGGAATTGAAATGCCCCATCCAGCCTCTGAGAGGCAGGGTGAGGCTGACCCACCGGTCTCAGTTTAGGACCTTTCCCATTTACTGTCAGTATTTTCTGCTCTCCCCACTGACTGCTGGCAATGCGCACGCCTTGGAGACACAACCAGAGCCCAGGGGACCCACCATCGATTTTGTTTTGGACCCAATGTTTTTTTCAAAGTCATCAGACTAAACCCTGAAATCCTTACTCAGAATTTACTCGCTCCAAATGGAGGTTGCCTGAGTTAGGACTCACTGAGCTGCACCTGGGGACTTCATTGATTTCAGAGATTGAGCTCCTGCAGCAGCAGTCAGGCAAAAGTCCTAGTGGGGTAAGGGTTGAGTAGAAGCTGAGGAAGGGCCTTCGGATTTGGCCTAGCATAACCAAAGCCCTAGATATATTGTGACAGAGTGGATCTATTTCCCGGTGCACATTTCAGCTCGGACTCGCTTCTGCCTCCAGACCCCAGGCTGGCTGAGGCCTCTGGTGACGGAAAGTGAACCTGGAAGGGGTCACAGTGATGCAAGACACTAGCAGCCCCCTCATGCAGGGGCCTGGAGCTGGCCAGAACAGCCCAGAAAGTAGATGGGGCCGGAAGGTGTGGGAGGGGAGGGCAGCTGAGTGACGTGCTGGTTAGTGCCGCTGAGGCAGTCTTGACCAGGAGTTCTATGGAGCCCAAGATGGCGTTGCAGCTGCCCTGTACTGATGTGTGGTGAGACTGCCCTATCTCCCTGGGGCGATCGCTCTTATGTGCGGCTGCTCCAATAGACATTGCCCCTTCACCCAGGGATGAACCTACCCTACAAATGCCATGGTTTGTTGCAAACTAACAATTATATTCTAAGACAGCTGGTCAGTGTCTCAGCGGAGAAGCCAAGGTCTGACTGGGCCTGGATACTGAACTCCCTTCTTGCCCATAGAGGTGGCTATGTTAGGCCAGGATGGGGAAGCCAGTGCTACCATTCTTGCTTTGTGGATAGGCCTTCAGCTTCCAGGTCAGCCAGTCTGTCACTTCCCCCCAGGAGACTCTCTTTGCAGTAGGGAAGGAGGTTTCTAAGGCCAGGGTTATCTAAGCTTTCCATTCTGGAGGCCCCTTTGTAAGAAGCGTAGGACTTGAAGGGACTTCAAGTGGTCATCTAGTCCAGTCCCCTGCACTCAAGGCAGGAATAAATATTATCTAGACCATCCCTGACAGGTGTTTGTCTAACCTGCTCTTAATCTCCAATGACAGATTGCACAACATCCCTAGACAATTGATTCCAGTGCTTACCCACCCCGACAGTTAGGAAGTTTTTCCTAATGTCCAACCTAAACCACCCTTGTTGCCATTTAAGCCCATTGCTTCTTGTCCTATCTTCAGAGGTTAAGGAGACCAATTTTTCTCCCTCCTCCTTGTAACAACCTTTTATGTACTTGAATGGGAGCAAGAAGATGCATGAGACTAGCCCCACACAACGTGTGCACACACGTATAAGGCAATAAGTGAATCCCCAGCCTTGTAAATATATTTATGCACATTCATCGGATCAGGGCAGTGAGTCCAGACACAGCAGATCCGAGCCAGGCACATTCTTATCCACTCCCACATACTCCCTGCCTAAGTCATGCCACAGAGGAGACAGCTCAAGGAGAAGTTCCAATAGCTCTTGGAAGGTCAGACGGAGGCTCTCTCAGTGTTGGGATCAGAATTTTGCTAGCCACACTGCTATTGCTAATGGGGTTCTAGCAGTCTTTCCTCATGCACTATGGCTAAAGAGGATTTTGTCTGAGAAGAAACTTAGTACACTTGATGTACAGTGCCTAGGGCGAGGGGTGGACATGTATGACAGTATGTCTACAGTATGACATGGCTACGGAAGAAAAAAATCTCTGCCCACAACAGTCAAGGAAACATGCCGGAATCCTAGCATCCATTACAAACCATTGTTACTAGGACAATTCTCACCCCTAGTCTGCATTTATAAAAATCCTGTCACTGGTTCGAACAGCTGAACGGATGGAAAATACTGCCCACAGCTGTAGGGACGGGCATACCTGATCTCACCCATGACGTGTATTATATAACATTCCCACTTGTGACAGATTTTGGTAATCTTATGCAGGTTCAGACAGACAGATAAAAGAACCAGAAAAGGGCTATTAAATTGGGATCAGCTCACGTGTTTGTTTTTAACCTAGAGGTTGGGTTCATCATTTTTATAAGTGGCAAATGAATTCCCCTCTGAGTTGCAGACAACAAAATAAACACCCGGTGATCCAAACGCTGCAAAATAGCATCCCCCTCCCCAGGCTGACAAGGCACTCGGAAGGTCTGGGCTCGAGTTTCTGGTGGGTGCCCTATGCTATGTGTTAAGAAAGGGAAAATTATACTCTAGAGTGAAAGGCAGCCAGGACAAATCAGCCATTCTTGGGATGTCCCCTCTGGGCAACCAAGTGCCAGCAGCAGCTTAAAAGGGTCTAGACTCACAAGACTGTCTGTACCACGCTTGAATGCATAAAAAGCCAGACCAAATGGATGCTGCTGCTGCAACCTCTGATTACTACCCACGGTCTGTGTATGCGCTACCCACCCACGGGGCTTGCAGACAAACACACACATGCTCCTAGCCGCCTGGGCAGACGCCACATACAAGACGGTACCAGGGTCTCTCCCTTCGTTTCAAAATCGCAGCGGGGCGCACGTTGGTGGCGCACTGGGCAGAGGAAAGACGCCGCTGTGTCTCGCGTAGGAAATTCACATGCGCCTTGCAGAAACCGAACTAGACACGGCGATGCTTGGCAAGGGGCGGGCGGAGAAGGGGAAGGGGGCGGCAAGACCGCTTTTCCAGAGGGATCTCGGACACACACACACACACACACACACACCTACCCAGCCTCTATTGGCTGCAGAAAGCCAGAGACGCACAAACCGAAGGCGAAGCGCCTCCTTCGTCAACCAGCAGCACCAGCCCCCTCGTCCCACCCCACCCCTTTGGGAGGGAGAGCAGCATTGCTCGGGAAACAGTTATTTATTTATTTAGGGGGGCGGCTGATGGGGGGGGGGGGAGAAATCATGTGCCTGCTCTCCCCTCCCCCCCATCCCCAAGCTGGGATGAATGCACCTCAGATGTTGTTTCTGCTGCTCTGATGTTGGTGGCTTGAGAGCCCCCCCCGGTTCAAAGCGAACCGGAGGCGCTGGCATTGACAAGAGGGTCAGTTTCACGCTCTTGCTGCCCAAGCGTTTGGTTCCCCTCGCTAAGCCCCGCGCCGAGCCACCTCCTCCCCGCTGCAGGGGGTACAAGCGAGGGGCTCCATCATGGGGTCCAGGCTGAGCAGACAAAGCAGCCTGGAGGAGGAGAGCGCCTCTGGAGAAGTCTCGTGCCCCAGGTTAGCTAGGAAGGAGCCGCACAGGAGGGTGGAGACTAACCGAGGGGACTTTCAATTCGCTTCCCTGATCCTGAACTCCGAGAAGCTGTCCAGGAAAAACCACCCGGCGCCCTACGTGAGGAGGGTGGGATGGATCCGAGAGATCCAGGCGACCATCCGGGAACACAAGAGAGAGCACGCGGTCCGCATTCTCAGATTGCTCAGAAAGGTAAATGACTGAATAGTGCAACGGGGGGGAAAAACAGTGCATGGAAAATAAATAGTTATTTAAAAAAAAAACAAACCACCCAGCAAGCAATGCCAAGAGAAGTGCACGCAAAGACTAAAGTGTAAAAAAGTGCATGCAAAATGCTGAACAAAGCAATGCAGACAAGGGGTGCTAAAATACAACAATGCTAACTAGCAAGAAAGCAATGCGGGAAAAATGCAGGGGAAAATGCTGAAAAAGCTATACACCAATGCAATAAATAAATAAAGCACTCAAAAACGAAGCAGTGCAAACTAGCAAAGAAGTCACACAGAAAGTGTAAGCAAAATTAAGCAGTAAAAAAAAAAAAGCAGTGGAAAATGCATGCAACTAATAGACCCATTTTGAAAGTAAGCAAGGCCAGTTAAGAAGTGCTTGGAGGAAAAAAAAACATTGTGCTGAAAAAGCCATGTGTCAGTGCAGGCGGGTGCATGAAAAAACAAAGAAAGGGATGCTAAAAAACAAAGCAATTCCACCCCAACATGACAGAGCAGGGAAGGGGTTAATCTTGGGAAGGGCTGTTATGAACTGGGCGTAACTGGGGCTATGGCAAGACAATAACCGTTGGTCCTGTCAGTGAGAGGAATAGGAGATGAGGAGGGGGGAGGGGTTCGGATTTTTCCTCATTTTGAAATGAATTTTTCACATGGTCCGTTTTGCGATGAGTTCAAGAGCTGCCTCCGTGAACGGCGCCTGTCGCGGCCCTTATTCACAGAGGGACGCTCCTGATTTGGAGCAGAACCCTTTCCGCTTTTCCCATTGCTGTGTTCGACCCCAAACACTCTCCCCACGGTGCTACAAGGCGGGGTCGGATTTGCCCCTGTCTGGGGTGATTTGTGCACAGCCCTCCAGTGATTGCTCAGTGGAAGGGGGTGTGTGAGGGGCTGGGCTCTTTGTGCTGCTTTAGCAGGGCGTGCTGATGCTGGGTCAGCAATCCCACTTTGGGTGTGGACGTGGGGAGAGGGAGGCAGCCTCTTTGTTCCGTACATCACCAGTGGCACGAAGGATGGCTAGAGGCCCGGGAGCGCTGAAGGCTAGACATCGAGACATGCATCTGTCACTAGCATCTTACCAAGCCTCGGTGTGGGGGAGGAGGCGAGTTTAACTAGATCCCTTAGAAAGAGGGGGTGAGTGGGAGTTAAATGACCGTAACCACTCGGGACACAACTGAATCTGTGCAGTTAGGGATTTTAGAGCCAAAAATCCATGACCCAAACTCCTCCAGGCAAGGACCTTGGAAAGCTACCTACTAATCAAGGCCATTTTATGCCAGAGTCTAACAAGAGAGTCAGCCCCCTTCCATAAATTAATCCTGCCTGTTGATTCTATCAGAATGGGCTACCGAGGAGTCTGGGTGCAGGCTCTGGATTGGAGTAGTCTATTTTTTGGGGGGTCAAGGTCCAAACGATCAAGGTAAAGTCAAGGTCCAGACTCCAGAGAAAATACAAAACCAAAGATAATGATAATAGTAAGTAAAGATTTCAGGGTCCATCCAAAACCATCTGGTGGTCCGGATTTGGCCCATGGTCTGCCTATTGACTACCCCGGATACTGAATGTCTGTTTGAGGATAACCTAGTCAGGGAAGGAGAGGTAAGCGGGTCAGTGGATCACAGGCAAACTTGTTCTTGTCTGTCTCCATTCAGGAAATAAAAGGGAATATACAGACAATGCTGTGCCAAATTGATATAAGGACACAATTATTACTGTCCTGGAACAGGTCCATCCACTCTGGTGTCCTGTCACAGACAGACAGGATCAATGCAGGCACAAGGGCCGCCCCCTGCACCTAAGTTTGTATTCTGTACCTTAGAGGGACACTTCTCCCTGACCCCAATGGGTGGACAGCTTCTGAGGACTGAAAGCCAGCCCTTACAATTTCTTATCCTAGTAGGTGTCATTCTTGTTCAGATAATTGTCTAATCCTCATTTGAAACGTGCAACATAAGGCTGATTAGTAAACTTACTTAAAGTGTAAACTCTTAGGGCGGGGGCCACCTGTCATATTTGTGCAGCACCTAGACTAATGCGTTTAGGGCTTCTATGCACTACAATATAATAATTATCCTGTAGCAGAGAGTTCCATAGATTCATTGTGTAAAGAGTATTTTTTTTCATTCTACAACATTTGCTCACATGAGTAACCTTACTCGAGGGATTACTCACATGAGTAAATAGCACTTTCACAAGCAAGAATTTGCAGAATTGGGACCTAACGTAGCTTCTTAATTTCAGTGTGTCCCCTTGCCGTAGAATTTACACTACCGCCTACCTCCTTAACATACGGGCTCAATACATTTGTCTTTGTGTTGGCATAAATACAATATTTCTGTTCCTTTACTTTAAATCATTTTGAGGATGTGTTCTACAGAAATCCTGTGGGGTGGGGGGAAGGGGCGCTTCATGCAGACAGAGGTCTAAGAGGGCATGAGAGACATCATTATTCCAAGAAGCTTGCGGGGGCGGGGGGGAAATAGGCTGCAACTTGCTTCTGAAATGCGGTGATGTGACAAGAAGGGACTTTTGTAGGCTTTGCCAGAGGCTGGAATTACAGAGTGTCATTTCCTATGGTGCTCAGAATCTTTTACCCAGACAAACATTTAAACCCCTCTCAGATCTTGAAGTCTCCAGAAGGGTTATTAGAGGGCAGCTGGGATTTTCATGTTGAGTCATCGGGCCATCTGGAGTAGAAGGTCATTTTGAAACCTTCCTTTGCACATGGCCTGACAGTTTCTTTTGGGTCCAGCTATAGGGCTGCCAATAGTCCCTTATTAGAAGGGACATCCCTTATTTCTTCATCTCTAACAAGATCAGGAGTTGCTGAGTGCTGCAAGCAGCAGCAAGAAATACTCTGGCAAACGTAGGTGAACACTGCTTAGTATTAATAAATAAATAATAATATTGGGAGGAGGGGTGGGGCGGGGGTGCTAAGAATACAGTCCCTTATTTTTGAGGTACAGTGTTGGCAACTCTATGCTAAGCCACGTGCCCCCCATCCTTCCCACTTCTGCAATTCATCTGAGAAGAGCCGGTTACTAACTAACATTTCCCTTTACCTCACTTTTTCCCCTGGTCCCTGTCTCAGGATTGCCAGTTGTTTGTGTCTTAGGGCAATAACCTACCGTAAAGGATATAGGTTCATTCTCACATACCCATGCTGTGTGGATGGACACACAGAAATTGGACATAGTAATTATCATGGCTGAGTCAAGTGGAGAGAATCCAGCCAACATTTATACCAACGACTACCTACTGCCCGGTGTGCTTTGTAATTTCATTTAGTAGAATTGTTATTGTGCCGTTCCGTGGCTAACCGTTGACAGGGCCGTGGGACAGAAATAGCATTATTGCTGTCCTAGCTTGGTCAATAGCATTGGTGGCAAAACAATTGCCTGGCCAGCAATTAACTGAAGAGAGTCTCATGAGCCTGTTAGCCGTTTAGTTTCTGCTTTGCCCTTCCAACCATTCCTCTCTTCCTGCCCTGAACGGGTGTGGCACATGGAAGCATCGGCTTCCACCTTCCTTACCTTGTATATTACAACCCTCAGCTCCAGTCTGTCACGGGACATCCCACATTATACAGACGGGCTTACATTAACAACAACAGGCACGCAAGAGCCACAGAGCGATGGGCACAGGTGGGGGTCTGGCGGCTGTTTGGAGGGAGTGAGATTCACTTGTCCACTATTACGGGGTTCAACTTCATTTCAGACCCTACATTGGAACTACAAAAACTGTCCCTGTGCTGGGCTGCAAGGAGATGGGGCGGCTCAAGGAGCCTAGCAGGGGTGCTGGAGCTGGTCATCTCAAAGGGGACAGGGCAAGGGGTGGCTGTGACCTCCCCCTCACGGGCACTGAGCAGCAGAGATGAGCCAGGGCAGAGGGAGCAGATGCCTTCCCCCCCCAGAGCCTCATGGGTAATTATTTCTCCTCCTGCTGCTGCAGTGTGCCCAGCCCTTCCTGCCTCCAGTCCAGGCTTCTGACAGCCATGCTCTAGCCCTGGATGTTTACCTGGCAGTTTTGTAATTTTATACTTTCAGGGCCAGTACGTGCAAAGGGGGGTGGGCAGTATTCCATTACCACGACACAGGCCAAGCAGGGCTTTGGGTGTCAGCACTGGGACAGCTCCATTAGCCACTGCAAGCTGCCATTTTAAAAACCAGGAGCCAGCTCCTCTGCGGGGGTCAATGCGCATGGCTCCATTGATGTCGGGGAGCTGCACCAGTCTACACCAGCAGAGGATCGGGCCCAGGTGAGCTACACGGATTGACACCAGCCAAGGATCAGGCCCACTATAATTAAGTTAATAGAACATAAAAATGTAAATGGGTCAAAACCATAGGTCTGTCCTGTCTGCTAGTCACAAACCAAACTCTTTAAAACAATATATTCGGGGGGCAAGGGGTGAGGATCGACTAACAAGTGCTTCTTGGCTGAAAACGTATAGACCAGAGGTTCTCGCGACCCCCTTCTGACAACAAAAATTACTACACGACCCCAGGAGGGGGACCGAAGCCTGAGTCCGCCCGATTCCCACTGCTCTGGGTGGGGGAGCCAAAGCCCGAGCTCCACTTCCCTGCGCAGGGTATGGATCAAAGCCAAAGCCCTAAGCCCCACCACCCAGGGCTGAAGCCCTTGGGCGTCGGCTTTGGCCCTGGGCAGTGGGGCTCGGGCTTCAGCCCCAAGCCCCAGCAGGTCTAAGCCAGCCCTGGCGACCCCATTAATGGGGTCCCGACTTACAGTTTGACAGTCTACACCAGCGGTTCTCAATCTGAAGGGACTATTTACAGCTACGTTATTTCCAAGCCTCTCCCCAGGAATGCAGATTCCTCTTTAACTGGATAGCTCCAAAGGGTGCTGCTGAACCTGCGTGTTTATTACGGCTGGAGTGTTTCCAGCCATGCCCCCCCTCCCACAGCTTTGTACTTCACACTGTATTTAGGAGGGTGAGAATAGGACTACAGAGCCTGTGCCAACTTCCCCTAAGTGTTATGGTCAAGCCAGGTGCTGGCATGATGCTCTGATGCGTTCCTAGCCCATGCCTAGGTGTCCGTATCAATAGCCCTGTGTGGCAGCTTATTCTTATGTTGTTGACCCATAAATTATATTGCTCAGTTTGCTTGGGGATATCCTACTCCTGTATGAATCATCGATGCACAGAAGATGAGCTAACATGCACTCAACTGCGTCTCTAGTGCACGTGATCTCGACTTCCTTTCTTCATTGGATTTGGAGCCAGTGACTCTTCTGTATCTTGCTCTCTGCTTGGGGAGAGGGAGTGAGGGAGGGGTGTTGCTTTTTCTCTTGCTGCTGTCTAGGGTCAAGATACACCAGTTCTCTCATGGCTCTGTCCCCCTGGGGACGTGCGTGCACACAGCTCCTTCCTTCAGGGCTGCTGATTTCACCCTGCGCTGTATTAAGCACAGACTCAGCAAAGTAACGAGAGCACATGGGACACCCATTTGCTTGCTCATGTCTCCTGGCAGCAATGCTCAGATTGAGCAGATGTCTTGTTTATTCCTTCATCTGAATCCTCCATGTCGATGGAACCAAGTCCCTCCCCCATGGGACTTCTCTCATTCCTCCCCCTTCCCTGTCAGCTCCCTGCCACTCCTGCCTTCATCCTCCTCAGAGCATGTTCTGCTGAGTGCCTCTGTTTCCTGGCCCAATTTCCTCTCTTCTCCTCAGTTTCTCATCCTTCCCGGTGCCTCATGACATCTCTATTTACCTTTGCCATACCGAGTTTCCCTTGGTTCCCATGGGGGCTTCCGCCTTCCCTCCTAGCATAGAAAAGCCTCCCAAAGCTTGGTCCTGTGGATCGTCACATGATTCATCCTGTCACCCCCACCACCACCCAGGAGACTTTTCGTTTGCAAACAGTCTCCCAGGCTCTCCTGATGTTCCTGGTTAGCGTAAGTCACAGGATACCCTGAGCCCGCAGGTGAGCTTCGGGACCATCGTCCCGACCAGGGCTTGTGCCAGGGATGCTGAGAGGAGAGAAGCAGGCTGCTGCTTCCCCGTTGATACTGCGAGAGCTCTAGGGGACAAAACTACAAATAGATTCATCACTACAGTTTTAAGGATCCCACTGGTGCTGCTTAGGTAGCCCTGTCCAGCCTCTGACTCATAGACACTCACTCCCCCAGAAAAGGCTGCGTCTGAACTAGCGGTCAGCTCTCTCAGTGCCGGTGCTCCTGCCCCATTCCTACGGGGACTCTTGCTGGGACAGGGCAGAGCTGGAGTAGCTGGGAGCTTGCCTATAGCCTCTGCTTCTGTGGGCTCCCGCAGGGAATGGAGTGACTCACCTTTCCTTGGCTAATAGAGTGAAACCTTTTCTACCCCTCCTACGATAGACAGACAATCTCCAGTCTAGACCAGTGGGTCTCAAACTTTTGTAGTGGTGACCCCTTTCACAGAGCGAGCCTCTGAGTTTGACCCCCCCTTATAAATTAAAAACACTTTTTATATATATTAACATCATTATAAATGCTGGAGGCAAAGCGGGGTTTCGGGTGGAGGCTGACAGCTCACGATCCCCCCCTTGGAATAACCTCGTGACCCCCAAGGAGTCGCAACCCCCAGTTTGAGAACCCCTGATCTAGACCAACCCAGCTCTGTCCATTCAATCTGTTTTATCCAGCCATTCATCCAGATACTTAAAGCGCCCCCATCACAATAGTGCCTGTATCCAATATATTTCTGCTCCATCATTGTTAGGCAGCTTCCTCCATTACTCAATCTGTTTTTCTTGGGCCCTAGCATGGTTGTTTTATGGCTTTCACGCTATGTTTTTTTTAAAACGTAGCAACTGTAAGTGGGCCCTGAAGAATGGAGTCTAACTGCCTGTGTTCTCTCCTAGGACCTGGGATTGGAAGGTACATGCCTCAGTGAAGTGCTCTACAAGAATGCTACTTTCCTCAACTTGGTGGACCCCATTTCCCACGACCTGCTGATGAACCTCGCTAGAGATCTGCAGTGCCCCAAAAAGGTGAAGCCCACTAATACAATGATCCCTTTGGGAGAAAAAGTTGACCCCAGGAATGAGATTATTGAACTGACCAATGCCACTCCAATCTCCGTTGGGTTTGGCTTAGGATCTGTAGTTCTCTAGAACCAGCTAACCTACTCCCTTGGAGTGACACATAAATAATCCCATAGATTAATGATGCTTTTTTTAATGACTTCTATATAAGAGTGTGTGTGTTAAGTGCAGAGAAGTCAGGAAATTCCCTCCCACAGCAATAGTAAACTCGGCCACAATGTGCATGGATGTTTGTGTACAAATGGGTGGACAAATGCAGGTGCATCTAGGAAATCCACCTGTGATTACCATGCAGGCCCTTGGCATGCATTCACTAACATGGTCTGGCCACACAAATAAGCTACATCCATGTAAAACTGGTATAACGGAGTGGAGGATCAAGCCCTCTGATTTGTGTGCCTATCCTACCACTGCATTAGTGCCAGCAGGATACTCTAGAGTTCCTTATTTAAGGAGGAGGAAAAATCAAATGACGGCACATCAGACTGAACAATGTATTGTACGGTGGGGTGGTGAGAGGCAGATGTGTGGGGCTCCAGCTATAGTTCTGCAATCTCCCAAATATCTCTGGGGCTCTGCAGATGCAGTGTTCCTGTGCGCACATGCAATCAGTCAGCCATTTAGCTAAACGCAGGTACCTCTAGATAGATACCCTGTGAGCCCTCTGTGTGCACGACTCCCGTTTAAGTCAGCCAGCTTCCTTTGCAGGAGTGGGCTCTTGGGACCCCAGGTTATTGAAAGAGCTCAGGGCCAGATTTCCAAGGGCTTAGCACCCACATATCGGACTAGATATTTAAATGGGAGCGAACCTCATTTGAAAAAGAGCCAGATTTTAAGGAGTGCTTCGCCCCCGGCGTCTCCCATGAGGACACTCGGAGACAGATCTTCAGAAGAGCCCAGCGCCAGCCGTTTAGAGCTCTTTGAAAATCGGTCCCCGAGTAGGTGGGCTGAGCTCCTTTAAAAATCTGGCCAGTAGGGCCTGTTCCTGCAGTGCGCCAGGCTGCCCCTGTGACCTGAGTGGGAGTGGAGGGCACGCAGCACTTCGCAAGGTTGGGCCTTACATTGTTAAGGAAAACCCCGTCCAGCGTGCGCGCAAGGTGCTGCTTCAGCTCAGTTAGCGGTGCTGGGTGTCACACGGCCTTCCAGGGGAGGTGGGGATAGACGGTGCTACCTTCTTCTGCTGGCCTATTGCTTAGCAGATAGATACACACAGAGTGCAATCGATGCCCCTCCACTCTGCTACACACCCTCAGTTGCCCTTGAAGTCAATGGGAGCTAAGTTGAGGAGGGGATGGGGCTCAGCACCCCTCAGGATCAGACCCCCAGGCACGTAAAGGGATAAATAGAAGCAAGGCGGGTGGCTGAGCTCTTCTTTCTGTTTCCCATATGGGTACCCGGCAGCACAAAGCTCTGGATTATAGACATTAGGCAAGTCATAGGAAGGCGGTGCACACTTTCCAGTCTCAGTTAAAATCAGATCAGGTTTCTAGTTACAAGGACACCTAAGGATCAGGAGGCAGGGTCTAAGCTGTAGGAACGGCTGCAGCAGACTGCGCTAGGCTATAAAATGAAAGCCGGCAAACACAAAGGCCTAAGGAGCTTGGAAAACACGTAACATAATATGGGACGGCGTAGGTCCCAATCCCAGCCAGCGCAGCAGCGGGTTGCAGAGACGCAAGCAGGGGCATCCTAAACCGCAGGGCTCCTGCCAGTCAGAGTGGGATTCTATGGGGAGGGCTGCAGCAGAGCAGGTGTCCACAGTGCACCCCGACCAGCTGTTTGCTGTAAAGCCACATGCTGGCATTATACGTGCCCCCTGTCCCGAGGGAGCTGGGATGCTTCAGCTGCTTCCTAGCAAAGTTACGGTGCCCAGCAGCGTGGTGCTCCAAGCACTTGCCATAAAGAACGAAATTAGCGGAATTATTGACAGCTTTACCCATAGAGTTCCGAATTACACGCGCTGCGTTGCAGTCGCACAGCTAAGGGCTGGGAAGCCAGGCAGCCATGAAGGTTTTTCAGACAAGACAGAGACATTTGGGAATCCTCACCTGCTGACAGTGTCTCAGCCTGGCCCTCTCTAAGCACTCACATCGCTTTCAGCACTGCCCGTCGTCATTCATCCCGCAGCATGTGCAAAGAAGAACTCGAGCAAGCAAATTCAGTTATTTTGGTGCCATCTTGTATCAACGGGAATCACTGTAGGGAATGACATCAAACCACTGGCTGTGGGGAACTCAGCAGGACTCTTTCCAGTGGCCCAGAGCAGAAGTCACTGCAGGAACATGGGGAGCTCATAGATACTCCAGTTCCAGCCCCTCCCAGCAGGAGGCAATGGGACAGGAGTACTGGTTGTTGAGATTGCAGTACTTGAAGGACCGACGATAAATCACAATAATAATGTGATTTAGGGATTGGGAAATATTTTATCCAGGTAATTTTAGCCTGGCTGCGTAAAACTATGGCAGTCATCCTGGAATTTCCCTGTCCATACTCAAGCGGAATGTCCCGTCCCCCCCCCCCCCCCCCCCCACACACACACACGCACGCACGTAAAAATCAAATCAATTCCATTTGTTATGCAATGTGTAACCTCCACCAGCCAGTAGTTCACCCTCTTCCCCGCCATACCTGCTGCTGAGCACTGGGCCCTGATAATCCCACAATGTTCCCATGACACTGTCACAGTTCAGAGCGACTGCACCTATATTCCCCCTCTGTGGTCCTTCCAGAGTATGCGCTTTAGACTTCCAGCTCGTAGCTGTCATCTATCTTGGGTGAAGACCCACGTCTCACTCCATCCCGTCAGGGTTTTAAGGCTGCAAAGCTCCATGGATTACACCGCAACATCCCCAGCAAGCCAGACTGTCCAAATAGGCCAGTGCCTGCACTTTGCTTTTCTCTGAGGGCTATGACCCATGTATTGCCCAAAGTTATAAGTTACTATACAGCTCCTTCCAAGCAAGCACCTTTATTTTTAAGGTAAAAGCATTGTAACAATAAAGACACACTAGAAAGTTTAGCAGAAATCACTTCAAATCAACCTGTGGCTCTGGTAGGTTTTAGTCCTTCAAACCCCACAACTGGTTACAAGTTCATCTGTCATAAATCCAGCACCGGACCAGACACTGCACAGATCAGCCATTTCTTTATACAAAGGCCTGAGCTGATCTTGGCCTTGTGTAAAAGGTAATCATCAGACAGGGACCCTCTCCTCAGGGCACAGCTTTGAAAGGCTGAGTTTTTGTATAATTGAAATGAGAAATTTGCATTCACCTCACCCTAGGAATTCCCCAAGAAATCCTCTTTCCACTTATTGTCCAAAAAGTCCAGATTTGTCTGGCACATTTGTAGTACAGTCTTTTGAATTCCCATGTCTCTCATCTGTCACATCTGCCCCCCGAGAGGTTACTTTTATGTATCATTGTGGGTCAGGAATGTATGTAATACAGTAAGATCTTCCTAAGATATTGCAGGAAATTGCCCTGTCAGACAGATGCCTCTGTGCAGGAGACAGACAGGTGGGCGGAGGTGGAAATCTTCTACTGCTTGCCCCTTCTTCTCTCTCACCCAATTCTGGTGTGGGCAGCTACTGCAAATATCCTGCAAACCTCTGCCTTGCATTCCCCATGCAGACAGTCACACTCAGGGCACCAGAGAGGGCTGCAAAGGGGTTGCATTGCAGGACCCAGAATTCCTCCTGCAGATTCCCACGGTTCATAGACCAGGGTGGTAGCCCTGCTTCTCTTGGAGAGGGGTGCAGTATGCTTTCCACTCCACACCACAGCACCTCCACAAGCCAATGCCAAGGTAGGGGGTGGGGAGAGAAACAGGGCCATGCGCCCTCCTCCCCGCCCCCCAGCTCTTTTCAGATAGCTACTGCTTGCCAGCCTCTGCACAGGTGTTCAGGGGTGGGGGTAGCTCCTTGCCCCAGGGCTGGGCAGAATCTGGTCCTCAGTGATGCTGCAGAAACCGAAGCGCTGTGATCCTCCCATTTAAAACAAACACAAAACCTGCCGAGCGCAGCTGGGAGGGTGGAGTTTGACAGGGCTAGAGTGGCTGTGCCAGGACAGGGATATGGCACAGTCCCTGTGTGCTGGGAACACTCACAGGGATCGATTCTCCACTGTCGTGCACCTTGGTCACCATTCACACCTGTACAAAGTGGGGGATAACACACTATTTAATCAGTGGGAGCATCTTACAACCACTTTGCCTTGATGTCAGCAACTCCACCACCTACCTGGCAATGGAGAATCAGGCCCCCAGAGTCTGTCTCCAGCTTCCACGGGCAGGGCCCAGTTTAATTCTTTATGGTCTTCATACCCTGGTGCTTTGCAAACAGCCTCCCTGTTCTGAGTCACTCCTAGCACAGCCAGCCTGATGGGTGCCATTTATTATTTAGTTACTACCAGATGTGCCTGATTCTCTAGAGCAGTGGTTCCCAAACTTGTTCCGCCGCTTGTCCTTCGGCCTGCGCCACTTCCCGCCACCCCCATTGGCCTGGAGCAGCGAACCGCGGCCACTGGGAGCCGCGATCGGCCGAACCTGTGGACGTGGCAGGTAAACAAACCGGCCCGGCCCGCCAGGGGCTTTCCCTGCACAAGCGGCGGAACAAGTTTGGGAACCACTGCTCTAGAGACAGGAAAATAAGGCAAGATTCTCGCTCTGAGGAGCTTGGGCCCAGATTTTTAATTTATTTAGGTGTTGCTCTGCTCAGCATGGCAAGGCCTAAGTAACTTAGGCGCCTAAGGGCTTGTCTACGCTTACAGTGCTGCAGTGGTGCAGCTGTAGCATTTAGGGAAGATGCCGTCTATGCCAACGGGAGAGCTGCTCCCATCGGCGGAGGGACTCCGCCTCCATGAGAGGCAGTAGCTATGTTGACAGGAGAAACCCTCCTGTTGACAGTGCTGTATACATGGGAGGCTAGGGAAGTATAACTAGGTTGGTCAGGGGTGTGGATTTTCCACACCCGTGAGGAACATAGTTATCCCACCATAAACTGATAGTGTAGACCAAGCCTCAGTCTCATAGAAGCCTGAGTCTCATTGACTTTCAAAGCCCTGAATCACTTCTCAAAAGGGGAGTTCGCCATCTACGTCATTTGTGCCTTGCAGACACTGAGCAGAGAAACATCCACATGCCGTTACAAATTTGGGCCTTACAATCTAATCACCATGGCGTTCCACCATGGGTATCCAGTACTCACAGAGATCATAAGCAATCCCTTTCCCTGGAGCACTCAGCCTGTCAGGATGGACCGTCTTGGGCAGGGATTCTTCACAGATTTCATTCTGAAAAGCCCTTGCTAAGAATCCCTCTCCACACGCTGCTCAAGTCTCAGAATGGTTCATCCCATCACAAAGGGCTTAGTGTGAGACTCTGTGCTCTAGGGCAGCTTCTTATACAAAAAGAAAGAATAAAACACATTCAAAAAGAGTTACATTTTGAAAGTGTCTCCACAGGGGAGCTTGGCTAATGCCTTTCCCCACCCTGGCCCCAAGTTATACTCCCTGGAACAGGTCAGGAAAACAGTTTTCTTTGAAATTTGTCATGTTTTCACAGAAAATCCCAAACACCAAAATTGTGGGGGTTTTGGGCAACCAAAACCTGAAAAAAGTTTCCCCAATTTCGGCAACAGGAAAACCAATGTTTTTCAATTTTTGGTTGTCAAAAATGGAAATTTTTTGGCTCTTCTATAAAGCCTCCAAGTTTTCAATGAAAAGGGAATTTCTCTGGTGAAAGTTTCCATTTAGTTGAAAAACCATTTTCCATCCCCCCATTGCTCTGCTCCGCCATGGATACGTGCTGTTGGATGTATTGTGCTGATTGCAGAGTTCCATTCCCACGGCCCATTCCGTGACGTCACAGCTCTGTATGTTTTCTCAGCGGGTGGTGGAGTGGAAGAATAAGTTAACACAGAGTTCTGTTTGTTGCCCTGAAACATGTTGATCATAAGCTGTTGCGGGGTTCCGTAAACGGAGACTGAGTGTGCCCATTTATAGTTTTAACTATATTGTGTAGCCAGTAGCATATGCTGTTTTTCTGGTGTGAGTAATGGCGTATGCTGTGGCATGTTCGAGATGGAGACCCTTGGAGGGCTACAGTGAATGATGTGACCGGGGAATGGGATTTTATCGTCTCCTAGTAAGACTTTAGCCTGAACTTTGTGTACGTTTTCAGGTGCAATGTTAAAGTGGGGGTGGGACAAGCCAGTGATGCAGGATGACCTGGGAGCAGGGAACTGGCTGGATTCCAGAGCTGTTCAATTCCAGATTTTCTAGCCTGTGCAGTGTTTGAAGGCGCAAATATTTTCCATGGATGGCCAGGGACGAGAAGGCTTCACGTATAGAGCTGTAGTTAAGTTGCTACGTTTCCCTCCCAGTCTGAAGTGGGCAAAATCCAACAATCCCCCCATCCCAGAGCACGCCCAGGGGTTAAAATATAAATACCCACCCCCACTCCACAGCCAGAGCAGGAACTATCTATCAGAGCGTTAAAACAGATCCCTGCTGGGCAGGAAGCCCCTGACAAGAGGGTGACTCCCAGCCCTGCTCCCCCAGGCCACGTGCTGTAGGGAACCATAGGCACCCCTGAGACACTGCAGAGAGAGTTTACAGTGGTCTCAGGCCTGACCTGAGGGGAGGAGCCACAAGCCTTCTCTCCAGATTTGAGGGTGGGGCGGGGGCGTTCCCTTTCCTAAGCCGAACTCCCAGCTCTGGAGTTCCTGTCACTAGTGCTCTTTCCCCTTCCCTTTGCTTCCCCCTTTTACATTCCTCCTTTCACTCTTCTGTTTCCCACTCCCTTTCCTCTGCCCATTACCTCACCTCCTATTGCCCCAGTCCACTGCCCCATCTTTGCTTTTACCCCTCTCTCGTTCCTGTCTCTATCTCACCTCCCCATCCCATCTGTCCTCTCGGAGGCTCTCTAAAGGTTCCGCGTTCTCCTGGTGGCCCAGGAGTGTTTCCAGGATGTGCCAGAGTCGCGGAGCAGGAGGCTGAGCTGTCCCTTTGTTTCCAGGAATACGACCCCTGGAAGTCCGCGGACAGGATCTGCAGGCAGCTGATTTACCACTTGAGCCCTCACTCCACGTGGCATAGGCACGGCATGCCCCGCAGGAAGTCCCAAGCATGGTGAGCAACTCAGCTGGGAAAGGGAAGGGGAGGTTAGGAGGGAATCTGCTCGGTCACAGCCAGCAGGGAGAGGCCTCTGTTCACTGCCATGGTGTGTGCTAGCCCAGCCCCCTCTGCACCCTCACGAGCCAAGAGAAAATCAGGTATAGCTAGGAGGTGTTAGGGTCACACTGCAGGCAGCCTTCCTCAGTTTCCCCTCCAGATTACTCAAATAAAGTTCACTTCATTTTTTTTTCCTTAGGCGAAATACACCCCTCCTGGGAGCTTATTAATACAAAATACACTGACAGTCACTTCAAACCCCAGAACAAAGTCCATTCAGAAGTGCACAGAACCCAAGATTTTTCTTCATCCTCCCAGGCCACCCTGCCTGGAGACTCTGCTACAGCTTCCAGCGCAGCTCCGTCCCTCTCCCTCCTCACTGCAACTTCCTGCTCCAATTCCCTTCAGGTGGGGCTCATCCTGTAATCATCGGCTAGAGAGCACGGAGCTAAGCCAGCCCTGGAGTAAGCCACCCTGTTACATACCCCACCCTGCACTGAAAACCTTGCCCACCCCAGGGCAACTTCTGCTTGAGAGAATTTTTCTTCTTTTCTTCCCTAATTACTGAGGTCTTCACAGCTTGCCGGACTGTTTTCCATCTGCAAACCCTCTAGCTCTCCTTCAAGTTCGCTCTTTTCCCCTCAGGGCCAGCTCCTTGGCTTCTTCCAATGCAGCCAATTTCTGTTGGCTTCTCTGCCGGAGAGGTCAGACTTTCTCTAGCCCCTCCTGCCAGCGCTGCATTGCACAGACTCAGACTTTAAGGCCAGAAGGGACCATCACAATCATCTAGTCTGACGACCTGCACAGCACAGCCACAGAACCTCACCCACCCACTCCTGTCATAGACCCATAACCTCCAGCTGAGTTACTGAAGTCCTCATATCTTGATTGAAAAGACTTCAAGTTACAGAGAATCCACCATTACTCCAGTTCACACCAGCAAGTGACCCATGCTCCAGCTGTAGAGGAGGGCAACACCCACCCCCCAGGTCTCTGCCACCCTGACCTAGGGGAAAATTCCTTCATGACCCAAAATATGGTGATCAATTAGACCCGGAGCTTGTGGGAGACCCCCACCAGCCAGACACCTGGGAAAGAATTCTCTGTAGCAACTCAGAGCCCTCCACATCTAGTGTGCCAGCTCTAGCCAATGGAGATATTTGCTAATAGTAGTCATGGATGGGCCATATGCCATTATAGCCAATCTCATCATACCACCCACTACATGAACTTATGAAGCTCAGTCTTGAAATAAGTTAAATTTTTTTTTGTCCCCACATCTCCCCTTGGAAGGCTGTACCAGACTTGACTCCTCTGATGGTTAAAAAACCTTCATCTAATTTCAAGCTTAACAACATATTTATGACCAGTTTATATCCATTTGTTCATGTGCCAACATTGGCCCTTAACTTAAATAACTCCTCTCCCTTCTTGGTGTTTATCCCTCTGATGTGTTTATAGAGGGCAATCATATCTCCCCTTAGCCTTCGTTTGGTTAGGATAAACAAGCCAAGCTCTTTGAATCCCCTCTAATAAGGTAGGTTCTCCATTCTTCTGATCATTCTAGTAGCCCTTCTCTGCACCTGTTCCATGTCTAAGAAGGATGAATTCAAACTGGAAGATCAGAATTACACACAGTATTCCAGATGAGGTCTCACCAGTGCCTTGTATAATGGTGATAGCACTTCCCTGATGCATCCTAGGATTGCAGCCATGAAAAAGGCTAATGCATCACATTGGCGGCTCACATCCTGTGACTGACCAATACCCCGGCCTTTCTCCTCACCTCTTGTTTCCAACTGATATGTCTCCAGCTTAAAGCAAAAATGCTTGTTGTTAGTCTCTAAATGTATGACCTTACACTTTGCACTATTACATTTCATCCCATTTCTATTACTCCAGTTTTCAAGGTCATCTAAATCTTCATGCATGATGTTCTGGTCCTCCTCCGTATCGGCAATACCTCTCAATTTTGTGTCATCCGTACATTTTATTAGCTCACACACTTTGTGCATCAAGGTCACTAATGAAAGTTTTAAATCAGATTGGTCCCAAGACCGATCCTTGAGGAACTCCACTAGTAAGCGCCCTCCAACCTGACAGTTCAACCTTTCAGTATGACCCACTGTTGTCTCCCCTTTAACCTGTTCCTTACCCACCTTTCAAGGCTCATATTAATCCCCCATTGTCTCTAATTTAACTAATAATATCCCATGCGGAACTGTATTAAATGCCTTACAGAAATCCAGGTAAATTAGATCTACTGCGTTTCCTTTGTCTAGAAATGCAGTTATCTTCTCAAAGAAAGATCAGCTTGGTTTGGCACGTTCTACCTTTGGTAAAACCATGTTGTATTTTATCACAATTACTATTTACCGCTATGTCCTTAACTATTTGCTCTTTCAGAGTTTGTTCCTGGACCTTGCATACAACTGAGGTCAAACTAACAGGCCTGTAGTTTCCTAGCTCACTTCCCTCCCTCCCCCTTCGTAAATATAGGCACTATATTTACAAGTCTCCAACCATAGGCCATGACCCCGGAGTTTACAGACGCCTTAAAAATCCTTGCTATTGAACCTGCAGTTTCATTGTAAGAGGTGCTGCCCTGGCTGCAATGTCCACTTTCCCTGCAGCCTCAGTGTTGGCCCCCTCTCCTGAACACAACTCTGCCATTCTGTGACCACCCCACATTTGGGTCATGTTTCCCCAACAGCCAACTGGGGCTTTGTTTCCTTCCTCCGCTCAGTCACAGTAGGGATCGCTGTGGCCAGCACTTCCTCACTTGTTTCCCTCACCTCCAGCAGCCAGGGCCAACACCCTTCTGCAAACACACAGACTGTTCCTCTTTGACTCGCCCTCTCAGTTTGCAGGGCTTCTCCCTCCCCACAGACCTCAATATTCAAGGGGCAGGCCCTCTTAACGTGCCTGGCCTTTCCACTCTAAAACACTTGGGTGGACCCTTACTCCAGGTCCCTGCCCTCCCAGGCATCTGGGCCCCAAGCCCCACCATGTGTAAATTCTGCTGCATGGCTCACTGTGCCTTCTGCTCCCGCTGAGGAACTGCCTGCATCCATTGCTGCTGGTCTGCCAACAAACGACTTCTTCCATTCAACTTGTCCCACACCTTCACTTTCTCTCCTTGATGGGAGGGGCCCTGGAGGATCCTGCTGGCTACACTAGTTTTAACCAGGCTGGTTGCCTTGTATGCATCCCCTCATGGCTTAGGGTCACATGAGAGGCAGTCTGCCTCAGTTTCCCCGCTTGGGCTGTTCAAATAAACACCTGGTTTTTTCAAATAAACTTACAGTTTTTTCTTGGTCAAGAGAGACCCCTCTTTGGGGACTAGACTTATTAATATCAAATAAACTGTAAATAAAACCCCAAGCCAAAGGCCATTCACAAGTCCACACCACCCAAGGTTTTTCTTCCTACCATATGGCTGCACTGAACAAAATGGGGGAAGTGTCAGCTTCTATTGAATCAAGTTCGAAGGCAGATCCCAGGGCAGCTGGGAAAGATCAGGGCAGGGAAAGCACAATCAGGGATGAGCTCTCCTCTTGCCTTCCCCGTCCTCTGCCCTCTTTGGCTGCTGGTTGTCATGGAGCAGACGCAGAACGCCCCGTTCTCTTCTGAAATGCGATTTCCGCTTTCTGGCAGCAAGTCAGATGGGCCCGGAAGATCATTAACAAGCCCTGCCATGGAGAGAACTGGGAGCATCTGCCAGGTATTAATTATGTTTGGGCTGTTATGGAAATATAGTTATGTGGGGGGAGGGGAAATGAAATGGAGGTTGCCACATTCCAGGGGGTCCATGCACCAGCCTTTCATCTCCAGGAGAAAACCAACGGGGCGGAATGGAACCAGGTACAGTCCTGTCCTCAAACACTCCAAACTGCCCAGTAAATCACACACTGAACTACCAGGAAATCCAAAGGTAACGGGGAAGTATCTTTTTAGACCATTTCAGTACAGCAAGGCTGGGAGTGTTTAATCCTCCTTTGTATGGCTCAGACTTCTACCTCGCAGGAACAGTGAGACGTTACCCAGGCTATCAAGCATGCCGTTGTAAAACCCAGTGAAATACTTATGCTAACACACTATGTTAGTAAAGTACCTCTGTCATGCAAGGAGCGTCGGAGCTTTACGTTTCTCAGTCTGGACTTCATCTTCCTTAAGGACCAAATCCTGCTCCTAGTGAAGTCAAAGGCAAAGCTCCCATTGACTCCCGTAGGAGCCCCATGTTGTGACATAAAGCACACTCAGCTGGTCAAATATGAGCTGTAGCTATGAGTAGGGTCCTACCAAATTCATGGCCATGAAAAACATGTCACGGACTGTGAAATCTGGTCTTTTGTGTGCCTTTACCCTGTACTACACAGATTTCACGGGGGAGACCAGTGTTTCTCAAAGTGGGAGTCCTGACCCAAAAGAGAGTTTCAGGGGGGTCACAGTTATCTTAGGGCGGGTCGGGGCAGCTGAAGAGCGACGGCTGTTGGCCAGGCGCCCAGCTCTGAAGGCAGCGCCCCGCCAGCAGCAGCGCAAAAGGGTGGCAATACCAGGCCATGCAGCCCTTACTGTTGCCTGCAGAGCCGGGTGGCCGGAAAGTGGCGGCTGCTGACCAAGGGCCCAGCTCTGCAGGCAGCAGCACAGACGTCAGGGTGGCAATCCCATACCAGGCCATTCTTCTTTCTGTGCTGCTGCTGGCGGCGGCTCCGCCTTCAGAGCTGGGATCCCGGCCAGCAGCTGCCGCTCTCCAGCTGCCCAGCTCTGAAGGCAGCGCTGTCGCCGGCAGCAGCACAGAAGTAAGGGTAGCAGTACCACCCCCACCCCCTCTAATAACCTAGTGACCCCCCACAACTCCTTTTGGGGCAGCACCCCTACGAATACAGCACCCTGAAATTTCAGAGTGAAATTGCTGAAATCATGACGTTTACAATTTAAAAAATCTTATGACTGTGAAATTGACCAAAATGGACCGTGAATTTGGTAGGCCCTATCCATGAGCCAACGTGCTGTGGGCCATACAATGGATGGACACAGTGCTCTGCTCTGTGGGGTAAATGCCTTCTCTTCTAAGGCATTGCTGTGAAATCCTGCATAGCCATAGGTGCTAAAGTAGATAATTAAATGCAATGGCACTGCTCTGTCATCTAGAGGTCAGCTAACGGACAGTGCTTGTAATGCGCTAGCTGACCCTGAGTCAGTGGGCGTGGTCTGCGCACAGAGCAGCACTCGGGAGCAGGGCCCATGGCTTTACCTGTTGCGCTCCCCCAGCCAGCGGCATAGTAAATAGAGAAACACAGAAGCGGAGTGCTCACTTCAGTCCAAAGGCCTCTCAGCAGCAGCTGATATCTGTATGACACCATGGGGGATGCCCCGCCCATTCTTCATGTCATGTGTCACATCTTGGTTATGTGCTTGGTGAAGCAGTTATGGAGACTGCTGGGTGAAGGTCTCCACCTCCCACTCCAGTGGGACATAGACATTTGCTGCGGCGAGTGGCAGCCTGCCCGACTCAGGGAATGGTTAGCAGCACATGGGCCTGTGCCGTTTCACCCAGCTGAGAGAGTAGCCATGACATGTGATCCTGCCCATCTCTTGTTTAGCCAGGTTTGCTTCACTGCAAGGTAACAGCCTTAATGCTGCTTTCACTCATGCGGGTGTAAATCAGGAGTAATTCCACTTCCATCAGTGGCATGGCAGTGGTGTATAGCTGGTATATGGGAGGTCAGATCCAGGCCCAATAAGTGTTCCAATTATTATTATTATGCTTTTAGTAGATGAAGAATATCAGGGGTCACACTGGGGGTGGTGGTCCTCTTCCAGGGTCCACCCCCCACCCATGACATCAGTTTGAGTTCCAACTCACAACAGCTGGTGTAGAGCTTTGTAACATGAGTGTCCCTCTGCTTTCTTCCATGCCTTAATCCGCAGTGAAATCGTTACCACTGTTCACATTTGAATTGTCATCATTAGGCTTCAGAGCGGCAAAATCCTAGCAATGTCATGGGATTGTTCATACGTCTCCCAGACCTATTGTCTGGTTCACACTTCCCCCCGACTTCCAGAAAGCACTGCATCAGTTTACATCGGAGTCACCTTTGGAAGGTGTCTCTCTGCCACCATGAGCGTTAGAGCCTTTGGAAGGTTGCTGCTGTTTTTAACGGAAAGCTTAGATTCTGCGGCACTAGATTCCACCACCAGGGAAAAGCCCGGCCTTACCGAACCACAACGCGACAGCTCAGCTCAACCGCCGAAGAATGGGACGTGCTATAACCCAGTACAAATCCCTCCATAGCAACGTGTTTGTACAGCCTATGTTACCACTAGCACTGAGTGCGAGTAATATATTCAGGGGCATTGCGTAACGCTAGCTTCAGTTGGTGGTTAAATGGAAAGTTCTGGTAAGAAGAGCAATAGATCAAGAAATTATTTTTCTCCCGGAGGTTTGTACCGGGGGATGTTGGGTGATAAGAGCACCGCCGAGAGAGCAGTTGGACAGATGTGGAATTTTCTCACGTTATTCATGACTGGTTTCAGAGGTTTCAAGGCGTCGTTAATTTAGAAGCACCAAGCAGTCTGGGTTAGGAGGGGTGTGGGGCTGGAACAGCCACCTGCACGGATATTCCAGTGCTCTTCCCCCAGTGCGTCTCCAATAGGCGAGGTGCTCCAGCTCAGGAGAGCACTGCACTGGCAGCACTTGGCAGGAACCGCAGCCCGATGTGCATGGGCAGAGCTGAATGGGAGCCCAGGAATGTAAGAGAGAAGCTGAAAGTTAAGGTTGAGCTGCCTTGGCAGAGCTGTGCAAGGGAAGCTTGTGTAGCAGCCATCTGCTTGATTCCCAGCTCTGGACGGCTCTGGCTGTGTCTTGCTTTCAGGAATGTGAAGGACTAAATTCATCCATAAAATAAGCAAGTGACAAGGCAGGGAGTGGTGCATGCCAGTAAGAATTTGCACTTGCAGAATGGGTAATTGTGGACACACGGGTATTTGCACGCACACTTTCTGGTTCTGCAAGTGCAGATGCATTTTTGCAGATGTGGCTGTTTGCTTTTGCATGTGCACAACTGCGCAGTGCATCAGTATTTGAAAATGCAGCCTGGCTCCTTCCTGTTGGTTATTGTACCTTGAGCACCCGCTAGAGGAATCTTCATGCTGAACCACTTCTGCTAAACCAGCGTCGGATGGAGAATTGACTGTCCCTTCTGGATACATCTCACTCTTTCTCTGTAATCATTCTGCAGTGCCCAGATGCTGCAGTATTAGAAGCCCTTTAGAAAGAGAAAGAGAGAGAGAGAGATTCTGGAAGGGGGCGGCAAGAAAACAGCTCATAGGGGCTTTAGATCTTTGTGTTTTTCCAAGAGCATCATTCAGTGCGCTGGATGACAGTTCTGGCTGATCACAATAATTTGTAACACTTACACAGTGCTATGTGAATATTAACTAAAGCATCCTCACTACATCCCTCTGCAGCAGGGAAAAGAATGATCAGTATCCCTCTTTTATAGATAGGGAATTGAAGTCAGTTTTCCAAAGCCACCCAGCCATTCGGTGGCAGAGGCAGGATGGGAATACAGGCCTTCCTGACGCCCATGGGCCCGGACGTTAGCCAGCCCAAAGCAAAGTGGAGAGGGGCTGATGGGAAGAGGCAGCATTTGCTGCTTGAGGGCAGGGGTTGACCCTCCACCTTAAAGTACAGAAGAGTCCCAAATTCCAGGTGCCCCCTGTGACTCGGACACAAGGCTTGGGGGAATCTCGCCTGTGAACACTGACACCCGGGATCACTAGAGTCTCACACAAAATGCACCAGGGAAAGCATTTACTGGGCGGGTTGAGAGGGGCTGTGGCTAGTGGCAGGTTACGTTCATTGTGCTCCTGACAAAATACCCTGGCAGGGATCAACAGACAATAGGGCCGGCTCTAACTTTTTTGCTGCCCCAAGCAGCAAAAAAAAGTGCCGAGCGCCGCACCGCACCACCCCCCGCCAGCGCCGCCCCCCTGCTGAGCGCCGTGCCGCCGGAGCCTGCCCCCCCAGCCGATCGCCGCCGGAACACCCACCCCCCCAGTGCCACGCCCCCCGCCGCCCCCCCGCTGAGCACCATGCCGCCTGAACCCCGCCCCGAGTGCCACGCCTCCGGAGCCCGCCCACCCCCCGCGGAATGCCGCACCACGCTCCCCCCGCCGCCCCTTACCAGGTGCCGCCCCAAGCATGTGCTTGGTTGCCTGGTGCCTGGAGCCGGCCCTGACAGACAAAGACAAGTTTCAAAAATGGCCAGGAGGGCAAAGAAAGCGGGGGAGTAGCCGGAGGGCCAGTTGTTAAAGGTGGGGAGTGGGGTGCCAGGCGAAAGAGGGAATGGGACTCAGGGAATTGCATCCTCAAAGCTCTTACGTGATCAAGGATCCATGCAGCGTCCTTGTGCGGTCAGTGTCCTTATCCCCCGGGGAGACTTGGACAATGAGGGGAAGGGACTTGCCCTAGGTCATAGAGCGAGTTGGTGGCAGAGCCAGGAGGAGGAATGGTCCTGGCTCACAGATCACGCCTCTCTCAGTCGGTGAGGGCAGAGAAAAGCCAGGGAGAGCCAAGGGGGAAAGGTTCAGGGCTGGGGCATTGGCTACTGCCAAACCCCAGGCAGTACCAAAGGCGCGATGCGGGGCGGGAAGGTAGGGCAGAAGTCCACCTTTGTGCTCCCCAGCCTCATCCTGCGGCCAGGATCACACGGCTCTCCCCAGGGCCGGGTAGAGCAGCTGGAAGAGTAATTGCTTGATGGAATCAGGCTGGGCGTTGGGCTGGAAATGGGGCCAAGGTGGATGGTGAGGGCTAAATGCTGCCTCTTCTCGTGCGCCGATAGCGAGCTGGGGAAAGCAGGGCCCAGCCGCGGAAGAGACGCTTACGCCAGCCCGCGAGGCTGCATTTGGGTTAGTTATGCTCATTTTCATATCCTTGTGGTGCCTGGCCTATGCAGCTACAGAACTGCCCACGGGGCAGCGCCTGGGAACCCAGGGAGGCAGATTATGCTAACGAGGCGACTGAAAAGGGCCCGTCCTTCTCTTGAACCATGCCTGGAATCAGAGGCGTAGTTCATATGGGTCTTTGGTTGGGCTCTGCATGCAGAGGAGCTGCCAAAACCAGGCGCTTCGCAGCTAATTAGCCTGTGGCAGCGGCTCCCGTTACCAAGGGCGGCTGTGTGCTGACGGGAGGCAGCAGCACAGGGAAATATTGTGAAATGTTTACGCTGTGGATGCAGGGGACAAAAACATAAAAGGCAAAAAGGGAGCAGGCTGGTAATTAGCCAGGCAGCGGGGGCCTCTGGCAGCTGAAATCACAGCTGGCAGGGGCTGCGCCGGGAGCTGGGACTGGCTCAGCAGGACAAAGGGATTGAGAAGCCCAAGCAGCGTATGGATTCGGAGGTGGGGTGTGTGGTGAGACCTGGCTTCTGTCAACAGTCTCTGTCCATCTGGGAAAGCTGAGGAGGGATGGGCATGGCCTATGTCACTCAGCAATGCAGCCCATGCGTCAGTTAGGGAGCCACATGAAATCCTATGCAGACCCCCCTTAGCAGAAATGCTGGTGTCCCCGACACTGGTCAGGTGGGCTGAAACTGCATGCTGGGGCCTGCCTTCTCCACTGGCCACCTCTCAGGCTGCAGCGTGCTCCAGTTTATACGGAACTGGGGTGAGCATCAGGCTTCTGGCAAGCTACCAGGGCAGCCCTCAGCCAGGCAAAGTCAGCGCCAACAAAACAAGCCCTTCTGAGCCCTTGCAGCTGTGGGAAAGGGCTTCTCTGTAATCCTCACATTGTGACAGTGCAGCTGAGCCGCTATGGCATTGCACGGTGCCTGCCAAAGCGTGCAGCTGACGAGAAAGGAGAGTTGAGCAGGGGCCAGGGTGGGAATCAGCGCTGATGGAAAGGAGCCAAGCCAATCTCATAGACCCAAAGCGTGGCGAGGCTGAGGGGAAGTGGGCCGGGTCCCAGAGACAGGGTTCTGCTGATTCCTGGTAGACAAGACTTAATTACTTGTTGGCTGATTCTTTCATCGACAGCTGCGAAGCTTCCGGCATTAGTTAAGCACCAGTTTCCAGGAAGCTGGAGCGCTGACTGAGGCAGTGTGCAGAGAGGCTGTTTGTTATCCAGGGGGAGGAAGGGGGAATGCAGATGGGCTGAAGCCTGTCTCTTGTAGCATTCTTTCCACCGCAACTGGCTGCCTCCCCCAGAGCACATCGATGCCCAGGAGCCGGCACGCCCAGCGTGCTGCTTCGTCCCCTATTGGCCAGTGTGCCGTTTTCCTGTCCGAGGGGAAGGCAACATACATTGCAGGGAGGATGTTTACACTTGGTCCTGGGGTTTCCTGGGTTCCTAAGGCATCAAGCCAGGTGCCTGGGGCGATAGGAGTTTCAAACAGCCAGGTTTGCAGTGCTGCGGGCGGGACAGGGCCCAGGGAGACGTCTGGGAAACGCAAGCTGAAGAGCGAGCTCAGCACCAGTAGTCAAGTCACCCCTCAACCTTCGGTTTGTCAAGCTAAATTGATTGAGCTCCTTGACGCGACATGATTAGAAAACCTGCCTTGTAGTGGTAATCATTCTCCTGATTCTTCTCTGAGCCCTCTCCAGTTTATTAGCATCCTTCTTGAAGTGTGGGCATCACGCCTGGACACAGTATTCCAGCAGCAGTCGCACCAGTGCCCAATACAGAGGTTGTGGGGTGGGAGGTGGCTGTGGACCAGCAGCCCCCATTAATGGAACAATATGAAGGGCCTGGTCCCCTTGAAGCCATGGCAGAACCGCCCCTGATTTCAGTGGGAGCAAGTTTGGGCCTTCCCAGGGAGAGAGACCCCAGGGATTGTGGGATGGGCTTTGCCAGGGTTCTGAATGGGGTCCTGGGGAGAGCCAGGCCACTCACAGTGGAGAAGAGACATATAAGGGCACAGTGGCTTGGATGATGCTTGTCAGACTGGCAAGCGTGTTGCCATCTCTACCCAGGCCCACTCTCGGCCACTGAGGGCAGAAGGCATTTTGATTTCTCCTGCCCAGGCAGCTGATCATTCTTGCCTTTGTTCCTTGCTCAGGGAAGTGTGACTTTTCTCTGCAAGATTTTGGGAGCCGTGCCAGGGTCATGTAACCCAGGCCTAGGCACAGGGGAGGGATTGCTGGGGGAGCAGGGTGGCCAATAGGCGCACAGTTCCAGCAGTCTTTGCCCCCAAGGGAGCCGCTCCACAGCTGGGAAAGGAGGGAGGGCGAATTTTTTCACACCCAGCCTGCTGCAGAGATCACAAGCGTGTGCTCCATCTCTGTATTAATGGGGCAGATCCTCCGCTGGTGCGAAGCGGCCTATTGACTTCACTCGAGGTCGGTCGATCGACGCCAGCGAAGGACCTGGCCTACCATTGCCAAAGCGCTGTGCTGTGGGAATGGAAAGCGTGGTGATTATGCACCTGTTCTGTCTCACAAAAAGCTTTCAGGGGTTGCAATTTTCAGGCCATTGTTACTAAGAAGTTAGGAGATAATAGAGGCCCCATTTTCTGGGAATAACCTGGTATTTTTCTCTTCGGCTGCACAAGGAGAGAAGCATTCCGGGCTCGGTCTGGGCATTACGATGCAAAGCCCGAGGTGACCGCAGGGCTGTGGCTGGGCTCCGACGCACCCTCTGCGTTACAGCAGGGGTGTCAGGATTGTACTCTCCAGAAATCACAGCAAGGGAGGGTGCATGAGCAAAACTGGAGCCAAGCCCAGAACCGACTGGTGGAAACCAGCTTTTTGCCATTGTTTCTCAGGACGGGGCAGGTGGGGAAGAGACACCTGTGAGCAGGTCACTCTGTGCTCCTCACGGTCAAGGAGTTCCAGGTCTGGCCCTGGGAGAGAGAGCTCCGGGCCTGGCACGTAGCCAAGCACCTGTTAAAACAGCTGGGTATGGTGAGAGCTGTGTCAGCAGCAGCTCACGCACACGCCTCTAGCTGCAACTTCCACAGCATCGTTTAAAGCAAACAAGGAGACTCCAACACAGAAAAAGGGGTGGGGGGAGGGAGCGGATGCTTCTTTGAAGCCTCTGAAATCCAGAGGGAATGAAGCAAGGAAACTCAGCGCCACCGTGAAAGACGCAGGCAGGCACTGCGGGCGAGAGAAGGAGACTCACGCAGACGGGGAAGAGCCGTAGGCTGGGAGGGACTGAGGGAGGATGGCTTAAGTGAATTCAGCCAGCAGCAGCCCTGGCTGGAGAGTCAATTCTGGGAAGATAATGTGTCTGCTTGCTAAGGCCTCCTCTGGGTCCTGGCTTGTTGCTGGGGCGAGACAGAAGGTACCTGCTCCAGTCAGAGTGAGATCCGTGACTTATTGCTGCAGTTTGCACCGAGGGAGTCACTGGGGTTGTAACGGATGTCTGATGCACGACTCTGTGCAAGAGGGGAAGGGGAAGCCTGGCCCGTCCGAGCTCCTCACAGAATATCCAGTTCTTAAATTATACCCTCTTCCTCTGCCCTCACTGACCCCCATGTTACACCACTGGAGCCACTCACAATTTACACCAGAGAATCAAGCCCCATCAATCATGTTATCACTTCTGTCCAGCCCAGTGTACATGGTGCCTCTCCCCATCCAACCCATTGAGCCTGGGAACTGCGCTCTTCCCATGCGACCCGATAATCCAGCACGTCCAAGAGATATTTCCCTCCGGTTTGGCCCCGGTGCATCCCCCGCCCCGACAGCTCAGTGTGCCTGGCTCTAGCCTGCGTCTGATGATCAGTTCGGGCAAACATTTAAATCTGCCACTCAGCCAAATGCCCAGCATTGCTGTAGGACGTATAGAACATCAATAAATGCCTCATCCTCCTCTGTGTTTGAGATCTTACACAGATCAGTTCCTCTGCGTGGGAAGAGCATTTTCCTACCATTGCCAGTGTTATACGGCATTGTCAGTGACGGA
Source organism: Chrysemys picta bellii (assembly GCF_011386835.1). NCBI lineage: Eukaryota > Metazoa > Chordata > Testudines > Emydidae > Chrysemys > Chrysemys picta. The sequence continues at coordinate 13,239,269 of NC_088805.1, read as the reverse complement.
CTAAACAACTGTGATTCTGTCAGGAGAGCTGTAAAACCAGGGTTGCACCCACTGGGGGGGGGAGGGGGGATTAAATCTCACCTGGCAGTTTTCAGCAGAGTAGGAGGTTTACCCCAGGGACCTGGCCAAACCCCAATGCGGAGGATTACGCACTGCCCATCTGAATTCCTACCATTAGTTCAATGGCAGCTGCATTTCCATAAAAGGGCCCTGCAATTTGTGCTCCTGATTCTTCATGGCCTGGTACCTCGTAGTCATTGATCCTGTACGAAGCGGGTGTCACATACCCGCACTGGGGCAAGCAAGCAGAGCGCTGTGATCTGGTAGGTGTGACACCCTCTTTGCACAAGTGCAAATGAGGCCACAAGTCACCGTCAGGCCACGGAGTAGTGTGTGTGTGTGTGTGTGTGTGTGTGTGTGTGTGTGTGTGTGTGTGTGATATCTATGGGAGTAGACACACAGTCAGCCCTCATCCATTCCCTCCGCAAACCTACTGCACAACCAAGGGAGTGGCACAGCATGTAACCAAGGCCACACAATATAGTGCGTAAGGCACTTTGGGATCTTTCAGGCTGAGCGGCGCCACTTGAATGTAAGAGGATTATTATTACTGAGTCAGCACAGCAGGCGTTTGACATTTCAGATCACAGCTTTCCGTACTAGGCCTTAGTGGAGGAGAGTTTCCCAGGCAAGTGCACAGTCATTTAAAACTAGACCAGCCAAACACGAGTAAGTGTCGAGTAGGGACTAATTCTTCATGGGCCGGGAGACGGATGGGGCGTCCTGGCAGGCCTTTTCCTGCTCATATTTCTGTGATGCATCAGAGTATCCCAGAGTCCCGTGTGCCCTTTGGGTGTTACGTAGCCATTAATGCACATTTATATACATCTGCTCAGGGGGATTGTTATAGTCTGAAGCCCATGGGATAACAGCATGGACTATGGAGCAGGGCTATAGAGCTGGTGTGACAGCCTAAGGATTACTGCTAGCTCCAAGAACACTGTGGCAGTCCTGCCTCCTGCGGGTTGCATTTCTCTGCATCCCCATTGCGTCCTCTGAACAGCTTTGCAATGAGGTGGGCATGGGCTCTGAGAACAGGCTTGCAGAGGGGCGGCGCTAGAAATGGTTTGCTTATTCTTAGGCCCCCAATTCAGCAAGGTGCCTATGAAGCATGCAAATAGTTCCGTTGACTTCAGCGGGGCTACTCGTGTGCTCCAAGTTAGATTCATCGGGGCCCTGCAGTGGGGAAATTGCTCCACAGCAGGTGACTCCAAGGACAGCCCTGAGGCTTGGGAGCCCTTTGCACTTGATTAGGGACCCAGCAAACCCACAGACGCAGAGCAGTGCAGACCTGTCCATTTGTTAAGGGTTGTCGCCACGGTTATGTCTAATGTGCTTTTGTAAAGCAGAATCCGAGATGCAAGTCACTTTAGAACCTGATTATTGGACATCCTCTCCCCCAGCCAGAACCCTCCCCATCATCCCCACGGAGCTGTGTGCAGTGGCCCAGCAAGCCTGTGGCTAGGACTGGCCAAGAGGAAATGCATGAGAGCAAGATATTTAGTAAGGGAAGTTCTGTCCAAGGCAATGTTACTTGGGTTCAATTTCCAAGCTCCCTCCCCTCCCTGTGTCCATATTTCTAACGAGCTCCCTCTCCTTAGCCTGAAGACCAGCCTGCAGAAGAAGCTGAGCCAGGACTCCATGGATTTATCAGGGATTCCCCTGACCATGCGGGATGTCCACCGCATGGCCTATTACCTACAGAACAACGGGAACAACCTCACTGCGGTGGACCTGAGCTTTACCGAGATGACCGACGACATGGTGCGCCTGCTCCTGCCCTTCTTCTGGGCGCTGCCCAATCTCACTCACCTTTCCCTCAACGGCAACCGGCTGACCCGAGCCACCACGAAGGAGCTGACGGACACCATGAAGGACATGAACAAGTTCCCGTGCTTGGCCTGGATAGACCTCGGCAACAATGTGGACGTCTCCTCCATGCCACAGCCTTTGCTGGTGGGCCTGCGCAAGCGCCTCAGCCAGCAGACAACGCTGCCCACCATCTACGAGTCCCTCGACTGCGACGCCGAGCTGTCCGGTGGACACGAGGCCAGCTGCCAGGAGGAGGAGGGGTGTGTGGCTGAAGACAAGGACACCCCATGTGACTTCCCCCAACAGTGCTGCGAAAGGTGATTCAGCAGCAGACCTTAGCTGTCGGACTGATGCCGTGGCAAGGAGAGCTCGGAGTACAAACGCAATGCAGAAGGCCAGCTTCACCGGCTTCCTTTGGCACTTCTCTTGCCTTCACTGACATCCCAGACTTGCCGTGTTCTCAGTGAAAGCCTGCCTCTCCCCCGCCCCCCACTGCCAAACCTATCACCCCCATTCCAAACAGGAAGCAGATACTCACAGCGAACCTGGCCTCGTCAGAGCAGGATCTCATTGGAAGATGGGAACTGAGCTGTAGGACTCGGCATATTCCCCAGAGGCTATTGAGGGGCGTGGTGGGGGAGGAAAAACCTAAACAAAAAGCAACATCTCCTCCTAGGTTATTTCCTTTCTTCCTTTTCTTCCTTGTCCTGTCATTGTTGGGGCCTGAGACCTGAAGTTGTGAGGTGGGAGCTGCCCCAAGGGTCGAGGGTCTGTCGGGCTTTGTTGAATGCATCAGAGACTGGAGTCAGAGCCCAGCAGAGCGTGTCTTCCCCTTGAGCCTGGCTCAATATGTTTTTTTCATTGTGTGATTTGTATTAATGTCCAAACAAAGGGAATTGCAATCAGAGGCCCAACAGAGTGTGCAGGCCGGGGAGGACACGTGACATGGAATTGCAGTGTCAGGATATTTAGGGGCAGGGTATGTGTGTGCATTGGTGGAAGTGTGGTGGGGGTGTTGATTGGGAGGGGCGGGGGACAAGGGGAGGGAATAGCCATTCCTTGTGGATTAACATGATCAGTTTTACAAACTCTGCTTTGTACAAAACCAACAAATCAAAACTAAAAGACAGGAGTGGGGGGAGGGGAGAAGCTCACGGAAAAGTCCATTATGGTGGGGGCTAGGGGGCGAGATGTGGCAAAGCCGCTTGGCCCGGCCCAAACTGCAGCAGAACTTTGGGTTGCTCCTTGTTAGACATGCCGTGCATCTGACCATCTGTAGCCAGGGTTCCTAATATTATAGATATGATGGGAACGGTCGAGTCACCATTACTAACACCATCCTGGAAACCCAACTAGCGATGCAAGATTCCCAGTGTTTTCCACGTTGCCATGCTGTATGTGAACACAATAAATGGTTCTCTTGGACATGAAAGTAAAGCACGAACGCCACGTGTGAGCATCTGGGTTATTTGTGCCTCTAGCTAGCAGTGCGCTGGCTGCAAAATATAGCCCGCTGGTCCTGGCACAATACCCAGGCAGCCCAGGAGAGGCCCTGGTGGGCACTGCTTACATGAACAGCACCAGTGCAATTCTCTTAGCACACTGCAGCACTTTGGTTCATACTATGGGAGAACCCAGGTGCCCTAATCAGGACTAGGGCCCCATTGTGCAAGATGCCAGTCTCTTGTCTATGGTTCAGACAACACCACCTCTGTTAACATCATGGAACTAATCTACAAGCTCATCTTTCATAGACCTTGAATGGCCTTTCAGCTTGTGTATGCCAGTTTACTTTAACTCAGCATCATTTGTGGGTCAACCAATTTTCTCATAAACCTCAAAAGTAGTCATAGGCATCCAAGTGTAGGGACTTAATGCCCATCACCCAGAAGGGTAACCAGAATCTAATGATCTCTTGGATTTTGTACCTATGTCCTTAAAGCAGGCTAAGGGGAGTCTATCAGGGCTGTTGATACCAGCTCGTTTGGCTGCCTGCATAGAATCAGCATTCTGGACCACATCAATTATCCACTTATTCCAATTCCTCTCTCCCAGAAGTGGCCACTTAAAGTTCCAGGAGAAGGTGCGTAAAATCCTCTAATGCACCTCACCGTGCAATGCTGTGCCAGAGGGGAAATGTCCTCCTGATCCTAATTTGGTCTTATATTATGAACCAGGAGATCCATGGCGGCAGCGGCAGGCCCAGTACTTCTAGATACTCACACCTCAGTATGGGATTTGTCAGAGCGATGTTCGCTCATAGACATGCCCTTGGTTGCTCAGTCAGAGAAATCTGGTGTCTGCCTGTGGCGATCTGGCTGGCCAGCCTGCATACAGGTGAGAGCAAAATAGAGAGGGAGCTAATGGCCCAGTAAAGATAAAGGCCAAATCTTTAGGGGGCTCTGGGGCCCACAAGCTGCTCAGACCCACTTCCTTCTTGTGGGCAGGCTACATTTTATTCCAAACCCATCCACCAACACCAACACCCATCCAGTGCCACATCACAGCTCTAACCTCTACAGCTCCTCTTTGCTAGGGCCCGCAGAGGAAAGGCACTTGGGCAGGCACAGCTCCTGTTCACTCTTCATTCCAGCTCACCTAGCCCTGTCCTCTTCCTCTGTAACACCTCCCTCCAGGCAGGCTGGTCAGTTGAGGGCTAATTAGTTCCTTACCTCCCCAGCCTCTCCCGATTAGCTAATTATTCCATCAGCCATTAGGGGGAACTAATGGAGGCAACAGTGATCTGAGTGCTGGCCCAGCTGTCAGATCTCTGCACTCTGTCACACCCACGCAGAGGGTGACTCACTCACAGCAGAGGCTGGTGTCTTCTGGAAGGTAAGCAGACAGACAGACTCCACCCAGGTTATCCCTTGGCTATGTAACCCAGAGGCACCCCCTGTGGGATGGAGCACACTGGGCAAATGCCTGAGCTCTGTTATGCCAGTGTAGCCTCATCCACTGACACCAGCAGAGTCCCTCTGGATTTACAACGCTGCGGCAGGCTGAGAGCATAAGTACCAACCAGGTCATGAGGAGAGGAGAGAGCATGCCCCTCAAAAACACCTCCATGAGCCCTAGGAATGGGGAGCAGTGCAAAGCGAGGTAAAGACGTGCTCAGAGCTGGAGGGGACAGAGGAGCTTACAGGAGCAGGATACCAAAGTAACAAAGTTGCAAATAAGATTTTAGCAACCTACCAAATTGCGTTTGGGTTCAGGCCCAGGTGAAAGCCGGCTCTTCTTGGATCCGGAGCAGTTGGCCCATCCCTGCTGAGCCGAAATGGCGAATCCCGTCCTGAGGATGCCCTCCCTTTTGCACCTTCCCCCTAGGTCCAAGCTATACAATTTTCAGTTTAGAAAGCTGTAGGTGCTCTCACATTGTCTAGGGTGTCAGAGCCTTGGCATAGGCCCATGCTATAAAGCACCATACACACCTGTGGCTCTGTAGAAATAATGAACTATTTCCAAGAGGTAAGAACGCAGCGAGCAGCTGGAAGCACCAGTTGTACAATTTATTTTTATACAATGTACTTCAGAATGGAACCTGTCCAGGTATTTTTCCTACATTAAAAACATTATTTATTTATATTCCTTCTTCCCAGCAAGTAGTTGGGAGGTATCTGTTTTTCTCCCCGGGCGGGCGTGCTGGTTTCTTATTGTGGGGTTGCTTCTAAAGGCGCCAATTCTACGTCCATTTGTTTCTTTGTATAATAAACAAGGGAGAAAGAAACTAATTGTTTTTGGATGCGGCCTCCCTTCCTGCTCCAGTCAATCACACACATTTAACAGATATAAGAAGGGAAGTCTAGTCTGACTCTCACAGTCTGGACTGCGTCCTCTTGTCATTGCAATATACTGGTGGCAGCACAGCCATCGATGGCAGCTGCTTGGGAGCCCGGCAATCTGAGCTCTGTCTAGGCAGTAAGGGATGATTCTTAACAGACAAATGGAATTTGTTTTTCTCTGGGACGAAACCAAATATTTGCTCCTTGGCAGAGAACGGATAGGCCAGGCTGATGCTGCATGGAGCTAGGTAGCTATTAAAAATACACTCCGTGCTTTATTAGCCAGGCCGGCTCTTTGGAAAATCAGAAATGCATCAAACATCTTGACTGAAGTGTGAGTCACTGAGGGATATTTTAGTGAACTATTTTGTTCTCCTTCGGGAAACTCAGAAAGGGAAACTTGCAACAAGAGAGACTTAAGTTAGATATTAGGAGACACTTTCTAATTCTAAGGCTAGCTAAGAGCTTGACCAGGTTACCTAGGGAGGTCGTGCATTCCCCAGCATTTGGAGGTTTTTAAGAAGAGGCTAGACAAACACCTGTCAGGGATGGTCTAGGTATGTTTGGTCCTCAGCACACAGTCTGGACTAGATGATCTCTCCCAGACCCTTTTAGACCTACATTTCCATGAGTCTGTTAACTGAGATCAGAATCTGATCCAGTTTATGCTTGTGCAAATCCTCACTATGGCATTGTATGTTCACATGACACCCAGCTTTTGTATGTGTCATAGGGCTGGTGGAGAAAAAGTGCCTTGTGGCCCACAGAGAGGGAAGAGGCCTATTGCAGCCAGTAATCCACCCAGTCACTTCTCTGTTTAGACAGCATTGTTTCTTCCAATCCCTTTTTAATGCTTTGCCCATGCCTAGTTTCAGTGTCCTGCTGTGAACTAAATAGGGGTGTGGATAGTGTAGTGATGGGAGGCATATGAGACCCTAGGTAGATTGAAACCGCATGGTCCAAATTCATGCCTGGTGTAACTCCACTAAAGGCCATGGAGTCACACACAGATGGGAGGGGCAGGGAAGAGACAAACCAGCTTCATCTCCCTTTCTGGTCCAACCAATCAGCTTCCTGGCAGGAATATAGGGTTAGCGTGGCTCCCACTTCCTTGCCATGCATGATTGTTCTCTCTGAAACCCCACCTGTTTTTACAGAGGCCAGTGCCAGTTTCCTGCCGTTTCTGAAGCAATTCTAGTTCTACACTTCACCATCCCTTCCATTTTGGAAAGGGCAGTGATGCCTTTTGTCCTACACCAGTTGCCCCCTTTTTGTGCATTGCAGTGGCTGGAGATTCAGCCCAAAGGCTGTCAAGAATTCACAGACGACATCACAGCACATACCAGGCCTAAAGAGGGGAGGGGATAACGGGAGTGGAGGAGAGCACATCTGAGTACTTAGCGGAGTTCAGCTGGGAACTGGACTGCTTCTGCTTCTTGAAGACAGATGATACCATCACACCCACCAAAACATGGACTTTGTCTGGGCGGCTTCCATTCCAAGCTCTGCCTTAGACCTGCTATGTCATCTAGGGCAAGTCACTTTCCCTCTCTGTGCCCCCGTTCCCTTTCCACCATTATCCTGCCTATGTAGACTATATTCCCTTTGGGGCAGGGTCTGTCTCATGCTATATGTCTGTGCAATGCCTAACACAACGGGATTCTGATCTCAGGAAGGCCCTCTTGGCTCTACCGTAATACAAATAAAAATAATTGGTCCATGGCCCTCATCACTAGTAACACACAGTTCATAGTCTGTGGCACACTTTCTGTGTAATAGATATTTATAGCCACAATACAAAAAATATTACCAAGGGACAAAATGTAGCCAATTGTGAAATAGAATGACATGATTTAAATAGATTCCACTGACTGTAAACGAGGGCTGTGAGCACAGTCTAGAATTAGTATATGGTTTTCCACAGGTTTTATAAAGTCCCAGAGAGACAGCAATTGGGCTGAAGTAAAGCATAGTTACCTACCCTGTGGTTCTTCAAGATGGTGCAGTCCAGGCAGATCCCAGCACATGCCCTCCATTCCCACTTCTCAGAGCCCTTAGCTACCACAGACATCAAATTGCAAAGGAATTGAGGGTATGTCTACGCTACAGCAGCAAAGCTGAGTCCTACATCCATGGAAGGGGGTTTTATGACACTGTAGTTAATCCACCTCTCCAAAAGGCGGTAGCTAGGTTGACAGAAGAATTCTTCCCTCAACCTAGCTGCATCTACAGTGGGGCTTAGGTTTACCTAACTATCCTGCACAGAGTGTGAAATTTCTCACAACCATGAGTGAGGTAGCTAGGTGGCTGGTCTAATTTTTAGGTGTAGACTAGGCCTCAGGGAGGGGTGTAACTGCTCCATCCTTTATGCCCTTGTCTAGGAGCCTCAAGAGGCAAAGGGCAAACGTGTGGCCCCAACTGGGCATTGCTATTCAAAAGTCTCTGGTCTTGCACATCTAGTGTGGAATCCACACTGACACATACCCCAAGAAGAACATAAGATCTGATCTTCCCCTGGTATTTCAGTCCTCTATAATTGATGCTGTGAATGATCGGTTTGCCTGAGGCAGAATACATTCCAAAGAGACATCACAGTTTAAAGGATAATTGCCAAGGAATTGTTCAGGGTTTGGAAGGGGGAACCTTTGTGAGCCCAATGTTCAGGCACAGGCTTCTCTTTCATAGCATCCCAGCATGACATTGGAGGCCTCGAAATAGCACTTGCAGTGGATGCCGAAAATAGAAATTTGGGAGCTTGTGTCCTAAACTAGACAGAGAATTTGAAAACTGAGCTTCTTGTGTTAATGTAACTGTTGGTAAATGGAACGAAATCTAGTCGGCAACATTTCAATCTCTTAGGTAATCAGATATCCAGGTTGTGTTGGTATTTTCCCCATTTGCCTGTGTACCAATGCAATAGCAATATGGGATGAAGGGATCTAGTATCCTGTCTCCAATAGAACAAAGACATTTAACGTGGAGGGGTCAGATCCATGCTACCAACTGACCCCTCTGTCTATTGGGAAACACTCAGAGGGGAGGAGAAATGTGACAGGGCAGCCTGCCATTATATATAGTAACTGAGGAGGGAGGCAGAGAGTCACGCATAAGAAGTTAGGGATGGAAGAGATACGCAGAAAACATCCAGGACAGAACTCTTCCCCTGCCAGTACATTTGCTCGCGCTTTGTCTAGTCCAGAGAGCAATGAAGGCCTCCAGCACTTGCAAGCCATGCAAATAGGCTTCCAAGGGAACCGGTGAAAGCCTAAGCCACAGCCTAAATACCCTGCACTGTCTAGGCTTTTTTCCTGCTATTTACCCTACGTTTCCCTTTCACCCTTAGATTATTTAGGGTGGCACATGCAGGCATAAACTCTCTCCATGATTCATGTTTACACCATTCCAATATTTCTATATGCTTCTATTCCCTGCTCTTCACCTCTGCTATGCTTCTGCTTTTCCATTGTATTGCATATTCAGACTTCGTGAATCTCCTGAGTGCATTGGAATAGAACCATGGCAAATTTGGTCCATTAACTAATTATAAGCTTAAGAAAAATAAAGCAACACATCCCAACGGATACCTAGAAAAGGCCCTACCTCCCCACACATCTATTGCCTCTCTTCCCAAACTCCTACGTCCTTCCACCCCCCCCAAACCCATTCACTAGCAAGATGCAAATGAACAAAACTCAGCTCTGAGTGACACCGCTACATCCTAAACTGGACTGGACTGAGTCCTATCTACCTTAGGCCATGTCTACACATACAGCGCTGCAGCATGTGGTGAAGATGCTCTCTGCAGACAGGAGAGCTCTCCCGTCGGCATAGCAAAACCACCTCTGTGAGCGGCACAAGCTCTCCCACTGACAGCGCTGTGCACATGAGCTCTTATGCCGGCATAACTTAAGTCGTTCAGAGCGATGGTTTATTCACACACCCCGAGCGACATGAGTTATGTTGGCATAAACTGTAGTATCAACGTAGCTTGAGGTACTTATCTGACCCTTGCTATGGTAGCACTGGAATACAGTGTGGTTGTTAATGTATTTAGCCTCACAACACCCCTGTGGGACAGGGCGGTGCTATTAGCCCCATTTTATAGTGTGCCACACAGGGGTTAAGTGACTTGCCTAAGGTCCCACAGGAATCCTGGGGCCAAGCAGGGACTTGAATGCAGGTCTCCCAAGTCCCAGGTTAGTGCCCTAACCACTGGCTAATCCTTCCTCGTTCGAGTGAGCTGCTGGATTCAGTTATAATCAGGACCATCACTAGTCTTACAGGTGATATTTCCTCTGCCCCCACCTCCAAACCAAAGACCTAAGTAAGTTAGCCAAAGTTTCAGGAGTGCTCAGCTAGGCAGGAAAGGGAAGGAAGGTAATGGGTTTGCACCCATCTCTACGAAGAACCTACTCATCTCTCTCCAACCGTTCTTTACCCGCTGGAACTGCTGGCATTTTCATCTCTCACTCTCATGCTTTGTGAAGCAACTATTAAAAAGCGTGACGGGAAACAGCCTAAACAAGCTCCTTTTTGCGTGAGCCAAACAACACTGAAGGAGTCATTTAATTCCATCTGCTCAGAGACTCAATTGTAGCCCTCGCTGTGTTACATTAAACACACACACACACTCTGAGACCACCATGTGCCCTCCCAGCCACCTGGCCTTCCAATGGAAACACACCTGTACGTTCAGGGAACTGGTAGCTAGGATATCAACTGCAGAGCAGCTGCTGCTCTTGGGGAAGCCCCAGCGTCTCTGCTCAGTGGAAGCCAGAATGCCAGGGGAAGGCCTGGCTCCAAGTGTTTTACCTCCGAAGGAGGGTGCTGCGGAAGCTTGGAACCCGAACGTCCGTGATTGAAGCCCAGCTTTCTAAAGACTACAGGGACTTTAGACTTGGAATAGGCAACTGCTGCAAATCATTTCAGGCCATGTTGCACCTGCCCATTGCTATTGTGCTTTACTCAGACCTACAGGTACATAGCAGATGCCAAAGCCTGCATGGACAGGGTGCTACATGCACATAGTTACTTTGCAGCACCGGGGCTCCTGGCTAGTTAGAATATTGGCCCTAGCAGCACCTAGCCTCTAAGGCAACTTCACATTTTCATGGCTAGTCAGTACAGCTCCTCGGAGGAGGCATAAGCATGATGTGGCAGGGTGGAGAACCAGATGCGTGGGGAAGATACCAGCAGTGAGGAGGCTGTTGTGTTTGCCATATCCCCCTACACATTTCTGCAACTGGGGCTTGAATCAGAGCTCAGAACTAGAAGGGAGCTCTGTTCCAGACAACCCAGAAGGGACAAATCAGCCCTATCCCTGACTCCCTCTGAGGCCCCTTTCTGCCTCAGTTGCCTTCTCTGTAAAATGGGGATAATTGTATCTGGTTATGTCACAGGGGCATTGTAGGAGGATTAGTTAGATAGTTAACTGTTGTTCAGTCTCTTTTATACGGTATCCTTCAGACATTAGCTGACTGTGAGCTGATGGCTGGACCTGGCAGAGAGAACTTAGTTAACTGCACAACTCTTCTAAGAACACGAGATCCCCTGAAGAAGGGGCCTGTTTACATGTGATGCAGCTGAAAAGCAAGTTATGGCAAACAAAACAAAACCAAACACTGTTCCCACACCCCTCCCTTGGAATGATGTGTAAGGAAAAGAAACAGCAGCTGGTTGGCCTGCAGGCTATATTGGATTCTGAAATGCTAGGTTAATTTCGCAATGAGCAAACCTCAAAAGGTCTGGAGAAGCCTGCAAGTATCTCTGCATTATCATCTAAGCAGCTCAAACGTTTTGGGGGCCACTAGTCTAAATTGCTAGTAAGGTGGTGTAGTGAGCCGGTGTGGCACCCCTCCGGCTCCGATAGAGCCGAGCTTCCTCTAACCCCAGCATGGGCAGAGCCACCGGGTCCGGGGCCTGCCCCTCCGAGGTCACGGCCCCGACCCGGAAGTATAAAAGCCCGCCGGCAGAGCTCAGTGGAGCCCAGACCGCCAGAGAGAGCAGACGTCCCGGGCCGAGCTCCCGCTTGGGAGACAGCCGCAGGCTGCCTGTTACCCCCCTGCGCCGGTCGAGCCTACCTTTCGCCAGGTACCCCGAGGAGGACTGGCCAAGCCTGCCCCGGACCAGCTATCCTGAGGAGGACTGGCCAAGCCTGCCCTGGACCAGCTACCCCGAGGAGGAGCCAAGTCTGCCCCATGCCAGCTACCCTGGGGGAGAGCTGCCGGACTGGCCCCCAAGCCCCGCACCAGAGGAGCCGATGCTGCTGGACTGGCCCGAACCCGGCATCGCCAACGAAGTAGGCCCCGAGGGGGAACATGGAAGTAGCCCAGGGGTAGCCGACCCCGGTCAGGCTGCAGAGGCCTGTGAGCCGATGTCAGTGTGTTTCGGTCAGGATACCCCACTGACCAGCAGCGGCAGTAACCGCTGCTAGGGCCCTGGGCTGGAACGCAGTGGAGTGGGTGGGCCTGCGTTCCCCCCTGCCACCCTGCTCACGGGTGGCAGGCTTCCCCCTCACTCAACGCTCAGGTGTAGGACCCTGGGCTTACCCCAACTGCTTGTCTGCTCAGCCCCTGCATCCAAGGGCCTGAGCTGTGACTGTTTGTGCCCCGCCCTGACCCAGGGCCTGGGCCTGCTTAAACTGTGGACTATTGCTCAGCCCCTGCACCAAAGGGCCTGAGCTAGCTGAGTGTTTGCTAAGCCCTGCCTGAGGGCCTGAGCTCCCTGAACTGTGGGCCCCTCAGCCCCTGTGTAAAGGGGCCTGAGCTTTATCTGTCTGTGGTACAGTGAGCCGGTGTGGCGCCCCTCCGTCCCGGAGGGTAGAGCCCCGGCGTGACCCTACTACAGGTGGCCTTGATCTAAGCTGGATTGAACTCAGATAGTCTAACATCTACTGGCCACCATGACCACTGGAAGGGCACTCAACCCCTATCTACGTCCCTAGCAGCAAAGGACAAGGTGCCAGGAAACGCAGCAGGCACCTAAATCTCTAGGAAGCGGTCAGTGCCCACTCTCTGCCAGGACATCTCTTCTCGTTTGAATGCTTTAAAGCATTCAAAAGAGACTTCAAATCAGAAAAGTATTGGTGCAAGAAGTGGCCTAAGTTCCCTTTCTGGAAGGTTGCCTGCTTCTGCTACAATGCCTGGTCAGTCGTGTGAGTCGTTTATGCCTAGGAATCATCAGACCTCTTGAACGAAAGGCTATAAATCAACTAATCCTCTGATCAGTCTTCAATTTCATCTGGCTAGAGTAATGTTTATAGTGCTCATCACCATGGTATTGGAGCAGCTTGCAATCTTTGATGTATTTATCCTCACAACAGCCTCAGGAGGGAGGGCAGTGCTCTCATCCCCATTTCACAGATGGGGAATGAAGCACAGTCACACATAACTCACCTAAGGTCACACAGGAGGTGTCAGAGTCAGAGGCAGGGCTAGAACCCTGATTTCTAGTCTTGCATCTTTCCCGCAGGACTATCCTCCTTCTATTTACCCCCTTTCCAGCCTCTCCCAGGTAAGAGAGAAATCCTTCACTAGCGGAACAGGACTCTGTAACAGGATTGGATCAAACAGTAGCCAGCACCTAGTTAATATCCAGCTACCCCTGGAATCTCTTTCACAAAATTGACTCTTTCCTTTTTTCACTTGCCAACAGTTTTCAAAACTAAGGGAGATAAAGGCAAAAAGAGGTAAGGCAATAAATCAAAGGAAGAGCAGATCTGATGTACATTAACAAAACTGCCCAACAAGGAAGATCAATGGCTGTTTCCGGGGAACTTGACTAATCAGACCAAGTAGCAAGAAGAGGTAAGTAAAGCTACAAGAGAAGCAACAGACCCCTTTAAAAAAACTGAGCTTTAGAAAGACTGATCAGAGACATCCAGCAATGTGACCTGGATATCCTGAAAGGTGTCAGCCCTAACAGCCCTCTGACAAGCAGCCTACTCTAGACTGGGGGCCTTCCCAACCAGGATGCTAGCAATGAATGTTCAATGTTGTAAATGACCACGGCTGCGAAGTGAGGATCTTGGCACTAAGCAGTGTTGATCCAGTGGTTAGGGCACTAGCCTGGGACTCATGAGACTGGGGTTCAATTCCCTGCTCTGCCACTGTCTTCCTGTGACACCTCAGGGAAGTCATCTCATCTCTCTCTGCCTCAGATCTCCATGTCTAAGAAGAGGATCATAGTATTTCTCTGCCTCACATGGGCTTTGAGAGAGAATCTGTTAAAGGTGGTGAAATGCTCAGATAGTATAATAGGGGCCATAAGAGTATGACACAAAATAATCTGTTAGATGTTATAACACCATCTAATTGGCCTACACAACCAATCTGGACGCAGATCAATATTAAAAATGAGTGCTTGTATCTCCTCAGGAAACACTGACTTTCCCATAATGTGCCCTTTGCCGCTCCATCATACAGCCTCTCTGACCCTTACTTTCACTGGGGTTAGGTGGAATCAAATAAATCTTTACTGAAGATTGCAAAACTTCTGAGCAGGGACTGTCTTTTTCCATTTGGAGACAGCGCTCAGCACATTGTGGGTGCTACTAAAATACAAATAATAAATAAAGGCTTGACAGGCATTGGTTTAGACAGGCAAAACCACTAGGACCTGTGCAAATCACAGCTTATAGTGGTTTCTCTGTTGACACTGGAAGTTTGCATTGGTGCAGCTACACCACAGTCTGGCTACTGAGCTGAAACCAGGCGAAATCATCACTGCAGACAGTGTGTTTTACGCCCCAAGGCAGGGCCGGCTCTGGCTTTTTGGCCGCCCCAAGCAAAAAAAAAAAAAAAAAAAACCCACGACGGGGTGCCCAGAACAGCAAAGCAAATAAATAAATAAAATAAACCTGCGGCGCGGCTGGAGCGCGGGTGCAGGGGGACCGGGGGGGGGAGGGAGCGGGTGGGAGAGAGAGAGAAGGGGGCGGCCAGGGCTACAGCAGGGGCGCTGCCACGCGGCCCCTCCCGCTGCGCCGCCTCCTGCCACGAGGGCTCCGCTCCGGTCGGCGGGGAGGGAAGGAAGAGGACTGCTCTGCAGGGCGCTCTGGTTCTCCGCGCCGCCGCCCCCTACAGGGCAGCCAGAGCAGAACAAGAACAAAAACAAAACAAAACAGCGGCCGTGCCGCCCTAGGATTGGGCAGAATGCCGCCTTGAACAATCTGCCCCCCCAAGCACCAGCTTGCTCAGCTGGTGCCTGGAGCCGGCCCTGCTCCAAGGTGAGGTAAAGTGAAAAAACTGTAATTAAATGCTCAGTGCATACAATCCAATAACAGCAGCAGCAGCAAAGTGCTCTCCTGTGAGTCTCTTAGCTTCCCTCAACACATACATACAACTTACAAAACCCCTTTATCAGCCAGGGCTGCAAAATTCTCCATCTAATTACTGATGCTGGAAACCTCCACTCTTCATGGAATCCTATTGGAGAACATTTCTGCTGAGCAGGAGAAGGCTGCACTATGCTAGCTTGTGCAAGGATTTGGCCGTGAGCCATGGCTAATAATCTGTCTGCAGCAGGAACAGCCAATTAATACACAAAAAATACAGACTTCTCTCATTAGAATGTAAAAAGCAGGTAGACAAAAAACCCTGAATGTCATGCACAACATACCCTCCTCAGCTTCCATGGCAGAGATGCTCTATTGTTCTTCTCTGCTAATTCTAGCCATCAGTAAAAGGCTGGGACTGGATTTTCTTTTTAATAAAGAAAACCAAGTCCAGTTAAATCCATCTGATTGAGGCCCATCTACACTACCAAACGCTCTTGTGTTGCAGGACCAGATGACAAGATACCCGAGACAGTTAAAACACAGCTTGGTCTGGCTGAGTAGGCAGTGCCATCTACTAGCATATTGTGACCGATCCCGTGATACGGTAGCTATGCATAGCAGGGGTAGGGACCAGGATGGACTCCTAAAGAAAGCACTGGAGGTTTTGGAATCACATCCGTGGGCTATCAAGGATATTACAGGCGTGGGGAGGGGTTTAAAGACTGCTGTGTATTGTCCCACAGCCATCCAAGTCTGTATGTAAGCCAAAGCCTATCACCAACCAGGAAGTAGCTTTTACACTGGGGTATATCATTAGACTAACAAAACAGATGCGGTAGCTTGCCACCCATTCCCTGCTGCCTCCTCCCAGGCATAGCAAAATGCCTCTCATTGTGCCCGGTGAAGAACACACACAGTGGAGAGAAGTACATTTGTGGAGCAGGACTGAGTACAAGCATGGCAGGGTGTTGTAAGATTCAGGATCATATAAAGCCTATGACTTTCAGGCGGGGGTGTGCACGTTGTATGGATGGGAGTGGGAAAGGAATGAGACATGCACAGTTTTGAGAGCACTAGGCTGTAAATAGCCAGGAGAGAGAGTGAAAATTCCCTCCAGAGCAATCCGCGTCAGCAGTGCTGCTTTGAGGTTGACTTGCAGCTGGCCCACATCTGGGTCAATGAGGAAGAAACATCAAGTTCTTTGCAAAAGTTGCGTTGAAAATAGAAAATCCCCCACCGTACAACCTTTGGCTCTTTGTTGTTCAAAACCTCCATGGTTTGTGCCCCAGGGCAGAGCCCCCTATTTGATTCTAGAAGCCTGGATGAGTTTCTGCTCAAGCTTCCTCCCCACACCACCTCATATCCAGTTGCAGCTGCCGGTGTTGCAGCCTCTATGGCCCACAGATTGATACGTCAGTATAACCCACATGGACTCATCCTTTTGGTACTAGCCATGTTGAAACTTCATACCAATAATACGGCCTATTCCTGTCATCGGGAATTATGTGGGGAATTTACTCTGAGCCTATGGAAGAGGAAAACGGCCATCAGCCAGCACTGATGAAAAGCCACCGACAACTGTAAGAATGAAAAGAAATACAAAAGCCTGAGCTGAAAGCAAGGGAGACTAAAATACTGCTCAGCAATCCTATCTA
Source organism: Chrysemys picta bellii (assembly GCF_011386835.1). NCBI lineage: Eukaryota > Metazoa > Chordata > Testudines > Emydidae > Chrysemys > Chrysemys picta. The sequence continues at coordinate 13,222,686 of NC_088805.1, read as the reverse complement.
TAGCATAAAAACCTCATGTGAATCTAATCATTTAATTTTGTCAAGTTACTGAACCACAAAAACATGCACTAAATGCCAGAGCACACATGCCTGGGGAACCGAGCCTGGCCTGAGTCAGGTAACACAGCATCTGGAGGTCAAATAAACACCAGCTGCAAAGTCCAGGGCTCGCTCTCTCTCTCTAGCGCTCTTCTGGAAAGCCAAGTTAGCATGCTCGAGTTTCTAATGGACTTCACGGGCCTTGGAGGCACAAGCTTAATCCTTGTTTAGAAGGGGGAGAACTACACACAAGGTTTGCATTACCGCTTTGCTAAGTTTTTATGGGAAAATATTTTCTCTTTCTGTGCATACAGTGAGGTTGTAGGAGAACACAGAAGGTAAGAATGGGAGTATACTTGTATTTCTTTAAGGGGAGAGGGCTGCAAAGTTTAACAGAGATCTCAATCCTGCTATAATCCATTATTGATGACCTCACTTTTTAGGACAGCTTTTAGTAAATAGTACAAGCTGCCACATTCACAGTTGGGGGGAAAGTACCAACCTGTATTTTTTAAATTATTATTTAAAAATGGTTTGACTTGAGAACACATTTATTCTGGCAATCCAGAGAGCTTATCCTGGGTTAGTGTCCTAGAACACTTCGTAATTTGTTCAAGCAGAAACCAAAGTAATTTTTTCTAAAGTAATAAAAAAAAAAAACACAACCATACTTCTTGGGCGTGGTTAAAGCTGCCCCACTCCACTACTTTACCTACAACGTCACACACTTATAAGAAGACATCTTTGTTAGACATGTATGTTAACCCCCCTTCCAAGCATGCTTTTCAAAAGTACTAGGTTAGCACGCAAACTAGATCTGGTAGATGCTTTCAAGTTTTCAATTAAAGTTGTAGAGCCAGTCAACATTTGTCCCATAAAAAAAGTTTCACCATTTTCCAACCAGCTCTAGTTTAAACCCTTTCTACACAGGCCAGCCAAACTGTTGTTATAAACAGGTTCTGCTGTAATTATATGCATTTAAACAGCTCTGAGGCCAGTGAAGATGAGGTCTAGATGCAAGACCAGAGGGAAAACAACAGGTGAAACTGAATTACTGGGTGAAGTCTCAAGAGAAAAGACCTGCACCCACTCACTAGCCCTGCAGAGGTGTAAGTCTTCTGACTCACATACAGGGGTTCTTTGGTTCACCTGATGCTGTGATGGAATTTCTGAAATTCAACCTTGTTTTCTGGATGGAGACTATTGTGTTTATGGATTTGAGCTCAGAAAAATCCATTCCTTGCTTTTTTTTTTTTATAATTTAGATTAGATTAGGATAGATAGATACACATATTGCACTTGATTCCTCGCTTGTTTGGCGTTTTGGCCACAGAGCCACCTAGTGGATGGCCAATCATTTGCCAGAATGAAGACATGATGAATTGCATTGCCATTAACAAGATACGCAGTAGCACGTACATCACACCTTTATCTACGAAAGACTTCAGTGCCTAATTAACCCTCTGATTTCCTATCAGTGACTTTAACATCTCTGCTGATCAATGAAACATACTCTAGGCTTGGCTGAGGGCTCAGGAAGGTCCCAATCTGTCCCTACTCTTTAATACCTTTATAGGATTTTCCTTTTGGCCTTTTATGTTGTTGCCGTTCCCCAACAACCTCCTGCAAATGATCAACTTCGCCACCCATGATCTGCCTCCAACTTGAGCTCTTCCTAGAATCTCAGCACAAAACTTTCTTCAGACAACTTAAAACCCAGAAACTTGTTAAAAGGCAATCCCGATAAGTAGCATTTTCAGCATGGCAGGCCAGACCGTTGGGGATATCTACCAGAGTCCCAAATATTTCTGCCTAAAGGAGCTGCTGCGAGTCATAAAGGCTGAGAGCCCCAGTGTAAACTTATCTGTTGTCACAAAGCTATCCTTGATTTTCCCTCTCCTTTCCGTAAGAGGCTTCAACCTCAGATGAACTATTTCAGAACAAAATGCGAAGTGAGAGGCCCTTTCACCTCTAGCTCCATCTTTCATTCCAAGGGCCAGATTTGCAGAAGCGCTCAGCACACATCATGCTGAACCTGCTTTCAAAAAACCAGTTGATCAGTGCCCTCCCTCCAACTGACTTCCCTTTTCTGAGGCTGTCACTCTGGCACCATTTAAAAGTGCTAAATTCACCAAAAAGGAAGGGGAGCAAAATTTTGATTGGCAGAGAAAATGTACAAGCCTTTGAGATTCATTGTAAAATTATGTCTTGGTTAGCCTGACTGCTAGTAAGTTGATAGTAGTGTTCGCTTCTCCTGGAGATCAGAGGGAATCTAAAAAGAGGCTGGACCAAGATTACTTAAAAGAGTTTTATATGTGAAGAGGAACATTTACCTTGAACCCACTTGATACTAGCCATCTTGTCTCATCTGGGACCAAGTGAAGCAACGGACACCCCGCTGAGATACAGCCAGTTGTCACCTCCTTGACGGCACACCCTTCCTTAGCTGCATCAGGGAAGCTGCCATTCTTTCAGTTAAAATAGAAGACGAATTCCTACTGACTCTCAATTCAGGCATTAGCTCGGCACTGCAGCCTGTATGAAATTAGTTATAAGGCAACCTGCTGACTCAGCTCTAAGCTAAGGCTTTCAGCAGCTGTTTACCTTAGAAAGAGGAAGGCAGTTCCAGAAGTCAAGAGGAGTACCTGTCACGCAGGTTAGGTGGGACAGGCTACCGAGGTTCCTGATGCCTTGTTTCATCCATTGACAATAGCATATGTCACACCACGATTTTCCAGCTCCACGGTGCAAGGGCTCTGACTGGTCCAGCCTCCCAGACACAGGTCTGAAGGGTTCACAAACCAAGAGCCAGAGTCAGCTAAGAGACTAAAACGAAAGGACAAAATGAGCCTGCTCTGTGATAATGTCTGTCCCACGTAGATCATAAGCCCATTGGGGCAGGCGCCATCTTTTCATTCTGTTTGTACAGCACCTGGCGCTACATACTTACAAATCAGCTTCATTCTCGGATGTAGCCATCCAACAGCCACATGCAATGCCAGCCTGGCTGAATCCATCCAAGGCGTGTATTAGTAAGGTGTGGCTGGCTCAACCACCACCTAGCTTTTACCTATGAATAAACTTTACTATCTAAGGCATAGGATCCTTCCCTTTATTAAAACCCCCAAGTTAACCTGCAGTTAAATATGCAGCATGGCTGCCCTCCCATAAAAAACATGAACCTGAATTAAATTGCATTATTTTAAATTTACAATCTTCCTGTGAGGATTGTCTCTGTGAAACTCAGGTCTTTGTTGCTAAGGGAAGCCAGGAAGACAGCAGATGGCCTCTCCTCCCCAATAAAACCATTATCGCTGAGGCTGATTACTAAACAGCTTTTTAAAAAAGGCAAAATAGCTGCATGATCCACCTCTGATCAGAAAGGCCACCCCCAGTGAACACACTGGTACAGTTTCACCCTACAGAGCTTTAAGCAGAACTTTCACAAATCAAAAGGGAGTGTGTTCCAACCAATGGGTGGTGAAATGTTGAGGGCATTAGGGTTGTATGCAAATTAAGATTCTTTGCTTTGACTGTGGAGTCTATATTTACACCACCCCAGTCTGTGACGTGAAAGTGATTGAGAAAGTTGGCAAATTCCTTTAAATGCCCTTTTAAAAAAAATACTGCTTTCAGAGAGTAAATTATATTTTATTATCCGAGGGGTAGCCATGTTCGTCTGTATCCACAAAAACAACAAGGAGTCCGGTGGCACCTTAAAGACTAACAGATTTATTTGGGCATAAGCTTTCGTGGGTAAAAACCTCACTTCTTCAGATGCATGGAGTGAAAATTACAGATACAGGCATAAATATATTGGCACATGAAGAGAAGGGAGTTACCTTACAAGTGGAGAACCAGTGATGACAAGGCCAATTCAGTCAGGGTGGATGTGGTCCACTCCCAATAATTGATGAGGAGGTGTCAATACCAAGAGAGGGAAAATTGCTTTTGTAGTGAGCCAGCCATTCCTAGTCCATATTCAAGCCCAAATTAATGGTGTTAAGTTTGCAAATGAATTGCAACGAGTCAGTGGGGTTGGGGCTCTTTCTGGGTAGGTCTACACTGCCCATGGACGTGAACCTCTGACCCTGGGTAGACCAGCTCGAGCTAGCATGCTAAAAACAGTGGTGTGGATATTGGAGCTTGGGCTTCATCTCAGGTTCTCAAGTGCACCTGACCCCTGGGTCTGAGCTAGGGTGGCTAGTCGGAGTCTTGGCCAGCACCATGACATCCCCTATTTTTAGTGTGCTAGCTCAAGACAAGCTAGTGGAAGTCTGTCTACCGCAGCCTGGAGGCACAGCTGGGGTAGGGGGTCCAATGAGGTTCAGTGGGATTGAGGGGTAGGGTCTCTCTGGGGATAGACATTCTCAGTGAGATTCAGTGGGGCTTGGAGGTCTTTCTGGAGAGTGCTTTGAGTCCCTGGGGCCGGAGCCTGTGCTTGGGTTCTGCCCTTTCCAGGATTGCAGATGATAACCTCCTGTTCCTACTTCTCTGTGCCCCAGTCTCCCCTGCTGGCAAGCCTGTCCCTAAAAGATGCTGTTTTTCTCGCACGCTTCCCACAGGCAGCCGGAATGACATGCTTCCAGTTACAAAAAAGCAACTGTAAACTAAAGTCATAGTCCCCTGCTAATGGGAAGGATACACAAAAAATTGCCAATGTTATCACAAGATCACTGGAAATAAGTCAGCAAGATGCAAAATATGACTGCAGATTAAGGAGATTCTTCACCTATACTTATGGGTTTAGAACTGAATGCGAGTTCAACCTGGTAAACCACTAAAAATTATGTTGACAGCAAATCAAAATGATTCTTTTAACCTCTTATGACTACAGGTCAGATGGTAGCAGCTGTGACACTAAGCAATGACAGTCTCATTTTAAACTCTCCAGACACACCAATTCACTTTACTGAAATATTGACTGGAGGGAACTAGAAAACAATGCCAACTGACAAACCTTTCATATTTGCAAAGTCAGAAACTATGCTTATGCTATCTGCATCTTTCAACAGAGAAAATCACAACTCAGATTCCAGATGCATTCTCATTGCAAAATGTAAGATGCAAGGATCTATTTTTAGTTTGGCCCTTTCTCTGAACGTAGTGTAATATTTTTGGCAGCAAATCCTCAGCCATCCAGCTGTTTATTCAATCATATTATTATGACCCAATAAGGTAGCCAGTCCCCAAATTCTCTTGTCCTCCCCATGATCTATTGCATGCCTTTCCTTCACTCCCTCCCTACTGCTAACAGCACTGCAAAATGAGGCAGCAGCTTCTTCAACAGCTCACTTGGTGATTTAGAGCAAAAGTCAAGAGATGGCGCTTACAGAACTGTCAGCAACGAATCAGTCATCCTCACCAAGATCCTGTATTGGGTCACAGAGAGACTTAAGGCCACAGCAACCCCCTGAAAGACTCCACATGGGACACAAACACTCTGCCAGTTGAGAATGAATCCTCTCTTACCTAAAAACATTCATTTAGATCAGGGGAGGGCAAACTACGGCCCATGGGATTGCCAGCCCTGTGGCGCAGCGGGGATAAGGCAGGCTCCCTGCCTGCCTTGGCCCCCCGCCGCTCCCGGAAGCAGCCGGCATCACGTCCCTGCGGCACTTGGGGGTGAGGTGGGGCAGAGGGCTCTGTGCGCTGCCCTCGCCTGCAGGCACTGCTCCCCACAGCTCCCATTGGCCGGGAACAGGGAACCATGGCCAATGGGAGCTTAGGAGGTGGTACCCACAGGCAAGGGTAGCACGCCGCAGAGCCGCCTGCCCCACCCCACCCCCCTCTTAGGAGCCACTGCCGTACATGCTGGCCACTTCTGGGAGCGGCGCGGGGCCTGGGCAGGCAGGGAGCCTGCCTTAGCCCCGCTGCACGCCACTGCTACCCTGGAGCCACTTGAGGTAAGTGGCGCCAGGCCAGAGCCCAAACTCCTCCTGCACCCCGCACCCCAACCCCCTGCCCTGAGCCCCCTAACCCCCTGCCTTGAGCCCCCTGCCACACCCCTCCTGCCCCCCAACCCCGTCCTGAGCCCCCTCCCACACCCCAACCCCCTGCCCTGAGCCCCCCTCCCACATCCCTCCTGCACCCCAACCCCCTGCCCTGAGCCCCCTAACCCCTTGCCTTGAGCCCCCTGCCACACCCCTCCTGCCCCCCAACCCCGTCCTGAGCCCCCTCCCACACCCCAACCCCCTGCCCTGAGCCCCCTAACCCCTTGCCTTGAGCCCCCTGCCACACCCCTCCTGCCCCCCCAACCCTGTCCTGAGCCCCCTCCCACACCCCAACCCCCTGCCCTGAGCCCCCCTCCCACATCCCTCCTGCACCCCAACCCCCTGCCCTGAGCCCCCTAACCCCTTGCCTTGAGCCCCCTGCCACACTCCTCCTGCCCCCCAACCCCATCCTGAGCCCCCTCCCACACCCCAACCCCCTGCCCTGAGCCCCCCTCCCACATCCCTCCTGCACCCCAACCCCCTGCCCCAGCCCTACATTCATGGCCCTGCATACAATTTCCCCACCCAGATGTGGCCCTCGGGCCAAAACGCTTGCCCAGTCCCGATTTAGATAGTGGCTTAACTCTTTTTTGCAGAGTGGATGGCAACAGGATTTAGTGAGAAAAGTGAGGGACACAGACATTCTTGAAACTCAAGATGTAACAAAAAATACAAAGAACACAAATCCAGGTACCAGTGTCTCTATTTCAAGCTGGATTTAGAAATAATCTGCTCTATTATCAATATGCAATACTCTTCCCACTACAAAAAGCCATCACCTCATCAGATATGTCCCAAGTAAGACCTGTCAACATACAACAGCACACAACTCTCTATTTTGTCAGAAACAGATTTTATTTAAACAGAACCCTAACTGCTGCACCAGTAGTAAATTAAATCCTTAAAAAAAAAAAAAAAAAAAAAGGTAAGTAAGTTAAGTCCAAAATTATCTTCGCTTCTGGAAAATGTTGCCACGGCCCATTCCACGACCTCTTCCTCTTGCAGCCACTGAAGAAAAAAAATAGATCATGTGGATCTGACATAACTGCATGTTTATAAGAATCTACATATGTTGTATCAAAGGTATTTTTGTGGTGCCAATCACTATAGTATCTAGCCTCTTGTGCTGAGTTAGCAGCGTGGAAACTAGGTTACCCTGTACGGTTCAGAAGGTGATGTACTTCTCTAATTCCCAGAGTGCTCTGTGATGGGGAGCAGAAGCTAATGTTTACCTGCGTCTAGTCATGAAACAGATGAAACTAATATTGGATTGACAGTAAAACAAAATGAAAATTTTGTATTCATTCCATTTAGCGGCACAAACCTGCAGCCCAGGAGATCTGTATTAAAAAGTCAGTGCCATGCCAGAGACATTTTTTAATAACATTTTACCATCACCATTATTACATACCATGCTGGAACAGATTTCAAAGTGCTCTACAAACATCTTAATTCCTATGAGCAAAAACCTTTTCAAAGTAATCTATATAAGCATAAACAGACCCAAAATATTTGCTCTTAATCATTATGCATCAAGCCACATAATTTAGGCCTAGCAAAGATAAAGGAAGTCTGACTTTTCTGGCTTTTAAGTTCAAATCCTTGTGTATTTAAGTGCCGTTTTTATATTTAAATTAATGCTTCAGTGATAACTGAAGTAGATTTGACTAACCCAATGCCCAGAAAAAGATCACTGCATATAAGATCCAAGTGATTCAAATAACTGCTTCAGAATCTGCACACATATACATGGGGAGCACTAAGATCTGGATATTTATGTGGGAGGGTTGAGTAGAGATTTTACCAGGCTAAGTGTCTAGTTATTTCTGAACGAATATTACTATTTTTAAATTTTCTAAAGCACTAGACATTTGAAGTTTTACAATAAAATCAAGGTAAGAAAAAAAAAAGGAAAACAAAATGCAAACTTCACAATTATTTAACTCTCCCCTCTGCCTGCCAAATAAACTCCTCTTACTCCTTGTGATGTTCATATTTAAGTGATGTAATAAACCAAACTCTTTGTACTGCAGAACTCCTGATGATGACACCCGCTTCAGTTTCCTAACAAATTGACAGGAAATGTAATGACCAAACACAGAGGTACCCACCTTGGGCTTTGAGAATAGCTGCTTTGCCTCGTCCGGCCCCAGAACCCTGGTTTTTATTCTTCATGCTCTTTAACATAGGAGCATTTTTCAACATATCTGGTAAAATGAGGAACCGTATCTTGCTACCCCTAATGTACACCTGCTCCAGCTGTGCCACTCGCCCATCTCTGTATGTCACTGTGATGTTGGACATCTGGAAGACATGAAACTGATCAATGCCTATAAGGGCCTCTTAAATAGTGAAGTGTTCCAGTTTGTTTTGGCTACTGAATTCTGATTCAAGGAAGTCTTCTTTCTAATACAGAAAGCTGTCTGGCCAAATAATAGCATGAACATATGTGTTAAACAGAATAGCTTTCCAGGACTGTTTTGAAACTGATTTCTGAGAGAAGTTTTCATCTGTTTTGTGCTAACATGGACTGGTATTTTTCAGAAGCTGCAGCAAGTTGACTAATGTAAATGGAATCCCAGTTAAGAGAATAAGACATCATAGCCTTACATAAGTTTTGCCTTTTAATTGTGTGCATAGTGTTTGTTAGAGTAATCTAGCCAGCAAAAATCAGATTCAACATTCAAGATCAGATCAGCATATAAGTACAGAGCAGATTTAAATTAGAGTGGCGTGCGTGTGTAACATGATTGAGTGGGGGGGGGAGGGGAAAGAGAGAATGAAGAGAATAAGCTATGGAGCGTGGTACACAAAGAACAATAATACCAAGGACTATTTAATCAGTACTCAGAAGGCCTGTTAACTCTGGCACCCTTTGTCAATTGCAGTTGCTTATGAGAGACAATGGAGTTTAAACTATTTGAATTTTACTAATCCTGTGGATTTCGTAGGCTATTTTGATCACTCCCAGAGTTGTATTTCTACATTAACCCAAAATAAGCTTTGGGAACTCACTGACAAGGGGAAATACCTTCCCTTCTATAGCATCACATATATTATATTAGTTTATTCTAACAAAAGTAATTTCTCATGAGATGAGAGTGATTTGAACATGTAGCCCTAGTCTTAAAAATCAATTAGAATTACACCGTATTCAAGTACCTGGCTTTGTGTGTGCTTTAAAAATATTTAAGAAAAAGCTTTTCAAAACACTGATTTGGAGAAAACATATCCTGAGCTAATGAGTCAAAAGAGTCGAAGCTAGCTGTTGAAATAACAAATGGTTTTAGCAGAAATGTCATTATCTCAAACTAGTCACAGAACAGAGCTCTGAAAAATGCATAAGAATTTCTGATAGGCTCCTGCCTATAAACCAAAAAGTTTAAGCTGTCCCCTTCTCTAGAATGTCACAAGTGAGACTATGTCATTTTGGCAAAGCTATGAAGCAGGATAACTCATCTTTCTATATCTCTGAGTAGAAATGTTAATATTTAAGTAAAGCCGACAATCAGCCAAAGATTGACCTTTCCAAAAATACACCATTCGCACCCCCTTTTCCCAGACATACCTGGCAGTTCATGTTGTCCTCGGCCTCAATGAGTTTGCCACGGTAGACTTCTCCTGTATTGGTCTCACATGTCACGATGTGGCCCTCTGCCTCATGCAGCACTTTAATTGGCACTCCGATGGACATCTTTGCAGCAGTACAGTTCTAAACCTAGGACCAAAAAGAGGAATAGTATAGTAAGTTTCTTTGCCCATAAGCTCTGCCTACATAATACAGATTTTTTCTTAGAAGCCTTTAACAAACTTTTCTAGTCCAGAAAATAAAGAACTACTTACTCCTGTTTTTTTATTTTTCTACTAATTCAGTGGCCTTAAAAAGTGTCAACTTGATAAACAGGACTTCTGTCACCATGGCTATTCCCAGAACAAGTAATCATAGTAATCAGGATTAAGGCTTCTGTGCACATTGAATTGCTATGTAAATGCCAGATAGTTTTATTTTAAAGACCATGTTGGTCTCAAAATCGTCTCAAAATCTTGGTAGCAGGGAAAGAAATGGGGAACTCAGAGAGTCATGGAGGATGGGGAAGAAAAACTTTTCAAATTTTCTACATTTTCAGAAGAATTACTGAGGAATCTGATGGGTTAGTCAAGAAAGAGTGAGACTCTTTTATAATCATTTTAGAAGAGATAAGTACACATAACTAACTTTGGGATGGCCCATACCAGCGAAATGAAACCAGCGTAAGAATACCAAAGCAGAGGAATCAGCAGTGCCAAAACGCTTGCTTGCTACTAGCAAAAGAAAATACGACTTTTCTTTCAATGAGAGATGTTGACTTTCAAACAGTGTATTCACAGAATCTCATTTCTTGATGGAACTACATAAAGAGCATTCCATATTACATTGCTGTATTTCCGAGCATCATATTAAAAACATACAACATGCTGGATATTCCCCAAGATATAGATGTTATTGTGTCTTACAAGCTTGTGATGGAGGCCTCTATACCATGTAGGGGATTTTCTCAAGCTTTGGGAGCACTGTTTAGTACACACATTTTCTGTTAAAGTGACACAGAAGCAATGTAACTTAAAGTGACGTTTCTGATACAAGAGTTATTTCCTTTCAGAAATGCCTGAGGTTGAGAATATACTTGGCCTCCACTAGAAGAATTACCTTACCATACAGGAAAGAGTTGTTATAGCCATGTTGGTCCCAGGACATTAGAGAGAAAAAGTGGGTGAAGTAATATCTTTATTAACGGAAGAGCTCTGTCTCCAGAACCCTAGCTCGAACCCTTGTCTCCTTCACTAACAGAAGTTGGTATAACAAGAGATATTACCGCTTTTGAATTGGAAAGAAATGGCTAAGCAGCCTATTAAAAGGATATGTCAAGGCCATTGATGTGCATTATGGCCTGATCCTGCAAATCCTTACTTATGCATTCACGGCCTTCAAGGAAACTATTTATGTGAGTTAAAAAAAAAATCATTTAGTAATTCTTACTAAACATCTAGAGCAGTGGCTCTCAAACTTTTACTAGTGACTCCTTTCACGTAGCAAGTCTCTGAGTGCGACCCCCCCCTTATAAATTAAAAACACTTTTTTAGATATTTAACACCATTATAAATGCTGGAGGCAAAGCGGGGCTTGGGGTGGAGGTTGACAGCTCACGACCCCCCATGTAATAACCTCATGACCCCGAGGGGTTCCAACCCCTAGTTTAAGAACCCCTGAGCTAGAGGATATGTTTTGAATTATGTAAAAAACCCACTTGTGTCTAATTTAATAGATGAAGGACTCGCCTGGCAGCTACACTTCACTGTTTTAGTCTCCTCTCACCCCATCCCTTCCCCATTGTAACTAGGACTGTTGTGATGGAAGAGGAAGAAAGATGGTGGGAAACTCGTGTGTGGGTATGTGGTGGTGGTGGGGGGGGGGGGGGGTGAAGGGGAATGTTTTTATGCTCCGTTGAAGGAGCTTTAAAAAACTTTAACCCTTTTTTGTTTTATTAAAAGTCAAGGAGAGCCTCTGAAGAGGGACAGGTTAGTCAGACGTACAAAACCGTCAAGCGCTGTGCTCAGTGATACCCTGCCAGTCTCCTGGGCCGGAAACGCAAAGCATCCAACCGAACCAGCGCTCACGGAGACCCCGACACACGCACGGAGCGGTATCAAAACACACCCGCGTCCGGAGCAGCTAACACCAGACGATCTGCAACGCTCACGGCCCCCGCGTTACTTGATCGCAAAATACCGGCCCTGACAACGTCAGTGTCCCGGGGGGAGGCGGGCGGGGGGCGCCGGCGGGAGTCCGGGCCCGCGGGTCACTAGGGGGAGGGGAGCGCGCTGAGGAGACGAGACCCCCCGGAGCCTCCAGCCCAGCTCCCCGCACACAGGGCGGCCTGAGTTCACCCACCCGCCGGCGAGGGGCCGCGCTCCCGCCCGCCACTTACGCTCCGCGAGGCACGTCGCTGCTCAGCGTGGGCTCAGCTTTAGCGCTCGAATGGCCTCCACCGGTATCCCAGCGTGCACCGCGCACCGGATCCGGAAAGGCCTCGCTGCCCAGAGAGCGAGCGCCTCTCTCCTTTCAACTCTATGGTTCGTGCGCCCGACGGGCCTCAGGAGCGGGCGTCCCGCGGGGATACCCCAGCCCGGAACAAGGGTTCCGCCTGCTTCCCCGGCCCACGAGGCGGGGAGCGACACGACAATGCCGCATGGCTCCGCCGCTGCGAGTTTGAACACACACGGCTCCGGGGCAGGAGTGACAAGCCATCCCCGCCCCCCACTAGGGCATGTGACCGGGGTGCAGATACCCCCATAACGCCTGCCCTGCGGGGAGTGCCTCGCCGACACCCCCGCCCCGGGGAGCGCGCTGCTGACAGCTGTCGGGGGGAGGCGGGAATAGTCCCCAAGGAGCCTTGCCCTGGGGGCGGGCATGGCGGTGCCGTCCTGAGCGCGGCTAGCGCCCCTCTCTCCGCCTTCCCCCGGTCCCCTCTGTGCGGGGCTGGGCCCGGAGCCGCAGCGCTCCCCGCCCGCCGCATCAGCAGCTGCCGCCGCCGCCGGGCCCCGCCCCGCCCCGCCTCTGCCAGGCAGCAGCGCCGGGGCCGGCAGGAGCAGCGCCGCTCCGAGACATGAGGGGGGCCCGGCCCCGCCAAGCCCCGCAGCCCGGCCAGGGCCCGGCGGCCGCCCACTGAGCGGCCTGGCCGCCTCTTCGCCGTCATGAAAAGCCCCAAGGAGGCCGCGGACTCGGAGCCGTCCTCAGGTCAGTGTGTCCCCGGGCGCGGCCGGGACGGGTTTCGGGACCCAGCAAAGGAGCCGCCTCCGAGTGACGCCCCCGAGGCACCCTCGCCAGCCCCTGCCCGGGCAGCCAGCCCGCCCCGATGCCCCGGATCCCTGCCCGGGGGGGATCGGAGCCGCCTTACCCCACCCCCCCTTCGCGGCGCCCTGCCCGGGGGAGCCGAGCCGCCTCGGACCCCCACCCCCAGGGATCTGAGCTTCCTCTCATCTGATCCCCTTTCCGTTCCACAGCAGAAGGCTCGTTGCCATTGCCAGGTTGTGTTTGTCACAGCTCTCCTGCTTTGGGCACCCTCTATTGCCTGGGTGTCATGAGAACATGGTGCCTGCTGCTACTCCTTAGTGCCCACTTCAGACCCTTTCTGCATAACACACTAACCCCCAATTGGCCACTTCATTTCAAGCGACTGCCTCCAACATGCGTTACCCCTTCTGCTTGACAATCTGTCCCAAAGTGTATTTGGCTCCACGTCTCTGCTTCCTTCCCCAGACCTGAGGAAAGATCTCTGCGTAGCTTGAAAGCTTGTACCTTCCACCAACAGAGGTTGGTCCAATAAAAGATGCCTACCTTGACTCTCTCATGAGAAATTTGAGGCATTCACAGGCCCTGGCTGGTCTGCAGCCCTTGTCGGCAATAGTCCTCTACACACCCGCTGTTGTGCACACTCTGATCACTAATACAGCAGGTGAAGATTCAGAGCTAAAGCAGTATTTTAAAGGCCTGAGAAAATCCAGAAAAAATTACCAGTCCCTATAAGAGATATTACCCCAGGGATATTCAGGCTCTGATTCTGCACAGACGCATGGACGGGATTTTGAAATCAGATGCTGCCGGTGAATGTAACTGCATGATTGGTGTTGGGGGCTAGAATTAAACAGCTAAGATGGGGTCTATGTCTGCTTCCCTGAGCACCGTTCTGCAGTGTCTTCTATAACCAATACCTTGTGCTGAAGCTTTTCATGTTGAACTGGGTTCAGTGCGAGGATTTGGGTATAATTTAAATACCAGATCGTTATTTTCCAACAGAACATTCTGGGCTTTTGAGTGTATAGTGAAAAGAAAGGAGTCCTAAGACTGAATTTTTATCACTCTGGACAGACGATGGAACTAGGGCACTCAGTTTGGGAAGATACCACTGTTCCAGGAAGATATGGTGTCTTCGCAAGCTACCGGCAGGTCCTTCAAGGATCTGTCTTCCCTGCACTTCCAGGTCTATCAGATCAGATTGTACCAACCTGCCTACGATCCATGTTGAGGAGGAGAGTAGTGCCGTCCCCTAGGGATTTGGAATTAATGGATGCTTTTTGTAAACCTGTCACACTGAGTACTGTATTTACCAAACTGGCGATGATCATGCAGTTCAGTTTATTGCTGGAACATACTTTCTCACTTCATTTATTCCAGGACTGTTGGCAATCGTCCTCATCTAGGGAGCTTGAAAAGTAATATGAAGTTGTTGCAGCAAAGGGTGTGTAAGGCAAGGCAGGATGGCTGGCAACTCAATAAATTAAAGGAAATTAATTGACACATTAGGCTTCAGTTATTACTATTTGAGATCATGATGTAGAAAATGTGTTCTTTTCTTGGGACCTAATGGGGTAGAGTCCTTAGTGGAAAATGAGGTTAGTATAATCCACCAACAGGAATTTATGACAAATGATGTATAATTCCTAATGTGAGAAGGCTTTGGAGATTAGCATTTCCTTTAGTATAATGAGTTACTACATTGATCTATACTGGCCAGACATCGACTAACTAAAGAGACTTGATGTCCTCAGCAGGTACACTAGTTTTCAAAGCCACACGGGAAAGGCTAGAAAGCATGTAATACATAGGAATGTGAGAAATTTTGGAAGGAGGCCACAAAATCCATGGAGGCCTGTTTCTGCTAAAAGCATTTTGGGCATATCTTCCCTAGAAAATTACATCAAGTTAGAGTACAACCTTGAAGAGTTGATGTTGACCATGACTAGCCCACATAATGTTGAACACACCTTGTCCCTGTCTTTACACTGACTGCAAAGACACATTGCATTGTGTTGACACAACTTCTCACAGTCTTGCTGTAGCTCGGTGTAGTGTTCTTGAGGAGACAAGTCCTCCTATTGTTCCTGTTGATCACAGACTCAATTAGCACTTCCTTGTGGCCTGGTATGTTTTTTTGCTGGATGAACACTCGAGTATTGGCACATCGTTGATGGTCAGACTGCACCGAAGGTTGCAACAGTCACAAAATCTGTTAAAACCCAGACACTCAGTTTTGGACACACCACAATAAAAGATGAAAGTCTGTTGTTCTCCTGGTATCTCTCTTAGGGTGTGATTACCTCTTCATGATCATACAGAGGCCATGACCAGGAATAGGTAGATCTGACCGGAAAAAAGTTAGGGAGGAAGAGGAGGATGAATTTGCTGCAGAATTGGCCATACCTATAGCAAAGAGGGAGTGTCAGGTTAAAACAGATGGTTCTCTTACTTTTACAATTTGGAAAAAGACCTTTACAAAAAAAAATTATGCCGAGAAGCATAACCTGCTAATGGGACAAAATAAAAAGTGTTTCTCAAGTAACCCAGTACAACACTAACTGTGATAGCAAGAGGACTGCCAATACTAATGTGTGGAAGTATACACATATCTGGGCTAACTCACATATCATGCTCTTCTAATGATGCATTATCTTTACTACAGCTGACTATGTCCAGTTGCAAGTGCCAGTTATTCAACAGTTGTACCATTGGGACTGTGGGCTAGCCTGCTCCAGGATGGCACTGCAGTAAGTAACTGATTTTGGTTCAGAGGGGTGGGTTTTGAGCATAGGGAGTTGGGAATGTTATCCCCACTGTGGGACCCTTCCTAAGACCAGGATCGAATGTCAAAGGAGAAAAGTTGGGTGGGGCAGCTGTGACTAACCTCACAACTTCATCAGACCATATTTTCCCCAGTGCCCCGCTAAGGATTACTGTTGCCTCGCTGGGCATAGCACCACTATTCCAGCAGGAGGAAAAGAAAACACAGATGAAGGATAATTAACCAAGTTTCTTGATATATACAAAATATCTGATTAACTTTAAGAATTTTGTAGATTAGCATGTTTAACCCAATAGAATGTTATCCCTGCAGATTAGCATGTTTTGTGTGATAGAATGTTCTCTCTGTTTCTTATTGGAACTGTTACTTATCAAAGCAGTTCACTTGAATTCCTTTCTATGTGTCTTCAAATGACCAGCAGGTTTCTTCTGTATTTATAAGAGTTAGTATCTTGCCACTGTCCAGTTGGGCATCCGTTCTGTGGGGTAAATGTTTTCCAGGAATATGAGAGTTTCAAAGCTATTCTCTGTGTTGCCCATTTTCTTTAACCTAGTAGCTGTCCTGCTGAACTAGTCTTTCCTTCCACAGAGGAACACGAGCTTAGGTGCAGGAGAGTGAAATACCTATTTAGATGTCCACTTAGTAGATATGAAGCAGAAGATTTTCATTTCTCTCCATCCCTTCTGCCAAGACGTTAGTCCGTGCGCTGGTAATTTCCCATCTTGACTACTGTAACCTCTGCCTCTAGCCTCTCCGTCCCCCCTCACCTCTTTTCCTTTCCACTTCATTCAAAACCTCAGTTGCCAAGATCGATCTTCTTACCCTGCCAATCTGACCTTGTGTCTTTGCCTCTTGAATTCCAATGGCTTCCTTCTTTTTTTCTGCATAGTTTATTTTTTCTCACTTCCAAAGCTCTCCATAACTTTGTCTCTGAATAAATCTCTGCCCTCCCACATCACCTTCCCCCTCACCTCCCGCCTCTCCTCAACTGTTTTTCATTCACACCACCCTCGGTGCCTGAGGGAACCTTCCTTTGAATATTTACCAAGTTCCTTTCCTCCTTTAAAAAACTCCTTCTGAAACATACCTATTCCGTGAATCAATCCAGCTATAGTTGCCATACCCCTTCCTGCTGTTGAATTCGTGCTTTTAGATTGTAAACTCTTCAGGATAGAGCCCCATTATTTGTTTAGAACAGCTCACCTCTTGTACAGCGTCCTGTACATCTTTAGAACTGTAAAATAATTAAGACAGCACTAAATTTCCAAAAGGGAAAACAATCACCTGTGATAAATCCAGTGAAATGCTCCCTACCCCATTTCCTTTGCTTTGGAATTTGTGGTTCATTTGTGGGTTGTATTTTGGTTGTTTCTCAACCAAACCCTAATGTTTCAGGTTTTCCCTTTTGTGATATTAAGAGGTTTTGGACTGTTAGACACACCTTCTGCTAACGTCTTTGTTTCCCCACTTCCTCTAATACCCTAGGTATCTGAATCGTTTGAATGATGAAGAATTTCAGAAAGCCATCCGGGAACTCCGGTTAACAAAGAGTATCTGGACCATTGACTTGGCCTACCTAATGCGGCACTTTGGTGTTAAGCATAGGTTCTGCACACAGACACTTGGAGTGGACAAGGGCTATAAAAATCAGGTGAGCATCTTCATTCACTGGGAAATATCAGGCACTTTCCATCATGATCCATCAGGGCCATGCTGGTGGAGCTGTGTTATTGATGTGGTTAACCACCATTCCTGTAAGCAAGGTTTGCCTATTGTCAAACTGTCTATGAAACAATTCCAAACCCAGGTTAGATGTGGTCCCAGATAGTTTCCAGCTTGCGTTTTAAAAAACAGTACGAATTCAGTGTTCATGAAAGGTTCCAGCCTATTTAACAGCCTTGGAGACTGAAGCCCTCTATTTATCTACAGAACAGGTACAGCCGGGGCAGCAGCAGTGCTAGCTTCCACTACATTTCCCCCGCCAACGTGCCTCAACCCTGACCTGGAGGAACCACCTCTAGAGGTGAGAGGGGAATTCAGTCTCCATGTCCATTCAATCCTTGGCCTCTGTTGATATTGCCAACAAAAAGGGCCAATTCGATCCAGTAGTGGTTATGTTTTTTCTTACGTGGAGTCCTGAAATCTAGGAACTAAATTGATACGACCAGATTCACATAGGCAGCTAAATAGCCATCAGCCGGAGACTGCACTAACTATAGACCTGAACTGAATTTGAACTGATGAACTAGAGGAGAGGTTCTTACCCTGTTTCTGGTGACCTGCGGGAGAATGACACCTTAACCATTATCAATCCCCTAAACCACCCAGTCCCTCTCTAACCGGTTTTTAATTGAAGATTCACTTTACTAGGGTGAATTTCATTCTGATGAATTGTTGATAAATCATTCTTTATCCCTCAGTCGTTCTACAGGAAACACTTTGACACGGAAGAGTACAGAGTGAACCAGCTGTTCGCCCAGGCCAAAGCCAGCAAGGTGCTGGTGGAGAAGTGGTGAGCTTGTCATTTCATCTCCTTTTCCCTTTGGAGACTTTAGGGCCCTGAGTCTCCTTTCACACTTGTGTAACTCCACTGAGTTACTTCTGACTGTGGTGGTGTAAGTCAGACTGAATTCAGGCTCCACCCCCTCTTTATTTCCCCTATCTTTTCACTTCCATTGAGACAGAGGGAGGAAGCAAAATGGTGACTGGGAAGAAGAGCAGAAAAGTGGAGCCCCAAAAGGGGAAAAGCAGCATTTTGGATTTGCTGACAGGAAACTGGCTATTTATTTAGGCTGAAAATTTGGTCTTCCATTAAGCTAAACTAGTGGGGAATGTCTTCTAAATAGCTTTTATTAAATAAAGTTGCCATCAGTGCTGAAGCGAATGTTGCAGTGACACAAAACCCACTGTTCCTAGAGCTGTGCTAACACTGCTCAGCCACTGCTGAGAGAAATAAACCAAAATCAGGCATGCGTGCTTTTGCTCCCTTGGAAACCCTGTAATTTACAATATTTGCCAAATGAAGGATGACATCATAGGAGAAGGAACCTCCCTGGAGAGAGACTTAAACATGGGAGAGAGAAAAATCACACACAAGGCTTAAAACCTTATTGTTGACAGCAAAATTTGGAAGAGGAGAAAAGACTCTGGATCATATTCAATCTGACTCTAAATGAGTATAAACTGAAAAGAATTGCAACCACTTCCACCAGGGCTGCATTTGACTCTGTATATTGTTTACTGGGGTGGATGAGTAGTAGCAAGAGAAGAAAGAGAAGGTACTATTTGTGCCTGGAAACAATGGCCTTATTGTGCTTTTACATGCTTTTTTAAAGCTGCATTTGCCAGACTCTGTAGTGTCCTGTTAATGCACTTAGAGTTTGCATAGCAGCATCTATCCACCTAGTGCTGTGACCTGGGAGGAGGCGGCAGCGGCAAAAATCTAGGCCATATCTAGCACAGAAACAAAGCTTTAGATTTGGCTCACATCAGGGAGGGGGAGGCGGTTGTATATGCGCCTGTGCAGTACTAGGATTGAGAAGGCAATGGGGAAGAGCAGTGCTGGAAGAGATTAAAAAGGACATCAGTTCAGTGAGGCATTGCACACAGCCTGAACGTTTGGATCTGATCCAGGGGATGAGTGCAGACTGGTATGGTACACACCATCTGTCTGTGTCTCTGAATGAAGAACTTCAACTCAAATAAATGGGATTGCCAGGTGGGCATGGGTGATTTTCATGCTCGAAATTGGGTACAATCAAATATTAGAACAATAATCCTGGCAAGAATAGAGAGCCAAACAATGCAACTTTATAATTGGGAAACTATTCTTACCTGACAAAGGTATCTTAGGATGCAGAGACCAAGATGACTGGGGATCTTGTGCCATCCAATCCCTCAGCTGAGAAAGACTTGGTGCTTTAGAGACTAGCTGCATTTGGGCTTCCGGGTGGGTGGGATGGGATAGGATTCTACAGCATCCCTAACTGCCCCATAAATAAACTAATTTCCCTAGTGTTGAATGGTTGTCAAATACTTCTGACAAAAATGCTGCTCCTCCAGGGCATCTGGGACATCTTGAGATTCCATTCATTTTAATGCATGTTCTATAGAACTTCAGCCAGAACGGCTCTGCTCTTCACTGGCAGTGAGGGTATAATAGACTTGAATGGAACAACTACTGTCTGCGGCTGCAGTAGAGCCCTCAACAACAAAGATATGTAAAATAATCATAGCAATCACATAACAGAGATGGACATCAGCCACACTCACATCGTTGGGAGAGCCCAATCCAGTGAATACAGATCTCTCTCCTGGGCTTCTTTGTGAATGTCTGAATTTTCTTCTGCAGCACAGTGACTGTCCAGGACATTCAGGAGCACCTGTCCCAAGGTCATGTAGCCATTGTCCTGGTGAATGCAGTCTTGTTGCTGTGTGAACTTTGCTCAAGTCCCGTCAAATATTGCTGTTTCCTCCCTATTGGCCAGAAGTGCTTCTGCAGGAATCCTGACTACCAGGGTCATTTCATTGTGTTGTGTGGCTACAACAAAGCCTCAGGGAGTGTCTACTACAACAACCCTGCCTATGCTGACCGTGAGTAGCTGAACTTTGTTTCATTCTGTGTGGATTCTCCATCTCCTCATTACTAACGTGCATAATGCAAAACCAGCTGGAGTTTCCCTGATACCAGGCAGCACCAGCTGATTGGCCCATGATTGTTCTTACAGAATTCAATGATTTCATTCTTTTCTGGGCTGCGATTCAGATGAAGCATTGGAAATATATTCTGACAGGATTGCAGAAGCCTTATGATTAAGAGGGACACAGTTTAGGAGAGCTAAACTATACACGTTCAGTATCTTGAAGAAAGAACAACATGGTGTGTAATTACACAGAGCCCACTTCTGCAGTGGTTATGCAAATAAGCATTGCTCTTGACATCAATGGGACTACTCAAGCGAGTAAGGCCTGCAAGATCAAGCCCATGAGATCTAGTTCTGTTTACCCAAAGGCAGGCTAAGAGCTGTTCATGAGCAAATTCTTCCCCTGGCTCAGCATGACTAACACTCTGCTCCTGTCCCACAGGAACATGCAGCACCAGCATCAGTAACTTTGAGGAAGCCAGGACAAGTTACGGCACAGATGAGGATATCCTGTTTATCTACACGGACAGCTGACATCCAAGCTTGCTGCTTTGTCATTTCCGGCGCAGTCTGCCCAGCACCTGCATGGCAGCTGGCTGCTTGTCTCAGGACTCTTACTGCAGAGACTTAGCTCCTGATTTGCAGTGGGATCTTAAACAAGGGATGCTTTATAGACATTCAGACATTTATATTGCAGTGTTGTCTTCATCTTTTTATTCCCGATGATGAAATATCTGATGTTGCAATATCTAACACACACACACACACGCACATTTTAATTTTAACGTTGCACATTTGAGAGCAGTTTCAAAATGCAATCCCCTCAGAGTCCGACTCTTACAGTTGGCTGGGAGCTTGTTTCTGAATTAAAGACTTGAAATAAAACACACCAAGTACATGACTTTAGTCCACACGTGGGAATTTGTGCACAGGTTCAGCTACATGAAGCAAGAAAAGAAAGAGGAAATACAGATTGGTTTGCCTTCAAAACTGCCAGAGCTGATCTTCACTCTAGATTTAGTTATTTAATGGTCAGAAGGGTGTAGATAGGATAAATGATTAACCTGGCCCATGATTATTTTTTTTCAAGGAAGAAAATGACTTGTCAGCTGTTGACATACTGTGGCAGATTCTATCAGCATTGCCTGCATAATGGGAATGAAATACCACTTACAAAGCAAGCTTCTTGTGTAAACCCAGCTTGACTGCTCTCACCACCTGTACCTGGGAATTGAATTTGCAGTTTGATCTTATTGTCAGTGGAGGACCAGTCTTCCTGCTAAGGGCTATAGGCTACTCCTTCTAAGTAGTAAGCACCTAGGTGTCATTTTGCCTACTGAGTTATCTTGCATGAGTTAAAACGTTTCTAGGAATGGCTTGACCAAAGTTCTGTGTTGCCCCAAAACGCTGACTGGTGACATTTTATTTGGGCCTAAGAAATTTTAAGTCTGTGTGCAAAGGCTTGGAAACATCTTTCTACCCACTACACCACACACACACAACATTCTGCAGTATCCAGGGATCAAGTCTAGGTACAGTTTTTAAACTGTTGATTAAGCAAATGCATTAAGTAGTCACCCAAACACTGAGGGTTTATGCCTTGTGTGCAGAGGGTTGTTTTAAATGTCTGGCAGGAGAGAGAACAGATTTTGCGCGAAGCCTGTATTGTAATTTGAGGTTAAACATTTGTTGTTGAGATTTATTGAGGGATTTCCCAGGAACAGATACTGCCAGTAGCCTGGCTCAGAACTCTGCTTCAAATTGAGAAGGCAGGGAGAACAAACTTCTCTTGGCTGAAGTCCAAAGATGTTATAGCAGGAGCCCAGACTTTCTACCTCTTCTCACTCTACAGCTGTGTTCTGGAATAAGCAGCAGGGTCCTCACTGCATTCTGATGCTTTAAGCTAAACTGTAAGATTGCAGCAGGCTGTGTGCAGCCCCTTTAACATATTATCTGGGATCACCTGCCTGGCAGAGAAGCACTGAAGTGTAGGAAGTAATTCAGCTTTGACCTTACACTTCCTACGAATTTTGACTCCCAGTCTCATCGCGTCTTGAAATTTAGCTTTATGACTTTAACTACAATAGAAATGTGCTTGGTTTTATACTTAGTCTTTTCAGCTGAGGATTCAGATAATGTACAGTTGATTTAAAGTCACGCTGGCAAATCCTTTGGGCCCAAAATCTGGTCTACTCTAAAATTATAACTGGTTTGAACTCACCTCCAAATTCCAAAATGATTTTAAAATCAAAAGAAAAAAGGTTGCTATGGATGTAAGCACTATAACATGATATGTTTTGTACCTAGACAACCAGCTGAGGAGACACATCTTAAACCCATTGCCTAAATCCTGTAATCCCTGATGGTGCAGGTAGTAAATAAAAAGCACCCTTTCTGGTGAAAACAGAGTACAGGGAGTCAGTGTTTAGCAACACGCTAAAGGATAAAAGTTGTAAGGAAAAACATTTTCTAATCTAGGTGGCTTGCAAACACTGGAGAGTACCCGAACATACCCCATCAAGTACTTTTTAATATAATCTAGAGTGCTCCTGTCTTCAGTGCCTGAGATACAGTGGCAGGTGAGTAGGAATGCCGTTCCTTTGCAAAATCTGAAAAACGAGTTTGATGGAAATGTGTTTTCAATCAGAACTCATTTACAGCAGGTGTGGCTGGAATGCACTTGGGCACCTGCTGCATGTGAAGATGACTGGGAATTAGGGTACAAGTTAGTGGCAGACAGAACAGAAGCATCAGAAGTTCCATTACAATCACTGCAGGGGCCCTGTGGCCAAAACCAGTAACAGGTTTTGCCTTATAATGCCTACAAAACTGGCTAAGCTACCAGCTGGCCACTGACGTAGAGAATTGTATGTCCAAGTCCATTTGTGTGTAATGCTTCACTATGAAGGATTTTTAGGTATGTTACTAACAACACATCTGTAAACTAACTATTCAGTATCTTTTGTTAATCTGTGCTTTTCCCCCCCCATCCCATAACTCCTCCAATATAATTTAAGCACCATGGAATTTATTTTCTGAAAGGGGTGTGTTTAGCCCAATGAAAATCGTTCTTACAGCGGGGTTAAGAGTAATGATATGTTGCCATAGAGCTTTGGTTCTGGTGTTCAGATCCTGGTCTTGAACCAACTTGGGAGCAGACATTAGACTGCATGTATACAACTCAAAGGCAAAATGGAATCTTGTCTCATTGTAAGAATACCTCATGTAAATGATGGAAGCAGCTATATGGGTGTAATCATTTTTACTGCTGTTGGGTTAATAAGTATTTGGGTGGCTGGATTTTAAATAGTTAAATGGAATTTAAAGATTAAATTACAGCTGATTAAATGACAAAGAAGAAAACAGGAGCCCCTCACTGCCACAGGATCTCCTACAGGCAGGGAAAACAAGTGAAGACTGCCCTGGAAGATGAGCCTAGAGAGAAGAGGTGAAGGCCATATTTGAGTAGAGCTGATATTGAGTAGGCATGAGTCAAACTTTAGGGTAAGAAAGCAGTTAATTGGGCAAAAATAAAGAATGTCTTATCTTTTTTCTGTTAGAAATTTGCTTATCAAAAAGCTCACCCTGAAAATGTTTCTGTGTAATCTCTTGTTTTATTCATATTGTCCACAGCAAAGAAAGGGATATTTTACATGCAGAGAAATTTTATACATAAATATATTTTGTCTGTAATTGAGCCATTCTCAATAAAGGTTTTAAGTGAACCCCATAGCACAGTGTAGCAGCTGTATTTGTCAACCAGTTTATTATGCAAAAATGTGTGAAGATCTTTAAAAGAAGTATGTATTAAACTAGAAATGATACAATTAGCTGAAACTGCCATTTTGAAACTCTTAAGAGACAAATATTTACTTCAGCTGTGGGTATGCTGTCATTAGTATTTAGGTTCGTATTCCTTTCACTTTTCCCAGACACATCACTACATCAGACTATACTGGGCAAACAAAAAGGGAAGCAAAACTGGTTACATTCCAAGCTCAAAGCATTCCATGTACCATTGCTATCCACACACTACAGTTGTCTTAGGCATCACACAACCAGTGAGTATCCTAGCTGAGTGCAACTCTTTGGTTGAGATCTTCAGCTCTGCACTGGTGCAATCTACACCAATTTCTCTGCATGGTTTGAAAGAAGCCACAAGAATTGCAACTGCTGCACCAATTCAGCTGCTCCTTCTAATTCCATCTCACAATGCCATGCTGGGCTTTTGGAGGTTCCTTAAAAGCCTCTGTGCCTCTAGCACCATTACTGGGTACTACAGGAGTACCCAAAGGCATTTGTTGAACTATAGTGGTACGGTATGGGGTTGGTATATGTGCTAAACTGCTGCAAGGTCAAACTATGTGATAAACCATAACATCCTATCATCCTTGCAATAGTTTCCTTTGTTAGTGTTTACATACTTTTAATGGGATCAATACACAGAAGCCTTATCTGCACCAATGATTCCCAACTAATAGGTCACGTCCTGTTTGGGGGCCACTATCTGGTTCTAGGTGGGCTGTATTAAATGCTTTATAATACAAAACAATAGAAGAAAAGCAATGAAATCCCAGACTCTACAGTTAATTTGTATAAAAAATAAATATGGCCAAATCTCAACCAGGAGGTGGTGGTATAGAGAGAGATAACAGAAGATAGGCAGAAATACCCCCCCTGCAGAGAGAGAACCAGTCCTGCTGCTTACAAGCATTTCAGGCAGTTTGTTTTGCCACAGAGCTGGGGTTCCCTGCTTTCTTGTGCTGCTTGGATTAAGTGCTTACTGTGGGTGTGACACGGGGAGAGACAGGAAAGTAAAAGTGAGCAGACCGATCCAATGCATGTTATGAACAAAGCTTAAAAATATTACATTTCTTTCTCGCTACTGATCCCCCCTTTTCCCCACTCACATCACATGGTCTGTTCCTGCATGTGATACTGAATGAATTCCACTATCATTTGTTATACCCATGGATTATGCAATGGTTGTATTTCCAGTGGAACAGTCACCAGACTGAAGGTTGGAAGCTACTCACCTATACTACAGAAAAAACTTCCTAGGCAGCCTTCTTACTTTTTTTTGTTCATGTAATTTGGGGCCCTGCTTAGAAGCTTTAGTTTCCTGTATTTAAAAACTGGCTACAGGAACATAAGACAACGAAATCCTGAAGTGCTATGAAAGTCTGCAATAGTAATACATTCCATTACAAAGTACTGAACACTGTTAGAGGTCTTTTTGGCTTGGCTGTAATTTAAAAAGATGTCTCGCTACAAAGCTGTAATTTAAAAAGATGTCTCGCTACAAAGCTGTCTGTCCTTCACGGCCAAACTAATCAATGCTCTAGAAAGCAACATTCATAATAGCTTCATGGAGTTTAGATTAAAGCCCTAATAGAATGTGTAGCATTTAATCCTGCTTGACTGAGATTTTTTAAATTGTAGAGCATTAAGATGGTTAAGATACAAATTGGATATTAAGAGCTAGATTCTGAACTAAAATTTATTAGTATAAAAAAGAATAATGCCTTTGATTTCAATGGAGTTACTCTGGCATTACAGACAAGTTTGGTCTTAGCACTGGAAAAGGTCTACAAAGTACCCAGTGCTACCCCTTGCCGTTGTAGGATTACTTTCTCACACTCTGTTTACTGATCACTTGTCATAAGTGTCCCAAACAAGGGAACTTCCACCAATTCTCTTAAGAAAATTTTACCACTAAATTTTTTTATTGGGAATTCTACAAACAAATCTTTTTCTTATTTTTATTCCATCCTTTATACTTTTAGACCCTTGGCTCACTTTAAATAAATTACTTATCCTTCAAAGGTTTTTCAATAGCCCCCAGGCCCCTTTTATCTTTACTAAGTCAAGCCAAACCATACACATTTCATTTTAAATCTTTTTTTACAGGACAGAGGCCAAGACTTTTAAAAATGGTTGCCAAAAATTAGGCTCCTAAATCCTTATTTGGGCACCGACATAAGATCCTAACTTCAACCACTCTGTTTTTGGCCAGACCTTTTCCTTCCGTATTTTCCCCTGTAAAACTAATACATGGGACATGCAGTTCATTTTTTTTAAACCACCAATTTAGATACACCAATTCTCTTGAGGCAATGGTGCCCAACCTTATTATACTAGAAGACCACATAAACCTAAGCACACTCTTGTGTGGGCCAAACAGATTCTACATATCTTAATAAGATTTCAGCCGACAGCAGGAGTCCCACCACCCGGGGCTGATAGTCCGAGCCCCGCTGCAGCCTTATGAATGCTCTGGTGGGCTGTGTAGGATTATGGGCCATATGTTGGGTACCCTGGCTCTAAGGAGTCAGATGGTGGAACAGCAATGCTAAGGTCATTACCTCCCCAGCAAGATAAATAACCTAAGGGGTACAATGTCCACAAGCTGAAATACGTAGTGTGGCAGCATCCATATAGTAAGATTCTAGGAATGGCACTCTGAAGCCTAAAATGTCTGTTGAGTCAGTGTGAAGCAATGAAAACAGGTCCAAGCATGGCTTGAAAGCTCTGTTTGTTTACAATATCACCAGGTTCCATCATCACTGGGTTTCATGGCCTACTACCATCCAATTTTTAAGTTCTCAGCCATTTTGACCTTACGTATTACACCTGGGTGGTGTACAGCTATAGTAAGGCATGCATCTCTAGGCTATGCCAAGGGTTCTAGACCATTGTGGTATCAGAGGTAACGCAACCACCTTACTCTACAGCTAATTTGCATGCAATAATTTCATTGGTTGTACTAGGGAAACTGCACAGATGCTGGATTACCTGGCCCAATTGCCACAGCCACAAAAATCAACATAAATCTCCTAGCACAACATAACCCACACAAATAGACACAACCAACACACACCACTAACCCCAAACACCACTCTGAAGCTTAGAATCATAGAATATCAGGGTTGGAAGGGACCTCAGGAGGTCATCTAGTCCAACCCCCTGCTCAAAGCAGGACCAATCCCCAGATTTTTACCCCAGTTCCCTAAATGGCCCCCTCGAGGATTGAACTCACAACCCTGGGTTTAGCAGGCCAATGCTCAAACCACTGAGCTATCCCTCCCCCCGTCTGCAGCAATATGAAGCAATGGAAACAGCTACAAGAATAGCGGATGGTAGTTTTTGTTTAGAGCCATTTTGGGCTTTTTCATAAACATGACTTAACAAATTACACCTGTGTGACAGCACGGGCGTTCAGCCACTTGTAACAATGTAAAGTTATCATGTGAAGTGAGGGGAAATACAGTCAGTTCCTTATCTAGCGCTTCCTTTTGGGAAGTACCAAGAGTCAATGCTTGTATTCCTGATACTCTTCTGAACGATAGGACTGATTCGGCATACAAAGAAAAGGAGACATGTGTCAGAAAGTCTCAGACAAAGCCTTTAAGTGTTGACATTTTTATCCCACTGAAACAAAGCATGTAGGGAAAGTGCACTAGCATTTCCTCAGGGCCAGATTGGTTTTGTATATGCTATATCACCAACACTCACACAGTATAATGCACATTTCAGAATTTAAGCTAAATCTGACCAGGTAAGTTCCTCACCCAGCCCGCTATCATTTGCTCATCGCTTTGCAGCAAGTACTTTATAAAAATGTATAGTAAGTTTTGACTGGCAGTGACTGCACCTGCACTTGCCAAGTTTCAGTTGCAGTACCAACTGTAAGATAATCGAAGATGGAGACTTTTGCAGACTAACATACATAGATCACTTTTGTTTTGTAAAGGAGATGCTATCACCTTGGTGTAAGAGCTCTCCTACCAGAGGACACCGTCACAGCTACTCTTTAATAATATTGGGTGCGAAGTTAAGTTGGACAGCCTTCATGAGTTCCTCTGCATACATCTTGTATCTACCAGTCATCTGGAAAAGAAAAGCAGAGCTGTAGCCTATTTCAGTAACTTCCCATTAGCTGCTCCTTCTCCTCCCCACTGCCAGGGAGGATTACAGATGATCAGTTGAAGGAATTTCAATAGAAAATATTGATTTACATCACTTTTAAAAAAAGAAACATTAACTACCAAGAAATGGAAGGTCTTAATTCCATCAATCTTCAAAAATTACAATGCCCTGGCACAAGCAGTCTCTTGCAAAAGCTAAGCTCTCATTTAAAAACACATTACAAATGGAGTTCTATGGTGCAAAGTGACTATGTAAAATTGGCACCGTCTTGCTCAGCACATGTACTCCCTGTGTGTGTTTTCAGAGTCACATTTGCTGACAAGTGACAAAAATAAATTCTTACAGCTTTTTTTAACCTGTGTTACCTTTGCAGGGCTAACACAGGTGAGTGTGAGAGCTGGAGTCTCTTTGCTGTGCACTGATAGAATTATGTACTGAATTCCAGTTACACCAATGTACATCCAATGAAGGTAGTGGAACTACACAAGTGAGAAGTCTTCACATGATGCTCCCAGTAACACCTGAAAACCCCACTGCTTTCAATGGGTTTGCACAGGTGTCACTGTAGCATTTGGTCTGCAGAACCTGTATCTATGTAGGAACCTATACAGCTCCCATTGTGGTAGCATGATCATCTGGTGATGATGCACAGTAAGGGAAGAACCCATCTTGATTTTCAGATCCCAGGCAGAATGTTCAGGGATGATAGTTAGAAAGAACAGTGTGTGTGCGTGTGTGCGTGTGTGTGTGTGTGCGTGTGTGAAATAGCCATATAAAACATGAATTCCATGCTGCTCTTTTTACAGTCACTTTTCACACTAAGTTTATAGCCATTGTACTTGTGAAGAAAGCTTTCTAAATGTAACTTGATACTGCTGTCTTCCTGAGTGTGCAAGCAGCCTGAAACATTGAGGGGAGTGAACTTGCTCCTCTCACAGCAATAGAGTGAATTCTGAAATGTAATGAGGACAATGGTTAATTATTTCACTGCTGATAATTTTAGAAGAAACATACAGTTAATGTCCTTATCCATTGTTTCTGGATGCAGTGGCAGATCCTGGAGCAAGTTATGGGGATATGTGGTTGCTGTCAAGGGTTGTCTGGGTGGGGAGCAAGAAGGTCAGCCCATCACCCCCAAATGTCAAGCCACCTCTGGCTGTTCATAAGTAGAAAGGGGATATTGTATTTCCATCAAATGACAAAAATGTAAACTGCTTCCTACTCCTTTCTGGTTGTCAAAAGCCCCAGTTGTCCTCTACTCAGCTTCCAAAACTTCCAGCAATGCCGGTTTGCACTGTCAATACAAAACTGCAGCACACTGGAAACAGAAGACGTGGGGGCAGATAAAATAAACAACCAAATATAAAAACAGCACAAGGGATATTGTACTACTCATTTTCATACTGCAATAATAATGTCCACATTTGAATGTATCTAAAATGTGCTGTTACAGTTGAGGGGCCCTTGTGTATTCTCTGATGACCAAGACCTTCGTTCTGCTGAAATGACCCCTCATTTTACTGAGGATGTAAAATTCAGTACCAGTATACCACAGCCACCAAGAGTCCTTTCCACAGACGCTAGGTCCAGTATGTCACAGAATATATAAAACCATATGGCACAGGCGTATGCAAGAGCAAACCACAAGGAAGCTGGATGTATTTTTGTACAGATAAAGACCTAAAATTCTTTGTTACCATGTCTGAGTTTCAGGGGTCAGCAACCTTTCAGAAGTGGTGTGCCAAGTCTTCATTTATTCACTCTAATTTAAAGTTTCACGTGCCAGTAATACATTTTAACATTTTTAGAAAGTCTCTTTCTATAAGTCTATAATATATAACTAAACTATTGTTGTATGTAAAGTAAATAAGGTTTTAAAAATGTTTAAGAAGCTTCATTTAAAATTAAATTAAAATGCAGAGCTCCCCGGACCGGTGGCCAGGACCTGGGCAGTGAGCGTGCCACTGAAAATCAGCTCACGTGCCGCCTTCGGCACACATGCCATAGGTTGCCTACCTCTGGTTTAGACACTGGAATACAGTATTACTGAAGAACTCAAGCAGGAGGAGGATGACAGACTGTAAAGGTCACCAGCTAGAGGGTTTATCCTACTTGTTGCCAGGAGTCAAGGTGCATATTGGGTTCAGGAGGAAAGGGTGATCGAAATTCCAGACCTATAGAACTTCTGAGGACTAAAACTAAGTGCTTGACTACATGTGGACTCTCTGGGTATGTCTACACAGTGAAAAAACATGTGGCTGGCCCTGGTCAGCTGACTCGGACTCACGGGGCTCAAGCTCCAGGGCTGAAAAAATTGCTGTGTAGACATTCAGGCTCAGGCTAGAGCCCGGGCTCTAGGACTCTGTGAGGTGGGAGGGTCCCAGAGCTTGGGCTGCAGCCTGAGACCGAACATCTACACCGCAATTAAACAGAGCCTTAGCCTGTTTGCCCATGAGCCCAAGTCAGCTGGCATGGGCCAGCTGCGAGTTTTTAATTGCAGTATAGACCTACCCTCAGGAAAGTTCATCTAAATTAACTAAAGATGTGTTAGATTAGTTAAACCACAGTAAACCCGTGTGGATGCTCTCATTCAGAATTAAAGTGGCCTAAATTCCATTTAGCTTAATTCACTTCCAAAGTGAAATAGAGCAAGAGGTTTCAGAGGTGAATGGGGGCAGTTTTCATGTCTGGCTTCAGGCTGTCTGCAGGCTCAGGAAGTGAGCAATCCACCACTTAACCTTCTGAGTGTGATCTTCAGAATCATAAGGACCAGAAGGTTTCATTTTTTAGCAACAGCTTAAATTCCACAAAAACTAATGTGTAAGGCCCATTCAATGTCATATAAAAGTTAGCAAACTATTCTTAGAGAACTGGCCAGGTTTCTTTACAACCTTTGGGTCAGCAACCTTTCAGAAGTGGTGTGCCAAGTCTTCATTTATTCACTCTAATTTAAGTTTTCGCATGTCAGTAATAAATTTTAACATTTTTAGAAGGTCTCTTTCTATAAGTCTATAATATATAACTAAACTATTATTGTATGTAAAGTAAATAAGGTTTTAAAAATGTTTAAGAAGCTTCATTTAAAAATTAAAATAAAATGCAGAGCCCCTCGGACTGGTGGCCAGGACCCGGGCAGTGTGAGTGCCACTGAAAATCAGCTTGCATGCCGCCTTTGGCAAACGTGTCATAGGTTGCCTACCCCTGTTTTAGAGAATAAGGACTTACCTTAAAACTCCATTTGTCACTGGCTTGTCTGCAAAGGTTTAGATCCACCTCAGTCACCAAAAGCCCATCCTGTGTGCGAGACAGTCCAGGTGTCCGACTGCCATCTGGCGCAGCCACATAACTCGAGCCATAAAAATATCCCAAGTCATGGTGGGCTTAATAAATAAAAAATATAATAAATAGTAATAATGATAATAATCAACGTAGAATGCCATGGGCAAATAAGTATGCAACCTCACATGTTGTTTCCCCTGAGAAACTCAGGATAACTTCCTCTATTTTTTCCACCCAGCTGTGCCCTCATTTAACTCAACAAGCCACCACAGTGAAGCCACAGGAAAACTGTAGCTCTAACCATTAGTTACCTTTCCCACAGAGGAGAGCTTTCACATAGACAAACAGGAATCCATGCAACTTTCATAGGCTTTTCATAATGGATTACTGTGCTTGCTAATTATTAAAACTATTTGCATTTAAATAAGGGCTTTGTTTCTCTCTCCCATCTAGCCTACAATCAAGTAAATGCCAACTGTGACATCGCAATGTGTTTCAAAGCAACTGACAGAGTTCACAGAATTAGCTCTTCAGTACAGGACCAAAGTATAAAACATTGAGATAGGAGGAAGAAAAATCTTATTAAAAATGCAAATATCTTCAACAGGATCAAATGATTGGCCACAAGATCAAGAGCATCAGACACCTCGAAAGTTCTGCACTGCTTAGTGTGGGCAATCAAAGCAACCACTAGCCACCTTCATGCAGCAGCTGCTAATACTGAGCTCCAATGTCAGGCCAATACAAGGATCTGTAGCAAATGAGTTGGCTGAGACTCAGACTGAGGCCAGAAAATAAACAGAGAAGATGGTGGTTCCCACAGGACAAATGCTGAGGCTACAAGTGAATATTGGTGGGTTACATCTACCCCAAGAGAAAGCAGTTCAGAATCTCAGACCTCTTTTGGATTTCTGAATAGATAATCAGGGAATCTGACAGAGTACAAGTTTATTTGATTTTTATAACTTATCCTTTTGTTCAAGCCTGTAGTGAACACAACAATGCATTAGGTTATTCTTTTCTTTCTTCTCTTATTTCTGAATTATAATTAGTGTTTACTTTTGCCCGTCATGTTCTCACCATTTATAATGATATCAATTAAAGAACAGAATAAAACTGGCCAAGTATATTTTGGTTTGCTCCTGTGAAACCCCTCTAAGGTATGTCTTCACTGCAATTAATTTGGGCTCTTAGTCAGGTGTTGCCCCTCACCCCACTTCCATTCATACAAAAGCCTCTCTCCTAGGTCTGGTGGTGCTTTACACTCAGGCTGGCTGGCTGTATAGGCGAGAGCTCCTGTGTTGCTTCCACTTGGGCTGACAACTCGTCCACTTTGCAGTAAAGATGCAGGCTAAATCACTCATGCACTGACACCTCCAATGGCTTCCCACAATTTCTCCCATGTGCCCAAGACAGACAAGTTCTACCATGATTCACTGGGAAAGAATCATAGGGTGTCTCAGCTTACTGCAGCACAAAGAACGATGGGATATGCCCTCAAAAGTCATAGCAACATAGTGAATGCAGTATCAGTGAGGACACAGTCACACAGGTATTGCACTCCCCCTGCTGGGGCTAGATTAATCCAGGTGCTGATCACTCATCTTAACTCTGCAGTGAAGACATATCTGTTGGGAATTGCACATTTGTCTATTTATAAAATAGGCATTACAACAGGAGTAATCGACAGCCTAAAGGAAGGTTCTGGGAGTCTGCTATAACCACATCAGACTCAGACAACTGTTGTAAAGAGGCAACGTTTTATAAAGCAGTAAAATGGAGAAGTCCAGTAAGAGAGTCTCCTGTATGTCTTAGCTCCGCACCCCATCTTCAGCATCATGTGGCTCGGCATGTCAGAACCTATAACTTTATGTAAACCATTCACAAAAACATATGAGACTCAATAGATCATCTGTGTGTCTGGATATGGACTATATGAAGCTAATCATTTTTCACATTAACTTGTGTATGTATCAACAGTACTTGGTAAGAGAATTTCTGGCATGGATTTAAAGTCAGAACATGAAGGTTAATGCATCATCATAAACCTCACTGACAACATAGGGCAAATTTATGGGGCTTTGCCTTGAAAGCTTCCAGGGATCAGACAGACTGGAGTCCCTAGGAAGGATATAACAGCCCTATATAAGCACCTCCAATGACCATATGCCACTGTACTTTGGATATCTTTCCTACTAGTTGCCTGTAGTTTCTATGACAGTGGCATTTCTGGGAAGTAAGGCTGCTCTTAGATATGGAAACTACTGGCAGATAGCCGGAAAGATAACTCTTCATGCTTCAAAATCAACAATTAGCAACACATGAAGGTATTTGCTGAACGTACCTTTCCCACCATCTCCAGATGTAAATGCATTCACGTAGTATTCCTGTGAAACAAAGGCCGTTTGAAATGAGGCTGTAGATGGCACTATAATCTCATTTCATGCAAGAGGATCTTGCTGCAATACAATGTTTAATATACTAACATATTAATTAATGCTTGGCATACATCTGTTAAGACTTGTCTGGCTTACCGTCAAACATTTCCTGTAGAAGGGAATCTTCAGTGTCACCTAGTTTCTAGATTCAAGGTAGTGACTGTCTTGCTAGAATTTTAGGATGGACTAGCCTGGAAGACAGGCATTTGCTTGGCTGACAGCATTGTATTCACAGCACTTTGGGGAATATGAGCAGTAATACTAGAGTGTCACAACTCTGGTCATGGCAGAGGCCTATGCGTGAAATCTTTTAATGTGGGGGAGCTGGTGCGCAGGCAGCAACCTCATGAAATTTGACAGGAAGGAGCCCTGGACCCGGTGGCAGGGGAGTCTGAGACAACTGGAGGTCTCTGTCCTGCTGCAGCCCTCATCCGCCTTCACAGCCGCAGAGAACTAACAAGTCCTCAAATACACCTGTTCCACCATTGGGGTTTTGAGAATTAATTAAATTAATTAATTAATGGAGATATCCTATCTCCTAGAACTGGAAGGGACCTTGAAAGGTCATTGAGTCCAGCCCCCTGCCTTCACTAGCAGGACCAAGTACTGATTTTGCCCCAGATCCCTAAGTGGCCCCCTCAAGGATTGAACTCACAACCCTGGGTTTAGCAGGCCAATGCTCAAACCACTGAGCTATCCCTCCCCCAGTTCGAGGTGAAGTCTGGACCGTGCTTCATCTGGAACTTCACCTCAGAACTGTTTGCCAAAAGTGATCCTACCAGGAGTACAAGACTCTGGATGACATAGTTCTGAGGGTCATTGGGACACACAAGCCCCTCCACCACAACAAGTTAACAATCCAAGGAGAGGACAGCTCTGGTATGGGGGTGGGAGAAGAGAGATTTATATGAGGTAGTCTTTGCAAATAATAGAAAGGAAGAACGTATGGTCTAACCAGGTGGACACAAAGCCAGATTCATGTAGAGCACCTTACAAAAATACACACACTAAGGTGCCCAACAAAGAATTTGCATGTGCATTAGCTCTGAATGTTGCAGTGTTGATGAAGTCATGTTGGTCCCAGGATATCAGAGAGACAACTTTGGTGAGGTATAATCTTTCATTGGACCAACTTCTGTTGGTGAAAGAGACAAGCTTTTGAGCTACACAGAGCGTTTCTTCAGGTCTGGGAAAGGTACTCGGAGTGTCACAGCTAAATACAAGATTGTTTAGTAACTAACACGTTTTAAGGAACTATTCACTGAAGTGGTCCATTAACACTCCTCCAGTCATAGGACAAAAAGGGGGTTAATGGATTGCAGATTATTGTAATAAACTATAAATCCACTGTCTTTATTAAAACCATGATTTATAGTGTCCAGCAAAATTATGAATTTAAACTCATAGGCTCATCTTTTGAAGGAATTGTGCTAGTTTCCTCTGAGGATGAGGACTGATAGGTCAGATATGGAGTGGAGTGATTGTTTTGTGAAAAGTATTTGCCCATGGACGATATGGTATTTTTGTCTTTTATCATTTTTCTGTGAGTTCATTCAAGAGCATAATGACTGTCTGGCTTCAGCCACATAGTTGTTACTGGGGCATTTAGTGCACTGGAAGAGGTACATTACATGTTGTGATAGGCATATGTAGGACCCATACATCTTGAAACGTGTGTTGTGGCAGATATTGACCATTGTAGCGGTAGCGATACGTCGGCAGATTTCGCATCTGTTTTTATGGCAGGGTCTCGTGCCGCTTTGAGTTGGTGGGTACTGGTCTGTGGGGAGCTTGCTTCTGACAACGAGCCTGGAGACATTAATGGGTTGTTTGAAGGCCAGAAGAGGAGGGTTGGATAGACTTCTTCAGGAGGTGCTCCCCATCGAGTATGGGTTGTAACTGTTTAAAGATACCCCATACTGGTTTCAGTAGAGCATGGTAGGTGACAACTTGGGGTGTGTGGTCGGAGGGTTTTCCCCCCCCCTGTAGTGAAGTAGGGTCTCTTGGGATTTTGGGGTGGCTCATTCCATGATGTGATCTACTTCTCTGGTGGAGTATCCTTGTTTGGTAAAGGTGGTTTTACACGTGTTAAGGTGTGTATCCCAGACTTTCTCCTTGAAGCATATTCTGTGGTAGCTGAGGGCCTGGCTGTAGATAACAGATTTCTTGGGGTGGTTACTAGATCTGTGAAGATAAGTGCGGTCATCCATGGGGTTTCTTGTATACAGTTGTCTGTAAGGTTCCACTGTTGAAGCTAATCATGGCCAGGAAGTTGTTGCTGCTGTGAGAGTGTTCTAGAGAGAGTTTGATGGATGAGTGGTGGCAGTTGAAGTAGTGGTGGAAATCCAGAAGGAAGTTAGGTCATCTGTCCAGAGGATGAATAGAATATCGATGTATCTTAGCTATATTGGTTTCATGGTGCATTTATCCAGAAATTCTTCCTCATGGTGGCCCATAAAGAGGTTGATATCGGTATTATTTTCATCCTCTGGACAAATGATCTAAACTTCCCTACAGGTTTCCACCACAACTTCCCTTAAATGGTCCCTTAAAATATGTGCTAACTACTTATGCTAAACAATCTGTTCCACCTTGTATTTAGCTGCACCACTCTGAGTACCTTTCCCAGATCTGAAGAAGAGCTCGGCACAGCTCGAAAGCTTGTCACCATCACCAACAGAAATTGGTTCAATACAACATATTACACCTCATTCACCTTGTGTCACTAGGTCTGAAGACAGGCCTCACCTACTGCACGTGAAAGTAAAATTGGTTCCATGATCTCAGCTGTTAAGGAGAGAAGGTGTCTGACTAGTAGGAACTAGCTCTGTTACAGAAGTGCAAGGACACATTTCATTTTCAATAATCCTAGTGAAGGAGACACTGGGTTCTGCATAGGAGCTAGGAGAATTAGCGAGAAGAGGAGAAGCATTCATCTTAGGCCCTGTCTACACTAAAGGGAAAAGTCGATCTAACCTACACAATTTGAGTTATGTGAATAGTGTAACTCAAATTGACATAGCTTAGATCTACTTACCGCAGGGTCCATGCTATGCGATGTCGACGGGAGACGCTCTCTCAGCGACTCCCCTTACTCTTCTCGATCCGGTGGAGCACAGGAGTCGACGGGAGAGCAATCTACGGTTGATTTAGTGGATCTTCACTAGACCCGCTAAATCAACCGCCGATGCATCGATTGCCACTCGTTGATCCCCCGGTAAGGGTAAACAAGCCCTTAGTTAAATCCTTCACCACAGAGAAAGAACAAGTCAAGAATAGGAAGGAGCCGCAGCAGAATGCAGGCTGCCAGCAGCAGGGCAGGTGGCTCACACTCTCCCTGCTTATTAGGTATCATACTTTCAATCTTCAAAGCACATTGCAAACGTTCATGAGAGAGGAGGTCTCATGCTATGCAGAGGAATACAGGAGTTTTCCAGGTGTCCTAGTGCTACCATGTAACCCCGTTAGCACTATACAATTCATTAGCTAGGATTAAAATGTGCTCAAATGTATAGATTCTGAAACTAAGGCTACAAAGCAAAGTATTCAAATACTTACTGTTCCAACTCGGTTTATGGCACATGTAAAACAGTGGTTAGCAATAGCTGCATTTCTTGCTTCAATTGGCCACAGTGACTCGCTGCAAAATAGTAACAAAAAGGTGGTGGTTATTGTTTATTTGCATGGCTCATAGATAAATTTGGATATTTCATGGGCTATGGACACCTGTAATCTTGAGCCTCTCGATCAGGGAAACCAAAGCTAACTACAGCCAACTCCTGTCAATGATCTTGGATCACAAAGAGTGGTCACCATTAATAGTCAGCATTTTCCACCAGATTCAGCATAGTTACCAACATTATTTCCATTCCACATATAGGGAGAGGCTATTTTATCTGGTAACATGGCAAATGCTGACTTTTAATGGTGACCACCATGATGAGAGTTTTAAATGCCTGGCTTGAGATTTTCAAGCAGTCCAGGGAATTTAGATATGCACCTTCCATTAAAGTTACTGCGAGAAATTTTTTTCAAAACAGTCTGGAAGACTTATATGTTAATTTTCAGGAATCCAAATAATATTTTGCAGCAGTGTAGAAAGTTTCTCGCTCTAATTGCCCCCCTCCCCCTTTCTCCAGGAGCAGTTTCTGAGGCAGGCAATGGGAAACTAGATTATCTGAAAGCTAGAAAAAAAAATTCCACCCCTTCTGCTCCCCTTGTTCTACTTGCAGGTTTCATAGAAATTTTCAACAAGTCATTCCCCTATGCTGGGCTGACAGAACAAAAGAAAAAGTTTGACAAAAGCAGCCCTGTAACATTTCAATCATTATCCATTAAACCAGTCTCCACACTGTATAGAAAACCAAGAACTGAGAAATGGGAAAGAATTCCTCCTCCTCCACCTTAACCCCTCAGTCCTTTTCGAAACTGGGATTTGATTTTGGAGACACTGAAAACTCAGTGTAGTTTTAGCCGTGTCAGTCCCAGAATATTAGAGAGACAAGGTGTGTGAGGTAATATCTTTTATTAGATTAACTTTTGAAGAAGAGCGCTGTGTGGCTCGAAAACTTCTCTCTCTCTCTCATCAACAGCAGTTGAGCCCATAAAAGATATTACTTCACTCCCCTTGTCTCACTGAAAATGCAGGAAGCCTTCCTTTCATTAAGCATAGTGAGACACAGGGATCAGATCATTCAAGAAGATATGGTTTGACAGTACCTACAGCACTGAAAAACAAGTGTGACTGGGTGTACACTCCTCTTCAAAATCACGCTCATAACAGCATGTAGCTACCCAATATTGAGCTCCAAGGGGAGAGTGTGGGTGGATGACTGTTATATGTAAATCTCAAGAAGACTCAGGCACCTACAAGATGCTCATTGGCTTGATTGAAAGGACTTGGTTTATTATTCCCCCCCTTCTCCCCCTTCCCCCCCCACCCCAACTGCTGAGCCAACCTGCCAGCACTTCTAAGAAAAAGGGACTTTGTTGAAAGGCTCCTGCAAATTACAATTTCACAGAAGGAAGGAGAAATACTGAGGGAAAAGAGACTATAGCCAAGAGGTTACTACAGAACAGCTTTCTTCCATTTTCCTAGGACACTTTTCTGCATGGGACTCAGGAGTCCTCTTCCTGCAATAAAAATTATACCCTCAAAAAGCAACCAAGAAAAGAAAGCTAATAATCAGGAGAGCCTGGAGCACCCAGAAAAGCAATGAAGTGCCTCAGGAAGGCAGTGTAATTTCCGATTGCTCTCCTCCTAATGGGCTGTAAATGGACCAACATCACAAACATTATTTTAATGGTGATATTTGTAAAGCCCACTACAAGTGACTCTGTATTTACTAAACTCTTTTCGAAGGACATTTTCCAATATTAAACAACCTAAATCAGCAGCTATCAGCTCTTATCGGGAAACAGAATTGCCTTAGGAAGTCTGAGTGACAAGATGCTGTACACTTACTGATTCAAAATTATCGTTCCCTTCCACACCACTCCAAATATACAATTCCCTGTACTGGGCTTGGTTGTGAGTGCGTGATTTATGTATTCACTATGCACTTATTTATCCATAATCACACTTCTCTGGCTACTGCAATCTCCCTACTCCGAGTGGCTCACGTATTCAGAATGTTCAAGCTGTTTGCCAGCAACAAAGATTGGCCTCGC
Organism: Chrysemys picta bellii; assembly: GCF_011386835.1. NCBI lineage: Eukaryota > Metazoa > Chordata > Testudines > Emydidae > Chrysemys > Chrysemys picta. The sequence continues at coordinate 13,183,078 of NC_088805.1, read as the reverse complement.
TGCTTCAATCCCTTCGGCTGATGCAGAAAAGTTCCAAATGTACATGAAAGAGAAGGGGAGCCAGCGGAGAGCACAGAAAATGGGGCTGTCAAAACTTTTAAAAAAATGAATCCCTTCTCCATGATTTAAAACTTTTCTGTTCTCTCCTGTTCCGTTCAGCAGGGCTCTTGTTCCCAGAATAACTCAGACATTTATGTTTACACAGTTTACACTGGGAGAGGCCTGTCCCCTCTCTTTGTTTTTAAAGACAATGAAAGCAAAGATATATTGCAATTATTCTGGACAGACAAGCCCTGCTGAGTCAGAGGAAGGGAAAGCAGGGGCCTAAAGGGGGTTCAGTTAGTTTGGAGAGGTTGATTCCTTCTGTAAGATTTTCTTCCTTCACTTTCAATTTGAATATTACATTTAAAATTTCAGTAGCTTAAAAACAACTCAACAGGGCTTCCTGTTACCTCGATAACAGCCATATTCTGGGGCTGACAGACTCAAAGACAGTTTATTCAGCCCAGGAAGTGGTTATTACCTCAAATAGGAAGCACTATGGTCTCAGTTCTGCCAGGAGCTCTGCACCCCTATAGAATTCCTTGCATTACTGGGGCTTAAGTTATTAGAGTCCTCTAATGCTGCCTACAAAATGTTCTATCAAACAGCTCCTCACCTAGGGAAGGAGTGAGCTTCTTAAACAGGCTTAGCATTACTGAATATATTAATATTATTGTTATGCTGGGGGTTGGGCAATCACCCCACCTTGATGAAATTGTTAGGCATGTTAAACTAGTTGCCTTCCATTCAGGCTAAGTGAGGGGAAAACTAAATGCCCCTTTGTTTAGTGATGGCTGAAGCAATGGAAACCACTGCCCAAGGATTAGACCACTGGACCAAGGGGTTTCGTGGGGGTCTGAACACAAATACAGGGATGGGATACTGATTTGATTGCAGGGTGTGGGAAGGGGGCAGAGAGGCAGTACAAACACAAAGGAAAGGTAGCCAGGAAGCCTACCAGCCAGCCAGAGAAGCACTTGTAGTGTGACACTGAGAAAGAGCACATTTGGGTAGAGTGCTGGCTGGAAAGAGGCTTCGAACTGTGAGTAAATAGCTGCCTCCTGCTGTTTGATTCCTAGTGCATTCAGGAAAACAGGATTTTATGTACGTTCTTTGTAAATAAACAGGATTGCACCTGACTCCATCATCAATTTCTCCTAACGGAAACAAGTGCTTAGGTCAAAAAGGGTAACATTATTATTATTTCTTATTGGTACTACATTAGCACCTAAATACCAACTGAAATTGGGGCCCCACTATGCTAGACACTCTATAAACAAAGAGTGAGAGACACTTCCTGCCCCAGAAATATATATGTTTGAACTCGGCTTTTACTTAACTTAACCCATTTGACTCTTAGCATTAAAACAGAGCTAATTAAGAACCTGACGTAGGGCAGGGAAGATGACTCAAGGAATCCACTAACTCTATTTGTGACCATTATGTCAAAATAACTAATTCATATAACTTCCTCCTTGATAACTTGATTCCTGGTATAAAGCTTAGTGAATTTCCCACTCAGAGGAGCATCTTTATAAAGAGGGCAACATTAAGGGAACAGAAAAAAGATAATATGGTATAAATTCCTAAAAAAAAAAAAAAATGCACATTTTAATACCTGCATTTATACCACAGAGCATAAAACAGTATCACACCATCTGTAGCCAATAGATAAGGCACAGGTCTAAGTTAAGATAGTATTGCAATGAGCCCACAAACCTCAAGGCCTCTAAGAGAATAGCTTAGTTAAACTAATCAACGCACAAGGCTCAAAAAGCCTTAGCAGAAACAGCTAACCCAGAGTATCCCTAGATCACACGATATCCCAAGATAGAATGGTGTAATATGCAAGAATGACTAAACTGCTGACAAGCTAACCACAAGATGCTAATTTATACCAGCTTGGTATATTTTAAATTACGAACATCAGCAGATGGCTGACCACCAAAGTGCCACAATAATTAACTGATGTATATGCTAATAAACTTGAGGTAAAAGGATTAGTAACTATAGGAGAAGGGCACCCCAACATTAGTAGGGTGAGGAAATACAAATAAGGAAAAGAGAATGAAACCCTTACTGAATATACATTGGCATAGTGGTTTCAGCGTAAAACTTTATCAAAGTTGTATCCCAGCCTACATACCTTGGTGAGATGTGAGGCTGGTGAGATGCCAGGATGGTGGCCACTGGCGATAGTGAATCTGACAGTGAGGGTGATTAATAACATTTTGGATCCTTTTCCAAAGAATAGTATGAGTATATGGATGTTCAGATGCACATTCTGTATTCTCTTTAGCTACCTTGCTGGGTTGGAGTGTTTGTGACTTTACTAATTGGGGGGGGAGGGATAGCTCAGTGGTTTGAGCATTGGCCTGCTAAACCCAGGGTTGTGAGTTCAATCCTTGAGGGGGCCACTTGGGGATCTGGGGCAAAATCAGTACTTGGTCCTGCTAATGAAGGCAGGGGGCTGGACTCGATGACCTTTCAAGGTCCCTTCCAGTTCTAGGAGATGGGATATCTCCATTAATTAAAAAAAAAAATTAATAAAACTATTACAAATACAAAAGGTTTTCCTAAGTGTGAGTGTTGGAACCATGCATGTCGGAGCTCCCAACTGGATAGTAATTTTAATAATACTGGGCCTGATCTTGGAATGAGAACCTACTAATCCTCTGAGTAGAATCAATATAATAAATACATAATCAACAGGTCAGGCAACACTGCTTACTAGTAGAGGAGTGTAAATCCTACAGAACTGGATTTCTTTCAGACTCCACTGTCATTTGGATAAATGAAAAAGTACATGTACTATACTGTGTGTCAAGATGATACATTGACACATTCTGGAATACTGGACCTTAGCTAATAGATGCACTTGTGATACTGGCAGACCATGTGCCAGCTCATGCCAAAGCCCCAGGCCTCACTGAATGTTTACAAATGCATAGCCAGAAGCCAGGCCAATTCACTTGTGTAACAGTATAGAGCAAAGTGACTGCTAAACGTATGAGAGTGTATTTGATGTTTAAACGTCATAAAAAGTAATGGGATGTTACATGCTCTGTTTTAACTTATCTGTATCCCATTGTAATAGCAAATATTTACATCGTCTATACCCCTGTAACTAAATAACCCATCAATCTGAGAAAGAAGCCTTATGGAATGCAAATGAAGAACTTTAATAGCAAAGTGCTAATTTCAAATCAAGCGGTCATTTTATGTGGTGATTGGAGATCAAAGACTCTAAATGCATTCTTCACTCTCCATCTCCAAAAAGCCCACGTGGGTAGTGACCCTGTCGCTTGTTTCCTATGAGAAGAAGCTAGAAGTATGGATTCAGGGAAAAATCCCTCATCTCTGGAGTGTTTGGACTCTTACAGGGAAGGATACCAGATGCAAAGTGGAGATCCCTAGAGACAATCTCGGTACCTTGAAAACACTTTTGGGAAACTGGAAATTTATTACATCACTACCACCATTTGGAATTACAAACTGTGTCTCACCTTTACATATATTTTACCTGCTTTAACCTCTCAATAACTTTTATTTCCTTTTCTTAGCTAATAAGCCTTTAGTTAGTTTACTCTAGAATTGGCTACTAGTGTTGCCTTTCGTGTAAGATCTAGGATACCAATTGATCTGGGGTAAGTGATGGTTCTCTTGGGACTGGGAGCAACCTGAATCTGGTGTGATTTTGGTGTCAGTGACCTTTTAATCAGAAAGTCCAGTTTGTCTGGGTGGCAAGATAGACTAGAGAGTCTAAGGGGACTGTCTGTGACTCTATGGTAAGACTGATATAGTGATCCAGGAGTTCACATTTGTTACTAGGTTGGTGAAATCTAATTATAGAACACACCATAAGTTTGGGGTGTCTGCCCTGCTTTTGACAGTCTGCCCTGTTGTAGGCACTCACCGTTGTGAGCCACTCCAAACTGATATCCTCCCCCCCCCCCCCCAAAAAAAAAAAAAAAAATTAAGTGTAATTCAAAACATTTTTAAAATGTTGCTGTCCAAAAGAAACATTTAGGAAAAACAAGTATGGTTTTCCTCTTTCAGGAAACATGGGATGAGCAGGTATTTCACTCCACAATACAGCTCATCCCAAGCAATGGACAGCCCACAAGTTGTTTGTACTTTACCTGAGTTCTCCAGTAGTAGCTGAAGGGTTAAAGATAATCTCTGCTCCATTTAGACTGTACATGAGCCAGTTCAGGGGGTGATGGCGCCCAAAACAGATATTCACAGCAATCCTTCCAAACTGAGTCTGGAACACAGGGTGCCCTGTGTTGCCCTCCATATAGTAAGTAGACTAGGGGAAAAAAAACACAAGCAGGTTGTCACGGAGTCCCCGGGCGATGCTCTGGAACTGCTCCCCAAAAAGCCAGTCAGGACTTTGGGGAGCCTCCTCTCCCTCGGAGCAGACTGTCTTCAGGGCAAGAAGCTCACACGGCTTCACCTCCTGGGTCTGACCTTGGAGCATTCAGCATATGCCCCTCCGTGCACTTCCCACAGCGAGTTCACCCAAGCAGGGTCCTGGGGAAGCCAGAGGGTCCTGCACGCACCCCCAACTTCGCAGTCCGACGTAACTCTCAGCCAACCAGTAAAACAGAGGTTTATTAGATGACAGGAACAAGGTCTAAAACAGAGCTTGTAGGTACAGAGAATGGGATCCCTCAACCAGGTCCATTCTGGGGCTCAGCAAGCCAGACAACCTCGTCTGCACTCACTCAGCCAGCCCCAGACTGAAACCCCCTCCAGCCCCTCCTTTCTGGCCTTTGTCTCTTTCCCGGGCCAGGAGGTCACCTGATCTCTTTGTTCACCTTTAGCTATCCCCTTGCAGAGGGGAAGGGCCCCAGCCATTTGTTGCCAGGATAGAAAGTGTCGGCCATTTATGCACACTGGAGACTTAAGAAATGCATGGGGGAAACTGAGGCACACACACAGTATTCAGAGGAAACGTTAAGAACAGTCCCACTTCGTCACACAGGTGTCTTCAGGTATTGTCTTCAAGTTCACCCACCCCCCACTACCATCCTTTAAAATTCACTAGATCTCTGAGGCACAAACAGTATGTGAAAAGACAACACCCCTCAGCCACTAAATACCTGCATTGTATGTACAGATCCAATAGAAATGGCTCTCTTGAGCTGTAGAGATTAAATTCCAGTTCCATTTCTACTTCTCTTTACTCACTGCTGGACATAAGTACTGTGCCACCTGGCTTTTTCACATGTTCCTGTAGCAATACTGCATTCTCTACAGACTTTATAACCTGATCACCCTACCCTCCATGTCAAAATGGTAAGAGCAAAAAATTAATAGGCAGCAGGTTTAAAACAAACATAAGTACTTCTTCACACAATGCACAGTCAACCTGTGGAACTCATTGCAAGGGGATGTTGTGAAGACAAAAAAAGATAACTGGGTTCAAAAAAAGACTTAGAGAAATTCCTGGAGGATAGGTCCATCAATGGCTATTAGCCAAGATGGGCAGGGATGCAACCTCATGCTCCAGGCAACCCTAAACCTTTGACTGCCAGAAGCCAGGAGTGGAAGACAAGGTGAATCATTCCCAAATTCCCCTTGAAGCTCTAGTACTAGCCACTGTCAGAGACAGGATACTGGGCTAGATGGACCAGCATGGCAGTTATGTTCTAATAAATAATTCTATTTCAAAACAGATCTGCCTATTCTGTAAGTTTTTAATTTATTTTTATTTCTCAGTCCTCTGTTTTTTCTACTATGATTGGAGAAGAAAAACAAGATTGTTATTGCTTGAGGGAATTCATCAGCTCTTGCTCTTTATTCCTCACCAGAGGTCATAATCATCTCCACAGCAACTAACTGATGTCTCAAGGAGGATTGATTTTTGTTTATTTATACACCCTCCCACACAGGGCTGAAAAGGTTAGAAACCAATCTTTTTCCCCTTTACATTTAGTTCTCATTGATTTGCCATGGATGATTGCAAGCTGGCAGATTTCCCAACCTGCTCCACAGAGACAGTCCACCCAGTCTGAGAAGTCCAACTCACTGCCCTCCTCAGGTTTGGGTTTTGTTACTTTATTGTTGTTTTCTCTGTTAATAAAGATGGGAATAATCCTTCTTCCTAGTCTGAGCTGCTCAGCCCTCACCCCAGGTCTGTCTGTCTCTCTCTTTTCAGAGAGCCAGAACCACCTCTGTTATATCCAGGCAGAGTAACAAGTCACCAGCAGAATATCCTTAACCCCTTCCAAGCAGGATCAACACTTTTTAACAAGGTGGGGTGTTCTTACCCTTTACAGTGAAGCTGATAGAGTAGGAATTGTCAAATTGTTTAAATATGTTAATCGATTGTTTTGATGCTTCTCCATGATCACATGGACCACCTCCCATTGGTGATCACATAACATCCCTGTGGCAACTGCAGCAATTGCATGAATAGAAAAGTGAAAGTACTTTATATATATATATATATATATATATATATATAGTTTAACTGCCTTTCATTGAAATTTCACAGCTGGAAACGAAGAGAAACATGCAACCAGCAAGTGCTGCACAGACCACAGTTTGGGAACCTCTGAGACAGAGTGTTCTAGGCCCATACAGTATGAACATGGTATTTATTATGTATGGATTTAACTGTTAAGTAAGGTGTGAAGAACATGGAAGGTATGTGTATTAATTTGTGTGTGTGTGTGTGTGTGTGTGTGTGTGTGTGTGTGTGTGTGTGTGTGTGTGTAAGGGGGAGTATTTCGTGATTACTGTAGTGCTGGCTAAAAGGCAGCTAAGGGTTAAATCTTGCAGGAACCTGAAACAATCACTGAAGACATAAGTCAGTTGCCTGGTGCTCAGACAATACTATGAATCAACTGTATGAAGGCTACCTCCAACCCGCTCTGGAGAAATGCATACACCAGTTTCATCAGCTCCAGGGGCTTGGCTTGAAACATCAGGAGATCTCTGGGTGGGAAATTTCAAACAAAGGAACTTTGAAATGGATAAAAGGCAGCTTGGATCTTGAGGGACACAACATGCTGACGGGATGGTAGGGGAAGGGCTGACTATGAGAGAGGCAATAGTTGCAGGGGTGCAGCCTGCTTCATGCAGCCCAATGCTTTGGGGCTGCCTGGGTTAAGCAGAATCTATTTAAACTAGCAAGGAAAGGTTAGGTTTAGGTAAGACAACATGCATTTAGGCATTTGTTATTTTTAACCCTTTTCTCTCTGCTTGTGATGTTCCTACAGATAAATAAATCATACTCTGTTTTGAACAAGCTGCTCTCTGTCATTGCATTTACAGCTCCCTGAGAGAATTCTGGATCAGGGTCAAATCCAGTTGACTCTGCTGGAGGTAATATGGTTTGTAAATAAAGGTGCTGTAAACTCGTGGTCCAGTCAAAAGTGGGATGAATTGCAGTGCAGGTATAGGCCTGTCACCTGAAAGAAGCGCCCATGGAGAGATACAAAGAGATCACAGGTACAGTTCATCCCTGAACCATATAATACAAGGCTCGTCAGCTTACAAGAAATTCACCAGGAGTATGACTTCATCAGTGCCCCACAACTGACACACCATAGCTATGAATTACACAATTTTTATAAAGCTCCTCAATATTTAAATAAATAAATTAATGGAGATATCCTATCTCCCTAGAACTGGAAGGAACCTTGAAAGGTCATCGAGTCCAGCCCCCTGCCTTCACTAGCAGGACCAAGTACTGATTTTGCCCCAGATCCCTAAGTGGCCCCCCGTCAAGGATTGAACTCACAACCCTGGGTTTAGCAGGCCAATGCTCAAACCACTGAGCTATCCCTCCCCCCGTGTGTGAAGTTGCTTTGTATAGAAAAGCCCATTGGGTTGATAACCTATAGAGAAGAGCAGATTATTTTGGGGAAATATTATAAAACAAAGAAAATAACTTAAAATAAATCAAAGCTACAATAGCATCTTGGGGATTCTGGTGGCATCATATTCCATACTTGTGATTTATGAGTGCACCAGAAACCCCTCAGTGGCATCATCATAGCCACACAATTCTACCTTGACAAAATGGACAGGACAGTTATGCAGCTACACTTTCCAACACTCTACCATACAGAGACAAGCAAGAGCTACAAAGTGAGTACAGTTTATTATAAGCAATGCTACATCTCACCTCATTGAAATCTCCAATCCTTGGAATGTGATTTTTCCTGCTCTTCCCAAGGACAGATCCAGAGTTTGAAATCACCACTGCAGTGTTCCACAAAGTTCCTCCATGTACATCATCTCTCTCCAGAATTGGAGACACCACAACCATATTGTGCTTCTTTGCCAGCTATAGAAATGAATAGAAAATCTCTATTACAGAAAAGCCTGTTATGATTAACTCTGTTTTCATCTTTTTCTCCTCAAAGTAGAATACAAGAGAGGTTTTCATTCTGTGCATTATTCTGACCTCAGCTAAGCACTAGTGATGAATATATGATGTACTGGAACTCTAGTATTACAACCTTTTTCTTGTTCAGAGAGGGATACCTCAGTGAAAACTTTCCAGGCTGAATCCTTCTAGCAGAAGCATCAAGTTCCAGTTAGATGAGTTCTGCTGTAACAGCAGTTTTTAACCTGTAGGCCAGATCCACCCACACCCAAAAGGGGCATAAGGAACTGCTGAGAAATAAGCAGGGGGAGAGGGTGTAATCCTGCTCTCATTCCTTCATTCTGGTACACTGCTTAGTGGATTTGCGTAACAAGAGCTGGTCGAAAAAGGTAAAACAAAATAAAAATATGGGACATGCTTAAAAGAACATTTTTTATTTTCTGAAAAATAATAAATCAGTTTTTCAACAAAAAAAACAAAACAGAAAACTGATTTTTTTTTTCAATTTTTGTTTTACCCTTATTTTCCAGTGACAAATTTTCCAAGAAAATTCTCCTTTCATTCAAATAGCCATTTTCCACTGAAAAAATGTTTCTCCTCAGAATTTTTGACCAGCTCTACTTAACTTGCATCTGAGCCTCAGATTCTAAAGCTTCCCATAAACCCTGGGGCTGATTCCTGATGCCTTCTACAAAGAACCGGAGCAAAGGATTAATGAATGCATTTGCTAAGGCCTTCCTGTGAATGCCTGACATGTGAAGTCACAGTATGGAAAGTGGACAACTCTATGCAGACATTTATTAAATCAGTCTGGACCTACTAGTCATTTTTATTCTCTTTGCAAAGCATCTCATGTTTGGCTTTTAGTGATGGGATAAAGCATTCAGGTTCTCTTCAGCACCAATACAGAGGCACGTGAAACTGAACTCCAACAGGTGGGAACAAAAGGATTCAGGCAAGGCAGAGTCTTCCAAGGATGTCTCAGGAATCACTCTCTAGAACTAAATCCCGGATTCTACTGGCTGCTCATCATTTAAGCATTGTTCGTCCTTGTATTCTTCCTTCCATTAAATTTAGTGTTAGTAACATAGCAGAAAGACATTACACAATTTGATGATCCCCAATTATGCTAGGTATAGAACTGTGGCACTGTGCACCAAGAGCAAATCCTTTTTTGAATAGGAATTTAAATTAGACTCATAGGCCTTGGCTACACTCGGGACTTCCCAGCACTGCCACTAGTAACCTCCCTCCAGCCTGACAGTTCACCTTTCAGTATGACCCGTTGTAGTCTCCCCTTTAACCAGTTCCTTATCCACCTTTCAATTTTCATACTGATCCCCATCTTTTCCAATTTAACTAATAATTCCCCACGTGGAACCATATCAAATGCCTTACTGAAATCGAGGTAAATTAGATCCACTGCGTTTCCTTTGTTTAAAAAATCTGTTACCTTCTCAAAGAAGGAGATCAGGTTAGTTTGACACAATCTACCTTTTGTAAAGCCATGTTGTATTTTGTTCCATTTACCACTGACCTCAATGTTCTTAACTACTTTCTCCTTCAAAAAATTTTCTAAGACCTTGCATGCTACAGATGTCAAACTAACAGGTCTGTAGTTACCCGGATCACTTTTTTTCCCCTTTCTTAAAAATAGGAACTATGTTAGCAAGTCTCCAGTCATACAGTACAACCCCTGAGCTTACAGATTCATTAAAAATGCTTGCTAATGGGCTTGCAATTTCATGTGCCAGTTCCTTTAATATTCTTGGATGAAGATTATCTGGGCCCCCCAATTTAGTCCCATTAAGCTTTTCGAGTTTGGCTTTTACCACGGATGTGGTAATATCTACCTCCATATCCTCATTCCCATTTGTCATCCTGCCATTATCCCTAAGCTCCTCATTAGCCTCATTAAAGACTGAGGCAAAGTATTTGTTTAGATATTGGGCCATGCCTAGTTTATCCTTAACCTCCACTCCATCTTCAGTGTTTAGCAGTCTCACTTCTTTTTTCTTTGTTTTCTTCTTATTTATATGGCTATAGAACCTTTTACTATTGGTTTTAATTCCCTTTGCAAAGTCCAACTCTACATGGCTTTTGGCCTTTCTCACTTTATCCCTACATGTTCTGACCTCAATAAGGTAGCTTTCCTTGCTGATCCCACCCATCTTCCACTCCTTGCAGGCTTTCTGCTTTTTCTTAATCACCTCTCTGAGATGCTTGCTCATCCAGCTTGGTCTACAACTCCTGCCTATGAATTTTTTCCCCTTTCTTGGTATGCAGGCTTCTGATAATTTCTGCAACTTTGACCTGAAGTAATTCCAGGCCTCCTCTGCCTTTAGATCCCCAAGTTCTTCAGTCCAATCCACTTCCTTAATTTCCTTAATTTTTTATCGTTTGCCCTTTTGAAATCAAAAACCCTAGACACAGATCCCAAAGCCCTCCTTATAGCACCACTGTCTGAGCCATCTGTTGAACATCATAATCTTGTCACAACTTTGTTATCCTTCTCTAGGAACAGGCAGAATCCCGCTGAAGATCACCTGAGCCTCTATTTCCTTAAGCGTCTTCCCCAGCCTGGCATAGTCTCTCTTGATACATTCCAGCGAGAATCTAGCCGTATCATTTGTTCCCACATGAAGGACAATCAGTGGATTCTTTCCCGCTCCCATTAGGATCCCCTTCAGCCTCAAGTCCACATCCCGTATCTTAGTACCCAGCAGAAAGCACACCCTTCTGTTCTCTGGATCAGCTCTGGTTACAGGCCTATCCATTCTTCTCAGTAAGGAATCCCCAGTCATGTAGACCTGCCTTTTCCTGGTGATGGTGCGATTCTCTGGTCTATCCCGTTTCCTCTGGCTGCAAGTCCTCTTGATTTCTATTCTCCCTTGCAATCCTTTGTAACCCATCCTGTATCCTCCTGGGGCTCATATTTGGTGTTATCATCTCCATTGACTCTTCCCCTCTTTCTATAGAACTAGCTGCTCTTCTCTTCTTCCTTGCCCTCTCACCTTCAGTGACCATCTGCTGTGCCCCTTCTTCATTTTCCAATTCCACAAACCAGTTCCTGAGCTCTATTTCTCCTTCACTAGCCCATCTTTTCCTCTGCCTGGTTCTCTTAATCACATGCTTCCACTGTCCACTTTCCTCACCCAGCAGTCTCCCCTCAGAGTTCTTTGGTCCTGCTTCCATCTGTAAGTCTGAGCTTTTCCCTTCAGCCTCCTCATGTCTTTGCTCCATCATCCACTCAAACCCCCTTCTAAACTCAACCAGAGTTTCCACCTGCATCTCCAATCCTCGGATCTTTTCTTCCATCAGCTCTATCAAGCAACACTTTTGTCTGCATGAACTCTTTTCAGGTACCCCCTCCAGGATCATGTAGATACCACAGCTTCCACATCCAGTCATCTTCATTGTGTCTTCCACTGCTTGGGTAGGGTTACCATACGTCCTCTTTTTCCGGGACATGTCCGGCTTTTCGGCACTCAAACCCCCGTCCGGGGGGAATTGCCAAAAAGCCGAACATGTCCGGGAAACCCTGCGCCGCCGGGCACTTCCCCTCCCGGGCTCCGGCGGCGCAGGGTCCGGAGGCATGGGGGCTGCCCAAAGCCGGTAGCACTGGGGCAGCTCGGCTCTTAAACAGAGCTGAAGAGTCAGGGGAGGAGCAGAGCCTCTCTGGAGGAAAGGGGGCTGCCCGAAGCCCAAGCGCTACCGGCTTCACGGTTTGCTGGGTAGCCTCCAGACCCTGCACCCCCGCCTGGGCGCTTCCCCTCCCGGGCTCCAGCTGTGCTGGGGAAGCGCCGGCCGGGGGGCGCAGGGTCTGGGGGCTGCCCGGCAAACCGTGAAGCCGGTAGCGCTGGGGCAGCCCTTTCCTCGTGGCTGGGAGGAGGGGGCGGAGTTAGGGCAGGAAGGGGCGGAGTTGGGGCGGGGCTGGGGAAATGGGCGGGGCCGGGGAAATGGGCGGGGCCAGGGCCCGTGGAGGGTCCTCTTTTTTTATTTGCTGGATATGGTAACCCTAGCTTGGGTCACTACCACTGCTGCCTCTGTATCTGTCATAGCCTTCCCACCTAAGTCCTGTTGGTCCGGGAAACAGGAACCAAACCAAACCACCACCACCCACAGCAAAACAAAACTCCCACGAGCACCACAACGCTGCCAGAACACCACACACTCCCTTCACTAGCCTGTCTGTTCCTCTGCCTGGTTTTCCTAGTCTTCCTCCCAAACTCCCCTTAAGAACGCCTACTCAAATTCCCCTGTTTACAGCTCTGTTTGCTGGCTCCTGTGCCTAAATTGCTCTTTATTGCAATAGATCAAATATAAGAAAGCCTTTGATCAACGAGTTACTGTAGTTATACAGTATGTAGTGGATTTACACATGTAAATGCATTTATGTTAAAAAGTATAGGTGCTGCCTTATCCACAGGAATCATAGCATCACAGTACCTTTTAATATTCTAGCAAGAATATTTTGCACTAAATTTTAGTACTGATAAGTTATTTAATCTTTGGTTAAATGACATTTTCTCTTCTTTCCCCTCATGTCATTTTACTTTTCCATAAGTCTGAATATTTCTTGCAGAATCTGCCCTTAGGTCATTAACCCCACATTGAGAAGTGCCCCACACTTGGCCTAGGTCAGACTGAAGCTATAAGGTCGTTACACATACATGCTTAGTAGGTCAGATCACATCTGGATAGATTCAGGCCCACAACAAACCTGATCATGTCAGTGAATCATTTAATAAAGAAAAATACAACGTCCCTTATAAAACAAAAGAGCTGTAGACTATTTAAAATGGCAGAAGGTGAAAATTATCCCACAATCATTCTTTCACTTAGCGATCCCTGGCCGAATGACTGCCAGCTAATAAAAGGTCACCTCTAGTGCACAGAAAGCGGCATTCTGTGTTACATGTCAGAAGAAGGATGTAGAAAAATCATATGAAAGTGTTTCCTTTTCAGAACATTAGTTAACTCATCAGTTAATATTCTTTGTGTAATGCTTTGCTAATGCATAGTCTGTTCCATTCAAAAGGAATTTCTTGGCTAGAAGTTAAAGGTGACTGGCTGTGAAGCTTATTTTCTTCTTGTAAAAATATGGAAAAAATCAGGATAGGAAGTCTCACATATCCTACAGGGTAAAAGGCACTAAATAAATGTAAAGTAAGATTTTTTAAAAACTGTTTCATATTGCACATGTGTTGTTGTCCATTTGCATTTTCACTAGCTCTCACAATACATGCTTTGAATGTGCTGGAAAATTATTTTTGGTTCTTTAATTCTTACAACATATAAGACTGATATACAAAAAGTGATCACTACACAATGGTATGAATTCAGCTTTTTACCTTCTGGCAAAACCTTGTTGTCAGACCATCCTCTGCTGACTCAGCAAATTCAGTCCATGGAAGCTTCTCTCTTGTACAGAATGCAAAGGGCATAGCTAGAAAAATACCAACATGAGAAGTCAATACAAAGGCTTCAGATCACTGAGCTGGTATGGGATGGGTTCTGCTTTACTCATATAAAACAGGTCAATGAAATGTGTTCAGAAGTTGCTTTTGTGAAAACTGAGAAATAATTACCACATCTGAGTATGGTACTGCTATCTCCTTCTCCCTGTACAAAGGAGTTTGATTCTTGAGAATGTGTCATTTAGGGGTCTCTAAACTTTAGATTTTCTAGGCTGCATTCTCACAGAGACACCGTGACAAGACCAGCCACGTATAGTTCCAGTGCTCTATATGCAGCAGACCAGGATCTAAATTCCTCTTACTCCACAGCCCAGGAAGGACAAGAAGTGCCACACAACCAGCCCAGGAAGGACAAGAAGTGTCACACTATCACTCAACACTATGGAGCAAAGACAGCACCTTGTCATCAACCAACATTTGTTCAATTAAGAAGCCAGGCTGAGTCCCTACTAATTTGAAATGGGAGGATTGGCTGGCCAGAAGAGAGGTGGTTATGATTAGAGATCAGGAGGATGAAATTAGTATAGGTGAAATGAGAGGGGAAGATTACCCACTATCTCACACGAGGCAGAGGATCCCCTGAAGGAGTGTCTGAGGAAGAAACCTACAAATTAATGACTAAGACGTATTTCCCCCAACAGTCTCACAAGAGGTCCTTCAATTTTGGTTTTGGCCACAGTCCTAACCCCACACATCCTCCATTTTAATTTAAATATTATTTTTCTGCTATTGAGAAGCTTCCTAAATCAAACAAAACTTCCAAGGAAGAAAAGGGGAAGAGTAGGTGAAAGAACACACAGTAAGCATAACTAAAAGCATCGCCGAGATGCAGGCCCTGCCTTTGCAGACCTACATGGGACCTACACACAGCTCTGTTAACAAGGATTCTTTTAAGTTTCTTTCAGAAAATAAAGATTACGATCAGTGGATTGTATCCTGTTTCATAGTTGCGGTGGAACATTTTTAAAATATAGGGTACCTGTTAAATGGAGAGGAATTGGCTATTTTCAGAAATTTAAGCATTTTAAAGGCAAAGAATCTGGACTTGGGGAGGCTACAGAAAATACTCACTCCAAGCCTCTTGAAAGCAGATCACATTGACCCCACACATTGCAGCCACCTCCACAATCTCCTCTATTCGCCTGTGCAGTGCGGCCACCTGGTTGTAAGAAATCTGACTCTATAAAAAAACTCATACATCATAATTCACTTGTAACATTAAGGTTTTGGTTCTGCCACCTTTCACACCAAGTAGTACCTTGCTTGGCACTTCACCCCATTAATTTCAGTGAGAATACTTCTAGGGTAAGTTACTGCTCAACACAAGCAATGGTTGCAGAATTAGGCCCTAAAGTGTTAGGACATTTTTAAAGGTATTTAGGTGCCTAAACATTCAGATAGGTGCCTAATGGGATTTTCAAAAGCACATATCTGCATCTTTAGGCATTCTATTCTAGATACAGTTAAAAAACTGGCCTTTAGTCCCTACACGTGCATTAGAGATCTATAAACCTTAAAAGAGCCACACACAAAAAACCTTGCTGATGCTGTTTTGAGATGTGACACTTAGCAATGTGAATGAGTAAGCATACCACCACCAGAGGTTAGAGAGAGCTGTACCTCCTACAAGCACATGTAGATTCCAGAACTTCCCCTAAAATACCAGCCCTGGAGCTAGCCATTGTGAACTGACAAAATGCTTGTTGGAGCAATATGTTGCTTCACTCTTGAGCCCCATACATCTGACAACTTCGACCAGAAGTTCTTTGACTAGAAGTTAGGCCATCGGCCCTATGGTTATCCGTAGGACAGTTGCTTATGTTTGGATAAAGAAGAGATGGGATGATCGGGGGCAGGGATGGCCATGGACTGGCTACTTCTGAAATGCAGACAAGCTCCTCCTTTTGGCATATGCTCTGGGTCTAATGAGAGAAGCTCATCCTCTGAGGCTTGAAATGCGCATGCGCACACACACAGAGTTAGTAAACATGCTTCAATCAGCAATATACACGTTATTACCCTCAAAGCATGTTTTAGTGCATCCCTAAGAAGAACCAAGCAGTGCACCAGTGAGGGACAGTTTGTATTTTTCTTTAATTAGTTAAAAATCTTTACACAGGAACTCTTCTCACTGGAGAACTCTAGTTACAAGGAGGCATAGGGGCAGTGGCAATGAGATTTGGAGCCATTCATATATATAGAGTGCCAGTTGCTGCCATTTGTTATGTGGATACCTCTCCACTAGAAACTGGCCCGAGACCACCAAGTCATTGTGCATAACGCTACACAGCTGTTATATCTGTTTGGTCGGTATCAGTCTGGGTTGGATTTGAGATGGATACGTTATGCACAATGACTTGGTGGTCTCGGGCCAGTTTCTAGTGGAGAGGTATCCACATAACAAATGGCAGCAACTGGCACTTTTTGGCAGACCGCACAGATAAAGGAAGAACTTGACTAACACAGAGAATGAGCTACTTTCTCTCTCTCCAAAACACAGTGTCTGAGTGAACTTTCTGCCCTGTGGATAAACTGGACTATCAGTCCAGCATATTTCACAAATGTGAAATTCACCTTCATTTTGCTTTTAAAAAGACTTTATAGATTTACATAAAACTTGCACCTGAAGGTGTGCATCTTGTATCACAGACACACCAGTGTTCATCTGGTGAAAGACTCCCCTCAAACCTTTGACTTACTGCGGTATAAAGAGTTTTAGAGCGTAGAATTTATACAAATCACCAACCCTGCATTCTGCAGTCACCAACTTCAATTCTCTGAACATGAGACTTTTCTGGTTTATTTGACAGGTAAAGGCTTTTAGCTTAGAAAGCCAACAACTAAATATTTAGCTTCAAGAAAACTACAAATAGGTTGGGCGAATCAACAAGTAAACAATAGAAATGAGATTTTCTGATGGAGCTGCGTGTTCTACTTTGAGTCACAAGACTTCTTGGCAATTTACCATTCAACAAGTCAAATCCAAGGCCATTAGGTAACATAGGCCCTAAAACTGATAGCGGACAACACAAGAAATGCACAACTGATAGTGTGACATGTGAAAGACAAGGGTGAGGTAATATCTTTTACTGGAACAACTTCTGTTGGTGAATGAGACAAGCTTTGAGAGACGCAGAGGTCTGGGAAAGGTACTCAGGGCTTGTTCTCACATACAGTAATTCAGCTATGCCGCGGTAGCGTTTTAGGCCTTGGCTACACTTGCAAGTTACAGCGCTGTAAAGCCTCCCCCAGCGCTGTAACTCACGCCCCGTCCACACTGGCAGGGCACTTACAGTGCTGTATCTCCCTGGGTACACCACTGCAGGTACTCCACATCTCCAAGAGGAATAACAGCTGCAGCGGAGTGGCTACGACTCACGGGTGTGAGTGTAAACACTTGCAGCGCTGTACTAATCACCTTGTCAAGTGGCCAATCCTTTCCATTGTTGTGGGCTGCAGGAATGCGGAAGTGCCGGTTTCAAAGCTCATACTACAGAGAAAAGCAAACAGTTTGCAGCTTGCTTTGAGTGAGTAAATGAATGAGCAGGGGGCCGGGAGTTCGGAACTTGCAAAATAGAGAGCTGACATGCTCCAAAAAGCACTCACTCTCCCCCCACACTCCCTGTCACAATCCACCCCACCCCGTTTTGAAAAGCACGTTGCAGCCACATGAATGCTGGGATAGCTGCCCATAATGTCAAGTATCAGGGGGTAGCCATGTTAGTCTGTATCTACAAAAACAACAAGGAGTCTGGTGGCACCTTAAAGACTAACAGATTTATTTGGGCATTGCCCAAATAAATCTGTTAGTCTTTAAGGTGCCACCAGACTCCTTGTTGTTTCTGCCCATAATGCACCGCTCCCAACACAGCTGCAAATGTGCTGGCAGCTGGCAGTGTGGACAGACTGCAGCGCTTTTCCCTACTCAGCTGTAGGAAGACAGGTTTACCTCACAGCACTGTACAGCTGCAAGTGTAGCCAAGATGTTCCTACGCCTACGAGAGAGCAGCGTAGTTAATCCACCTCCTTGAGCTCTCCCATCAACACAGTACTGTCTACACGGGGTGGGGGGGAAATTGTAGATCAGTATCACTCAAGGGTGTGGATTTTCACACCCCTAAGCAACGTAGTCTGTAACATAGACCTCAGCTCAGAGTGCCACAGCTCAGTACAAGGTAGAACAGACTGATAAATATGAGGAATTAACACATGTTGCAAGAGACCATTCAGGATGATGTGCACAATTATCACCTCTGCAATCACTGGACAAAGAAGTGTTAAGGGGTTACATACTGTTGTAATGAGACACAAGACCAGCCTCTCAGTCTTAACAGCTTGTTTACACGACCTCTTTTTACAGTCATAATTTACACCGCTCAGGGGTGTGATGTGATGCTCTCCTCTAGGGTTGCCAACCCTCCAAGATTGTCCTGGAGTCTCCAGGAATTAAAGATTAATTAAAAGATTGTTACGTGACAAAACCTCCAGGAACAGGACCAACCAAAGTTGGCAAACCTATCTCCCGCCTAGATAGCTTCTAGGGGACTGGGGTAAAAAAAAATCTGTCTGGCGATTGGTGCTGCTTTGAGCAGGGGATTGGACTAGATACCTCCTGAGGTCCCTTCCAACCCTGACAGTCTATGATTGGGGTGGAGCAATTACCTCCAGGGGAGAGCGCGCTCCTGCCACATAGTGTGTCTTTACCAGACGTGGCAGCTGGGCCAATGTGGGGCGGTAGTGAAGACAGGCGCTCAAGAGCCCCTGACTTCAGTGCCCGAGTTTTAGGAATTGAAGCTGCCAGGCTGGCTCATGTGACAGGAGTTGAGCCAGCAGACGAGCTGTAGCCGCTGACCCAGAGCCCCCTTTGCAGGTGACTGTACCTGTTCCGCCACGGGCGTGTCTGTGGGCAGGGGGATTTTATTCTGAACCAGCCCCACGCGAACAACACGGGGCTGCCTCAGCTGCTCGGGCGCAGCTCCAAATCCACAGCCCTGCAGCTCAAACGCCCTCTGGCTCGCGGCCGACAGCGCCGCAGCCGGCAAGGCAAGTTTTCTGAAACGGCAAAAGCGCGGAATCAACGGCGCGCGCGCGGGACAGCCCGCGCCCCCCACCCCCGCAGGCAGCCCGAGCGCCGCGCGCCTGCCAACCGCCAGGGCGGGCAACAGCAGCTGGACACGGCAAAGGCGCAGCGCCTCGGGCGAACCTGCGCCCCAAAGGCCTCCAGCAATGGCCACGCCCCCTAAACTAGGTCCCTCCCCCCCCCCCCCCCCCAAAGGCCGCCCGAGCTAAGGCGCCCCCCACAGCCCCCTCAATCCCACAGCAACGCCCGCGCAGGGGCTGCTGGGAGCTGTAGTCCTCCCGCACCTGCTCAGGTTCCCGTAGAGGATCCGCTTCACTTCGCCGAGCTCCTCGGGGGGGAGGTGCCGCTCCAGGCATTTCTCCAGCGAATCTAGACCCCCCGCCATGGCGGCGCCGAGGACGAGCGAGGCAGCGGTGGCCGACAGCTGAGCGGACTGCACGGGAGAAAGTGGACATAGGGAGTTACCTGTAGGGGGCTGGGTGGGGGCCGGGGTTGGACCCCGAAAGGGACGGGGATGGGGGGGTCAGAGCCAGGCCCCGCACCGGGGTAGCAGCAGCCAGGGGCTCCAGCCGCGCTTTAAAGGTCCCAGGGCTCGGCCGCCGCTACTGCCCCGGCCCCTTTAAACCGCTGCCGGAGCCCCCGGTGGCGGCTGCTGCTGCTACCCCAGGGCTCCCCTGCTTCTACCGCCCCAGCCCTTTAAATAGCCCCCGGGGCCTTGGGGTAGCGGCGGCTATTTAAAGGGCCCAGGGCAGTAGAGGCAGCGGGAGCCCGGCCCTTTGCATTACCCCCGGAGCCCCGCTGCCGCTACCCCAGGGCTCCAGCCGCTGCTGGGAGCCCCAGGCCCTTTAAATTGCCGCCTCGCCGTACTGGGGCGCACCAGCTTACCTTCACCTCTAAGGCTAAGTGACCGTTACACCCCCCTGGCGGCCAGCCCGGACACGCCCCCCCAAATGGGACCCTTGGACTGTGAGACACGCCCCCACCTCTTCCCCTCAGAGCGGTTTTGGCACGTTCCCCTGCTAGTGAGGGGCCTGCTGTGGGGTTGGACGTGTGAGGCCTGGTGGGGTGACGGGACGTTCGCTCACTGGCTGCAGCCTGGGCAGGAGCAGTGCCAGCTTGGCCCCCAGGGCCCCACCAACCTGTTGCCAGCACAGAGTGCCCGAGGCAAAGCAACAGCGGGTCCGTTGCCCGGTGTGCTTCGCGCCAATAAACACACCAGGGGGAGAAGCAAAGTTTATTTGGGATCCCAAAGCGGTGCAAGGAGACTGGCAAGTCTCAAATCAAGCACGTTAACAGGAACAGTTTTTCTTCTTTTATACGTTTTGCAGTTAAGCCTCACCCCCCCCTTTCCCCTCTAGCCCTCCCTTTCTCCCTCTACCCCTCCCATCCCTGGTAATAGTTAAGTCATTCTTGGCAGCTATAAGCCTAGCTTGTTAGTAACTTCTTTAAACTGTTATCTTGTCCTTTTTCCCTTCAGCCAGAAACATGCAGGCCTCATTATTACTGCTTGAGCAGGGGGTTGCACACAGATAACTGGTTGCTTACATATTCCAATTGCACCTGGCTTTTGAGGTTGATTAGAGTTTAAACATGGAAGGATAGAGTTTGGTTCACTTAGGCCTAGTGCAGGAAGGCTTCATTGACACTTAGTGGCCTTCCACCCTCCCGAGTTACCTAGGGTGAGGCCTAGTGACGTCAACAACTCCCTCCTTTGAGAATACTCAACAAGCTTTTGGCTGAGTTTTCTCATATTCTGTGGACAAGATATGATTAAGTGCTATGAAGCTGGGGTTTTCAATGAGAGGGTATGCCGGGATTTTTGAGGAACGGGGGGCACAAAGCTTACGGAGGAGCAATTTAAAACAAGCAATTAGGAGGATAGTGACCAGGCACAATACCACACCGGTGAGGAGGAGACGCACAAGGCCACCCCCCAGTCCTCCTAGGTTGGGCAACCAACTTCAAAGGGAATTGAAAACTGTGGGTTTCCTTTCCTGGGCCTTCCACTGCTTGAAAGCCTGTTTGGCCAACAGGATGTGCTTGTTAATGTCCTGTGAGTTTTCCGGGACCTAAGTACAACATTCATTCCCAATAAAGGCACACCCCCCGCCCTGGGAGGCTAAAACATAATTTAAGGCCTGTCTGTTTTTCAGGGACAGCAACCGGAGCTGGTATAGCTCTGAGTTAAGGCTCTTCTCTATGGCCAAGGTTTCATTGGCGAATGTGGTGAGAAACACAGAGAGCCTGCGATAAAATTGGGTTAGTCGTCCCACCCCATGGGATGGGAGGAGGATTATACCCAACCTGTCTCCTTCCTTAATGGGCTCTGAGGTGGCATACAAAGATTTATGTTGCCTGGGGTGGCCAGGGGTTGTCCCTTAATGCATACTGGTATTCAATGGTACAGTTTTGTCACAAGGGGGTACCCGAGGTATTTCTTCCCCTACTGAACCATCCCCAACAGATATTTGACCAATTTTGGGGGACCATCCTCCAGGGTAACCCTGCTGCGTGGTGCAGGATTTGGGAGCATACTTAGCAGTTAGAGAGGTTAAACTCTTGGGCAAAGCAAACCTTCAAGGACTCATATGTGTTTGTTTCTAAGTTAGTAGGGATCCCTTTCTATCCCACATGTGCCTGGGGGGAAAGGGAGGTAACGAAAGGAGTGTCCCTATGGCAAAGAGTACCACTGTGGCAGACCCTGGACCTGAACTCATGCTGGGCAGGTGACCCTAGGGCCTAACAATTACAATTCCCCAAATACCCACAAAATATCAATTTCCAATAGTAGGCAGATTAAAAACAAAAGGACCAGGCCACCAGGTTAGGCCGGCCCTGTGAGAGTAAACACAACCAACGCTTAGAGTTTTCACGGGGAGTGCGCTGCGACTGTCCAGAGAGACCACAGGGCATTCCCAGCAGGCCTTATTGTTTTTTTGAATAACAGTTTAAGTCTCAGGTCGTCGCTGGTAGTCCTTTTCCGTAGGCTGGACGGTCCACCGTTCAGGAGCGGGCACTGCCTTCAGACGGGAGTGATTGAATCCAGTTCTTGTGTCCCTTGACCTTTGCTGCTGTGTGGGAGACCAGCAGGACGGTGTGGGGTCCCTTCCACTTCTCTTGGAGAGGCTTGTCCTTCCAGGTCCGAATGAGAACGGAATCGCCTGGCTGCAAGGCATGGACAGGGGCATCCAGTGGGAGAGGCTGCAAATCTCTGGTATACCTGTGGAGAGAACAGAGAACAGCAGACAGAGAGCACATGTACTGAGATAAAAAAACACACCCCATTTCCCACTCCCCTGACAGAACCGGTGTACCCTTCATAGGCCATGCCCTTCCAAACATAATCTCGAAGGGACTGAGCCCTAACCTGCCCTTTGGGAGAGCGCGAATGTGGAGCAAAACAAGGGGTAAGGCATCAGGCCATCCGCTGAATCGATCCACCAAGACGAAAAGGTATTTGAATCCTTGGGTCCGGGGGAACTCAGTAAAGTCTATTTGCCAAACCAGCCCTGGGCCTGGGGTAGGTTCCAGAGTGGCTGGTGGCACTGACACTCCAGCTCGAGGGTTGTTCTTTTGGCAGACTAGACATTCAGCCTGTACCTGGGAGGCCAGGGGTGTAAGAGCCTCCCTGCCAGCGTATAATTCTTTGTTTCTTCACCAGGGTCAGTTCTTAATGTCTTTTGTAGTCATGAATTCCTGGACTTTGTGGTTTCAATGAAGCAAGTGTTCCTTCTTCTCTTTTCCTGAAACAGCATCATACAGGGGAGAGGTTACTAGCACATCACCCTGTCTTTAAATAGGCTTATCATCAGTCGGAGAGTCCTCCCGAGGTGGAGGGGTCTTTTTACAGTGAGAAGCCTGGGTCCAGGTGGGCAGTCCTTGGTACTTCACAGCGGTGTTGGTGGTGAACAGGACTTGGAAAGGGCCTTTCCACTGTGGAGCCAAAGAAGTTTTTCGTTGATGGACTTTACGTAGACTCAGTCTCCTTGTTTCAATGAATGGCAGGGCTGCTAGGGTCTTTGGGTAGCACTTCTTTTATCTGTGAGAAAAGAAACCTAACACATTTCATTAATGCCTGACAGTGTTTTGCAGATCTCATAGTTGCTTGGGCCCATTCAGGCCCCCCCTTTTCTTGGCTGTCGGCCAAGTCTTAGCTCTGGGCAGTGTCCTTGGATGGTGCCAGCATCTTATCTTTGGACTGAGCTTGCTAGCTATATTTTTTCCCTCAGTTAACTCGTTCTGTTCTTTTTCCTTCTCTCCTTCTTGGCTTCTTTTAACTTACAAAGGAAACTTCCACTCTTCACTCATACACCTTTTCCCAACAATGAACACATACACATTGCCATTATGAACTTTTCCAGTAAAATAACTTCTATACAGAGCTTTGGAGCAACAAACCAGGACGAGCACACCCACTTCTGAGGAGTCCAACAAAGTTCAGGAGGCTCACAGTGGCTTTAAGGCAAGGGATGAGACCCACAGCAGCCATTAACAAGTCATCCACATATTGCAGGAGGAGGACCCTGTCCTCATTGTCCCACTCCTCCAAGTCTCTGGCCAGGGCCTGGCCGAAAAGGGTGGGGGAATTTTTAAATCCCTGGGCCAACACTGTCCAGCAAACCTGCTTTTTAACCCTCCTTTTGTCTTCCCACTTGCTCCACTCTGGGGCTTGCATGTCTGAGGGCTTAATTGCAAGGGTCATTATCCAGGCATTCTCTGGGGGTAAGGTGAGGGTTATTTCATCTTGGGTGAAATGCAGGGTGGCTCCTAAGCGACAAAGCAGGTCCCGTCCTAGTAGAAGCGTTGGACAATCGGGGAGGTAAACCAGTTTGTGAGATAGAGTTCTGTTTCCCAAAGCACATTCCGCTGGGGCATATACTGGGCACTTGGTTCCTTTCCCTGTGGCACCCACCACAGTGAGGGACTCTGACACAGGCAGCTGCAGGGGTTGGTTTACGGCAGTTCGTGCAGCTCCAGAGTCTATTAAAAAGTCTATGTCCGAATCTCCCACCCGCATTTTTACTTGGGGTTCCGGGGGCAGGATAGTCCGTCTCCCCTGACACTCCTATTCTTGATCCTCCGCTGCCATCATAGGGGTACCTTCCCTTTCGGGGCACTCATTTTTCCAATGTCCCTCCTTCCGGCATATGGCACACTGGTTGCGACCCAGACGCCTTTCCTGTGAGCCAGGGCACCCACGTCCTCTCATTCCCCGGCCCCTTCCGCCTTCCTGGAATTTTCCCCTGCCACCGGCCTGTACTGCTGCAACCATCATTTTCGCTTGCCTCTTTTCCTTTTCTTTAGACACAACCTGATTACGCTCCACCTCAGACAGCAGGGTCCGCATAAGGACATTACAATCATCCCAGTCAGGGTTACAGCTAGCCAGGCACCCTTCAAAGACCGAGATAAACTTGCTTGGGTTCGTAGAGAATTCCCCTGCCTGTGCCTTAAAGGCTGCTAGGTCCACCGGGTTAAAAGGCACATGGGTGTAAACCTGCATAGTAGTGGCCTGATTCCTATCTGAGCCATGTCTGGACACCACAGTCTCAGTGATCAACGGATAAAATTCCACCGAGGGGGCAATCTCTGGGACCTGAGACACCTTGTCTTTATATGGTGGGGGTGTGATAGCCGAAGGGGACACCGGACCTGCCATTACAGCTGTGGAGGGGTTCTGGGGACTAACAGTAGTTACTACCGAACCTGTCGGAGTCAAATTACACTTTTGCAAAATATCTAACCTATCTCTTAGCAACATAAACAACTGTACATACATATGTTCATTCCATTTACCCGTTTGCTGACAAAACAGAAGTAATTGAAGGATCGTATTATAATTAAGTGATCCTTCCGGTGGCCACCTTTCCTGGTCCTCTAGCTGATATTGAGGCCAGTCTACTGTACAGAACCTTTTCAGTTTACTTTTAACCAACGGATCCGATCCAAACACTTTCCAGTTCACCAGAATGCATTCCAAGGGTGTACACCTTGCCCTGCCTGCCATACTCTGTCCCTGCCCCGTAGGGAGACACTGGGCGTCCCCAGGTCATAACAGGTAGACACTGGGCGTCCCCAGGTCAAGACAGATAAAGTCCCCACTGGACTGTTCCTACCTTATCCAAGGGTCCGGTTCTGCACCGTCGCCCTATCCACGGGACCGGTTCCCCACCGTCGCCCGCAGCTGCTTCTCCACTACTCGAGCGCGTTGCACCGTTGTGCCCTCCGGGGTCGACCAAACCACGTCTTCGCCGAGGCCCCTGGTAAAGTCACCGGTGCGCGCTGGGCGTCGGTCGTCGCCGCAATCTGTCGACCTCTGAGAGGGGTCCGGGCAAGGCTAAATTTCAGCCTCGAGCCCCACGTTGGGCGCCAAAACTGTTGCCAGCACAGAGTGCCCGAGGCAAAGCAACAGCGGGTCCGTTGCCCGGTGTGCTTCGCGCCAATAAACACACCAGGGGGAGAAGCAAACAAAGTTTATTTGGGATCCCAAAGCGGTGCAAGGAGACTGGCAAGTCTCAAATCAAGCACGTTAACAGGAACAGTTTTTCTTCTTTTATACGTTTTGCAGTTAAGCCTCACCCCCCCCCCTTTCCCCTCTAGCCCTCCCTTTCTCCCCCCCCTTCCTCCCTCTACCCCTCCCATCCCTGGTAATAGTTAAGTCATTCTTGGCAGCTATAAGCCTAGCTTGTTAGTAACTTCTTTAAACTGTTATCTTGTCCTTTTTCCCTTCAGCCAGAAACATGCAGGCCTCATTATTACTGCTTGAGCAGGGGGTTGCACACAGATAACTGGTTGCTTACATATTCCAATTGCACCTGGCTTTTGAGGTTGATTAGAGTTTAAACATGGAAGGATAGAGTTTGGTTCACTTAGGCCTAGTGCAGGAAGGCTTCATTGACACTTAGTGGCCTTCCACCCTCCCGAGTTACCTAGGGTGAGGCCTAGTGACGTCAACAAACCTGCCACTCATGGCGCCCTAGGGGTAGCACCACCATAGAGGCGGGGTGAGGGCACCTTCCATCTCCATGGCCTGTGCACCCCTTTGTGCCTCTCTGGCCTAGCCTGTCGCTGAGTAGAAAGCAGCCTGCGCTGGATTGGAACCGGCCCCCAGCGCGGAACAGTTGCATCTCCTACCAACTGCCTGGAGTCGTGCAGGCCCTCCGCTTACACCCTGTTCCTGTTAGAATCACTAAGGGGCGACAGCCCCTGCCATGCCCAAGATGTTTGTCTAAAAGATCTGCTCTAGGCACTATTGTGGGGGAAGTTCTATAGCCCGGATTATACAGGAGGTCAGACAAGATGGTCACAAAAGTCCCATCTGACCCACTCAGCCTCTAATCCCTGGCTAACCTAGAACCAGCACACGGGCATAACATACACTTAAGAACTTTGAAGATGCCCAGTAAGCAAAGCCACAGTATGGGCAGGGGAGGAAAAGAGGGAGCATCACAGTTTACACAAAATGTCATGCATCTCATGATGTGTATCATTTTTAATAGCAAAAAGACACCACACAGCAGCCAGAAACAGTAATGATTAACCTAGTCCTCAACTTGGCTTTGAGCCCCAGGTTATCACTGGAAAATCATCCCAGAGCCAGAGAGAATCAATCTACCACACAAAGGACAGCTCAGACAAAATAAGGAGGCAATGTACCAGCCTCCATTTAAACACCAATCTGGGACAAGGAACAGTGGGTATGAATAAAGGATAGTTCCTTTAGTAAGTACCAAGAGGCCATCCTGTTTAAACCTCATTATTCCCACCAGAGTCAATAACTACTGGCCATGCTTTCTGCTTTGAGGTGTTATTGTGAAATGAATTATGTGTAAGCATTTTGTTCCCGTGAGAAGATTGATTACAGAGTCCAGTGACTGTTACAAATGTCTTAATAGATCAAAACTATGACTTTTAGAGTCTTTTCTTTAAGTCTCCTACAAGACATGGTGTGACGAAGTGGGGGATTTTCTTGTTTTTTTCAGGGGTTTGCATGCAGAGGGGGTGGGACTCGGTTTCCCTGGGTGTTACTGGTTTAACGAGGTGATGGGAGAGGGAGTTTGTTGTTACAGAGGCCCAGCGACAGAACTTGGGACCCCAGCCAATGGCCAGGAGAATGGATACCCCAGTGACTGGTGACCTAGTGACCAGGAGGCCCAGCTTGGCTGACACAGCCGGTTCTGGCCAATGGGAGGACAATGGGCTGCAGAGAGAGGACCCCAGTGACCTGACCAGCTGGTTCCAGCCAGTGGGGAACAAAGGATGGCTGAGAGGAGAGGAGGCCCAGGCGACCCTGTTTACCTGGACAGAAGACAAAGGACAGAGGCGGAGGTTGGGGGCAGGTGATATCGGATGCCCCCGTTGGAAAGCAGGAGGTCTCTGGGCTGGAGATGGAGAGAAGGAGAGCCCACCTGGATGTAGGAGCGATTTAGATGTACTGTGCTGAGGGAGGCCAGGCCTGAGGCCCCAGAGAGTTTCCTCTGCTGTGTTCAGATGCTCAGTAAACCCTCCTGTTTTACGCTGGATGAGAGTCGCTCTGGTCTAGAGAACAGGATTGCATTATTCCCTCTGGGAGTGGAGGCCCCGGGGTTCCAGAGCGAGTGGACTCCCTGAAGGGGCCCACGGCAAGAGACAGGCATGCTAAAGGCTCAGAGAGGAGCAGTTCCAAGAGGTGGAGGGGCTTAACCCCCAAGAGAGAGTGGACCCCTGAAAAGGGCTGTCATACTGAAGGGGGTTCTCTTCAGGGACTGTACGGGACCAAGAGTGGGCATGACCTGTGAGTCTGTGACACATGGCAACACATAGCACTTGAAAACCCTGATAATAGCAAATGTTAACTAAGTTAAATATTAAGGCTCTTTAAATATTTGCAAGGGAAGAGTAACTTATATTAACTTTTAATCTAAAAAAAAAAAAAATCCAGGGGTCATCTGCATTTGGAAATGCCAGCCTTTGCAGATCCCCTCATATGCTCTCCTGTGATAGTACCCAGGGTTGTGAGGCACTTCACCACTGCCTGCCCTTAGCACAAAATAGTTTGGTCTGCGCCTGTTGTGGGTCTGTGCCCTGAAACCACCAGCAAAACACTACTTTCCAGGCCTTGCTCTCTCTGTACATAGGCACACACCAACCCCTGAATACTCAGAGCATTCTCTGCAGCATCCAGCCCACTGAACACTCACACAATCATCAGGCCTGCTGTTCCCAAAGGAACAGTACACTCAAGCTTGTAAGATTCAGTTTAGGACTATTGCTTAGTTAAATTTATTCTTGTTTTCACTATAACTATATTATCATAACAGAGATTCAAGTAATAGTGAGTAAGAATATTGGAAACAAATGGCTACATATAAAGCAAAATCATAACTTGCTTTCTAGAGACTAAACTTAAGTAACAGTTTAACCTCTAAAGAAGTTTATCTCACTCAAAGTTCTCTTCAGCATTTTCAACCAAAGCTGGTTGAGACCCCTTTTTCATGAAGCACAACTGCTGTCTTTCTCTTACTTCCTTAGAGAAGGCTGCCTGAGTGTCTTCTCTATTGCCCACGTATACTCAGCCAGATCTTTGATCTGTACCACCAGATAAGATTCTCTCCCCCAAACTGTTTTTCTCTGTTAGTTTCTTTCTGATGTCCCCACAAACCTTTATTTGCATTCAGTTCAGACTAGTGTTGGGAGACCCACTGTGAACAAGACAATACAGTAACTCCTCACTTAATGTTGTAGTTATGTTCCTGAAAAATGCGACTAAGTGAAACGATGTTAAGCAAACCCAATTTGCCCATAAGAATTAATGTAAATAGGGGGGATTAGGTTCCAGGGAAAAAATGTTTGCCAGACAAAAGGCATTATATACATTTTAAACAAGCAATTTAATACAGGTATAAGTTTTAAACAATTTTAAACAAGCAGTTTAATACAGGTACAGTACTATAGTTGGGAGGTGCCCCTGCCTTACCCTACACAGGCACAGCCCACTGGCACTGGAGATGAGGCAGGCAAGGAGGCTGAAGGTGCTGTAGGCTAGGAGAAGCACGTTGTGCAGCAGCGGCAGCTTCCCCTAATCTGCAAGCACCAGGGGCAGGGGGCTCAACCCTCAGCCCACCCACTCCCCCCTTCCTCCAAGCCCCCACCCTTAACCTGCCTCTTCTCCCCACCTTGTCCCCCTTTACTTCCCACACTGCGTCCTCGCTGCTCCTCCCCCCTCCCTCCCTTCTAAACTCTGCAAGCCAGCTGATTGCCTGGGGCAGGAGGCAGGGGAGGGAGGGGGAAGCCTGCACACTGAGTCCTCACTCCTACCCCCTCCCTCCTGCCTGGGGCAATCAGCTGGCTTGCCACGGGAGACAGGGGAGGGAGGGGGAGCCTGCACGCTGGGTCCTCACTCCTCCCACCTGCCCCCAAAATGCCACAAGCCAGCTGACTGCCGCGGGCAGGAGGCAAGGGAGGGAGGGGGGAGGCACGCCGAGTCCTTGCTCCTCCCCGCTCCCTCCTGCCGGGGCAATCAGCTGGCTTGCGGCGTTTAGGGGGGAGGAGCGAGGACTTGGCGCGCAGGCTTCCCCTCCCTTCCCTCCTAGCCTGGGGCAATCAGCTGGCTTGCGGTGTTTAGGAGGGAGGGGGGAGGAGGGAGGACTCGGTGCGCAGGCTCCCCCTCTCTCCTCCCTGGGGCAATCAGCTGGCTTGCGGCATTCGGGAGACAGGGGAGGGAGAGGGAGCCTGCGCGCCAAGTCCTCGCTCCTCCCCCCTCCCTCCTGCCCCCTAAACGCCGCAAGCCAGCTGATTGCCGTGGGCAGGAGGCGGGGGAGGAAGGGGAAGGCGCTGATCCACGGGGTCTGCCAGCGGATGGGGGGCAGAGGGGCATAGGGAGGCTGCCAGCTATGGAGAAAGCAGGCAGCCAAACAACGTAAGAGTGGAGCATTGCACAACTTTAAATGAGCACGTTCCCTAATTGATCAGCAACGTAGCAACGAAACAACGTTAACCAGGAAGACTTAAAGTGAGGAGTTACCGTACTCATTTCACATGTAAACAGGTAGATAGATATACAGCTCTTCTCTGACAGGAAACCTGTTTTTCACCTTTGCTGGTGACCAGAGCCGGGATGGACCAGGGCAACCACCCCGGGCTCCGTGCTTTGGGGGGCCCTGCGCTTCGGGATGTGGGGTCCAGGGCGGCCTGGGAGTTTAGCAGGGGGCTTGGCGCTGGCAGCAACAAGCAACCCAGCCCCAGCCTGCCCCGCCGGCTTCTGGCATCGCTCAGGGGAGGAGGCAGAAGCTGGAAAGGGGTGGAGTGGGGGCTTGGGGGAAGGGGTGGAATGGAGGGGAGCAGGGGTGGGAAGAGGCGGGACAGGGGCTTGGGGGAAGGGGTGGAGTGGGGGCAGGGCTGGCAGGCTCCCTACCCAGTTCTGCATGTCCCTCCAGCCCCTGGGGGAGGGAAGGCCAGGGGGGCTCCATGTGCTTCCCCTGCCACAAACTCCTGCTCTGCAGCTCCCATTGGCCAGGAACTGCAGCCAATGGGAGCTGCAGAGGCGATGCCTGTGGGCAGCGCACAGAGCTCCCTGGCCCCTCCACCCAGGAGCTGCAGGGACTTGCTGACCACTTTCAGGGAGCCCCCCCCAGGTAAGCACCACCCTGCCCCCCAATTCCCTGCCCCAGCCCTGAGCCCCATCCCACACCCAAACTGCCCCAGCAGCGGCCGGTGCGGCTGGCCCAGGGGCTGCCTGATCTGCTCGGGGAGCCCTGGAGCCAGCCGCACCAGCTGCTGCATAAGTCACGGAGAAAGTTACGCAATCCGTGACCTCTGTGACAGACATGCAGCCTTACTTATGTGCAAATTGTAGAGGAGGAAAGGCACTGGTTTGATGTTTGTGTGAGTAGAGGAGGGGGCGTGGAAGTAGGACACAGGAAATTAGTTAACCAATTTTCTAGTCTTTTGGGGAATTTTCAAGATTTGTTAATAGTTGGGATGGTGCTATGCTGTGACACAAAAGGTGACAAATACAAATTGCAAATGGAAAAAGGGAACAGTTTGGGAAGGGAGGAACTCCTTTAGACAGAGGGTAGTTAGCAGATTATCTATTTTATCTAAGCCTTCCTACTAGACACATCACCGCAGTTCTACCTGAATGTCCAGGGCCATGAGCCTGGAGAATTGGTTTTTGAGGAAATATTTGTTTCCCAGTGTTTCCCAGTGCTTTCCTGCAATGTGATGATAATAATGACTGATATTTACATAGAAGCTTTCATCTGAAGATCCTAAAGTGCTCTACTAGCTGATTTAAAGGCAATATATAAAGAATCACTTTATCCACCTCTTGGGTGGAAGGTGGCAGGTATTTTAACAGTGCACAACAACACTGCACAACAGAAAATCAATGTTGTATCCAGCTGAAACTACGGGGGGATTTTTAAGGGATCGACACACAGCTTATTTTCATGTCAATACCCAGCATGGCTGTGAGCTGGGAAAGCATTTCCTAGCTGTGCTATTGCTGGAGCCCATCCTGGGAACAAACTGATTAGGGTCTGGCCTTGTTTTGGGATTGACCAAGTTCTTTTCTGTGTGCGTTGCAAACGATAGAGAACAACATAGCAGCAAGTGTGTTCCGTGTCCAGCTCCTGAATAAGGTCACATAGCTGAACTGTTCTCCAAGTTTCTTTTCTAATCTTAGCATGAACTCACAGTGACTTCTCTTTTGGTGGCTTGTTTGTTTGTAATTTAGCCTTGTTTAAAGTGTACTACGTGTAGGAAATTGACTTCAGAGCAATAAAGTTGAAGCCTCTGAAAAGAATACTTGTGTAGGGAAGAGACCTGAAAAAACAATACATTTCCTGTGTACTAGACTAACCACCCTGCATCAATACAACAAAGGCCTAGGCTGTGTCTACACTGCCACTTTCAGCGCTAAAACGTAGTCGTTCGGGGGGGGGGGGGAAAGAGGCTTGCGGGGCGAAAAAGCACACCCCGAGCGACAAAAGTTTTAGCGCTGAAAAGCGCCAGTATAGACAGTGCTTTATTGCCAGGAGCCGTGCTTGTTCAGGGTGGGTTTTTTATTGCCAGGAGAGCTCTCCCCCGGCGATAAAGCGTGTTGACACTGCCCATGTCACAGCACTGATGCAGCTGCGCTGTAACATGGGCAATGTAGACATTCCTATTCATTGCTACTAAGGGTAATGACAGAACTAGAAGTAGTAATACGGATGGAGAGAGACCAGACAATTTCTCTTGAACTGTGTACAGATAAAGGAATAGAATGGCCAACATAAATTTCCAAAGCGCCAAATATTGAAATTCAGCAGGAAGATAACCTAATAAAGGAATATGATTTCTGCTCCCCCAGATGATGGCAGATCAAATACAGAGAGAACCTGGATCCTAATCTGAACATCCCGACTCAATCCCTTACAAAGATAGATCAGAGTTATGATGCGTGAATCCAGCTCTGAATGCTGACTCAGAACTTCCCCAAAATTCTGAAAGAGGTTTGCATCCAATGTTCTGGATTACCTGGACCATCTAATATTCTGTGAAATAATGGAGCCCTCTGATATGAATGGAGGTTGCTTTGGTAATCAGCTCAGATGGAGATAGTTGACCAAAGGGATAATTTAAAATGGTTGACAACTCCCTCAAAACAAATTCTAAAGGGTGCACACACTTCCTTTCTATCAACGTGATATTTTTACTAAATAGTTGGATGTCAGAGATGCCTGAGACAGGACTGGTCCAGATGTAAATGCCCAGTGATGCCAGGTTCCAGAGTAAAAAACTGGGTACCACCTGGATGCCATGTGTACAGCAAGCAGTTCTTCACCTGCATGCCCCAGTTTGAAATCCCAGTTTGGGCAGACAGCATTCCAGTGCTAAAACTGAAGTCTGATTAAAATGGTCCAGATTCTTTGCGGCAAGATTCTCCTAACAGAAGCTTCCTATAGCCAGGAGTCATCAGCTATGCTTATTATTCCGCACAAGCTCCAGGTTAGTGTCACTAGCATAACTGAGACACTCAGAGCCCTGAGGCACCAAGTGGAATTAAGGGCCAAGCAAACCCAGAAGTCAGGCCGAGGCTGGGAAAAAAAACAAGAACTGATTCAAACAATCTTTCCACTGTAACTTAAGTCATAAGCAAAGGGTGAACATGGCTGCAGGTCAGAACCAGCAGACAGGATTGTATTTATAAAGTAGAATCTCTGTCTTCCCTTCTGCATAATTAGTATGTACATTCCTATCTCCCCCAGAATGCCTGTGTTCCTCCCAAGACTCTGTTGCTTTCTCCTAGCTCACGTTTCCTAACAATTTCTCTCACCATCATTTCCCTGAAACAAGCCACAAAGATCTCTCCAAAGAGACTAGAATGCTAACAACTGGCACCCTTGACCCAGCAACACCCTCTTACCTTCCAAAGGGTTATGCTGCTTTTTATTAACATCAGCAAAGGGATTTCACTGCATGTGGGGTCACGTAAGCTCATGCTTAACTTCACCCCTGCTTTCTATGTTATGGTGCCATTGCCCTTTTCACCTGAAAAAAATAAAGTACTGTGCTGCAATATGGAATGTGCCACTGAAATGGATTTTGATAGCAGATATGCTGGCAGGATCCACTCCTTCTAATGCAGATATGAAAAAAAATCCCTCACACGGTATTTCTGAGCACAGTAATTCCATATGTTTAAAAAGAGATGGTGGGCAGGCAGCAAATGAGCAAAGGAAAAAATCAGAGGTATGACAGCTATAAAATAACATGGGGAGGAGAAAAGGATTAGCTGTATTAGATTAGTCAAAGTGTAACTAATACTAACTAGCTTCTTTCCTGCCCCTCCTTGGTTCACAAACCAATCTAGGGGACTTATGTGGGGCAGTTGTGGTGTGGGAAGATTCCCTTTAGCTCTGTTTTAAACTGTCCCCTTTACAACATGGCTTCTTGTTGATTATATGGATTTTTTTATACAGTACAGTTGAATGGGTCTCTTTCTAATTGTTTTATTCAAATGTGAGAAGTATTTGTGTCAGATTTAGAGATGGGCCCAACTTGGGGCAGGGCCAAAATTGGGTTTATGGTGGTGGTTTCAAAATCTAAACCCAGATCAGAATTTTTCAGATATCCCTTATCTTTATAATGGACCACAGTAAAGCCCGAGATTCGATCACTCCTGGGTTGGGGGAAGCCCTGTATATCAGAAACCTGACATAGTTGGCTTTATCCCATCTACTTGGTCTCCTGCCAGAGTAGGCGGCATGTTGGAGATCAGAAGAAGAGTGGCTGAAGCCCCTTGGAAACCGTTACTGTTGGCATAAAAGTTGGGATGTTCTAAAGCATGCCAAGGACCAAACCAACTCCCAGCCAGCCTCTGGATTGGGAAGTGAAAAGTGACTTCAAGCCACTTCCTCTCTTCCACAGGCCCTGCAGATTAGCCAGGTGTCAGAATCCTACCCACAGTCTTCATAGTGGGTAGTGGGCCCCAGTTTGTGCCAATCTAGCTTCTGAGGGGTCCTTCTGTACCAGGGCCAGCTCCAGGCATCAGCGTAGCAAGCAGGTGCCTGGAGCGGCCAATGAAGAGGGGGGGCGGCACGTTCGGCGACAATTTGGCAGCGGGGCCGTCACTCCCTCTCGGAGCGATGGACCTGCCGCCAAATTGCCACCGTAGAATGAAGTGGCGGTAGAGCTGCCGCCGATCGTGATCGCAGCTTTTTTTTTTTGCTGCTGGGGGGGGGAGGGGGCAAAAATGCTCGAGCCAGCCCTGTTCTGTACACTGCATTGGCTTGTCTCTATCTAGAAAAACATTTCTGTTTAACTGGAGTGAGAGGTTCCATGGGATAGCGATCTAAGCACACGATTGGAGCCAGAAACTAGTTGTAATTGCAGTTCTCACATTGACTCGCTGTGTGACCTGGGTTTGGTCACAAGTTCTATTTCAGTTTCCCCATCAATAAAATGGGGCTAATATTACAGTCCACAGGGGTTCTATGACAATTAATTAGCTCATGTTTGTAAAGCACTGTGAAGATGAGGAATGCTAGTAATTATTTATCTGCTGCAGCATTGTGCGTGTTTAGCACTCAGGATAAAAGTTCTTTTCTTCTGTACTTAACCCAAATATTTAGAGAGAACAGTTTTCAGCTGGCTAAAGCCATATGGAAAATATTTTACAAGCTGATGTTTTCAGCAATGTAGCCACCAGCAGAGGGCTCTCAAACACCCATTTTAATTAACTGCAATTTCACATTCAGTTGAGCAGAGTTTAGAAAGCTGCTTTCAGTAACATGGGTGCTGGCTTCTTTTTAACATCCTCCATGAGTCAGAAAGACCAAGACGTTCAAGTCCCGGGGTTATCCTGTATACTGCTGACCTTTCTGGAGATGGTCAGTAGCCAATATAAACTGTGAGTTTGATTCCCCAGCCCTCACTTGCTCTTCAGTTCTATGGTGCAATGCTGGGCATATGGCTGCATATATTTGTTGAGTAGTAATTAGAAACGAAGGGTCAAACCTATCTACATTACTATTAGACAAAAGGGTTTGGGGATTTCCTCCTGTGCTCTCCACTCCCATTCTCCATCCAGCTCAGCAGCCCACCAGAATCCCTGTCTGTGTTATTTCTTCCTCCAAAAGGGTGTCAGTCATCTGCTGCAGGCACCCTGAGCTCTTAAATGTGGCCCGAATCCTGTGATGCTGCAAAGGAGATTAGAGGCAGCCCCCAATCCCAGCTGTTTTTCAGTCATTTTCTCATTGCTCAGTTCAAGGGGGAAGCTCTTGTTTGATCTCTAGTCTATACCTCTGCTGGCAAGATTGTCAATGGGCATATGGCATGGAACTGCTCAAAGGAGAATGCCGACTTTCACTGTTACTTGCAGGGCTTTGGAGCGAAGCCCGGAGCTGGAGCGCGGAGCAGCTCCGGAGCAGTGGAGCTGCAGGTTTTTGCCTGGAGCTGGAGCGGAGCCGGAGCACAGCTCCAAAGCCCTGGTTACTTGTTATTACTGCGATTAGATCATAGTATAACAGAGTGTGGTGGTCTAACAAGATAAACTGCAGGACCCACTGAATTCTGAAGATCCTCCACATCCCATGGCAACCATTTGGACCATGGTATATGGCAACCATGGAATTTTGAGCTAGCCCGAGAACCATTCTGGGGAGCTTCTGTGTTACTTCTGTGAAGAGGAACTGTCAGCTCAAGCAGAGACTCTGGAGCTGTGGGGGATCTTTACATCTAATCTACAGGCATTTCTAAGGCACTACACCAGGCACCAGTTCTATTTTAACTCCATCCCACATATTAAACATGCTGTATTGGATTTGGATTTGGGTGGGAGGACTACGTTTAATATCAACTGTCTCCAACATGACAACACCTCCTCCTCATCACCATGCTGAACTGAGTACCCTCGGCATGACATCTGGGCTACCCTGGCACTGCAGCAGCATCCAACCGGGTTGCAGTTGCAACATCAGACGCCTTATCCATAATCAAATCATGGACTATGTTAATCTCATTAGCCTCTGATCTTCCACAGAACAGCATGAAATGGAGAACAGGGTCTTTATCAGCTGACACCCAGAACTGTTGAGAAAACACTTCAGCTGTGACCAAAGGAATCAGTAACAAAATATCTTGGGCCTGTTCAACTCCCAAAGAACACTGTGTTCCTACTCCTACCTCCAACTGGAACTGACAGAGTCAAACTGCAGTAACTAGTCCCCCTTGAACTTTTATATCCCCAAGCCACAGCAGCATCACTCAACCCTCTCAGATACGGTAAGGTGTCCAGTAAAAGGTCACAGTACTACAAATGGGTTCTCAGGTGTAGACCTCCATGGCAGATTGCATGGACCTGCAGGAAGGTGCAACATTTTGCGGACTCCTCTCAATCACCTAGATGAAAAAACCTCCCCAGAGTCATCCACTCTCAACTGTTCAACTCTCACGAATCTCTCAAACTCCATGGAGTTGACGTCCAAAACTGCAGGAGCCCTGACTCCTAATTTTCTGTCTATTACTACTAGACCATACCTTCTCTCTTACGTTAGGAGACGTGGAAGAAACACTGAGCGTGATAGCTTTTTTAAAAGCAATTCTCATGTGAGGGATGTTCGCTAACCCCAGTGAGGTTTTCCTTTGGCTTCTTAAGGCTAATATTGCTGGCTCCATAGTAACGCATGGAATTGAACAGACGGACTGAATTCTGAAAACAAACAGTAGTCACCTAAGCTTGACATTGTAAACGATGCTTATTGAACCCATGTCCCGATGAAAAGGCTAGGGGCTGGCAACATGGTACAAGGAAGACAAAATAGAAGCTTAGTTAACTTAACAGGAAAGCAAAAAGCTTTTAGATAAAAAGGAGAGGGCCAATTCTCAGCCAAGAGTTTAGAGGGTTCTCAGACCTTCCCAGGCCAAACAGTAACATGTGTGTAAAGCTGACTTCCTTCCAGCTCTCTTAGTGACAGAAATAACTTCAACAGAGTGAATTCCATCAACTTATCTTTTACCCAAAGCCGGTTCCTCAAATGAAAGCTGCACATGCTGCTAAATTGAATGGTAAACGAGGAACAGGAAAGGAAACTCCATTTGTGAAAGTGTGACACTCTCCCCACGCTTCTGCCCCAGCACATGAGAACAGCTGCCAAGACATGAGCTAACCAGGGGGAAGTGAGACCCAGGGGAATGAGCCTATAGCCAACAAGCAGTGTGGAAAGGAGAAAAGGGTGAGATTGGCCTCTCTGTGGTCCTGGGCTGGGACATGTTGGCATCTTATATCATTGGCTTTTTCGTTAATTTCTTGTCATTGTTCCAGATTGTGGTCTCAACT
The DNA here is from genome assembly GCF_011386835.1 of Chrysemys picta bellii. NCBI lineage: Eukaryota > Metazoa > Chordata > Testudines > Emydidae > Chrysemys > Chrysemys picta. Next base: position 13,145,327 of record NC_088805.1, on the reverse strand, counting down.
ACAGAGGTGTAAATTTAGAGTTATTTAATATGTATGCCATGCAGCTGAGATTGGAATCTGGCCAGTTAGAGCAGTAAGATAAAAACAGTTACAGTCACCACCCAGGAGCCAGCATGTTATCTGAAGGAACCATACATGGGGCCCTGGGCTGATAAAACCATGAGACACACATATTGCCCAGAGGGTAAAGCATTCAGACACTAGCTGTATCTATGTGGCCTCCGCGACCTCAGCTTTCATTTAAAGAGAAAAGTTTCTAGCCCTCAGGGTTCCAAAGACAACCTTCCAAATGTGACCCAAGTGTAACTAATGCAGTGTTGTCCGTCTGAGTCAGTAGACAGCCTAAAACAAATCCTCTGGGAGGAGTGAATTCCCCAACCCAGAAATCTCACCAGGGTGCGAACTCTAAAAGCTGATGATGACTCTTTCAAATGCCAGCATTAATGGCTTCATTTTTGGAAGGAGGCCTATGGGGGCAGGAACTAGAACTAGCTGCAGAGGGGAAAAAAGAGGAGACACAAAAAGATGAAGGGAAATAGAAGCACAGAAAGAAGAATGGGGACAGAGAGAAACAAAAGCCAGAGATCCTCCTCTTTAGGCCCAGGGCTATTTTCGAATGATACTTAAGGTGCCAGTAAGGTTCTGAACAAATGATTAAGGATGATAATAACTAAAGGTTTAGTTGCTAACTAGATTCTACCCTTGATCTTTGTGCAGCCCTCCCATTGCCATCAGTGGGAATTCTGTTGTGGGTTCAGAGGGGAAAATAGCCCTAAATTTATAGCCTGCTGCTGAGGTCATCATTAAAGATGGAATTTGGTCTTCTCCACAGAATGAGTTTGACATCCCTGATATGGCTGAATAGAATGGGTTTTGTTCTTTATATACAAATCACACACACACACTCACACACCCATGCACTGTGCTGCTTCCTGAAACATATAAATTTGTTTTCCTTTGGTTATTTATGGTTGTAGCCACCAGCTGGCCTGTCTCAATGCTGAAATGCTCTGCATATTATTCCATTATCCCATTAGGTTGAACATGTCCTTCCTCCCTCAAGAGCTGTTAAGACATCAATCGTACTGGAGATAGACAGCCCTAGTCACAGGCAAAGGAAGCCGTGCATCCAACAGGCACTGCCACCCCTTCCCCTTCTCCTTGGGGAAGATCCTCTGCCTGTAGACAACCAGCTGGGTGATCTTGTATCTCAAGGGGCACAGGTGACTTCTCACTCCATGCAATGTCTTGTGCTCGGGCCTTAAGAGGCGATACTCTGGTCATTCGATGCCAGGCTCCCTGACTAAGTAGGTCACATTTATGTTATTTCTCATGTATGTATAAAATCTTATGAATAATACTAGTTGGCTCGAAGCCTCTGGAAGAACATTTCCTGCTGCTTTATCTTTTCAGATGGCCATTTGCTAACGCTGCATTATTTCAAGGTCTCGCCCTATCCCTCCCATCAGGATTGGAAACTATATTACAGAACTGCCGCCTTGATTGCACAGAATCTTGGGAAATGGCCCTTACTCAGGGCAATGACTTTTAAATTGGGGTAATGGTCACCTTTATTTTCCCTCTGAACCCACACTGTCCCCCTGGGTGGTGTGAGAGAGAACATTCCTGGCTGGCTTCCCTGACCCTGAAGCTGGGCTTGACCGATCACTTCTTGTTTGTGGAATTCTCTTTGCCCCTGCACCAAATGACAATGATGCAGCTGGAGTCAGCAGAGATCATTCAGACAAAGCCACTTAAAACTCATAAGTGGGTCTGTCCACCTAGCCACACTTCCCTATCCTGCCTTCCACATTAGGGAACTGGCAGTTGACCATGTCTCCACCCACAAACACATTGATATTAAATTAAACTCCTCCTGGCCCCAGCATAATGAGAACTAGCAGCATCAGCTCAGCTCCAGCCACTGAGCAACATAAATCATCTTCCTGATGCTCCCGTGAAGCCAGCCTGGGCTCGGAGGCGGGGGTGGGGGGAGCCTTCTTCTGACATAATTAGAGTCATTGAAGGAAAAAAACAACCCCTCTCCACACAAGCCCAGTTCTCCCACCTCACCCCAACACATCACTTCACTGGCAGAGCACCATCTGATGCTCAGAGCCAGGGGATGGGGGTGGAGAAGCAAGACACATGCACACACACGGCTTCTGCCAGGAGGACCAAGAGGCTGGAATGTCCCAAGAGGACCGAGCTGCTGGTCTCTGCTGCTGGACTCACTCCAGCTGGAATTTTTCATGGCCCTGACAGGCAGGGGATCGCATGGTTCCCCCAGAGAGTGGGATGTGATGGGTAAAAGTTAACAAACGTGCATCTAACGGGTGAGCGTGGGAAGTTAATGAATTAGCAGAAACCAGTGGCAAAGGAAAGAGTTTACTATTGGCAGCTCCTAGTGCAGGGATAGTAGTGGAGAGAGAGGCTAATGGATTATCATTTACAGATGATCCCGTAGCTGGCTGTATCTGCAAATCCAGCTTTGGAACAGCCAAGATGTTTTACACTGAGTAACCGCTGCCCACAAGCAACAATTCCTAAGAGAGCCAGTCAGCAACGTTGGTGTCCTTGTCGTTAGGGGATGCCAGAATGCATCTCACAGTGCTCTGCAACTCGGCTCGTGCCCAACCTCAGTTCTTATACACAGGGTACTATTTTTCCTCTCCATCGTTGTTCAGCTCCCTTCATTACTGTACATCCAGATACAGGCCTTGGGAAGAAAATTATAACAACTATAATCCAGCCATCTATTTGCAGTGTTCATTCACCCCCTTCATGTTTTGACATGGGCCCACATTTTCTAGTCTTCTGTAGAATATTTTTCATAACAAAGGGCTGGTCAATACTAGAAAATTACATCGTGTTGATCATGAGGAACTTTGGCAATTAAAATAAGGTGAAATATGATTTGGCCCTCAGTTTAGACAGGAACTGTCATATTTAACATCATGTCAGCTTGTCATGGTTAACCCTATTGTCTTAGTCTATTCTGAGTGTTTAACAGAGTTCCTCAAGATTGCTTTCTAACACAATTGAATTTTCCAGTGTAAAAAGCCCTCTATGGTAGTAATCTCAAAAAACTATACAGAATAGGGTTTTTTGGTTTTTTTTGCATGATACTTCAGTTTTGAGTTAGAAATGTTGTGCCCTACCCTGGCTTGAAGCAAAAAGTCTTATATCATTGAAAGGGGCGAATTCCTGGCTAAGGGTATAAAAAGCACATTTCTAGCCCTGATGAATCACAAGCTGTCAGACTTTGAATTAGTGGACCAAGACTGAAAATTGCCCATCCTGCACTGCAGCCCTGTGCAGTGTTTTAGATAAGGGAGAGAAGTAGAGATGGGGGTAGAAATTCACTGCTGGGAGAGAAAGAAGGAACCCTTTAATTCATTTTAAAATAGCATCTGTTTGAATCTGGTTAGAGAGTTTTGGAATGTTAGAATAAATTCCAGGGGAGATGGACTAGAGGTCAGTGCCTAGGGGAGGAAGTCAAAGGTGCCTGTAAATGCTGTGTACCACGTGGCAGTGTAATTCATCACAACTGTCAGCACCATGTACGTGAATATACTGTGTGTACACAGTTTACTGACTGCATCAAACACATTGACTTTTTATGTAGTATTCAGCCTTGGGGGCAGGGGGACACTTTTTTTTTAAATCCAATGGTAAATATACCCACATGTTTCAGAGTAGCAGCCGTGTCAGTCTGTATCTGCAAAAAGAACAGGAGTACTTGTGGCACCTTAACGAGACGCGATATATCGATCCCTGATAAATCGATCGCTACCCGCCGATACGGCGGGTAGTCTGGACGTACCCTAAGGTGCCACAAGTACTCCTGTTCTTTATACCCACATGGCCTTTCTACAGGATCTCTCTATTTGTCAAAGCTGCAGCTCATGCATCCTCAGGATGTCAGAGCCTCTCAGTGTTGGGCTTCTGACGCATTAGAAGCCCATGAAATCCTCCTGGCAGAGCAATTCAGGGGAGAGGACAGTGATGGATGTACAAGTTCTTTAAAGGTGGGATTTTCAAAAGTGCACACTGTTGGCCTAACTCTGCTCCCATTGAAATCAACGCATGTTTTACTATGGTCTTCAGTGGGACCCGAGTTAGGCCAAGGATGAGCCCTTTTGATAACCCCACCCTTAGTCCCTTCATTGGCTCCCTTTCTTCCAGTGCATCAAACACAAACTTCTTGTCCAGACTTTCAATGGCCTCCACAGTTTAGCCCTGCCCTATCTTCCCATCCCACCGCAAGGCTAACTCCTGCCTTTGCTCTGCCAGCTTCAAATCACTTCTTTGGCGGCTTCACCCACAAGCCCCTTTGTATTTGCTCCCACATTTCCAGTCAAAATCCACAAAGCCACCACCTTATCTTCCCCCAAATCCCTCCTCAGAGCTCACACCTTCCGTAATGCATACAGGGAATTACTGCTCCTGACTGGGTACAAACTGTACACCACTAGTCTGGGCTAAAACATCCCAGCACTTGTTACTCGTGCTCCCCCATCCCTCCTCCTGCTTGTCTATCTCAGCGACCACGTCTGGTCTCTATACTGTAAGCTCTTTTACTCTGTGTTTATGGCGCACCTGGCACTATGGGAACCGAGACTGTTGAGGCCTTGAGGTACTACCACAATACAAGTGTTTAATACATTTCCTTCCCTTCTTACACACACAGTTGGATTAACCAGTAAAGACTCTCTCCCTTTATTAGTTCAGCAACAATCCGCCACATGAAAGAACCCAGGGCATTTTTCTCAGACCCATTTACAGGACTGGAATCTGGCGTTTTCTATTTATGTATTGGACTGTTCTGCAATGACACCTTATTGTCCAGTCCATGACAAAAGATGGGGAAAGGCACTGAAAACCATCCAGTGCCAGACCTATTAAGGTGATTTACCCTATTTAATGATCAGTCCTTTGGGTCTGTTGAGCCTCCAGGTAAAAATAGCACAACCTGTGCATGTTGTGACATGTTAGCAACTCTACTGAGGTGAAGAAAATGGCACCTTTATGAGCTGCAAGGTAAGTGAGAGGAGTCACAGCAGGTGTCAGGAAGCTGTAGAGAAGGCCCTTGTGATCTCAGAGCTACTTAGACTGCAGAGGCCCAGCCTAAGTGAGAGAGATTTAAATGTGTTATAGGAGAGATTGGAAACTTCTCACTGATCCTGCCCCAGAGTCCGGCCTTGCCAGAGAAAGATCTGGAAAAACTGCCCACGACTGAGACCAGAATGAAAGAGGAAGCTCTCACTGAGGTAGCTGCACGTTTACCTTGCCACTTCCCTCCTTGAGAGAAAGGACGCCCTGGCCTTCCCAAGGCAAAGGAGGAGAATGGCTCATCCCTTAGGATATCGTAAGTGCCACCGGGAGAGGCTGACCACTTGAATTAGAGGGAACATTTTCAAAATTTTCAGTTAAACTTAGACAAGTGAGGCCACAATGACTGGCTAGGAATCTCAAAGGGCCCAATGTTCAGAGTAAAGTGGGGGCATTAGGTTTTCAAAAGTGCCTATGTCAATGGGATTTGTGCTCCTAAATCACGTAGGAACTTTTGAAAATCCCCCACAGGAAAAGCCAGGGCAGGTTCAGACAGCTCTTTTCCGCTGTTCCTGACAATGCACATCAAACAGGCACATCAAAGCAGTGGCAAACTCACTGCTGCTGATGGAGGGATGGTTGGTAAGTGTCCAAATGAGAGTGCCCTCCAGCAAGTTAAGAGTCTGTTTCATGGCTCTGTTTACAGAAGGAAAAGATTCCTAAAGATAACTATTAAAATAAGAGTCAGGACCAGGGGACTGCAGCTGTGTGCAGACCAGTAGTTCTCCTCCTTCAGGACTCAGAGAGAAGCAGGCTGAGCCCAGGAAGGTCTGGGGTGGAGGGTTCCTGGTGGCAGGTGTTGGTCAGAGAGAATGTTCCACTAACACCACTCCTGACCTTTTGTGAAATCCTATTTCTAGCTAAAGGAGCCCTGCCAAAAGGACATGGAATTTGCCCTCGCTGAACAGACGCATAGTTCTCTAGCCTGGCATTCTGACTCCGGCACCACATGTTGTACTGGAGGCTTCAGAGAAAGGAGCTAACGGTGGTTTTAAACTGTTTGGAAATAAGGCATTAAACAGAGGAACCTGCACAGAAGTGATGAGCTGATCTCCCCCTGACGCAGGTCCCCCCCACAACCAACTTTTTGACCATGATTCACGTTCCTCTGAAAAAAGAAGCCTCGGGGTTTAAAATACACAAACTCTACTTGGGCTGGATTTTGTGCATGTTTTATCTTCTGTGCACTAGTGTATGTGTCTTAGTCTATACAAGTATGATCTGGGGCGTGTTTGTGTGTGTGCTATAGATTCTTCACAGGTCAAACCCAACTGGGTTTGTAAGAAGAAAAATTAATTTGTTAAACATTTATATTGTGGTAGCACCTAGAGGCCTCATGGGAGTAAGTCCCATTCCTGTCTCATGTTCCTGATCACTCATGTTCAGGGTCAAATTTTCAAACAAGGTTCCATTGATGCTGTCATGTGCTGATGGGACAGGCACAGCTGTGGTGTGAGCAGCTGGAAGGGAAGGCAGAGATGACAACTGGCAAAAAATCCTGAAGGAGTAAGTGAGAATGATGCTGTGGAGAGGAGAGGGCATGGCGGCAGGCATGTAAAAAAGAAACTTGTAAGCAGCGACTGATGAGCTATAAAAAGTGTCAGAGGAGAAGATCTTCTGAGTATAAGTCCCGGGAGGAATGCAAGAAAGATGGGGGTCAGAGGGGAAGGTGACAAGGAAGTGGAATGGACAGGAGAGCAGACCTGTGAATGCAGAGAATGTGGGTGGAATGTTGAGGACTATGAGACCTTGTACATTAAAGAGTTAACAGGAACACAACTATCATTGCTGTGCTTAAAGCACAAGAGTGAGAATCAGGCGCTCTGGGTTCTATGTCCATCTCTGCCACAACGGGGGGTAGTTCTCTCTCCTGGGGGCATCAGCAAGCCTTAGTTGCTATCTGTAAAACACACTGAGCTCTTTGGACGGAAGGCGCCATTCTAGTACAAAGCAAACGGTGGTAACCAAGTCAAACCTTGACATTTGACCTCAGCTGGGATGAATTAGGAAGCTCAAAGCACAAAGAGGAGCACTGAACAAGTAGAAATGTACCCAGACCAGTCTGACTCAAAGATGACATCCTCCGTGTCTGTGCTCTCTGTTCTCACTCTCCCTGCTTTCCATTCAGGTCCATCTGTGACCCCGTTTCTCTCCAGTCAGGTCTCTTCTCTGTCCACTGGCAGTAGAGGGGAACAGCATGGGAGGGGAAGTTGCAGGCCCCCTGATCCAGCCCTAAGTACGCACACTCACTCACAGCAAACATGCTACTAAGTCTGCAGGTAAAACCAGGCATCTTCCCACCCTGCTCCCACTACGATCCTTAAGAAAAGCAGCTGTGGGGTCCGCTCACATGTCCAGGTGTGCAGGCTCCAGCAGCACCCAGCTAGCTCAAGCTCTGCTCAGCCCAGCCTTGGGCTACCTCCACAGACACCCTCATCTCCCGTAGCAGGAAGCTTTCTGGGAAGTGGGAGAATGGGGAGAGGGAAGAGGACAAAAGGCGGCAAAACACAATGTAAACAGGGGAAAGAAGAAGAAGAAAAGAAAGAAAAACAGAAACAACAAGAGAGAAAAGGACAGAAAAAAGAGTGACAGCAGCCACTGTCAGGATCTGGTATAAGGGGACAACACACACCTGTCCACCAATTTATGCCAAAATTTAGTTCTCTATCCCCTTCTCCCCTTTATGCAGATCCATCCAGCTCTCTACTTTCCCTGCCATCCCCTCCCTGCCTTCACATTCAATTACCTTCAGGAACATTTGCTACAGGAAGATGCTCAGAATGTATCAAATTAACGCATTATGAAAATACAGTCAGGAAATGTCCATCTGATCCTTATTCAGTTAACGGGAGATGACAGAGTGTGGATGCCAAGCTAGAGGCAGGGGACACTGTTCTACCTAGACATATGCTTTCTGGGCCACGGTGTCATCTTGTCTTCCAAATGCTGCTGCTGCCATTGCCAATCTCCATCACCTCTTTCTGCTTTCACCCTTGTTTATACTCTCAGAGAGGGGATAGGAGGGAGATAAGAGACAGTGAAATACCCCTCCCTATTACTCTTAAAGAACATGCTTGTTCTTGGCTACTTTAAGTCTGTATTTGGTGGCCACGTGACAAGGCCAGCATAGACCAATGACATTTTTTTCTCCAGGATAGCTACACATGGCCTGTGGCTCCTATTACATCCGTTTCCTTTCCTGGATGGTTTCATAGCAACTCCTTCCTTTGCTGACACTTTTCTACTATCTGAGACCTTACTGGGATCCCAAGGAGAAAGACCAAAAGTCACTGTTATTAGAAGGGTGGATTAGTTACTGTGAATTAAGGGCTAGATTTTCAAAACTGACTAATGATTTTGAGTGCCCAACCTGAGACACCTCAAAAGGGTCTGATTTTCAGAGGATGAGTGGCTCACACATCCTGAAAATTTGGGCCCTCAAAAATCCAGGCACCTGAAACAAGTAGTCACTTCTGAAAATGTAGGCTTTAGCCCTTGTTTCTGTTCATGAACAGACCCTAAGCTCCAAGAACACAGTAGTTATTTGTAAATATTCCCCAGGTGGTTTGGAGGAACAATTTTCAGCTCACTAACTCCATTTGCTAATCTTTATTCACGTACTATTATTTCTGTTCCTTGATTAGATGACAAACTCTTTAAACTAGAGAACAACAAACACTGCACTTTCTGCAATTAAGTTTTTGAAGAACAGCTTGTGCTAAAACTCAAGAAACGTTGAAGATTTGTGAACATTTTCACCAGTCCCCACTGCATTTCCCAGATACGTGCAAATAATGAACACTGATTCTAATTTAACTGTCTAAAACTGTGCCCATGTTGTGGCTGAAAGCACACTAGCATCAACAGTCTTGAGCAGGGAACTAACACTGTGTTCCTAGCTGTTGTGTATAAAGTTATCATCCTGAGATCCATGCTGCAGTCTAACCCCACTGCCCCACAGGTAGGATACAGCACAGTTTAGTAATGGAGTCTCTGGGGGAAAACCACCACAGCTGTCCATGCTGCACCGGGGAAGCTGAGCTGGAATGTGCTCACAGCAGCTGTGAGCAAACAGGGTTGTTCAATGCGTCAGCTGTGGTGTGGACAGGCCCTACTAGAGATGGCGTCCCTGAGTCCAACAAGGGCTGAATGTGCTCCAGATAGCGAGCTGCACACCCCCCAGCTCTCCACTTTGTTCATTTAAGCAGAGAACCTCTGAGATTCCACTTTGAGCAAGCGAGGGAAAGTAGCTGAGTGAGCCTGCTTAGATCTATTTTTATATTCCTTCTCCATCTGTTCCTCTCCACAGCTGGCAGAGCCTGGGACTGCAGTGTTAGATCTTCATAACAAAAGCTTCCTTATGAAACATGGGGCACTCCTCTCTCCCCACCCCGTTTGAGGCGGTCTATTTTGGGAGACACAGATGGCATGCCCATCTTCTCACCGAGCACCAGAGAAGAACAAGCAAACGCTAGCCAGTGATAAATGCTCAGCCAAATACAACATTGGCATCACATCAAGGGTCTCAAAAACCCACAGAGCCTGGGGAGGGAGTTCATGGCTTGGGCTGACACACAGGTCCCATCAAGGGGAATGGGGTTCATGGGTGAGTCTGAGTTACTGGATAGTTTTCACTAGTATAAAGGCTTTTGAGAGGCATAAAGACATAGCAGAGAGCTCCCTGCCATGGTATCTTCATAGCACAGAGCTGTATGTCCCAGCGCTATGTTATTTGATTATGTTGATGCTATGTCCTGTGTTTATTTTTCTTGTGCAAATATCCAGACAGGGGTTGGGGGGGGGGGTCAGGTTTGACCTGCTGGAAAGCCATTGCATCCCTAACTGCAGCACTGACCAAAAATCAGCAAAGAACTACATGAAGCAGCTTCTACCGACCTTAGGATGCGTAGAAGCAAGGAGAAGTCAAAGGGTGTGGATCTTGAAAGATGCACAGGAACCTGTTTCCTCATCTTGAAGGCGATGTCAGCGGCTGTGTCTATTCAGGGAGAAAAACAGGGACACACATTTTAATACTGAGAGAGCTGACACACGGAGCACCGGACCAAATGGAAAAACAGCAAATACATTGCTAAACACCTAGGGAGCTCCCTTCTTAGACAGGAAGAACATGGCTGTATTGGGGGCAGAGTAGTACGTCTATCAGGGCCTGATTCATAAAAAGGCCTTAATGTAAATGAGATCCAGGCCCTCAACATTTAGCCTCACTGGTTCTGAGCTATCTGCGTTTTACAGACCTGCAGGCCCAAAGCCCAGAGCAGCTTGACCCAGGGATGGAAGGGAAGAGAAGGTTAATCTGTCATTGTAAGGGTTCCATGCTGAATACACCATTTTCCAGAATGAGCGGTGAATCGAAGATCCCCAGGGGGGGAAATGAAACAGAAGGCGAAATCAACATGCAGACATGGCATCTCACACTTGAGTGGCACAGTGAAATCTTACTGTGAGATTGTTTCTGATGATCATCAAGAAGGCCATGCAGCATTAATATCATGGGAGGTGCAATCATCCTGGGGATCTCTGATAACACAGGCTATGCTGTCTGGATCTGGTTTGTGGAAAGCGTTAAGTTTTGACATAATTTTAAAACGCAGGAATCAGTATGGAAAGGAAAGTCTTTGGGGAGCAGGTGTTAAGAGACAGCAACCAGCTGAAAACTGCCTTTTAGACAACTGCTACCCACAGAGTTGGGGCAGATGTAAAGAACACAAGACCCTGTTTTTTGATTACACCCATGTATGTTGCCTTGGTTAGTTCTGCAGCTTGACAGGCTTCAGTGCGAATGAGAGATATTACTGTGAATTTCCTTTGGAAGGAAATCAAGATGTTGGGTCTGATGAATTCAGAAAGACACAGCTGTAGGACAAGCAGCTGGCCTTAGACTTTGTTTATGGTGTTGAGTTATTAGTGATGGGAGAAGAGAATTTTTTTATGCAACCTTTAGCATTGTCTCCTGTTGGAAGTAAAGGAGGGTAGAAGGGTCTCTGGGAGGGGTTGATGTTCTCCCCCTCCCCCCTTCTGTTAATGTCTTCAGAAGGGATTTAGAGAAAGGCAGGGAATACCTACAGTATTGTGCCAATCCCAAATGGTAAGCACCTTAGTAATGAAGGAGCCCAGAGTGTGTTGCTGCAAGGTGTAAGCACCCCTTTGGCAGGCATGAAGCACCCTCGTCTCCCATCAAAATCAGTCTCTGATGCTGAGGGCACCTTACAGGAGATGCTCAGCACCTTTAGCACTAGGCCCCTGGGTATAAAGCTGGGCATGAAGATCCCAGTTCAGCTCTGGGGTTACACTCTCATTGTCATCACTGGAAAGGGAGGTCATTTGTGCTAGGGCTGAATTTGGGTGAGGAGTGGGCTGTATAGACATATGTGGATGCAGCCGAACATCTGAACTTGCTTGTTAACATACCGGTGTCTGTAGATTCACAGCCAATGCAGCATCGTTTGATTACCCATCGCAATGAGGTCTTCAGCTTCCCAAAATACAGAGAAGTTTTCCAACATGTTCTGGGCTATTGTAATCAAAGAGGTGTGTGGGGGTTACTTGCCCACAGCAATGCTTGTTCTCTGAACATATTGCCCCCCCGAGCCTCACTGTACGGTCTACCTAGATGCACCCTCCCTGAGCTGCCTGGCTAAGGAGCCCTCTGATTTAACACTGAAAGCAGCACGTCTCTCCTCAAGGATCATCTGCTCTTGCTGCAGGGTTGAGAGAATAGCGATTGGTGTCAGTTCAGGAATGTGTCATTAGTTGTTGCTCCCCTTCCCGACACCGGATCTCTCACTTATAACTCCACACCCAGTGCTGCAGATGGTTAAAAAAGGAGTCTCTCTAACAACAGTTTGGTTAGAGTAGGTCAGTGGTGACCAACCTTATTACACTAGAGGGCCACATAAACCTAAGCACAACCTTGTGTGGGCCAAACAGAGTCTACATAAATCTTTTAATAAGATTTAAAGTGACCTGTATTGATTTATATTTTAGGTTCAGCTTGTTTCATATGTATTTAGATAGACAACACTGTACATAGACAATCTATTTACACACTTGTGTAAACTAAAGTGATGTAAACATGAAGACAAAACGCTAATGAATCGGCCGTTAGTATATTATGGTGAAGCCTTATGAAATGCTCTGGTGGGCCATATACGGCCCGCAGGCTGTAGGTTGGGCACCCCTGGAGTAGGTGGTGGCTCTGCCATTCAAACTGATCTGTGTGTCTGCATGGGGCTTGGTCAACATGACTTACTGTGTGTAGCGTGGAACTTAACTGTGACCATTTTTGGATTCCATGGAAGTCTCCTGTCCACGGTGGCCATTTACAATTTCCATAGGATGCTATGTGGCCAACTGGCAGCTTGTTTTACTTGTTTCTTACAAATGGATCTTTGGTTTGAGGCAATCCATTCGAGAATGAAGTGTTCATCCAAAAAATAACACACATGGTGCTTAGACAGTGCTGCTGTGTGGAACATTTCTGTATGTAGCTAAGAAGTTGACCAATTTCTCTTCCATTTCTTCTGTTGCAGTTTCCATTGACACAGCAAATCCACACTTCAGGAAAACACAAGATCAGTCTCCAATGGCAAGCATTTCCGTCTGGGTTCATGTTTGCGGGCACACCCAAGTGACCCAAAGCATCATCCAACTTTGCTCCTGATTCACAGTGCTGGTTCAAATTTTTCAGTTCTGCCAGAAACATCTACGGACTTTACAAATTGCTTATTCTGTGGATGGAACCAGAAGTCTTTTCACTGGGACAGTGGTACTGGAGACAAATGTCTTCATGAGTTAGCTGCAATAGCCATATAACTCTCCTTCTTTGGCTTTAGTGGTACTTTAAGTACACACAACAGTCCACAAGGTCACTTATGGCTCAAAAGGGATAATACACAATTAGCATCAAGAAACTGCTCCACTATTTCATTATATGATTCCCAGCCCTCTTTATAAAGATCCATATGTATCAGAACCCCAGCCACCATGTCTAGGATCAGACAGATTAGGCACACTCTTACTTATGCCAATATTTAACAGAAGACGGGATGTGGCAGGAATTCATCCAAAAGCTAGCAAGTTTCACAGCTACAATTCGTGCTGCTTGCTATGAGCCAAGTTTTCCAAATGACTGAGTGATTTAATATCACTGGTGTCCATTGTGCAGCAAGGGAAGGGCTGTTTGGAAGGAATGAAGGCAGGAAACAATAATGGTGGAGTTTTGTTTAATCCTCAGAGCTGCTGAGCACCTGCGACTTTCAATAATTTCGAGGACTGGACTCAGCCACAGGGGCTGGAGGGTCTCCTCCCCACCAGCTTTCAGACCACTGGGAAAACTATTGGTTTGTTCATTAGTTTCTGTTTATGGCTCAGTTTTAAAGGCAGAATCAGCATAGAGCCTAAGCAACCTTCTCCATCCAGGATCAGAAGCAACAGACACATGCACACACCAAATGCAGTGCCTCTGTCCTACAGAAGGCAGCTTCAGCACCTACCACAGCTCAGTCCTTTAACATGCCTCTGAAATAGGCATTTAAAGCTAAACAGAATACATTGCTAAGCAGAACATTCTCTGCCAAGTCCTGCCACCAGGACTACATCTTATAGGGCACTTGCCAACTCCCTAGTCAATTTTATTTATTATAGTCTAGGAAAGGTCACGACAAATCTCAAAAGATAAAAATCTGTCTCTCTCAGGATGCCTTCCTTATTTTCATTGGCCCAGGCCTCTGCGTTCCACACTAACAATAACAGGACACGGGTTCAAGAGGCACCATCAGTGCAGCTCACACTTAAATGGTCTGGGTTTGTTTTTCATTCCTTGTATAGCTGATCCTTACTGCTCAATTCTCGGTTCATTAGATTTCTCTTGGATAAGATTACGGTAAGTATAAGAGCCTGACGCCACCCTAAAACCCAAACACAGACACATTAGACATTTGCAGCCCAGGGAGTGCCAGTTCCCTCCCAAAGGATGCAGCTGCAAGTCCTTAGTCCAGATGTAAACTCACCGGAATCTCGGAGTACCTGTCTGGGGCATCCTCAGCTCTCACCGGGACATTTTGCGCTGCACTTCCCTTCCTGTTTCCCTGCAGGATCTTACCAGTGACAGTTCCTACTTGGCTGGCACTGCAGCCCTCTGATCCCATCCTGCTCCTGTTGTGGATCTCAAACTCAGTCGGTCTGTCCTGGCTTTCAAAGGAAGTCCTGCTTCCCTGTAGCATCAAAGTGCTGAGCTTGCTTCCTTTACAGGCTAGTGAGGCTTGCCCCTCAGCTGCACATTTAAACTGGGATTTTCAAAGAAGCATATGGGAGCTAGGCATGGAGGTCAACAGGAGCAGTACGGGCCTAACTCCCATAAGCTCTCCTTTGAAAATCCCACCCCCCGTTTTATGAGGAGAGAACATGAATCTCAGATATTTTAAGTGCCCATCATGGCACACACATGGTCCTCAGGGGAGTCAAAGAAGGGACTGGGGAAAATACGGTCCTCTAACTACCCATTATAGGTACGTCTACACTCCAAACCTTGAGGATGCTTTCATCTCGCTAGCGTATCAATAGCAGTGAAGACACAATGGCACGGCCTGTGACCCAGGTCAACAACCCGTGTATGGACCCAGGTTTAATCCTCACTCCAGAGCAGGGACTTGAACTCAGAGCTTCCCTGCTCCCCAGGGAGAAGGCTACAGGCTAGTCTGGGGTGCATTGCTCTCAATCTCTCCTATTGAAACTGTTCCGCTTTGTATAAATACTTGACTGTTCAGTGGGCCAGAGCGAGTGAGCATGACTATAGCCTGCTGATTAAAGCATTTACCTGAGAGGTAGGAGATGTGGATTCAAATCTCTCCTCTGAACCAGGCAGAGAGAGAGCAGCCCACCCCAGAACAACCTGTCGCCTGGGGGCTAGGATGCTCACCTGGGAGGAGGGACGATTGGGTTCAAGTCCCTGCTCCAGAGCGGGGATTCAAACCTCTGTCCTCCAAAGGGGGAGGCGGGGAGGGGGGAATGGACACACACACACACTTTGCTGGCCTGGAAAAAGTTTTCCTCAACCAAAACTAATCGGGTCAAATTCATGAATAGTTTCAGGTCGATTAAAGCAGCATTTTTCAGCGATTAAGCTACGTGAGTGAAAAATTTCACCCACTTCTCATGCTGAACCCCTTCAACTGCCACAGACTTCAGTCTGAAATCAGGGGGCGCTGAGGAGGCTCTGGACTTTTATGGGTTCAGTCCCTAAAAGAACCATCAATGGGCTCCTAGACCAGGGAAGAACCAGGGAAATTGCATTAGTGATAGCTTTAGGATGCTGGCTGTTGGCTAATACCAGCACCACCATCTTAGGCACATAGAGGTTGGAGATGGAAAAAACACTCAAGATCATCTTGCCTCCCCATTCGCAGGGCAGGTAATCGTCTCTCACAAAGCACATAACATATTACACTGTTACGGGGGTAAATCTCAGCCCGGGACTGCAATGAAAGCACTGTGAAGTCCCTTTGTTTTCTGCCATTGCCTATGCTGCTTTGGATGAACGAGCCAAGCTGTGGGCCTTGAAGGTTAGATTTCCTGAGCAAGTGTTTTAAACTGGGTGCTCCCTTTGTTCTCCCAAGGACTCAGCTTTCTTCCTGCAGGACACATACTGCCATTGTTCCTCCAGGTACTCCCGCTGTACTTGGGCAGGCTCCCATTCTTCCTCCAGGTACTCCCGCTGTACTCCGGCAGACTCCCATTGTTCCACCAAGCTCTCTCTCTTTGATGCTTCAGAACAAAACAGTGTTTATGAAAAACATTTTCAATTTCACCCTTGACTGAGCAGGTCAGGCCTTGCTCGCCCTGAGTCCACAGGGACACCAGCTCACTTCATCACCTCCTGCTCCCTGAAGTTATGAATCATATTCACTTTCACTAAGCCCCCCCTTCCTGGCTGCCAGTGGAGGGGACGTGGACACAGTTCTTTCTGCAGCCTGTCAACGCTGTCTCACACCAGCCTGAGAGGCAGAACAGGGGTCTCTCCCTCCCTAGAATTCCCAGCATTAGCAAAGGGCCAGGACTGGAGAGGCAAGGATGGTGCAGATCAGGATTGAGGTGCATTGACACAGCCATATGGGGATCCAGCAATGGAATAGCAAGGGCACTGCAGGCAGGAGGTCTAAGGTGTACTGATAAAGCAATGAGGTGCACTGATAACATAGGGGCACCCAGCCAGACAGGAAGTGAATGCTAAAGTCACAGCCAGCAGGGTTGTATAATGGTTCAGGTGTTTCCCCCACTCAGGTGTCTGGCTATTTAACAACTTGCCATATGCCATGACATATACCTTGTACCTTGGCCAAACCACAGTGCGCTGCTCAGGCAGACCAATGTACAGATATTACACAGCACATTAATGTTATCCCTCTGGGTGCCAGGATAACAGATCCCAGTGAACCAGGGATGCAAAGGGCTTCTGGCCTCTGTCTGGGTCTGTCATCTTGGAGCACGTTAATATTTTCAGGGAAAGACTAACAGAAGGAGCCGGAAATGGGAAGAGGGCAGAGGAAACGCTCTGCCAAGATGAGCCCAGCAGAAACGCTCACAATAATAATACATTGTTAAACAAAACCAGAGGGCAGGCCAGCTTCTGCAACCCCAGGACACAAAGGCACTCACACTCCTTTAGAAATATAGGTTATTATTTTAATGCTCATTTTAAAAAAATGTAACCAAGACATTACACTCAGTAGCATCACCAGCAGCGGGCTCCTCAGTGCCTGGCTGTCTGATGACTCATCACATTCTAAACCATTGGTCAATGCACTTAAAATATAATCACATGCGCAGAATCCACCCCCTCTTCTGCCACGCTGCTCCCACTCCTAAGTGATAGACATCGATAGAGGGAAAGGGGGAGCAGCCAATAAATCATTTATAAAATATTTAAATTAAAAGGGTAAGAGATACCACGTAGGCACTGGAGCGTTGGGTCCCCTTGCCCCATGGGGCAGTGGGAAGGTGTAATACAAGATGGAGACGATGGCTCTGAAAAGCAGAGGAAAGAGGAAAAATTCTCCTGTGAGTGGGAAGGAGGCAAGGAGTGAATGCAACAGTTGCTCTGGGATAATTTGGTACATTGTGGCTTGAACTAACCTAGCTTCCAAAGTAAGGCTGGGAGGTACAAGAAACAGGTTCAGGCCTGATTCTCGCATTCTAAGCATTTGGGGCCCAGATTCTCTTCTCACACCAATTTCCCACTGGTGAAACTTCATTTTAGTTACTCCTGATTCATGCTGGTGAAAGGAAGATCAAAATCAGGCCTTTGAGCTCTTCCACTCAGCACTGGAGCGAGGTGCCAGGGCTGATTCCCCTGCCAATGGTAACCATGGAGAGGACTGATCTTTAGGCAGCGTCCTTATCAAAGAACAGTGGAGTATTCTGCAGCTGTGACACCACACCCTGCTCCGTAGCATTGCTGCTATTTGGTTAGCCATTCCTGTAGAACATTGTTAGGTTATTTATTTATTTTTAAATAAGGGCTCATCAGATGCAGATCAAGAAGAAAGGCCTTTGCGACTTTTGGACATCCTAAGAAGATGAGCAGCATCTGTGAAGGGGGAGCCGCCCGAAAATCTATTCTGCCACATAATGACCAGATGGGAACAATCAGCTACACCTGCTTGGGGAAATCAAGCATAAATATGGGACGCATGGGTTATCCAGGATAGCCAGGCCACCTGTGTGTGCCCCGGAACCCGCAATGCATCTCCCCAAATCTTCCAGCCCCCTGACTGCCCCAGAATCCTCCAGCACACTTCTGCCCCCCCACCCCGAGCCCTCCAAAATCTCCCTATTTTTTCCAAACCTGTCCCTAAACACAAGCATTCACTTACTGACCAGCACAAATTACAATTTTGTTGGTAAACACTCATTGTCTGAAATAGCTCTTCCTGTTTCTTTCCACCAGTTTTCAAACGTTATCTGTCATTCAAACATCTTGGTCTTGTCGATACATAGGTTTCTGCTATTTAACTCTGCAACTGTACTATTCACACCTGCAAAGGATTTTGAAACAGGCTGTCTGAACCATGCTATACCGAATAAAGTTGTGACGTATTGCGCACACACAACCAGACAGCGCACTATCAACTAAAAGGCCCAAACAATGGCTCTTGATAAAGTCAATCCTGGCAACCAGGCAGAACCTCATCTAAAACTGTGCAAGGCAAATAAACTCTGGAATTCACTAGTCTCCTGGGAATGATGAAATTCATGGAATCTTCCTCACACAGAATCAGACGCTAGATATCTCTCTCTGTAGGGAGAGGGACACCTAGGCCCCTTCTCTTCAGAACAGCTGTGTTTCATCAGCTAAACATTCTCCACTGCAAAGGAAGTGAGGAGGATGTGGGAGGGGGAGAAGCACATCATCTTTGACCTTTGTATTGACCAGTGATTTTTGTAGTTGAGAGAAGAGTGGCATAACAGATAGATAGTTGAAAAGGACAGATAGAAGAGTCAAGAGAAAAGCATATACTTTGCACAGAACTCCTCTTCTCTGGATCTTTTCAGACAGTCTGATTACGGTGTTGATGCCCAGTGTTGCCAATCACAATCAAACAAAGAGCCTCACAACAGCCCCAGCTCCTGGAGTCACAGTCTCACATTTAAATCTGTACTTCCAATTCACAAATATGGAGACAAACCTGAAAACACGAACCCTAAAAAGGATCAAAAAGAGGAAGGCAAATAAACAGAACTCCAAATGCCCTGCTTTTAAAAATCTCCTAGTATTTGGGGGCCTGACTGAGGATTTATCAACCCTTGGGGTTGGCAGCACCTTGACAGGGAGTCCAAGACTGTGTCTGTGGCGTTTACTGTCAATGTCACTGTGTGCTAGCAATGCTGGCTCCTAAAGCTATTGATGTCCCGCTGAACATTGTCCAGTAAGCACAGGGACACTTGAGCATGGCAGCCCTCATCTGCTTGTCTGACATTTCCCCAGCAAGATATCCCAAAGGTCTCTCTCTAACACGTATCAGCCGAAAGACGGCCGGGTGTAATCTGATGGGCTCCATGTCATCCCCTAGTCATCTTTCCTGGATGATGACGATCATAGCACCTACAAGCCCCAATCATGGACCAGGAACCCATTGTGGTAGGCGCTGTACGAACCCGGAACAAAAGATGGTCCCTGCCCTGGGGAGCTTGCATCATCTCTAAATCCTTACAAGCTGAGCTGCCCTCTGCCTGGGGAAGGGATGCCGATCTAGTGCAAGCTCCCCTAGTCCTGCCCACAACCCGTGAATCAATCCCAGCCTCAGCTTCCCTTCAGCTTTTGGGGGCTACAGAGACCCCATTTCCTTTCAGGTCTGGATGTTAATGAAAGCGCATTTGACGCAGCTGGTTGAATGCCCTGAACAGCAATACTGGAGCCAATTCCGAGACTGCTGAAGACCAAGTGAGCTTATATGACAACCCAGTTAGGCTGGAGAGTTTTCCAGTGGGACCCTCCCAAGTTTGTTAAACCCACATAGATCAACTCTGTCCTTGTAGTAACCAAACTGCACGTTTGGGTGTGAGGAAGCTCGGGGAGTAGTGGAAGGCAGCCAGCCTGTGTTGGTTCTTGTAAAGTTTGATGTAATATAGCACCAGGCAGATCCCTGTGTTACAGCCACCAGAACGTGACAGCACACACTATCTGCACTTGTGTGCGCCAGCACATGAGCAATGCTGATATTTTCCCACACTTCCTTCCCTGCTCCGCTTCTGTGTGGACCTAATTGTTATGCTATGGAGGCAGGATGTCATCTTGTGTTATTCTTAGCAGCATTTCAGCGCCTAACAGAGTTCTGAAAAGATCAAAGCCCTTCATGTATTCCTCCACTGCTGGAAGGTTACAGAAGGTTGGAGATGCACAATCCCCCACATAGCATAGAGGAATATATTCCACCAGGGAAGATCAAGAGTAATAAAACCCCCAATCCCCATTCACCCAGGGAGCACAACGGAAAGGAAATTCCCTTTAAATAGCTTGTCAATACGGAATGAATAAGAATAAGCATTGGGTTTCCTTCTCTTCCCCCCAAATTTCAGAATCTCTCCCCTCAAAAAAAGTTACCCTGATCTGAGGTCTGGGATGGCCAACGCTCAGACCTGGACCAGAGACAGGATTGAGTGGCGATATATAAATGCTTCAAGGTCAAAGAATGGATCACTGGAAAGGGGAGATTCCTAGCTTTCCAATGGGACAGACGACACCTGCCTCTAGCCCCAGAAGGCCCTGTGCTAGACCTTTTTCCACACCAGTGTTACAGTAATAGCTATTTTAGGTGAGCTTTGGAATCGGTTTTTTTTATGTAACCATACATGGCAGATGCAGCATACAAGCTGATTGGGCTTGGATAAAGATTGTATTGGCCTCCTTTAGGATGAGTGGCTTCACCAGTTACAAGTAAGGGGCCATTCCAAACACATGTAAAACCCCTTTGTAACACACCACACCGTCATGTACCCTGTATTAGAGACAGATTAGATCGCGGTCTATCAGAAAGGCAGGCAAGGCTAATGCTGTGTCTACACAGATCGGGGAGGGCTGCACTGGTGGTTGTTTTCCAGTTCTCTGACACACAAGCTTCTTTCTCTCTCAAACTGCACTCACATGCCCCCACTTCTACCGGTGCACACATATGCATGTGCACTCATTTGTAATGCACACCCACATGCTACAGAAACACAGGGCTTCACGGTTAACCAGATTCCAGGAGTTGTTTGAAACAATATAGAAAAAAAGGTTTTAATGAACTTGGGCTCATATGAATTCCAGACTTTAAAACCAAGTTCAGTTTTAAAAGTTATTTTTACTTTCAGGAAAGATGAGAAATTAAAGTTCACCAAAAAGAGGAATTCTAGAGAAAACGTAACTAAGGCTGTGGAATGAATGGCCATTCTGCGTACACAGGTGCAGAGATACAAAGATAGACAGAGGAAAGAACCAGCCACAAAGACATTGCAAATATGGACCTAGTACCAGCCTGTGGTCATCTCTCACTGCTACCAACACATCTGCCAGCAATTCACAAAACCTGCCATCACTACCTGATCAGCCCTTCCCACACAGCCCTGCCCCTGCTCTGCTGTTACCCACAGCACACAGACACCTGCCATTGTCCCATAATAAAACTATCAAATCATCATATATACTCTTTGTTCTTTTGGTGAAATGGAAGGGTCTGAAATACAGTTACCAGTTTGCTTCAATGTGCCAGGACATAGCTGGACACTGTAGGCTTGGATAGAGCCACCCTCTCTTGTATACATTCATAACTGACAACATAATAGCTCCTTACGCACAAGTAACTTCCTAGCGGCCCATCTCCATGGAACACAGGAGGTAAAACCTTCTGTCCATATTCCAGCTCACTGGAATATAATTCATAACTGATCTAGCAGTGAGTGGAAAATCAGGAAACCTGTTGCACTAGTAAGCTTTAAAAACTGATTTTAAAACAGAATCTCACAGTTGAAGATGCTGAAAGTTCCCACCAGGTGAATCCCTTCACTCTCCAAGCAGCATAGGCATCTTTCCTGACCAGTAGGCACTGCTATACCCTCTACTTCTGTTAGAGGCCACAGTGTTAAAAGCCCTGCCCCCTCTTCCTCCTCATGAAGTAGTAAATGTTTCAGCCACACCTTTATTTCTGTTGGTAAAGACACTAAACTGATGAACAACCACAGATACACAGTACAGCATAATGTCATAACACACCCTGCTGGAGCAGAGTTAAAATTCAGATGTCAGATTTGACCTTTGCTCTCTTCTCTCTGTGTCTCTGAGTTGGGCCTTTGATAGCTATAGTGTCCCTCCTCTTCCTTTGTTCAAAACGGTGCCTCTCAATCTTTCTCCAGTCTAGTTCTTTGGATCTTCTCATCAGTCCTGGGTAGGGATAGTGACCTGATAGTGACCTGGCCTCACTCCACTTTTCCCCTCATCCTCCCTTTCTGCCATAACAGAGGCAGCCAACAGAAAAAAACAAACAAACAAACAAAAACCCAACAGATTTCATTCCAGTGGGAAGACGTTGTGAGAGTCATCAGGAAATGTCAGCTGCTGCCAAGGTTGAATTCTCCAGTTCAGAGTAAGAGACACGTGTGCCAATTAGCTCTTCAGTAAGAAGTTCCATGTTCCCGCATGCATCTGAAAGATCCCCATTTTTGCAGGAATGTGGGAGATGCCCATTTATCTCCATGTCTAGTGAATTCCCATTGTGGTGCCATTCCAAACCTGCCTTGCATTTACTCAAGTCCTGGATGTCAGTATCTTTGTGGATAGCACCCAACTCCCCATTGGCATATATGTTCAGAGCGTACTCACTGATCCTAATGCTGGCATTCTCTCCATCCCCACCATAAGTGGAAGTCCTAGTACTGGCAGTACCAGTCTTGAACTGCTTCTTGCCTACAATATGCTGCCTGAGAATTTTACGGAAGGTGAGTCGGAATTCCCTGATCCGGTAGGCATAAATCAATGGGTTCACTACGGAGTTGGCATGAGACAGGATAATGGCCAGGTACATCAGCCAGAGCGGAGGACGGGCACAACCCGGGCAAAAGAGTGTGAAGCAGTTTATAATGTGGAGTGGAAGCCAACAGACGGCAAACAACCCAACGATGATGGCCAAAGACTTGGCCGCATGGACTTCCTTCTGCAAAGTAGAGCGTGAGCGTTCCCCATGTACCATCTTGTTCTCCATCTGTTTGAGCTGCCGCCTGGCTGCCAGAAAGATCTTCAGGTAGATGCCAAACATGAGGAGGAGGGGCACCAACACACAGGCAAAGAAATTGTAGTAGACCATGTACTCCATGGTGACCACTGTCTCGAAGAGACAAGCTACCATGCTTTTACTGCAGTTGCTGAGCGAGGCGTTATTGGTGTCCTGAGCTTCCCTCTGGGAGCATTTGTTCCAGCCCAGCATGGGCGTCAGGCCGATGATGAAGGATAAGACCCAGCAGATGGCAATGATACCTTTGGCTCGCGAGCTGGTCACCAAACCATTGTACCTGGAAAGCAGAGGAGAGGAGGATTACAACAGTGTAACTGGTACAAGCCCCTGTAACTTCCCAATGCTCATCTCCATGGACGGTATGGGGGAAGTAAAGCCTTTCAGGGAATACTCCAGCTTGCTGCAACGTGCTTATCAGAAGCATCACTGAACTGCAGTGCTGAGCCCGTTTCCCTCAACCCAGTGAAGGCCAGAGTGATGTTGGACCTGGACAAGGAGCCCTTCTAATCTATCCTATCCACTCTTGCGCGGCGAAGGGTGGGTGCCAGCAGCACCGGTCAGCTCCCAACACATAAAGCCGATCAGCAATTCCCTTCTCTGCCTTACAAATACTCACTCATGGTTATGAGCCTGCTTGTCAAAGCATAGAGGAAGCAACCGTCCTGCTCTGCCCCTCCGCCCGCAGGGAACTGAAACACCCAGAGCTGCTGCTCTAACTTTATCTCTGTGCACTGCCAGAGGCAGAAATAGCTACTGGGGATCCCTGTAGTGTAGTGTTGCTTGCTCCCTAGCTGAGTGCAAGTACAGTACAACTGCCCGGTATCACAGAGCTCTAGGATACTGTGCTAGTCGCCCAATGTCATAGAGCTTAGATGAGGGTCTCAGAGAAAGGGCACCATTAGCTCAGTATCAGAGCTCAGGCTGCACAACACGCCTTTGATGGCAGTCACAGGGAAGTCAGTATTGCCAACCCAACGCTGATCAACTGAGACGGGATCCATAACCAAGCTGAGCAACGCTGACAGTTGTGCCTTTCACAAAATAACCGATTCAGCATGGCTGGCAGCCTCAGCTGAAGAAAGATCAAGGACTCTGAATAACAGGACACACTGTGGTCTGGCAGAGCTCTGTGGTCAACATGTCACTCTACCCCTCACGCCAGTGCTTTCGGCAATAAATCCACCCAGCTATTTTGAGAGAAAAAACTGAAGCGCAGTAAGAACCTGACACACCACCAAAAGGCCTTTGTTTGTTTCAAATATTAGCTGATCCATGGATCTAGCATGCTGCTGTAAGCCCTCATCTGAAGGCACCAGCTGTATGCTTTGAAAATGTAAGTTGTAGTAGTGTGTGTCACATGTGAGTACAATCTCTTTTCCCCTCGTAGTATTCACACAGAAAGGGAATGGCAGGATTCCCACATTGTCCGTTGCTGGGTCCCACACTGTACTTGACCCTGTGCGTGCGTGATCTGACTCTGGGCTGCTCCCATGTTCTCCAGCAGTTGCACTACTTCTTTCCCCATGTCGGATTCTTTTAACAAACAAACTTAAAAAAACCCACCCAGAACTCGCTCTCTTTCTCAATGGGTTTGTTCTTCCCACACACGCTCCTCTCCTAAAGCAAACTAAAGTCCTGCAGGGAAGGGGAGGAGGAATGCTGCTTGTCTCAGCCAGAGAACAGAACTGGGAGGTGGCATGTGTTCTTAGCCCCTGGGCATGAGATGGGAGGGCAGGCTGATCATTCAGACATTCTTTAATCGCCTTTCAAAAGCATAAAAAGTGGGAGACTGGGGAAAAAAACAGAAGCATGGTGCAACTCTTTTCTCTACCAGCTGGCGAGAGGACTCAATCCAGATCTGGAAGATAGAGAAGGTTTCTCTAGAAACTGGTGACAGTTGTGTGAATCCTCAGAAAGTGTCAAGAATACTGCCTATCCAGGAGGAGAGAAGTGGAGTTACTCTTAAATTCAGATCAAACCGACATGAGTGGAGTTATACCTGTGCTTCAAAATGTATATTTAAAATCACAAAGAGGGAACAAGAGATTGGAGGATGGCACTTGAAGCTTTAAAAAAACCCAACAACCTAGAATTGGCTGCATCTTTGTCAGGAGGAATTTTGAAATTGTACAGCTGTTATCCCACGGCTGGAGAGGTCCCTTCCCTGACACTAAAAATATATTTATTGCAGCTCTCAGTGCTCTTACCCTCTGGGGATTTCCATGCAACAGGCTTTAAAAGCTTGTGAAACAGCTTTTAACCCAAGCATCCTCCTTGCTGTACTGCCCTACAGCACTGGGCTGGCAGTAGAATTAATCAGCATAGAACTGGGTCCTTCTATAGCGCCTCTCATTCAGGGATCCCCCAGAGGTTTGAGTTGTGCCTCACACGGTAACATCCCCCTTTGACAGGTCCATAGAAACAGAGAGAGATGAAAACACATTATCTACAAACAAGTTCACCACAATTCTGAAAGTGTCAGGACAAGGTGACAAACCTCACTGCCCCTGTAACCTAGTAAGAAGGTAAACTCAGGTCTGTAGAGATTGAAGGACTACATACAGAATAGATTTATTGCTGTAACACAGCCAGGTGCCTTAGAGATGGGAACCAAATGCGTATGTTTAAATAGACAGGAATAAAATCATGAATATAGCATCCAAGAGGGCGTAGGCTCTGAGCATGTAAAAAGTCAGATTCCTGCCCTGAAGAGGTTATAATCAAAGGGACTGATCCTACCGACAGTTACTGCGAGGCTTGACCCCCATGGACTTCAGTGGGACCATTCATGGGTAATAAGTAGTGAATCTAATAGCAAGTGAGACTCCAAGGCAGAACATCTTCCAGACTGTCAAAAGCCTTGTGACAGTGAACTCTTCCGGTGCTTCTCAAGCAGCCCGTAACTAACACGTGGCTAATGGTGTTAGTGTACAAATGAGGAAATAACCTACATTCACTCTAAGCAGGGCTGTTTAATTCTACACCAGCAGAAACAAGGATGTGAAAAACAATGTTTGTCCCAAAACAGGTTACATCAGGAGGGAAGGGCATTACAAACTATGGACTGAAAAAAGGCTGTGAACCCAGGGATGTCCAAGGGCACATCTGACTGCTCAGATCCAAAACATGGGATTTAAAACAGAAAATCAGCCATTTCAGCAGCCACTTTACTCGCTTAGGGTTCAATTATCAAGCGTGAGCTACCGTTTCACATCTGAACTCCAAGATTAGCAAGAGGGCAACTAAAGTGGACATTTAAGAGGACTTTTCAGCATCTCAGGTTTCAAGCAGGGCTCACTACATCCAATTAATTTCAATCTGTGGTGGTGAAAATGTGATCCTTCATTCCAATATGAGCTCATAGCTGCAAATTCAACACTAGCTAGAAGGTACACCTTACAGAGAACTTCCAAGTGACTGGGAACATGGGTCTCAGCAATCCTAAGAAAAAGGGTGCCCACAATTACTTGCACATCTAGGTTATCCAGGCGCAAATCAGAGTGGGAAGAAAGATTTGCAGTTCAGCATATTATTATAGTTGACGTTCGACCATCACAAATAAAAGGATTTCTTCCATTGTTGTTTGCAGTGTTGTTGTAGCTGTACTGGTCCCAGGATATTAGAGACACAAAGTGGATGAGATAAAATCTTTTCTTGGACCAACTTCTGTTGGTGAAAGAGACAAGAGCTCTGTATAAGCTCAAAAGCTTGTCTCTTGCACCAACAAAAGTTGGTTCAAGACATTACCTCGCCCACGTTGTCTCACAAATAAAAGGTTGCTACCTTTGAGAATGGGGACAATGTGCTGGACAAATGGTAATTTGAGAACTTTTCTGTTTGACTGCAGGAAGAAACCCTGTCTTCTTCTATCCAGTGCACCTCACCTACCTGCCATTTCATCATGGGAATACCTTTTATACCCCCTGTCCCCCTCACACATTGTGCCCTCTGAGCTGGGAAATGCCTATTGTTCTTGGCCAACAGCTTCACCCCGGGACTAAGAATACCAACCAGTTTTATTTATAACACCCAGGTTTTGTTGTACCAGTGAGCAAAGGCTCTCAGTGCACCTGACATATTAGGGACATGAACGAATTACCCCTGAACCATTCAACAGCTAGTGCTTCTCCCTACCTCAAACATGCCCCATACCACTTCTGGAGTGCGGTACCTGTATTAGCGCCTGTCAGACTTTGTAGCCTAGTCCATAATTCCTCGCATCATCGACTAATCGTTTAGAAAAACTTTTGGAAAGTCTGTCAAATTTTGCACCATTTTCCATCAAAAAAAATTTGGAAAATAAAGGTTAGAATTTGTGGGATATTTTTAAGCATAATTCATCACTGATTGTTTGACACACACTTTTTTTTTTTATAGTTATAATTATACCCAAGCGTGCGTATTTTCCCCACCAGCTCTCAGACAGGTCAGAAATGTTGAATCTTTAACAAAAGTTCTTTTCCTCCAACTGTCTGTCAAATGTTTGTGTTACTTAGGTGTTGAAAAATAACATTTTGAACAGTGTGAATATCACTTCCCTTTTCCATTAACCAGGTTTCGCTTTCTCCTCATGTCTGAGGTCAGAAATCTATTAAGGTATCTACTGATCCATAGATTGTTCCAGGGGAAACAGAGTTGACAAGATCTACCACTGCTACTGTAAAAGACAAACAGAAAGGGGAACATGCAGGCCCTTTTGTACACCAAGCTACACACTGGTTTTTGTACTGATTCAGTGATGTTGCTCATTTGTTACCGAAATAGTTAAATTGGAACAGCCCCCTTGTGTGGACACAGTTGTACTGATATAAAGGTGCTGATATTGATGTAGCTTATTTCCATAATATAATGGTATAGCTTACATCCTATAAATGTGTCCAAACTAGGGGGCTTTACTGGTTTCCAAATCTATTTGCTAAAGGATATAGTTATAGTGGTACAAAAGGCCATACAGACCAGCCTTCAGGCGAAGAGCACTGCATTAGCTCACATTGCAGAGAATGTCTTCACAATTATGAGGGACAGAAGCCTTTTATTCTTAAAAGAACGATTTTATTAATCAACAGGAGTTCTGGATGGCCACACTGCTCACAAGTGGCAAAGCCACAGCTAAGCCATGCAGGTCATCTCAAATGATTCACACTCAGAGGTGGTGATTTCAAAAGCACATAAGTGACTCAGGAGCACAAGACCCTTCAAAAGGCAAAATTTATCACATCACCATGGAATTGTTACGTACCACACTAAAAAGAGGTTTTGCAGATACATTTGAGAGACTTTAAGCCTTATGTCCCCAGTCCTGCAAATATTTACATATGATTAACTTTAAGCATGTGAATAGTCCTAAGGGGACTACTCACATACTTAACTTTAAGCCTGGTACTATTTTTATATCCTTCCACCTGTAACAGGCCAGGTTCCCTTAGCACCATGAGTCCCACTGTGAAGATCTCAAAGGAAGAGAAAAACATAATTAATACATTCTAGAAACCTCTAAAAGTGGCGTAAAACAGCTTTCCTAGACATAATAATTAGGCTTGGAAGGATTTGATTTTTATTGATAAATGTTGGTAAATGTTTATTTTACCCCCCACACCCCAACGAAAACATATTTCCATCTATAATTACTGAAGTTTACCAATAGGCAAAATTAGTAAAATCCTGTTTGAGAACTTAGAGTTTGATTTAACAGATATTTACTTTGTATATTTTTACATGTGATGTTGATAAAGCTTTATAATAGTTAAAACGCAAATTAACTATTTGAATCTCAACATTTACTGTCATTAAATAATTATTTTCTAACCCTCCCTGAATTTCCTGCAATTGTGAAAATTTTAAATCAATAAAAATTTTAAAAAGGCTTAAAAATTAAACATCCTTAATTGTCAGAATTATAAAACATAAAAATCTAATTCTGGCAACCTATTAATAATGATGGGATTTTAATGCCCCTTCAGTTTCTAGCCCTCATGGATCACAAGATGCTAAACCTATACAAGAGTGAATATTTACCACTTCTGTGCCTTGGGCCAGTGTAATTTGGGGGAAGAGATCCTACCTTTCTGGGGAAGATGGTAATATTTGTATCCTGGATACTGCCTGGTTTAATAAATAAATACAGTGTGGCCTGACGTGGCGTGCTGTTGTCCATCATCCTTGGTTGCACACCGTGCTACATATTTTGCATTCTCCTGATTTTCATGAGCATCCAGGTGTCAGACTTTCAACTAACTAAGTTCTGCTGTAGGGGGAAATTAGCTACTCCACATGTTAGTCTTCTACCAGTTACATGAAATTATACAATCTTTCTATTATATATCGGCTTGGCACAATTAGATTTTGATGGACAATATCAATGTTTATTTTTAAGCATTTTAAAATTCGTATTGCTTTAAAGTTTCACAGTTGCGGAAAATGATGGGGGTGGTGGTGGGGGAAATCAGACAATAATTAAATAACAGCAGACATTGAGATTTAAAAAGTTAAAGTTTTATAACCCACTAACACAAATTGTCAACATTACATGTCAAAATATACCAAGTAAATATCCTTAAATCAAACTTAGTAAGTTCTCAAGCAACATTTTTCTTATTTTGTCTATCAGTAAATGTTGATTATTATATTTGCTCATCAGTTTCTGTATACGGTGAAATCAACATTTACTGATAAAAATTTAATCCTTCCAAGCCTTCTGCTCCCCAGTAAATATGCTCAAATTCATCTGATGCACTATTAATAGAGATGAGTGAATAATTCAGACTCATTCAGTGAGGTTTGTGTCTCTCTGTGGCATTTGCCTGGGACACAGCATTTGGAAGAGTGCTGTTCAAATGAAATTAGCCATTCTGCAGCCTACTTGGCTGATTGTTCTAAGAAATCAGAAGCCTATTGCTAAATTGTGCAGCCATATTTATTCCTAAGCAGAACAGGCAGCAGCTGTATCCTTCCCCACCTCTGGGCCAGGTCTACACTAAAAAGTTCGATCAACCCAGCTATGTTGCTCAGGGATGTCAATAAGCCACACCTCTGAGAGACACAGTTAAGCCGATCTAACTAAGTGTAGACAGTGCTAGGTCAATGGAATTCTGCTGACCTTGGTACCACCTCTCGGGGAGAGGTAGATTACCTACAGCAACGGAAGAACTCCTCCCATTGCCATAGCAAACATCTACACTGAAGCGCTACAGCTGCAGCATTCTTAGTGACAACAGAGCCTTAGAGGTTACAGCATGCTCCCGATGTGACTAGCCAGCTTTGCTGGCTGGTGCTGCAGTGGAGGCTGGAGGAAGAGGACTGCCTCCTCCATGCTCTCTTTGGTCTGGCAAACACCTGCAGAGGCATTGTGAGAGAATGGTCAAAGGGATGACAACTGTCTCCTGCTCCTACCCTTCCCCATCCTTTGTGCATCTCTGCAAGGTTCAGCCACGAACTGGCCCCTGAGGGTTTCCTTATTGCTAGAAAGGCACAATACCTGGAAATCAGGCTTTATCTCGTTATTTGCTTGGGGTATAAGTCAAAGAATTACCAAACGGGCAGCAAATTACTTCAATTCATCAAATAGTCAATTAGCTGGAATACTGAATGTGCCTGCCCACAGGGCTTTCAGTGTCTCTCCCCACTGCCAGGTTACTTCCACCAGGTTCCTCTTCCATCCCTCCACGATGCTTTTATATCTGGGGGGGAGGAGGGGAGGAGAGGGCAGGAGAACAGCCCACGTACACTGAGCAGGATCAGGCTGCAGTCACCACCACAGGAGCGTCTGGGTGGCAAATGAGAAGCAAGAGCCATTACAATTTCCCTCTGCAGATGGCATCAGAATAATCTGCTGGGGGGCGCAGGGGTGAGAGGTGGCGAGGAACAAGTGAGAGGGGAAAAAGAGAGAGAATGATGCATAGGAACGGAGAGACAGAGCAGAGGTGTCACTAGTCACCGCCTGCTCTGCTCTGGTCCAGGCTACCCTTGCTGGAGAATGGAGGGTGTCACTCAGATACAGGCTTCCTCTGTGACTTAAATGCCTGAGAAATGACGCAGAGGCATTGTCAGGTAACTGCTCCACAGAGCTCCCCACTTTGTAATAAACCCAGAACATACAGGGTTTGAACTGAACTGGCAGCATTTATCTGCAGGATTGTGATGATCAGATAGGGTGGCAGCTCCCAAACACAAGGTAAAATGTCCCCCTGGCCCATGTGAATCTGGTTGCTTGTCCATAGAGCAGCAGCCACTCTGTTTTAGTTTGCAAGCTCTATTTTTGAAGGTCCTTTTCTTCCCCAGAAGGATGGTGTGTGTGGGGTGCCCACTTATGGGATGGACTTGGGACAGGACCCAGCCTTTGCCAAACAACTTTCTCTGGGAGAGACGCTGGATCCTCTTGCTCATGTTGAACAAAAAGCCGCACTCTCCCTCTTAGCCTGTGTCAGATTAAAGCACCCCCACAGCCAGGGCCGGCTCCAGGCACCAGCCCACCAAGCTTGTGCTTGGGGCGGCACCTGGAGGGGGAGGCGCGGTGCGGCGGCTCCGGCCGCCGGGGAGAGCGGAGCCGCAGTGGGCTCGCCGCCCTCCCCCCGGTGCTCTGGCCGCCGGGGAGAGCGGAGCCCCAGCCAGGCTCTCCGCCCTCCCCCCGGCGCTCTGGCCGGTCGGGGAGAGCGGCCCATGGCCGGGCTTGGCGCCCTCCCCTGCCGCGCAGCAAAAAAGCCAGAGCCGGCCCTGCCCACAGCCCCCGAGAATGCCTCCCATTCCCATCCGCATGCTCGCCCTAGAACAGGGGTTCTCAGAACAAATTATTTGGTGGCCTCAGAGTGCGGCCACCAACTCTTGCTGGTGGCCACTCTCACACTTTTTCCTAAAATACTTAATTAGCTTTAGGAAAAACAAATAAATATGCACATACACAACGTCCAAATCATTGTAATTTATTTATTGCTAGCTAGTAACTCTACTGCGAAAAGTGATATTAACCAACATAACCACATACAAGTATCACTTTTCACAGAAGACTTACCTAGCCCCAGGAAGTCTGGGGACAAATTAAGCCTGGATGGGGGATCGAGGGAGGCATCGGGGTCCGGAGCCTGAAGCCCCATGGCTGGAGCCCAAAGCCTTGCGGCCAGAACCTGCCTCCCCCGCCACCCCTGGGAAGGTGGGGAACTCACCGGCTGACAAACCCTTGCTGGAAACCCCAGCAACCAACACCAAGGCTGTTCATCCGGGAGCACCACAGAGGGGGAGGGGCCGCTGGTCCCCTCCACACACCTCCCCCCCCGCAATCACAGCCCAAGAGGCTGTGGCCGCAAGAAAAGCCCCTGGTGGCTGCATGTGGCCCATTTGAGAAACGCTGCCCTAGAGAATCTCACTGTAACAGCAAACCTCTGCCTACCAGACAGAGCCCCTGCTGTCCAGAGGGGGGTGATACCGAGTGAGTGCTCAGCTTTCCCACAGCGATCTGTCTGGCACTGTCTGCTCCAACTCAGAACACAAATCATTACGGTTAAGTCAGGAATTTGTCTCAGTGCAGAATGGAAGCTCCTGGGCAGGGTCCAGGTAATGCCACGGGCACATACTTCGTGGGACAAGGAGGAGCCAGAAATAAAAATGCAACATCCAGGAAATCCAGCAGGAAGGGGCAAGTTTTGAGGTCTAAAAAGCATTTTCAGATTACAGTGAAAGTGGCGTCATTCCCTTTAACTCTCTCTTCCTCCTTGATTATAGCACGTAGGACACTCTAGAGATGCCCATTCCATCTGCGCTTCCCCCTCCCCCCCACTCCAGGTCCCACCCACTCTGGGCTTACCTGAGGGGTATCCGGATAGCAATGATTCTGTCAATGGCAATAGCCAGGAGACTGAAGATGGAACTCTGAGTCAAAACCAGGACGAAGCAGGCGATGAAGAGGCAGCCATAGAAGAAGGCACAGAAGCCAGTACTGATGGTGATGGCAAAGGGGATCGCCAGCACGCCCACGGCAATGTCGGCTGCAGCCAGGGACACCACAAAGTAGTTGGTGACGTTTTGCAGGTTGCTGTTCAGATAGACTGCCCAGCAGACCAGGACATTCCCCAAGATGGCCAGCACTGCAATGACCAGTTCCAGGATGATGTAAATTACATCCGAGAGGAAGTTTTCATTCCCATATACTAGCATGGTGAGGTTGACCAGGCCAATGCAAGAAGGTGCCAGAGAAGCTCAGTGTCCATATCTGCAGTGCTGCAAACAGCCACCGAGGCACCTCAAAATGGTCTGGGTTCTGAAGGGTACTCAGCTGCCAGCTGTTGGCCGGAGGCTTATCTTGCCCCCTTTTCCCTTCAGCTGATTTAGCTGTCTACTACAGAGGGCACAGACAGACGGAGTATAGGGTTTGCCAGCTTCAGTAGATAGGATAAACCTTGCAGATTCTCAGTGGGTTCACCATAATGCAGAAGCACATTTGTAGTCCACTGAGTTCCGACAGATACGATCCCAGGAAAAACCTCATGTAGACGAACCTTCACCCTCCAGATCAGAAAGACCTGCAGATGCTGAGTGTTTGAAATGTACTGCCTGGTATAGTCCTGTGTGGTGAGGATCTTGGGTTTCCTGTTGACAATCACAGTTCTCTTCACTATTTCCTGCCACCTCTCAGGAACATCATCATCTTCTCCCTTTTGTCCTTTTGCTGAACGCTCTAGGACTCAGGGAATCTTCTCGTCAGCTGTTGCAAACATCCAACTTCTCCACTTGTTTCCCTAAAAAACACAACAAAAATAACCATGCTAAGTAATCAGCTCCAGTGACAAGATGGGAAAAGCAAAATCTCATTCAAGTGACACATCCAAGTGATGTTAGTAATAAAACAGACAAACATGAACATCACAGGCAAAAAAAGCTGATATTTTGTCCCCCTCCAAAGCTGCCTGGTTGAAGTCAATATTGCACAGCGATGATGCGAAACACAAGGGCTGTTTTGTTTCTGAGGCTACCAACGGAGCTGACAATTCAGCAGCTGCTTGATAGTTTGCCATGAAACATGAGAGCCCAGCGAATTATGCCTTAGACAGCTTTCTGCCTGGATCGGAAAAAGGTGGAGACATTTACACACATGCACCTGCCTCCAGGCTATCACACATACATGACGTGTTACCTGCGCTAACACACGTGTGTACTTTATGATTATATAAATGCTGCATGCACTTGCACAGGAATAACACCACATGATCACATATAAACCACTCAGTCTAATGTAAGGATGCTTATATTGTTTGCATAGGTAGCAGTTCTGACATTTCTTTGGAGTGCAGGGGAAATTCCAAAACACGACTGACAACACAAGAAATACCCCCCAGAGAACTCAGAGTGTAACATCCTTCAGTACTTTCCTACCCAGAAGAGACAGACACACACACTGCTCCAAGGACCCGCGCACAGTGCAGACTCCCATCCTCTCACAGACACACACCCTTGCCTACGCACACAATCCCTGACACTATAAGCAAACATGTAATTCCTAGCTCTGCTATAGCGTTTTTCATTCATAGGTCTCAAAGCACTTTACAAAGGAGGTCAGTATCAGAATGATGGCCACACAACCAGTGATACACACATACTTATGCAGACATACAATCATGGGTATACACACACTCCCCCTGCACAAAGGTACATGCACAGATGCTCACATAGTATTACACCCACCCACCCACCCCTGCAAAAAGCGGCAAGCGGGGCCCCAAGAACACACATTCCCATGCACGGAGAAGCTCTTAACGCCATACACACAAACACATGAACTTGTATTCCTGGACACACCCACACTGTCCGCACGAGTCAGATACATGCACAGCACTTACCGCCGCTCCCATCACACCCTCTCTTGTGCAGAGACACACACACATTTGCACCCAGACAGAAACTCCAAAGTGTCACGATCAAGAATGACGCTTGCTGAGCTTAGTTTAAGGCTCTGGTCCTTCGCAGTCCATCACAAGTGACTACAGGATGTTATGCTTTGGCTCCTCTGTAGTGAGTTTTAAGCCTCATTTACTGCAAAAGATTGCCGGTGTTTTGTCCTTTGTTTAAGGGAAGAGTACAGTTATGACAAACGAACACAAGTAGGGATGGGAAAGAAAGGGGCCTTGGTGTCAGTTGCTAAATCACCACCGGGTTCAGTTTCAGAAATGCAGATAAGCCTCCCAAAATGAATGTTTTGGTGCTAGAACAACAGATGACCCTGAACAGCCGGTTTTCACATCTTCACAAAAGATAGACTGATCTGACGTCGGAAACAGAATTTCTCAAAATAAAATAAAGGAGTAAAGATAGTGAAAATGCAATGAACTTGTGATTCACATCTCATCTCAGGGAGATAAGCGAATCTTGCACCTTTCATTGGTTTAGATCCCTATTGCTAGTGCTGTGTTTGAACGGAGAGGGAGTGGTTCTTTTGGATTTAGAAGTGCTAAAACTGTTCCTTTTCATCAACTCCTGATATCCCCTTTTGTTTTATATGTATATTTTGGGGAAGTCAATAGGGGAAATGAACTTGCAATGTAGCCGGTAAGGGGCAGATAAGGATCTTCCGTTTTACCAATAGTACCTTGAGGAGGGACAGTCTCTATTATCTTTCTCTATCCAGTCCCTCCAAAAGCTCTTCTCTCCACCGTATGTCAATAAAGTTAAAAGTATAGCCCTATTTTACCTCTCCAAATGTCATTAATTATCCATTTCAAATCCTGCCTGAAACACACTGAAGGGCCCACTTGCCAAAATGCATTCTATCCTGAAATCCAGCCCCGGGTAATAGAGTTAACAGCAGATGAGCAGAAAGAAAGAGACAGAGATACAGGGAAGAGGGCAGAAAAGTGAGATGACAGGAGACAGAGAAAGAGAAGCAGAGATGACAGAGTGAAAAAGTATAGAAGAAAAATGGGGAAACAAGTGGCAACTTTAGGGATAGGAAAAAATTGCTCCAAGAGTTATGATGTGTGTGTCTATTGGAAGTCCCATGCTATGAAAAGGTTAGTCATTTGAATTGAACGGTCACAGCTAGAGCCCACAAATGAGGGCTTTGAAGTGGGGAAGGGGACATCAAATTAGTTCACATCTCTCCAAGAATGCAAAACACAAATCCTGAGTATGACTAATCCGTTGAGCTTTGTAGGCCTTTTTTTCAAACGATGTGAGGCTTCCTAACTTACATTCATATCGCCAGACACATAAAATTAATGAAACTCAAACTTAAGTACCAACTCTCTGCTAAATAAACACTTAGTGAAATTTAACAACTGCATATGGAGTATCTCAGCCAAAACCTTTGACCCATAAAAAAGCCAACTTTAAAAAGAAAAGATCTATCACATCAAGCTACGACAGCTATAAAAACAGCCGTGCTCGAAAAGAACTAGCCTTTGAAGTAATCAAGTTAAACAGGATCAATAGGATATCTTTTCCCAAATCATCACTTCCTTGTGTAGGCTGATGAACCCATCTTAATCCTAATTGTGCTTTATTTAACTTGACCACTTCACCAGCTAATCTTTGTCCAACATGGCTATCTTTAATCAGATTAGGCATGAGATAGATAGCAAGGTTTTATTGGATTTCCCTGATGCTCATCATTCCAGATAAGTCCCACCTAGTTCAAATCCATGCAGGGAGAGATGGAATTTTCTGCAGTTGAGCACATCCTCCTGGAAAAAGATGCTGTAATTTAAAATGTAATGACTGTCTTTAATTGTCTTATGTCACGAGAGTTCTTGTACATTCTACTTCACCCAGTTGCATCACTGACTGATTTCCTTTTTATAAATTAGTCTCCGGAGGCTTTGAATTTGGCTCATGCCTAGTTCTCTGGTTCTGTTTGCACGCTGCAGTCTTATTTTTCCATCATAATCTTCTCTGTTCACCTCAGTGTTCTGTTCAGAAGGAGGACAACTGGTTCTTATATTCTGTTACACTCTGCTTTTTCATGGGATGGAAAGCATTAGACCTGGGTAGAGTTGATATATCTCAGAAGACAAATGACTGGAGGTGAGCAAACATTCCAGCCATGACATGCCAGCATTGCATCTCCTTCAGCACCAATGTTTCTGTGGTAGGTAGCAACTGGCATTAGATACAGTGTTTGAATTTACAACATTCCAGCATCATGACTGCCATAAGCTCACTGGGTACAATGGGCTCTGAGGTGCAAGTGCCATATACCCATTCATTTCCCATCTCCTTCATTTTCCATGTGGTGGGGCAGGATTTACCTTCAGCCCGCCGGCAGCCAGACTCTTTGGCAGCAGAAGTATTTGAAGCTTGCTTTAGTTCCAAAATTAGTTTGCAAACCAGGCCCCAGTTTGTTCAGTTCATATTGCTAGAATTTACTGAGCAGGAATGAAAATAAATACAGACATAAAGGGGAAGACATATATTTTGTGGGTACTGATTTCTCTGAGGAGCATATATTCCATGTAGGACAACAGTCCAGCAGCCAGCACTGATGAGATTAATTTACTCACAAGCCTGCTTTACTTACGAAGGTATTGGGGGTCGGATATTTAACATTTCAGTTAGGTCCTCAAGGGATCAACATTGTGAACTTCTTGTGAATTGGGAAAAATAACCTGTACCATGCAGCCTGCTGGACAGCGACAATTAATATTGCTTCTCAAACTCATGTCTTGTTCTGTTAATTGGATTAATCCCTCCTTGTTACCCTGGGCTATGTTCCTGCCTTTCTCCCATTATTAAATAAACCTTTCTTGCCGCTCACAAACCCCCTAAGCTGCTCCCTTGTTCATTTTTCATGACTTGGAACACTCTGTTCTAGCTCAGATTTCAGCCCCAATGAGAATCTGTCTCTTGAAAACTGAATAAAGAATCTGAACAGCATGTTCCAATGAAGCTGTTCACATCTGGAGGCAGAACAAGCTTTTGTTTTGAGCTCTTCCAACTGACTTTGGACTGAGGTAGTGCCATTGCAGTCTCCTGAGCTGCTGGGGGTTTTTATCTGGAGCGAATGCTCAGATAGTGTTGATTCAAACATTCCGCAGACAAATTCCTTTCCTGCCATTGCCCCCTTGAGGCTCAGTTTAGACCTCTTGCTTTTGGATACACATGCCTGCATTATGCATCATCATGCTGGTGATGAGTGGACTTGTTCTTCTCACGACCCAGCCTCCTTATTCGATGAACATTTTATTTCCAGCTGTGGAGTAACAGGTTTGACAATATTCACAATTTTTAATTTGGTAGCCAATCTCAAGGGCATTAGCAATATCCCACAGGGTGCAGGATTTCTCAGACAGTCTCTGATCCTCCAGCCATCAGAATGTGACCCCTCCCTGGGAGCCAAAAATCTTCAAGTCCATTGCCTTTGTAGCCAGAGTGCAGGGCCAAGCAGCTAGAGGCAGTGCATGAACTGGCCAGGTAAAGGTACATGCTGCAATGAATTTCAGCACAGGGGAACCTCCCTAGCAGTGTGATGCATCAGGGAACCATGTGAATTTCTAACATGCAGAAGCCGGATCTATTGTGACCAAACACTGCGTGGATTGAGGTGGAAGAAAAAACAAAGCCAAGAACCTCTCTCAGCCCCTTATTGTTCCTTTAGTCCCCAAGCCCGTGTTGATAGGCTGAGGGCCTATCACACCCCAGCCTCCTCACAGCACTATCGATCCCACCTCCTTGCCTGGAGCCATTCTGGACTCTGACTGGTCCTTCCCCACTCCAGCCGGGTCTCAGGACCAGAATGGGTTTTCCCGGCCGGTTCCAGACCAGTGAAAACCAGTACTAGGGAAAGTGGGTCATGTCAAGGTAACATGGAAGGGAAGAGGTGGTGTCCCTACCAAGAGAGAGACGACCATAATTGGGACTCACTCCACAGACAACAGTCTTGAGCTGGCCCCACGCCACCTCCTCCCCAGCACAGTGCCTCCTAGTGTATCCCTGGGAAATTACACAGTCCCAGGTGCCTAGTTTCCTAAGGGCAAAACCTAGGACTTGTACAGGGTATTATTCCCAACTACCCTAACCCTGAAATTGAGCCAGCAGGTTGGTGCTGTTAATAAGCCATATGTTTCCTGCTTTCAGAACTCAGAAAGGAAACTTTTAGCCACTTGGGAACATTCTCCTCCCTTTGAAGGTGCTTTAACTTAGGGGAAGTTTCCATATCTTTAAAATCTATTGAAATGTCGAAGACACATTGCCTCATGCCATATATTTAGAGGATCATCTATCACACAAATTAACCATTGTCCATTCTTTACCTGTAGCTGAGAAACATTTTAGGCAACAAATGTACTGAAAAATCTGGGTTTTGTTCCTTGTGAATTGCTTTTAAATGCTGCTCACCAGTTTGTTTCCTGCACTTAGATACCAAGGTTTTAGATGCCTTATTTACAATTGTTTCACAAGTTCCCCATCTACCTCATGTCACGCTGCAATGGCCGGGGCGTGGTTGAGAACCGGTTTCCCTACATCCTGGCTAACGGATGAAGAGGTGGCTGGGATGCGCAGGCGGGAGGAAGAGTTGCTCTATCTTAGCAGGATGTGGCTCTTCTGGTTTCCTTATTGGCTTTTTATTGGTTATATTTTTAATTGATCTTTTAGTCATCTGCTTCCAGTAATAAGAGGAAATTAAATATTAACAATAGACTGTTTCCCTTGTGACTTTTCGTCATTAACAAAGGATGAAAATAAAACAAAGCAGGCAAGAATACCACAGCATGTTAAGAGCCTGATTTTCAGGTGCTCTGAGCACCTGCAGCTCCCATAACCTTCAACTGGAGCAAGGGTGCTTGGTCTCCTTGAAAATGTAGTCCTAGACAAGTATAACAAAGATTGAGCTATCTACACACAGTATGTGCGCTTATATAAATCCTGACCCCCCACAGGGGATAGTCAACATCCCTGTCACAGACCTGGAGAGAACTTTTCCTCGTTCTTTTTATCCCAAAAATCTTTTAAGTCATCATCCTTCTGGCTGAGAAAAGTGTAGATAAGACACTCTTGTGAACCCATCAGTGCTGTCCCGTATTCAGCCAGATGAGGAGTAGTGTGTGGCACTCCCACGGCCGGGGCCTGCGCACTGTCTCTGCAACCTGGGGAAGAGGAGACTAAGATTTAGACTCCAACTTGGGTTTCCTGAGGCTTGGCAGTATGGAGCACACGTGCCCAGGCTACTATCCCATCGATGAATGAAGTCCTTCTTCAATGAAGCAATGTAGAAACCCCCAGCTGAACAACCAAGTTCATTTAAGGGCTCCACCAAACCCTCCATTGTTTCACTTTGTGTTCGGAACAAAGATGGTTTCAGCCATTTCTAAGACCGAGCCAGTCCATTCCGCTCTCCCCCAGGGCAATGACAGCCTGTCCCTGCACTCCAACCCAACTCCTCTGTTCTACCTGGTTGACGGGGGCAAAGAGACCCCCCCCTTCAGAAGGTTGTGCTGCACCCAACCCCAGCCCATCCTGACTTCATTTACTATCAATAACTTTAGCAACTATCCATAACTAATAAAATAATAATTAAGCCCTACCCCACTGGCCTATATACTGTTCCTCCCTCCTCTATTTATAGATTCATAGACTCTAAAGCCAGAAGGGACCATTATGATCATCTAGTCTGACCTCCTGCACATGGCAGGCCACAGAACCTCACCCACCCACTCCTGTAATAGACCCAGAACCTCTGGCTGAGTTGCTGAAGTTCTCAAATAATGATTTAAAGTCTTCAAGTTACAGAGAATCCACCACTGACACTAGTTCAAACCTGCAAGTGACCTGTGCCCCATGCTGGAGAGGAATGCAAAAACCCTCCAGGGTCTCTCTGCTCTACTTACCTCTAAAGTGAAAATCACAATTTAAGGCAGGTGGGGGGGATATACCATCTCAGGTACCAGCCTGAAAGCAAAGCCCATGATGCAGGATGGACCCGGTGCTAGTGGTAGCCCATTGGGGGCCTTCAGCAGAAATATTTTTGGGCCCCCCAACACATACCTATAATTAATAGGGGGCCCCCTTGAGCTACTTAGGGCCCTAAGCAATTGTTTAGTCTGCTTATGCCTAGCATCGGCTCTGGATGGACCAGCCAACAAGAACGGTTAATCTGAAACCTTGTCTTGGGCTTGGTGCCCCAACCTCCAAGAGCTAGAAGTGGATTAATCTTTACTGCTGCACTGGAAGAGGGGTTGGAATGGAAAACACCTGATCATTATTTTCTAAGTGGATACTGTAAATGTTAAACAAAAACAAAGAAGAAGAAACTTCCCCCACAATGACTCCTCCAACTGTAATGTGCACCAAACCAACCAGTGCCAGTAAAGGTACAGGAGGGACACAGCAGGCAACCGATCGCACCAAAGCTAGGTTAAAAAACAAACGCAAAGAAAAAGGCTCCTTGGTGTCCACTTTAGCCGAGTCTCAATAACTGCAGTAGACAGCAGGAACGCCGCACTGTCCTGCTCAGTAACATGAAGATCCTGGACTGAGCCCTTGGGTCAAGAGTAGACAAAATATTAATATTCATATAGTGTCAATTAAAAAAAGCGAGTGGCTAGATAGTTGCACACAAGCGTAGGAAAGATGCTGAAGAGAATCCTAATGAAAACACAGAAAGAGAAGACTGGTTTAGAGAAAGTGCCCTGATCACTAACAAGTTATCTCCAACGATGGTCAGAAGAACGTGTGGTCTCTTGTGGGAAGGTGCATGGCTGTTGATTGGACTCAATGCCAGTTCTGTTTGTCAGACTCCTCTTTTCCTATTACACCCAGTACACCAGTTGCAGACAGTTATGGCTCCACTCAGGAGCACTTAAGGAGCAAAGGAAAAGACCGGGTTTTAAGTAATTCATGAAGAGCCAGGCCTTTCTGGAGCACTGTAGGAATTTGCTCAAAAAAAAAAAAGTGCCATATTGTTGAAACACATCTGTTCCAGTGTATTTTCAGGTGATGGAATTGACCTCTCTGTGGCTGTCCCCTCCTCTCTTTTTAGAATGCTCAGGGTATATATCATTCAGAGCGGGGTCTGCCATACTATTCATCTACCCACCCACATATTTTTTCTCAGTTTAATTTTAGTCCAATTGCTCTCCGAGCTCATCTCACCATTTTGTACCTGAAGTGTCATCCATGAAGAATGCCCTCCAGCCTTGCAGAATCTCACTCATTTTCCTCCTTTGGAAAGCTTCTGGCATGGCAATAGAGCGATATCCTTCAGATGGCTATGAAAGTTCTCTGCTTGGCACAGTCAGGGTGGAAAAAAACATGTCAGAATCCAGTGCGGAAGATCCTGTTGCACCAGCTAAACTGAGATTGTTTCTTCCATTGTGGGGAGAATACACCTTTCCCCCCTTACTTCTTCACTGAGCCTTTTTAGGTCTATGCAGATCTGGATGTGCCCTCCTCCTACCCATGACGGGCACACTACTTTGCTAGGTCAGTAACATGCCCTATTGCACCATTCTCCTTGATTTGTCCTGCTCTTCCTTCAATTGGGAAATGGGGACTGGCACCTTTTAGGCTAGACTGAGTACATGGAGCTTGGCCCCTCTCATCACATCCACCCTGCTATCTTTAAGGTGGACGGACATTCTGGCTGCACACCGTACCTGCTTCCTCTGTGTGTTCCACCAGGCCCATCTCAATGACTGTAGTTTGGTCTAGGAGGTTATTGGTGCTGGCTCAATTAATGTGTGTCAAACCCACTCTCCTTGGGCCTTGTAGAGTGAGGATGGGCTTTTAGTTGACACAGCTAGGCTACTGAGCAATACTCTGGGCTGCTCCAACTTAGGGAGCATCTCCATAAAAGTCTCTTTATAAACTGGTTTCACTCTGCCCTGGGATCAATGTGTAAATGTAACACTATTGAAGATTAGAAGCCCAAGCCTGCCCATGAATGTTAGCTTTGGACATGACTCCCAGGAAGTAGGCATCATTCACCACTGTTTGTACTATCACCCTAGGTTTTTTGCTTCCAGTGTCTTTTTCCCTTACATTTCTTTAATATGCATAATCCCTCCTGTGTTATCCCTTGTTACACCTGTAACATTTCTACCCCATGAACTCAGTGCAATTAAGATTTTTTTTTTTAAATGATGCTTCTATTCTCCCCCTGGGAATTTATTCTTCTGCTACTTGCACCACAATTCTAATAGTTTCTTGCTGGACAACACATTTTCACTAGCACAGTCTGCTGAGCCAGCTACACCATCTTTTCTAGAGAGAGCTGAGATAGGATTTTGAACAACACTTTTAGAAAAAAATCAAACTACTACAAAATCTCAAGTGTTCTTTACTAACTCCAAAGTGACAGTGCTCAGCCTGTGCATTCAGGGATCTAACAAAAACGTCCCTTCTTTCTCTGGGTCTCCATGCTCTTTGGTAAAATCATGCCTGCTTATGTATTACGTTCTGCTATGTTTACTAACTCCCTCCTTTGGATCTGCTCAGCCAGTAGACACTGATACTGCACTTTGGGGAGAGCATATATTGCTAATTACATATGACTTCAAAAGTTTGGAAGCACCATGTTTTCCTGGCAGACTATCAGATTGGAGATCTAGCTTGCCCCTTCACAAATCACTTTATACAATTTTTTATTAGCACAAATTTCTTGTTAATTGTTTATGAGCTAAAATGTTTGTCTAAAGGAAGTGGAAAGGCAAAGAGGTCAGCAAGCACGGATTCCTTCTAATAGTGACTTCCAGAGAATGGTCCTTTGCTCCTCTAAATATTTTTCTTGCTTACAATAAAGACTATTTTTTTTAAAAAGTCTCCAACCCTTGATTTAAATAAATTCCCATCCATTTCTCAAATACGTGACCCAAGCCCAGTCCTTATTGTCAGCCAATAGGAAGTGAGAAGATATTC
Source organism: Chrysemys picta bellii (assembly GCF_011386835.1). Taxonomy (NCBI): domain Eukaryota; kingdom Metazoa; phylum Chordata; order Testudines; family Emydidae; genus Chrysemys; species Chrysemys picta. The sequence continues at coordinate 13,101,603 of NC_088805.1, read as the reverse complement.
CTAAAACAGATTTCTAAGTGGGCTCTCAAGTACAAGGAGGTTTACAATGGAGATGGGTCCAAACCAACACCCCCAGGACCAGACACCCTAAAAGTTTGGAGAAGATTGAATTCAGAAGTGTTGAGCCCACCTTGGTTGTACCAACCCCTGTAAATGGAAGGGGAAGCCAAACACAAACTATACAGTAAGGCTGTAGTATGAATGCACGGGAGAAGTCACTGGTCCCCTCAGGAGGATTAAGTATCTGCCCCTTCTCAGGGTAGTTAGGGAGAACAGACAACAAAATGAACTATAGCAAAGGGACAATCCCATTAAGACCGCCTCAGCCCATAGACCCAAAGGATGCAATTTTACCTCATCTTCTAACAACTGCAACCATCCATTAAAAGTTGGTACTGCCCAGCCACCCCGAGAGTGGTTCCATCTTTGTACAGTTACATAACCTTTCCCAAGTTTCCCCTCAATCTTCCCTCTCGACCTGCATTAGTTACCTTGGACCCCAGCTACACAGGCAGCTGAAAAAGACAGTTACCTTTTCCGTAACTGGTGTTCTTCCAGATGTGGAATAGACATGAGCAACACAATAGGTGTGTGTGCTCACCATGTGCACCGGTGCCAGAAGTTTTCCCCCTAGCAGTACCCATAGGGGAGTGCCCCAGCGACCCCTGGAGTGGCGCCTCCATGATGCGGTATAAGGGGCGCTGCACACTCCCCCCACCCTCAGTTCCTTCTTGCCAGACAACTCCGACAGAGGGGAAGGAGGGTGCGATGTGGAATAGACATGAGCAACACATCTCGAAGAACATCAGTTACAGAAAAGGTAACTGACTTTTCTTCTTCGAGTGATTGCTCATGTGTATTCCACAATAGGTGATTCCAAGATGTATCTGTTGGAGGTGGGTAGGAGTTCACAAATTCTTGGGACTGAGCACAGCCCTGCCGAACCCAGCATCATCCCTGGTCTGGGAGATGATCGCATAGTGCGAGGTGAATGTGTGAACTGAAGACCATTTGGAAGCCCTACAAATGTCCTGAATGGGGACATGGGCCAAAAAGGCAGCCGACGAGGCCTGCGCCCGAGTCAAGTGTGCCCTCACAATTGGTGGCGGAGGGATTCCCGCCAGGTCATAACAGGTACGAATGCACAAGGTGATCCAGTTGGAGAGCCGCTGAGTGGAGATCAGCTGACCTTTCATGCGCTCAGCTGAGGCGATGAACAGTTGCGAGGATTTTCTAAACAGTTTAGTCCGCTCCAGGTAGAAAGCCAGAGCCTGTCTCACATCCAGCGTGTGTAGGCGGCGTTCCTCACTGGACGCATGGAAAAATGTCCTGACCCATGTGATAGGCGGAGACCACCTTCGGGAGGAATGAAGGGTGTGGGTGGAGCTGGACCTTATCTTTATGAAGCACTGTGTACGGGGGCTCGGAGGTCAGGGCCCTGAGCTCCGAGACCCGCCTAGCCGACGTGATCGCAACCAGGAAGGCTACCTTCCACGAGAGGTGTGACCAGGAGCACGTGGCTAGCAGCTCAAATGGGGCCCCCATGAGACGGGCCAACACCAGATTTAGGTCCCATTGTGGGACAGGGAGCCTAACATATGGGAAGATGTGATCTAACCCCTTAAAGAATCGGCCAGTCCCCACCTCCCTCCTGCCCCACCTCCTGCTCGCGCAGAGCCTTGTGCAAGGGGTCCCCCAGGAGGGATGGGGGTGGGGGGGTGGTTGGGCAGGAAGGAAATAAACTGGACGGTGTAGCCCCAAGAGATGGTGTTGAGGACCCGTTGGTCCGAGGGCAGCCGCGACCACTCCGGGAGGAAAGCACACAACCGATTGGAGAAGGGAAGCTTTATTGAGGGTGGATCCCTGATGAGAACTGGCAGGGCGCCCCCGGGTGTCCCGTCAAAACCGCCTTTTCCCCACTTGCTTGCCCTTGGAGGACCCAGGCCTGGGGGCAGGCCGAGACTGCCTCTGCAGGCGCCTCTTATAGACCCGCAACTTCTTATAAGCGGTCTCATATTTTGACTGGGTGGCCTGAGCGGGAGTCTGCTGCGGCTTGAACTTAGGTTTAGCCGGAGCCGGAACATAGAGACCCAGAGTCTGGAGAGTCGTGCTGGAGTCTTTCAGGCCATTCAGCTTTGTATCTATTTGTTTCGCAAACAGAGCTTTGCCGTCAAACTGGAGGTCCTGCAGGGAGGTCTGCGCCTCGCTGGACAGCCCAGAGAGCAGGAGTCACAACGTCTTTTTCATGGACACCGTGGAGGCCATGGACCGCGCGGCCGTGCCCGCTGCATCCGAAGCTGCCTGCAGGGTTGCCCTGGCAGCCGCTATACCCTCCTCCACCAGCGCTTTGAACTCCTTCCTGTCACACTCCTGAAGGGAGTCCTCGAACTTGGGCAGAGAGCCCCACAGATTGAACTCATGCCGGCCCAGGAGAGCCTGGTGGTTTGCCACCCGAAACTGGAAGCTCGAGGACAAATACATTTTTCTTCCAAAAGATTCCAGCCTCCTTGAATCTTTATTTTTAGGGGTGGGGGCTGGCTGGCCCTGCCGTTCCCTGTGGTTGACCGACTTGACCACCAGGAAGTTAGGAGCAGGGTGGGTGTATAAGTATTCATGCCCCTTGGCGGGTACAAAATACTTACGTTCCACTCTCTTAGAGATGGGGGACAATGAGGCCAGGGTTTGCCACAGGGCATTTGAAATTTTTGCCACCCCTTCATGGAGCGGCAAGGCCACCCTCCCCGGTGCCAAGGAGGACAGCACATTAAACAGGGAGTCCGAGGGCTCCTCCAACTCCTCTGCTTGGAGATGGAGGCTTGATGTCACCCTTTTTGAGATTTCTTGGTGGGCCCTAAAGTCCTCCTGAGGGACGGAGGGGACGTAATCGCCTCATCTGGGGAGGGTGAGGAGGTCAGCGCGGTACTTTGGGTGTCCACTGACACCGGAGGGTCCACCACCTGGTCGGTCTCGGGGCACGGTGCTGAGGATGTACGTCCCACCGACTCCTTCCTCGGAGGTCTGGAGAGGGAGGCCGATGGTCCTTCTGAGGCTCCGACCACCGAGCGAGCCCCCACCGGGGTCTGTATCAGGGGCCACGGTGCCCACTGGTACCATTGGGCTGGCCACGGGGCCCGGTGCCACTACACCTGCTGTGGCACTGGAGGAGCCAGCTGTTCAGCCTGGCTGGCCTGGCCCATAGATGGACGACTACAAAGGGAGGCCAGGCTGACATACGACCCACTGCTGTCCCTGGACCGGGAGGAGCGCTGGTGCTGGGAGTGATACCGACCACGGGACCGCAATCCCGACGTGGAGGACCGGTACCATCGGTAACAATCGGCTCCGGCGGGTGGATCTGCAACAGCAAGACGCTGGTGATTGATGCCCGGGGCTGCGGAGGCGGTGCCGTGGCAGGGTCCTGGAGTGGGACGCTGATCGGGAATGACATCCACGTTCTTGCCATGACCGGCTGCGATAGCCCCTCTGAGACAAGGACCTTTGGCGATGTCTGCCTCGGTCCCGTTGGCGTTCGCTCCTCAAGGCAGAGCAGTGCCGAGAGTCTCGCTCAGATGGAACCCAACCAGACAGCCTGGTGGAGGACATGGAGGGCAATCCACGTGGACTTTGCCCTGAACAGTCGCTGGGCAGCAAATGGCATCAGGAACATTCCCTCGACTGAGACCAGTACCGAACCAGGGGCGACTGCAGGGCCGACATCGGCGGTGCTCCTAGTACAGGCATGGGCATAACATCCTGGGTCACCTGCAGGGCTTCCGGTGTGAAGGGCATCCGGACATCCGGGGAGGCCTGCTCTGAATGGGCCGGGCTACTCCGCTCGACTTGAGTCAGAGGCCCAGAGGCCAGTGGGGATTGAGGAAGGCCTCTTCCTAGCCTTCTTGATGTGTCCCGTGGATGGGGAGCGGTGCCGACCAGTCGTTGGCGCTGGAGGGTCGCCGTGCACCGACACCGCGGTGCCCGGTGCTGACTCGGAGTGGCGTGCCGGAGCCGGGGTCAGTGCCGACTCCATCAGGATAGCCTGGAGCCTAATGTCCCTTTCTTTCTTGGTCCGAAGCTTAAACGACTTGCAAATCTTGCAGCGATTACTGAGATGAGTTCCCCCAAACAGCGTAAACAATCTGCCTATGGATTACTCAGTGGCATAGATCGCCTACAAGTGTCACACGACTTAAAACCCGGGGCACGGGGCATGCCCCGGCCCGGGCGCTCTAGCTAAACTAAACAACTAACTAACTACAGGTACCATACACTGAACGAACAAGCAGTTTTGGGGACGACCTACAGCAAAGCTGGAGCAGAGCAGTTCCAAAGCACCTTCACTGGCGGCAAGAAGGAACTGAGGGTGGAGGGAGCGTGCAGCTCCCCTTATACTGCGCCATGGAGACGCCACTGGTTGCTGGGCGCTCCCCTACGGGTACTGCTAGGGGAAAAACTTCCGGCACCAGTGCACGTGGCGAGCACGCACACCTATTGTGGAATACACATGAGCAATCACTCGAAGAAGAACTCCTGTTACGTGTCCAAATGAGCCCCATCTGGTTCTGTAAAGACAGGACTAATCTGGGCTTTTTAAGTGACTAGTGATTTGGGGCTTAAGAGTCTAGCAACAAGTTGGCAGATACAACAAGCCTGATCCTGCAAAGTACAGAGAGCACTTACTAGGAGATACAGAGTGTGGAGTGCACTCAGCCCCTTGCAGGAAACAGCCCAGCAAGTCATTTCCCACATCACCACATTTCTCTGAGACCCCTCACCCCGTTCCTCTAACTGGCTAGTTCAAGCCTTTGCACTAGTAGGAGCTTGGTCTTCACCTCCACTATCCAGTCCATGCTTGAACCTCCCTAGTGATTGGGTCTCGCTCACAGCAAATTGTTCCATTGTCTCAATTTCATTGTTAGTAAAATGTTCCCTAAACAACTCTAAACAAAATGTTCTCTTCATGTTTCAGGGTTTGTTACATCATCCTGCAACACCTGGAATCATTCCTCCCTGGCAGTGCTTAATTTGTAATCAGGCCTGCCGACAGAAATTCTGAGCCCCAGGGCCAGGGCCATCCCTGGGGGGGCGGGGCCTGGGGCGGAAGTGACGAATGTGTTACTTCCGGGACTGCCCACGCCGGCCTGTGGGGCGCCCCAAAGTGCAGGGCCCAAAGCGGTCTCGCACACCTAGGCACCCTGCAGCCCGGGCAATTGCCCCTTTGCTGCCCCCCCCGTTGTGAGCCTGTTTGTAATGAAAGAGGTGCTGAAGCTCAAGCAATTTCTTTTACTTTCATAACTGATGTGCCAATCCCAGAGGTGCCGGGGCTAGGAACGGCCAATCCCAGAGGTGCCGGGGCTAGGAACGGCCAATCCCAGAGGTGCCGGGGCTAGGAACAGTCAAGCCTTGGCACAAATTAAGTACTTCACCCTGGCCTTTATTTTACTACCGTTCAAATGTTTTACAACTGTTACAATGTCCCACCCTACGCTTGACTAAGATGAATAAAATCAATTGAGTCACTCTTCACACCTCACCCTCCAGTACTTGTAGCATTTTAGTTATTCCCTTTTGGATTGGGAATACCTTTCTAATTTGTCAATGGATTTGTCTTTATTAATAGTAGGTGTCCCAACCCTAGTCACAGAATTCAAAGCATGGCTTCTTCATTGTTTTACATCTGCCACTCCTAGTGAACTTCGCAGCAGAATGTTCATGTTTTGTGCAACAGTCTCATCATCCCTAGGCCATTTTCTATATTACTGCTCTCTAACCAACCAACAGGTTCCCAGATAAGGCCATGAGGAAAGCATCTATATTCAGCCCAACACTTAAGAACATGCTTAAAGTGACTTTAAATCCTTTCCTAAATCCGAGCCTTAGGGCATGGCTACACTTGCAGATGTAGAGTGCTTTGAGTTAAACCAGCCTTCGTAGAGTGCAGTAGGGAAAGCACGGCAGTCTGTCCACACTGTCAGCTTCAAGCGCACTGGCGTGGCCACATTTGCGGCACTTGCAGCGGCACTGGGAGCGGTGCATTATGGGCAGCTATCTCAGCATGCAAGTGACTGCAATGTACTTTTCAAATGGGGTGGGGTGGAGTAGAGTGTGACAGGGAATGTGTTGTGTGTATGTGGGGGGAGGGGGAGTGGGATTTTGGGGGGCTGAGAGCATGTCAGCATGCTGTCTTATAAGTTCAGACAGCAGCAGACCTCCCCGTCCCCCCCGCCTCTCTCTCTCACACACAGCATTCCACACTAAAGGTTGCTTTGTCTCAGAGCAGATAAGCAGCCGGCTGTCAGAAAGGGAGCTTTCAAAGGGCATATCTGCATTCCTGCAGTGATTCAAAACAATGACAAGAGTGGCCACTTGACTTAAGGGGACTATGGGACATTTCCGGAGGCTGATCAGAGCGCACTAATGCAACACGTCGTCCACACTGACGCCTGGGCGTTGTAGCCAAGGCGCAGCAAACGTTATTCCTCTTGCCGAGGTGGCGTACCAGCAGTGCTGTAGCCGCGGAGTCAGAGCGCTCTACGTGTCTTGCCAGTGTGGACGGGGAGTGAGCTAGTGCGCCCGGGGCTCCTTTAATGTGCTCTAACTCGTAAGTGTAGCCAAGCCCTCAGTCTTTTGCCTAGTGAGAGTAGTTCCCAAGTCAGTCTTTATAATAACATAATTAAATCACAATTCTGTTTGCCCGTTTCGCTAAATTCTCGAGATCATTCTGTTTGTGGCTCAGCAGCCTCTCTCATCACAGTATGTTTATCTAAACAAATGTTTTTTAACTTTTCAATTCCCATGTGACTATAAAAGGCCTTTATTAAATATCACGTCCACCAAATTCCCTTGTCTCCTACATTTGTAATCATATCAGAGTGCGCTGCCAGGGTGTCTTTATCATTTTTTTTTTATAGAATTCATGCTGTCTATTGCTCATCAGGTTATCTTCTATGGAGTCATCAGTCACAACCCTTATTGTTCACTCAGATTTTCCAAGTCCATAGGTTGAACTTGTTATAAAGTGATTGAGCAGTTCTACAGTTGTCTCTTCTATTCCTCTTCTATTTCTGTTCCCGACCCCATAAAAACGGATGAAAAAGACGCTAGGCCCAACAGCAAAGATTCTTGGACTGCACAAAACTAATGGGTTCTTCCGGAGGCTGTCAGTGGGTTGGAGAGGGTGAAAATCCAAAACAAAACTCTCCCCAAAGCTCTCATATTTGGCTGCATTTTTTCTCTGCTTGTTTTTATCAGGATTTAATCATAGGGCTCAACCTGAACCTCATTACAAGAGATTAGACTAAACAGTAAGAAGAAAAGTTGTTAAAAGCTGATTATATTAAAATGTGGGAGCAAGCAGTGGCTGTTATGGAAAACTATTACAATATCAGCAACAAAAGATGCAAATACAGAAGTTTTGGCAAAAATACTCATTTTGGATCTATACTTCCCTTCCCCCACATTCTGACAGTTTGATACAGTCCAGAAATCTCCTGCAGGGCAGAAGTGCTGGAACATTTTTTATAGTGGGGTGCTGAAGATGGAAGCCATGTATTTAGGTGTGTGACAAACCCAGACCAGTGGGGTACAGGAGTCTGGTAGAGGGCAAATATACTGGTCACTGGATGAGTAGTTTTCTGTTCCCTGAGTGACCAGAGCAGGGGCTGCACTAGAGTAATCAGGAACCTGCTAGAACCAGTAAAGGCAGGCAGGCTAATTAGGACACCTGGAGCCAATTAAGAAGAAGCTGCTAGAATCAATTAAGGCAGGCTAATCAGGGCACCTGGGTTTTAAAAAGGAGCTCACTTCAGTTTGTGGTGCAAGTGTGAGGAGCTGGGAGCAAGAGGTGCAAGGAGCTGAGAGTGAGAGGGTGTGCTGCTGGAGGACTGAGGAGCACAAGCGTTATCAGACACCAGGAGGAAGGTCCTGTGGTGAGAATAAGGAAGGTGTTTGGAGGAGGCCATGGGGAAGTAGCCCAGGGAATTGTAGCTGTCATGCAGCTGTTACAGGAGGCACTATAGACAGCTGCAGTCCACAGGGCCCTGGGCTGGAACCCCCCTAACCTCCCAATTGACCTGGACTGTGGGTTCTTCCAGAGGGGAAGGTCTCTGGGCTGTTCCACAACCCACATGGTGAATCTCTGAGGCAAGAAAATCCGCAAATAAGCGCAGGACCCACCAAGACAGAGGAGGAACTTTGTCACAGTTATTACTTTTCAAGCCCTGGGGTACTGCAGCACCCCAGTACCTATGCTGCAGGGTTCTAATGCCTTTCATCAAAAGCAGGAAGGTATGTTCCCTTCATCTTTTCTTGGAATTGGGGGCTTGATATTTATATGTATATTACAAGTCCATCCCACTGAAAGGGATGAAAGACTGCCCACCTGCTTTCCATGAACTCATCCTGCTTGGCATATGTAGTTTTTATTTTCTATACACCTGTGTGCACGCAAGTAGCCATTGTTTTTTATATATAAATTTGGGGGGTGGGTTACAAACTGTGATTGTTAATTTACAGTTTGAGCTACTTGCCACATCAGAAAGGTTCTCTTTTATTTTCATATTATTCATGTACTTTGAATATTTAATCACATTTGTACTGTTTTTTTTTTAACAGATTAAATATAAGTGAATTCTTCCACAAATCTAATCCAATTTGAGGATTTCCCATATCCCTGCTTGTCATTCTACCTAATCTTTTTGTAGGCGGCTGTGACACTCTGATCTTGTAGTTTTCCATTTTAAAGGCAAAACAGAGAGGACTGTGCCCTCTGTATAACTGCATGTCTCTATTGCATACAGGAAGTTGAATTTGTCAATTACTACAGTTCTTCAATTACCACAAGGCTGGGACTTAAAAGCCTGAAAACAAATACGCTCAAATACAGAGTTACCTAATTGATGACCATCTGCTTGGAACAATAATTTTGGTTTAAATAGTTAATAAAAGTTGCCTTAACTACTATTTACCCAAATGACTCACGCTAACCTTTTAAAGTTAACCCCTTCTGTTTTCTCTTTGTGCCACATACAGACACACCAGAAAGACTCTGTCAAGCAGCCTCTTTAAAATCATGGTGTTTTTAGGTTGGTAATAAGACAGAGGCGCATTGCACTCGTGGCTTAGACCAGTGTTTGTACCCCACAGTGCTCAAAACCAGCATTAGAGAAACTATAGTGCTTTATAGTGTGATATTTGAAAGGCATCTTGCACGAGATCAGCCTCTGCATGTGCCACAGCCTGTGTTTCGCTGCTGCTGATGGGGTCTTTCTCCTAACAGAAAGGATGGGCTGAAGGAATCCCACCCATCTCCTGGCTTCTCAGTGCCTTGGAATCACACCCTCCACCATCCAGCACCTTGGATGCCCATTATAAACACCCTCTTTTCCTTACACCAGACCAGGAGGGATGAACAGAGGAAGCTGTGGCCCTTTTGCTGATAACGTCAGATGATTCAGAAAGCACGAAGTATCGTCCATTCAGAACCACCATAACTTGGATCTGACCCCACTCATGATCCTCTCCCACTTGCTGAGTTACTGGCCACCTCTTGTGACAGCTTCACTAACAACATTTCCATGTACCAAAGCTCAGAGCTCTCTACTTTCAGCAGTTGAAGATGTTGTTGAAATGCTGGACAGCATTGAGCCTACTATAAATATCACCAAGGAAAAATGAACCACCTCATTTATTTCTGGTTACATTGTTTATTTAGTCACATCTCTTGATTTCAAAGTTAAACAACTGAAACTCACCAGCGTTAAATGCTATCTGCACGTTTACTGGTATCTGATACTCCTGGGGAAACCACTGTTTCCAGTTGACTAAGAGCATGTACATTCAAGGAGTCACCAGCAGTGCTGGGTTTGAGGGGAACAAAATTAAGGACTAGAAGTCTGAGGATGAGGGGGGAACAAAAGCTGAGAGTTTGAGCAGTGGGTGGCAGTGAGAGGGCTAGGGGAACAAAGGGGATGAAGATCTTAGACTCCAAACTCAAGAGAAATCCGGGGGGAGGGAATCAAAAGTTGTGGACATCTAGGAATTCTGATGACAAAGAATTGTCCCAGTCTTGCAGTTGGGGATTTAGGTGAAAAGGGGGAGTGGACAGTTGTTTGCCTTTCCCGCAATGTTCAAAGGCTGTCAATGGAAGGGCATGCCTGACTGTATTACTAACACCCCAAAGGGAACAGGGAGAGATTCAGATTCAACACCCATGCCATCTCTGAAGCCAGCACGCGAACTCTACCAGTATCCCTCAGAGGGATGAAAGTAAAAGCTGGATCTACCAGGATCCTGCTGGAACTAGCCAAATTTTGGCCCCAATTCCAACACCCATATAGAGAAGCCGAGGTACTCCTACTTCACCACAAGAGTGTGGATTCTGGTGCTGGCACATGAGTGCGGCAAAACCTCAGATCCAGTGCATGGAACCTCCTGAGTCTGTCCAACTTCCACCCTCTGCCCCCAAATTCCATGGCATGAACTGAGAACAAGGGCAGCTGCTCCTACCCCGTCAGACAGTTCCCAACTTGAACCCATTCTAGTGCCTTAAGTTGCACAAAATCCTGGGTCTGGCAGTTGGATCTTGGCAGGCTTTGGTCCACAAGCCCACCTTGTACAGTCTAAGCAGAAGACAAATCTAGCTGTCCTATTTCTCAGGAAAAATCAGGATCTGGCTGCATCTCAGCCCAACAGAACTGGGAAAATACATAACTAGCTCCTAGATCCTATTGGGTCTGGCCAATTTTCAACCCCAATCCCCCAAATTCTACTGATCTTAATACAGAAGAAAAAAAAACCTCAGCAGATCCTAGTTCACCAGATCTTGTTACAAACTGACAGCCCCACTGAAAAGCGATTGCGTTTGGCACCAGGGTTTTTCTGGAGACAGCGAGCTTTTTATCCCAAACCCAAAACTTAAACCAGCTAAATAGACAAGAAGTGCAGCTACTCCATTTCCACCGCAAAATCCCAAACCCCACTACGTCCCTGCACAACAGCATCACAGACACATTCAGCACCTGGACTCTGCTGGAGTTTGCATTTTTGGCTCCAGGCTCCCAAGTTGTATTGTTAAAACAAACAAGGTGCCGCTACCACTTGACCAGAAAAGCCCAGCCTCTGACCTATAGCTCGGTTTGAGTCTGGGGCCAAAAAAATACCAATCCAGCTGGATCCAAGTGCCAGAGGTTTTGAGGCACTTACACACCGGGAGGCATCTAGTCTAGACTGTTTCTGCTGCTCTATTCACGACCTGGACTTGAGAAGGAGAGGACTAAAACTTGGGTGGATCTGGCAGGATCCAGGGGCCAGATTTGGTTTTCGGGACACTCCTACCAGGATGTGCCAGAGTCCAGAATATTTTCTGAGTAGCAGCTTCGATTGTTGTCTAGGCATTGGGGGGGGGGGGGGCTGGATCCACGTTGCGGTGGGGCAGTAGGGGAGGCTGCACTTGTTCTCTATTGTAATAGCACAATTTGAGGACTGGGGGACAAATAGCATCAGGATTCTTGGATCCAGCCTCCCTCTCTGACAGACACAGACACACACACACACTCACTCTCTGACAGACAAACAGACACACTCTGACAGACACACACACACACACACACTCTCCCGGCCCCACGCGCAGTGCATCTGCAGGCTCCCCTCCCCTGCCCGGTCTCTGCAATTCCCCAGCACCCTGGCGGCTTGGAGAGCGATGCCCGCGGGGCCGGATGGGGTGTCGGGGGGACGCATGGAAAAGTCCCGGGGAGTGAGTGACGGGGCGGGGGGGTACTTCTCCCCGGCCCGGGGGTCCGCCCCACACAGAGCCACCCCTCCCCCCCGCACAGTACCCACCTGTCTGGGGAGGGTGTTTCCTCCGCCCGCCCCACGCGCTGCAGGCGGGCTCTCCGGGGCTCGCCAGCCAGGCTCCGAGCTCCTGCCCAGCCCGCTGTGGTGCTCGCCACCGACCGGCCAAGAAAGTTTCTCAAAGGCCGGGGCTGCTCCCGCGCCGGCAGCTGCGCGCGAACTGGCCGCTCCCCTCTCGCCGGCGAGCGTGGCCGGCCACTCGCTCGCCCGCTCCAGGCTAGTGCCTGGATGAAATTCAAACCCACGGACTGAGCCCTGGCGCCGCGGGGCCGGGAGACGCAGGCGGGGGGCTCTAGGGCGCCCCCTGGAGGTTATCACCGCCCCAGGAACGCGAGCCCGGCGAGTTCTCCCCGCAGCAGCCACGTTCCATGCGCTGGGGCTCGCCCAAGCTGAAGGAAGGACTGGCCGCGGCTGGCTAAGGCACACCACGCTCTCTGAGCCGGACTTCCTGGGGAGTGCCCGCTTTGTCGGCTCAGTCACACCCTCGCCGCTGGGACTAATGTCACTGAAAGAAGAGGGGGAAAAGGAGAAGGATGGAAAAACACGGACCCGGAGGAATTCTATTTAAATACAAGGATCAGAGGGGTAGCCGTGTTAGTCTGGATCTGCGACTGCCGAAGTGGGTATTCACCCAGGAAAGCTTATGCGCCAATACATGGTAGCTATTTAAATACAGTTTGTAAATATGCCATTCTCCCAGGGAGCAGAGCCCACCTAGGGAAAGCTGTCTAGATCTGAATGGGGGTTGGACCTACTGGATTCTAAGATTGACTTCCATCTTAAAAACCTAGAGCTAACTTTTCTGGCGGTTTTAAGCCATCCTTTCTGGAGCCGGGCTATCATTGTCTGTTAAAATCGAAGGGGTGTGCCAAACAGCCTCTGGAAGGGTTAGGACTCTCTCCATAAAAGTAAACACTCTGCCTTCCACTTTCTCTATGCCATCTCACAGCAATGTTTCACTGCTCCCCTTGGAAACCGGTGCTGTAAAACAACTTCTCACATGCACCCTGAGAAAGCAAGCCACTTGGTACCCAGGTCACTCCCGCTGTCAAGTTTTGTTTGTGTTGTTTGTTTGTTTGTTTTAAACTCTTCCTGCTTCCTTCCTCAGCTCCAAATGAAGCGATAACATATACATTGAACAAGGTAGCTGAACCTTAACACTGTTCTATTAAGTAAGGTGGAAGCAGACATAGCACTTTAAACTCTGATTATGGGAAATCTGAAACAGGATGCAGTGGTCACTGACCTACTCTAATATCCTCCTCTTTTCTATTCAGCCATCTAGCCAGCACATGCTTACATTTTGCTAATGAGGCAATTTGATTATATAGGTACTAAAAGCAGGGAAAAATCGATTTTGTCCAGAGATTATTAATAGAGTGTCAATAGTAACCAAATGGATGACAGAAAAGAGCCTCACTGGCTCTTGGGAGGCTTAAAGGCAACCTGCAAAGGTTTGTTTGTATAGAATCGTAGCATATCAGGGTTGGAAGGGACCTCAAGAGGTCATCTAGTCCAACCCCCTGCTCAAAGCAGGACCAATTTCCAACTAAATCATCCCAGCCAGGGCTTTGTCAAGCCAGGCCTTAAAAACCTCCAAGGAAGGAGACTCCACCACCTCCCTAGGTAACGCATTCCAGTGCTTCACCACCCTCCTAGTGAAATAGTGTTTCCTAATATCCAACCTGGACCTCCCCCACTGCAACTTGAGACCATTGCTCCTTGTTCTGTCATCTGCCACCACTGAGAACAGCCGAGCTCCATCCTCTTTGGAACCGCCCCTTCAGGTAGTTGAAGGCTGCTATCAAATCCCCCCTCATTCTTCTCTTCTGGAGACTAAACAATCCCAGTTCCCTCAGTCTCTCTTCATAAGTCATGTGCTCCAAACCCCTAATAATTTTTGTTGCCCTCCGATGGACTCTTTCCAATTTTTCCACATCCTTCTTGTAGTGTGGGGCCCAAAACTGGACACAGTATTCCAGATGAGGCCTCACCAATGTCAAATAAAGGGGAATGATCACGTTCCTCGATCTGCTGGCAATGCCCCTACTTATACAGCCCAAAATGTCGTTAGCCTTCTTGGCAACAAGAGCACACTGTTGACTTATATCCAGCTTCTCGTCCACTGTGACCCCTGGGTCCTTTTCTGCAGAACTGCTACCTAGCCATTCGGTCCCTAGTCTGTAGCAGTGCATGGGATTCTTCTGTCCTAAGTGCAGGACTCTGCACTTGTCCTTGTTGAACCTCATCAGGTTTTTTTTGTCCCAATCCTCTAATTTGTCTAGGTCCCTCTGTATCCGATCCCTACCCTCTAGTGTATCTACCATGCCTCCTAGTTTAGTGTCATCTGCAAACTTGCTGAGAGTGCAGTCCACACCATCTTCCAGATCATTAATAAAGATATTAAAGAAAACCGGCCCCAGGACCGACCCTTGGGGCACTCTGCTTGAAACCAGCTGCCAACTAGACATGGAGCCATTGATCACTACCCGTTGAGCCCGATGATCTAGCCAGCTTTCTATCCACCTTACAGTCCATTCATCCAGCCCATACTTCTTTAACTTGGCGGCAAGAATACTGTGGGAGACCGTATCAAAAGCTTTGCTAAAGTCAAGGAATAACACATCCACTGCTTTCCCCTCATCCACAGAGCCAGTTATCTCATCATAGAAGGCAATTAGGTTAGTCAGGCACGACTTCCCCTTGGTGAATCCATGCTGACTGTTCCTGATCACTTTCCTCTCCTCTAAGTGTTTCATAATTGATTCCTTGAGGACCTGCTGCATGATATTTCCAGGGACTGAGATGAGGCTGACGGGCCTGTAGTTCCCCGGATCCTCCTTTTTCCCTTTCTTAAAGATGGACACTACATTAGCCTTTTTCCAGTCATCTGGGACCTCCCCTGATCGCCATGAGTTTTAAAAAATAATGGCTAATGACTCTGCAGTCTCATCCGCCAACTCCTTTAGCACCCTCGGATGCAGCGCATCCGGCCCCATGGACTTGTGTACGTCCAGTTTTTCTAAATAGTCCTGAACCACTTCTTTCTCCACAGAGGGCTGGTCACCTTCTCCCCATATTGTGCTGCCCAGTGCAGCAGTCTGGGAGCTGACCTTGTTTGTGAAGACAGAGGCAAAAAAAGCATTGAGTACATTAGCTTTTTCCACATCCTCAGTCACTAGGTTGCCTCCCTCATTCAGTAAGGGGCCCACACTTTCCTTGACTTTCTTCTTGTTGCTAACATACCTGAAGAAACCCTTCTTGTTACTCTTAACATCTCTTGCTAGCTGCAACTCCAAGTGTGATTTGGCCTTCCTGATTTCACTCCTGCATGCCTGAGCAATATTTTTATACTCCTCCCTGGTCATTTGTCCAGTCTTCCACTTCTTGTAAGCTTCTTTTTTGTGTTTAAGATCAGCAAGGATTTCACTGTTTAGCCAAGCTGGTCGCCTGCCATATTTACTATTCTTTCTACACATCGGGATGTTTGTTCCTGCAACCGCAATAAGGATTCTTTAAAATACAGCCAGCTCTCCTGGACCCCTTTGCCCTTCATGTTATTCTCCCAGGGGATCCTGCCCATCTGTTCCCTGAGGGAGTCAAAGTCTGCTTTTCTGAAGTCCAGGGTCCGTATTCTGCTGCTCTTCTTTCTTCCTTGTGTCAGGATCCTGAACTCGACCATCTCATGGTCACTGCCTCCCAGGTTCCCATCCACTTTTGCTTCCCCTACTAATTCTTCCCTGTTTGTGAGCAGCAGGTCAAGAAAAGCTCTGCCCCTAGTTGGTTCCTCCAGCACTTGCACCAGGAAATTGTCCCCTACACTTTCCAAAAACTTCCTGGATTGTCTGTGCACCGCTGTAGTGCTCTCCCAGCAGATATCAGGGTGATTAAAGTCTCCCATGAGAACCAGGGCCTGCGATCTAGCAGCTTCTGCTAGTTGCCAGAAGAAAGCCTCGTCCACCTCATCCCCCTGGTCTGGTGGTCTATAGCAGACTCCAACCACGACATCACCCTTGTTGCTCACACTTCTCAACTTTATCCAGAGACTCTCAGGTTTTTCTGCAGTTTCATACCGGAGCTCTGAGCAGTCATACTCCTCTCTTACATACAATGCAACTCCCCCACCTTTTCTGCCCTGCCTGTCCTTCCTGAACAGTTTATATCCATCCATGACAGTACTCCAGTCATGTGAGTTATCCCACCAGGTCTCTGTTATTCCAATCACATCATAGTTCCCTGACTGTGCCAGGACTTCCAGTTCTCCCTGCTTGTTTCCCAGGCTTCTTGCATTTGTGTATAGGCACTTAAGATAACTCATCCATCGTCCCTCTTTCTCAGCATGAGACAGGAGTCCTCCCCTCTTGCACTCTCCTGCTTGTGCTTCCTCCCAGGATCCCATTTCCCCACTTACCTCAGGGCTTTGGTCTCCTTCCCCCGGTGAACCTAGTTTAAAGCCCTTGAAAATTAGGTTCAAGTGTTTTTGCTGCTTTATGATAGATAAAGAAGGTATGAAAGGTTGTCTCTCTCTCTCTCTGTTCCTGCTTGTTCTTTACAGTAGAATTATCAGGAAAAAATGGTTGCTCACCCTACAGTAACCGTCAGGTGTAGTAGGTGGATTTGTTTTAGGTGTAGACCAGGCCTCAATTCCCTCACCATTGCAAGTCAATGTTGCTGAGGATTCTGAAAGAGGGGATGGAGGATGGGTCCTGGGATGAGGAGTGCCATCTGCATCAGCTGAACAATTGTAGTACTGCTCTCCCGGACTTGGCTGCTCAGCCCCAAGTGTAATGCTTGCCAAAGGTCAGTGGGTCGCAGCTTGGCAGATTTCTGATCTGGGCACATTCCTGAAGCAGGCAGAGGATGCCACTTGAGCTCTAAGGCTCACTCTGCTAATGTTGGATGAGAGAGAGATAGATCAGCCAGCTGATAACATAGCAAGATACATTGCGTTACCCATTTCAATATCCTCTCTGAAGAGATGGCCTGCCCTTTAGAAAGTGTCAGGTTTCTCACTCCTGTGGCTCTCCAGTTCTGATCCAGGACTTGGAGGCTCTGTCCTTGGAGAAGTGATGTTTTATGTCTTCTTTTTGAGACTTTCCTTCATGCTGCAGCTCTGTCTGGCTCAGTGATTCAGTGTCACCTTTATGCGGCACAGGTGCCAGCTTTGCTGCCTGGAGTGCCAGTATGGCTGGGGGAGGGGGAGGGTCTTCGGCACCAGCGTTTTTGGCACTGGGAACTTCACCCACATTGATAGGTTGGTATCAAAGTCATTGGTGCTGGCTCTGCTGGTATCCTCTTTGCCTTCTTTCCACTTTCCACTGGGAGCTCATATTCAACTCTTTATCCACAATGACTCCAAGTCCTTTTCCGTTGCTGCTTTCCAGGATGCAGTTCCTCATCTTGTGTGACTTACATTCTTTGTTCCTAAATATAGGACCTGCCTGTATTAAAACACACGTTCAAATAAGCCCATTTTACCAAGCAATCCAGGTTGATCTATATAACTGACCTGTCTCAATGATTACCACTCCACAAACTTGTGTGTGATTCGCAAGTTTTATTAGATAATTGATAAAGATCTTGAACAGCATTGAGCTGAGAACAGGTCCCTGGAGACTGCACTAAAAACACCTCCATTGGATGACTATTCCCCATTTACAATTGTTTTTTGTAATCTAGCAATATCCATTTACTAGTGGCTACATTGATTTTGAACGGTGTTATTTTTTTTTTTTATCAGAATCTCATGCAGAACTAAGTCAAATGCCTTACAAAAGTCTAGGTCTATTATGTCAACAGTTACCTTTAGCAGCCAAGCCTGTGATCTCCTCAAGAACCAACAATAAATTTGTTTGACAAGACCTATTTTCCATGAAACCATCTTGATTGGCATAAATTATGCTACATCTTTTAATTATTTACTATTTGCATCCCATATTGGCCTTTTCATGATTTTACCTGGGATCGTTCTCAGACTAACTGGTCTATAGATTGTCACATCATCCCCTTTATCCCTTTTTAAATAGTGGGGCATTGGCTTTTTCCAGACCTCTGGAACTTCCCCAGTGTTGCAATGTCTGTTAAAAATCAACAGCAATGGTCCAGACAGCTCATCATCCAATTCTTTTAATACTCTTGGGCACAAGTTATCTAGCCCCACAGATTCAAGGGTTTAATAGTTGCTGCTTAACATCCTCTTAGTTATTGCTGGAATAGAAAGTATTTCATTATCACTAAGATATGATTCTCTTGTTTCTTTCTGAATACAGAAGAAATATTTGTTGAATATTTCTGCTTTTTCTGATTGTTAATTTTATCATCCTTGTCTAGACCTATCCCATGGTTAGGACTTTGTTCTCAATATATTTAAAGAAGCCCTTAAGCCCTATCGACCATAAGCTTCTTTTATCAAGTGTCTGCATTTCCTCACTGCAGATAGGTATTAATTGCTATCAGCATCCCCATTTGTAATTTTTATATTGTTTTCTTCACTTGCCTTCTTAAATCAGGATAGCTTTTACAGCAAAGAAGCCTTCCTCTGTGACTACAGAATTGTGTTTTCCTGAGCATCTAATAAAGCATTCTTAAATAACTGAGTTATCCTTCACATTTTTTTGTTTAAATATTTACTCTCCCTCAATTTTGCCCATCATTGTTTTAAGCTTTGGGAAATTGGTGTGTGTATGCCCGTGCATGTTCCTGGGGTAGGCACTATGTTCTGATTGAACATAGAAAATGGATTTAGATCACAAGCAGTTACACCTTCATTTTTTAGTTCAAGATACTCTACTCTCTAAAACTAAAAGAATAATAACTCTAGAATAAAATGTTAGTTAACCTACTCACTACTCTTAAATCACAATAGAGACCTTTCAGCCATAACAACTGACCCAAAGTACTAAAGTTTGGAGGAAACCAGTGTAACATGAATCTTGAAGAAGTTTCCCTCCAAGACAGCAGTGAACTCTGTATAAAGAAACACTGACCTTTGAAATGTGCCATGCAAACTACTCTCTATGATGTACTCTCTGCTTAGTTAGGGTTACCATACGTCTGGATTTTCCCGGACATGTCTGGCTTTTTGGGCCTCAAATCCCCGTCTGGGGGGAAATCCCAAAAAGCCGGACATGTCCGGGAAAATAGGGAGGTAGGGCCCGGCGGTGCAGGGCCGGGGGCCGGCGCAGTGCTTGGCAGGGGCTGGGATCAGGGGCGTGGTGCCGGCGCGGTGCTGGGCCGCCCTGGGGGCCAGGGGCCAGGGCCGGGGTCGGCACAGTGCTCGGCCGTGGCTGGGGCCGGCGCAGTGGTGGGCCGGGGTTGGCGTGGTGCTCGGCCGGGGCTGGGGCCGGGGGGTCGGCACAGTGCTGGGGGCCGGCGCGGTGCTCGGCTGGGGGTGCGGGCACTTGGCCGGGAGACGCCGGGGCCAGAGGCTCTTGGCCTGAGCCGGCCGGCCACCGAAGGGAGCCGCTCGGCCAGGGGGGCCGGACTGAGCTGCGCTGCACCGCACCCCGCCCCAGCTTACCTGCTGCCTCCCTGTTTCAGGCTTCCCACGAACATTTGATTCGTGGGAAGCAGGGGAGGGGGAGGAGCAGGGGACGGAGCATTCAGGGGAGGGGGCGGAGTTGGGGCAGGGCCGGGGACCCATGGAGTGTCCTCCTTTTTAAAAATTAAAATATGGTAACCCTAGCTTAGTTGATGCACCAATAACAATGTCTTGCTCGGGTAAGTTGTTATATTATTTTGTACTACTTTTTCCAATAAGAAAACAGCTACTTCCGGCCAGACAAAGTTGCATCACTCCAGATACTCCGTCTGCAAGGTGGTGGAAAAAAACCCCCACGCTTCCGAGCTCTTTTTGCAAAATGTTGAAGTTGCTGTGAGATGGGAGTGAGCATAGACTCCTACTGAAAGTGTGATCACTCAGCTCATCTTGAACAGAATAGTGCTTTTGATAAACAGACTTGCATCTGTGGATCCAGAGATATTTGTGGCATTGATAAACACTTCTGTTTGTGCCTTAACATAACCTTCTGCCTGACTAAAGGTATCAGAGCTATCTAGCGGTTAGAGATATTAGTCGACACAGGAAGTGAACCTGCTAGTTAAACCACCAAGCTAACTCAGCTCTGGGTAAAGTTTGCTCTGACATCCAGCTTCTAGTGGAGAGGTATTCATATTACAATTGCAAGGTTCAACAATGGCAAAGGACTGAATGGTCGTGGTCTATGTCACATACAACTTGTACATGGTAGGCTGCAAGGGTTCTGTTAGAAGATCAGGCTTCTGTATCAAATATGGACTGGCCATAGAGCTACCATCTCAAAGAGATGCACACTAGAGGTGTTCAGTCTAAGATCCTTTAATGCTCTGCCAGGTATGTCTAAGTTAGGTTAAATAAGGTATGTGACACAGCACCACCCAGTGGCCAACAGTAGAATACAGTTTAGCATTCCATTCCATCCCCCCCCATAAGTTCTTCATTTCAACCATTTACAAAATTTCTACTATCATACCGTCTTTGAAGTTCAGTACGTCTGCTGTCCTCCCTTCTTCATGGCTGAACAGTATAATAGAGTTTAGCATTCCATTACAGTCTGGAGTCTCATATACATCAGTGACCAAAACAAGCTTCTCACTGTAATCATGCTGTATCAGAGATAGGACCAGGGTGTTTTAGAGTTGCTTTGGGTACCCGTATCGGCGGGTAGCAATCGATTTATCCAGGATTGATATATCGCGTCTCGTTAAGACACGATATATCGATCCCCGAACGCGCTCACCGTCAACTCCGGAACTCCACCAGAGCGAGCGGCGGTAGCGCAGTCGACGGGGGAGCCGCGGCCGTTGATCCCGCGCCGTGTGGACCCCAGGTAATTAAGTTGCTCTGTATGCACTTATGGCACCTAATCCAGGTACCCCTGGCTCCC
The DNA here is from genome assembly GCF_011386835.1 of Chrysemys picta bellii. Lineage (NCBI taxonomy): Eukaryota > Metazoa > Chordata > Testudines > Emydidae > Chrysemys > Chrysemys picta. Next base: position 13,080,832 of record NC_088805.1, on the reverse strand, counting down.
CCTATAGGTTGCCAATCTTGCTAGGTTGTTTTTCAGTGGCTCAGCCCTCCAGCCAGGTGTGTCAGTAAAAAAATGAATGAACCCCTTCTGGGGAAAGAGAGTTCAACAAATTGTCTGCCCTCACCAGGGTATTCATCCCTCTCCGAGCCCTGTAAATTCAGCCCTTAGCTTGGGCTTCCCAAAGAGCCTTGTCCCCTTTTCAGGGCTTAGGCTCCTTTGCCAGTGGAGGAACCCGGGCCCACCCAATGGTCCTGGTTCCAGCCCAGGGATCCTATCCACAGCAGCCACACACTCCCTCCTTGAATTAATTGCTGCTGTTTTCCCTGGGTATCTTATCTCCTGCTCCCTTTCCTTTGACCTGTTACCTTAGGGTTACACTTCTCAGGTCCTCTCTCCCCCAGTAAATGCAGCTATCAAGCTCCTTTGGCCAGAGAGGAGAACCCTTTTCCACCCTCTGGTCCCAGCCAAGAACTGACCTGCTCAGGCCCTGCTGAGCCAGCTGGGGTCTCATTTCCTAGAGGCACCTCATGGAAATAGCCAGACCTGGAGGACCAACCTTTGCTGCTCCTTTCCAGGATGGATGTAGTAGGACTGCAGGGCCTTCAACAGGGGGCCACAAAGAGCCAGGCACATCCCACTGTAGGATCTGATTCTCAGAGGTACTGAGTACCCACAGCTCCAATTAACTTAAGTCAAAGGTGTTGGGTGCACAGAGTTTCTGAAAATCAGACTTTGTTCTTTTCTTGGAAATGGTGAAAGCTGAGTTACGGACTCAGGCCAGAAAACAAAATAAAACACATTGGGGGTGGTCTGAGGCAGTGTTGTTGCTGGCAAGGGGTGATGATAATATGTTGGAACAAGCTGCCCAGACACTAAAACTTTATGAACTAATAAAATTCCATCATCTCGCATCAACATTCCCAGTATTTGGAGACCACAATCATCCCTAGTGGGATAGGAGGTCAATAGTTAAGGTGGGTGGCTTTGTTTTGTCTTCTGTGTCTATGAATTTGTGTTGCCAAGCGCCAGTCATAATGTTGAACTTATCCTAGTTAATAAGTGGTGCCCTCTCATTGCTCTTGAAAACAAAATGGAAATAGTGTGTATGAAAAAAACTGATCCTTGCTAACATCATCCTGCTGGGGCACTGCAACTTCAACAGCTATTATTGTGCAAAAGTGAATTCTGTGTACTGTGAGAGCACAAACAATTATTGCTCCGTGACACGCATATGGTAATTCATGCTTCAAACTAGTTTTCTATTAATAGTACACAAACAGCACCTAAACTTACTGTTGAACAACATCTTTCCAATTGACTACGTGCCAGAGGGCAGTAGGAAAAATTAAGTAACAAAATAGCTGAGGAGAAACCTTAACACCAGGCATGGGATTTTCAGAAATGCCTAAGTGATTTAGGGGCTTTAGAAAATCTTCTCCCCAATGCCTAAGCCATGAGGTATAGGGTAGGATAGATACAGTGAGATGGCTCAGTGTTTGGGAATTCTTGTTTGAGAACATCTGCAACAAAATGTCTGATGTCCTCCTGGACCCTGGCTTACACTCTTCGTTTGTAATAGATTATGTAAATATGGTCATCTTTTATCCTAGTCTTAAATGGCTTCTATGAATGTCTAAGTCTTTAGACTTAGACAATTTCCTTTGGGTGGTTTGTCACTATAGCCATGTTGTGCAACACAAAAGCCTGTGTTAAGCACTCCTCCAAGCATTTTGTATATGTAACTTAAGGACCTACTTCTTATTCGATAGTCTCACTTAAGTTTTAAACAGTTGACCCAACATTACTTACAAGTATTTACTGTAATGTTCAAATCCTGAATATCAGAAAGAGAGAAGAGCAAAATCCTGCATCTCCTAACTTTTATTCCAGAATATTTTTAAATGAGGCTTTCTCCTGGTTGATGGGAAATGAGGGGAAAAGTCCTTGCCACAGATGATTTAAGGGACTCCCCAGGCATACTTACAAGGGTGAGTGATGGGGAACACATTGGGGAGTACAATGAAGAAGCAGTAGCAGACTGGGGTATATCTGAAAGGATAGCGTAACACAAACCTAACAAAAGAAATGCAGGAGGGGGCGGGACAAAAAGCAGAATGTGTTTGTGCAGGGGAGCCAGTAGAAGTGGGCGAGAAATGCAGGGGAGGTCCAGGAGCATCTCTGTAAGTGGGGGGCAGTGGGAGCTTACTATTGGGGGTCATTGCAGGTGGAGTGGCAATGGACAGAAGAATGCAGGAAGTTTCAAAAGATTGATTAAAAACTTTTAAGAGATTTTACCTTCCCTTTGGAAGAATGAGTACATTTCTTGTTATAAGGCCACCTTCCCCCAGGCTTCCCCAAAACCAAACCAATCCACCTGAAATTTCAGATTTCACATCTCATCCTAGGGTAGAATTTTTGTGGAGAATTTGTGCCAAATATCCCCCAAAACTCATTATGTGATGAGGTTTTTTTAATGATCTGTGTTGTTCATATTCCAAATATTTTCCTGTCACTTTCTTAGTTCATCGTATCTCTGAGACAAAATTCACTGCTCCTGGCATGCTTAACAAAAGAAGTGCCTTTCACTACTTTTTGAGGCAGTTCAGAAAGCATTTATACAAAACCTCATTTTGATAGCTACATATCCAACACCGATAAATGCATTTAAGATTTGCGTATTATACACACTTCCAGAGTGTGCATTATGCATGCATCCACTTGCTGCATCTCCATAAATGTGCGTGGCTTGGATGTGGTCCGTCATGGTGCAGGAAGATCCACTTTGGGTAGAGAATGAAAAGAAGAGCCACATGTTGGAGAAGATGTCTGATGAAAGGAGCAAGAAAACTGGAAAGAAATTTAGTCCATTCCTGCATGGCTTGTAAGGTTTACAGCGTCCTCTGTCACAAAGGGCTGGTCTACACTGGGGGGGAGGGAAGGGAGCCAGGAGTAGGAAAAAGTTTTAGTGCACTGCAGATTATTTATTATTGAAAAATATGATCTTGTCAACAGCCTTGTGAAGCTGTCTCCAGACTCTCAGGACTCGATTTTTTTTCATTTTAGAAGGCTTAACTTTCAGTCTTCTGGTGTCAAGAGAGCCTAACATTACTTGCAAAAAGGAGGCATAAACAACTGGGGAATGAGCTATCCACAGCAATGTATAGAAGCACAAATATTTCTCCACAATATCTATTCAGTACAAAATTCTAGTTGGGCAATTTAGATATACACCCCACTGGTTTGTTTAATTTTAGTTTTGTAAGGCGATTAAGGAGGCCTCTGAAGATAGGACACCCTGAAGATGGAAGGAATAAGATTTCAGAAAAATAAGATGGAGACCATTTAAAAAAAATCTATTTCATATGCAGAAATTAAGTTCTATAAACAGAATTTAATTAAACCATAGTGACCAGGATGGCAATTGAAGGTATAAGAGCAAATAAAAACCTTATTAACTTGGACTAGACTAGTGGCATCAAGTTGCTCTTTAGCTTCGTTTTTGGAAGTCTGAATGGAAACCAGGGACTTTTATAAGCAAGGACATCTGGGGGACAAGTTTTAGAATGAATTTATTTGTGAGAAAAGAAATGAAGAAAACAAAGCCATTCAGCTGGAAATAAACACTCTTCTGATCTTTAACAAGACGGGGCACTGGGATTATAAATCAGTAGATTTCCCCTTTTTAGTATATGGTTCACATAGCAAGCCCTAGTTTACATGGACAGTTTAAGAGCCCTCCAGACATGGCCACTTCCTTTCACAGTCTAATTAAAGGAGAAATTTTGTATCATATTCCACTTTGGACTGGAAACAAAAAGACAAAATAAAAATCAATTTAAGATGTGGGGAGTAGAATGGTGAAACCAGGCAGAAATCATATGCTGGGCCTACATGAAGATACCGTTGGAAACATAAATTAAGCAGTGCACCGGGGAGAGAGCTACAAGAGGTTAGACTAAGTTACAATGCAATGGCAAGGAAGTGTTGGGAATAACCCTTTCTACCCAGGGAAGAAAGTCAGTTTTCATAACAAACTAAGGCTCTGATCCTGCAAGGAACCCTATTTGTAGAGCTACTGGCCGGATCAGAGCCCAAGACATATACAATATAATACATTAAACTATCTGCGCCTTTGATCAAGATTTAATTGAGAGCTCCTCCTTTAATAAGGATTTAGTAGAAAGCTTTGTTAAACTGGTTCCTATATACAAATCCTAATCTAATCACAAAACTTAATTCCCACCACCACTAAAATAATGTCCACCCCCAAAATATAACAGAGAAAAGTATTGTTGAAATTTCTTGTTTTTTGTTTCCTATTGCAGACCTTTCACCTGGCATTAGTGGTAAGAGATTTCAATAATACTTCATCCTAGCATCACAATTGCTTAAGTGAACTGAAATTAAAACAGTTTTAAAATAAATAAAAATACCAAAATGTTTACAGACTTTTTTTTTTTTTTTTAAATGAAAGCTTGCCCTCTGTCTTCATCTTGGATTGGAATCCACCAGATCTTTGTTCAGGAACAAAACTATATTTAAAACACTTATTTTATCTAATATGCGCAAAGAAAAAAAAGAATAGAAACACTGGCTGGAGCTAGGCAAAGGATGTGATGTGCAAGTTTTCAGCGTATCAACGTACCTCACTCTTTATGTGCAGTCAACTTGCTATTTCTGTCCTGGCCCTCCAACTATGCCACAGCTGAGACTGGTTTTGTTACGTTGATAAACATCAACTAGGGACCAGGCTGAGACAGCCCAACATCTTACTTCTGATAGAAGACAGGAATTCATGTCCAAGTTGATAGCTTGTGTATTAACACATTGTGCTACTGATCCCTGGTTTAAAATAAATTGGAGCGCTTAAGGACCTCCATTTCATCCATCTTGCATACTCAGCTTATTCCCCCTTACAAAGCCCTTCATTCAGATTTGGCTACTCTGACATTTTTAAGGTTGATGGAGGCATGTTTGTGTTCCTTTCCTCAGCTGCCTGCCCTCCCCGAAATATGTAAGCCTGCAGATGTGGCTGTTTGAGAAGTTACATACAGGTTGGTACCTCGTTATGATCTTCTGTTGTTCCAGAAACACAAACTGATACCCAAGACAATGACAGGAAGTGTGTCCTCACAATTTGGTCAGCCCAGCATAATCTTGTACACAAGGGTATTTATTAAATTTTTATTATCATCATTATTAATTTTGATGTCACTGTACTAGTGAAACGACAAGCAGACCTGGCTAAAAAATTTTGAACGAAAAGTTTTTTTCGAAAAAGATTTGACCTAAAGTTTGCAACAAGCTGTCAAAAAGCCTTTCCCACATTTTACTTATTGCTTTGTTTTTTCAAAATAGATTTTTTAAATAAAATTCACGATTTAATCTCACCATGAAACTAAACTACCCAGTCAACACAAGAAGTTGACTTTTTTTTTGCCCTGCTCCACCTTTATTCCCTTTTTTTCTTATTTATGTAACTTGTGACTGAAGATCGCCAAGAATGAACATTAATTGAATATACAGGTAGACCCCTCCCCTCCCGCATAGGGACCTAGGCCACAGATCGATCCAAGTGGCGGCCAAGCCACATTCCTTTGGGATTGTTCATGATGAACTTTTGACTGATCAGTTTTGTTGTGTGATGGTTTTGAAATTTTTTTTTAAAAGCCCATTTATTTTTTTGTTCTAAATTTCTTATTCTGAAAACAAAAAAGGTGTGAAAAATTGTGAAGAGCTATTCTATTTTGAAAACTGAAAAATATTGACATTTTCCATATCAGATTTTTTTTTCCAACTCGCTCTACTTGCAAGTTCAGGGACAGCCACTATTACAGTAAAACGGAGGCAAGATGCACTTGCTGTGAGTAAAATTACTGAGCCATAACAAAAGCATACTTATGAATTGTGGGACAGTTAGAAAGCACCCAGTAGGGGCCCGCTCTGACTCACTGAGGGCTTGTCTTCACTACTGCGCTACATCAGTGCCACTGCAGTGCGTCTGGTGAAGACACGCTACGTCGACGGGAGAGCGCTCTCCTATTAACGTAATTACCCCACCTCAATGAGAGGAGGGAGCTATGCTAGAGCATCTCCCACCGACATAAAGTGGTAGTTTTTTCACAACCCTGAATGACATACGTTACCTCAATTTAAGCGGTAGTTTAGAAAAGCCCTGAGCCAGCCTTTCCTCTAACTCCAAGGGGAATCAGATGGGACTCCAAATATCCATCTATATTGGTCTATACACAAATTGGGAACCACATTTGCAGTAAAGATGGGCCCAACCAAACCCCTAAATCCCAGCACCTACAAACCTTGGAACAATTGAGCCAAACTTCAGCTGTTTATACATGTTCCCGATAAAACAGCAACTCAGTTATCAGCTAGTATGAATGAGGCCAAATCATGTTCCAGCCTATGGTTTCAACTGGAGTGAGTTTGCTTAGGTCTAGGCTAGAACATGATTTTAAAATACAGTTCTAACAGTTTGCCTCCTTCACAATGACCATCCATTTACAGTAGTAAATTAAAAAATTTGGTCCCTGCATTTATGTGGTAGTGAACACTAATGTCATTTAAACAACTGATCTTATGGTCACACTACCCACCCTAGTCTGCTTATTTGTCTCATTCACCTATTATATCTTGTCTTGTATACTGGAAGATCTTGGGGATAGGAATTGTCATCTATGTTTGTACAGGGCCCAGCAGAACTGGTTATGTCCTTTTGGTGCTCCACAATATAAGCATTTAATAATAAAACAAGCCAATCTTAAAAAAAACAGAGCTCAGATCCGCTATGAAAATTTAAGCATAGAGAAAAGAATGCCTATAGTTCAACAAAAAAAATGCAGGAACGTGGTCAATCAACCCGTGCAGGTACTAAATTTTACTTCTCTCTAAAAAAGCAAATCTGGGGACTTGGAAAAGTGAACCGATTTCTGTTTGAATCCATCTTAAAACATATTATACACTCCAGGCTGCACTTCTCCACATCACATTAAGCCACGTGTTTGTTTTTCATGGTAGAGAATATCTAACATGCATTTCTAATACACCTTATCACCACGTTATCCAAGCACTGACCACACTTAATTAGCCCCAGACTCAACAACATCCCTTAACAAAAAATTTTTTGCCCAACCAATTTTATAAATTTCAATCTTATCTTTAGCTATTGTAATCTTTTTGCATACAGCTGTGCAATGACACTCCTCTATAGCAAAATCTGTAAAACAATGCAGTGTTTTCGTAGCCTTGTTGGTCCCAGGATATTAGAGACAAGGTGGAACAGGTAATATCTTTTATTGAACCAACTGCTGTTGGTGAGACAGGCTGAAGAAGAGCTCTGTGTAAGTTCAAAAGCTTGTCTCTCACCAACAGAAGTGGGTCCAATAGAAGATATCACCTCACCCACCTTGTTTCTGTAAAGCACTGAATCTTCTTCTGTGCAGGTGTCCTAAGATAATCACACCTCCACACTAATCCCCATTAGGGAGGAGAGGATCATAGCAAGGATAGGAATGGATAATAGCAATAGCCTATAACAAGAAAAAACAGCAATTCCATTCTCTATCAATTGAATATTCAAGACCAGAACAATCCAATGTAAAGACAATACATCAAGTATACACTTGCATCACAATATCTAAGGATACCCATCACTATAGTATATAAAGTGCTTTAAGTTGTGCTGCTAGTGCTAAAATTCGGAGACAAATTCACATACAGAAATCAGGAATTAGTTACACCTTCCCACCCCCCACGTATTACGTGAATGCCACACACACCGCTGTAAACTACTGCTTCTAAATATTGCTCCTGAAAGTCAGTAATGGTGACAGAATGGTACTAAAAGCTAACCGGATCTCAGTTTGTAGTACGGCCCATCTCAGTCAATACAGTACACATTTTAATATCTATAAATCTTTATTTCACAAACTTAAGAAGAAAACATGGTAACATTGGCAAATTGAAGGCATATATACTAAATACAAATGCAGAATACATTGTTTTGTATAAAGCAAATGCCCAGATCCTTTGTGGAACTTGCAAAACTAAAAGCACATTATTTCTCCAAAGGCTTTAACTTAAAGTCGGATTGCCAGCCTCGGAAGTCCCACTGATTACTGATTTTTGCCTTTCAAACTGGAACCAAGCTTCAGTCTAATTGAAACACAATTTTGGATTCCTCCTCTGCTTCCAAGTCTCAGATCCAACTGGAAGGGAAGCTGAGAAAAGATACTATTTTACCCCCACTCAAACTGTAAAGTCAAATCTATGACACAACTATGCACTTAAAGCTCAGACATTTCTTGAAGCCTTTTCCGTTTTATCAATAGAATGTGTGGTTAAATACGAAGGGAAAGTGCTTTTTGCATAGAACTAGAACTGTTACCCTCATTCAACCCAATCACTGCTAGGGTGATCAGTCATGTTTCAAAAGCACACAAATAAATAAAATTTAGGAAGAAGGCATGGAAAGGCCTTTTTAAAATCAGTTTTCTGTTTTCATGACTGTTAAAAGCTATGGAACATTCCAATTCTCTCTAGAGCAGTTATGCCAAGTGATAATATTCCAAGCAGTGGTGTCATTATCAAAGTTGTGGGCCACTTTGTAAGCAAATATAATGCTTGTGATGCCAGACTGAAGGAGATGGCAATAAAATTATCTTATTCTTTCTCAACACAGGGGGTAGAGTGGGTGGGGATGGGACAAGCTTCCCACACTGCTCTGCCAGTTACCTCAAACTGGAATTGAAGGTACCACTTCTAAGGGTCAGAAGGCAGTTCAGTGTCCATCCTTTTCGGTGGTGCAAATTAGTGTCATTCTGTGACTTCCTGATGTTGACACCTGCCCACTATTAACTGGATCACCAATTCATTTCATGTTGACCGAACAACCTTCAGATAGTCATGATTGCCTAAGTTGGATTTGAATTGGCAATCTAGAGGGGAAATGCTCCATATCCCAGTTAGCAGTTTCATACTTTTCATTTGTATTAACCAATGGGAAAAAGGCTTTTTTTTGTTCAAGCAAACTTTAGCAGATGAAACATGGAAGAGGTGCAGATTTTAAAAGCAAATCTACATTAAACTAGTAAGAATAGGTTGTAACAAACTGAATATTTAATGATACACATTTTAAAATAGTTTGGAAACACTCATGAAACACTATGTATTTTTTACATGTATAAGTTACTTGGGTATGTTGTCATGCATATGTCCCATTTCCTGAAATTCACCTTAATGTAAATACATATTTACCTGAAAGAAGTGAAGCAGAGAGAGAGAGATTTTGTGAAGTGGAGTTTTGACCAAACATTAACTGTTCCTTTGTTGCCAATTCAGTCTATCCTTTAAAATCTTGGTTCGTGACCTGTGTATATGATAGACTGTTGGGGCTCTTATGCAGCAATAACTGTCTGTTGTGGCATTCTAGCTACCAAACAAACACACGAAGTGCACACGATTAAAATTACACATATTATTCACTGGAAAGAGGAAATGCACATAACTTAACATGTTGCTTATCCACAGTGGAGTCACAGCGAGTCATTTTTTAATCTTTTCCCTCCAAAAAGTCCAGTTCATATTCTAGCACTATATGCAAAATTCTCAGTTTAAAATTCAAAAGCATTAGAAAAGCACAACGATTCTAAACCCATGACATTTTCTTTAGTTTCTATAACAAATACAAACTATTTCTTCAAAAATACTATTAAACTGAAGGATACTCCCCAGGTGAGAGCTTATATACCAAGTTTCAGCCTAGACTGAGTGATTTTGGCCACACTACAAACCTCTGAAAATGGGGATGACAATGGGAAATAAATTTAACCACAATAAGGGTGCCACAAAATATTCTGTAAGCGACTTGTCCTACTATTGTTCTGCACTCAGAACTCTCATTGAAGTCACTAGGAAATCTGCATGCAACTCAATGGCAGATACAGCCCTGTATCAGTTAGGGTCAGGAACCTTTTAAGTGTAAAATAAAGCACTTCAAACTGGAGAAAAATGCAAAGGCACCCGGGCTTCCATAGCTAAGTATTATTCAAGTTTAGGTGTAGGGAAACAACTTCTAGTGGAAGGAAAAGAATTACATATACTGGTAATTAATTCACACAGACCAGGAGAGTAATCCTGTCAAGCTGAAACAGTTGAAGATCTTCCAACTGTAAAAGCTGGGAAGCATGGAATACACAATAAGAGACTCACTTCAGTATTCTGCTTAATGGCCAAGCCCTTCATACAAAATCACATTTTAAAAAAAGATTTTTTAAATCACTTAGTCACCAGAATGAACTAGTCAAATGTTCCCAGACCCGAGCACATTGACCTTTTGACAGTTACCAAATGTACTCAACACTGACCTAGTTATTACAGGATAAAATTAAGAGCAGACAGAGCTGAATAAATTCTTAGAAATGTCCAGCAAACCCAGCTGAACCCTACCAGATTTTTTATTTTAAATTAAACATAGCAGTTCATAACCCTTTCTACTACAGCAAGCAACTCATCCTTTGAGCATAGGAACTCTCGTTGAGAAACAAGCAGAAAAACTACTGAGGGGCACACTCAGTATTAGATACACTTTTTTAATTGGGGCCATTAAATTAGAAATGTCTAACAGTATTTTCATTTATTGAAGAGTTAAGGATTTAAATGCAAAAGCAGCAGACAAGTATTACAGTGAGATGTAAGCTCTATGTACTACATTTCTTGATGTGAGGGGGAAATAGGTGTCAATTGAAGAGCTGAAATGATCTGACTTATATTTGGCCAATCAATGTAAACGGGCAAGAGGAAGCACAATGAATGGTGTCATCTCTGGGGCACAGAGATGACAATTACTTTAAAATTCAGGTTGGTGTCCACTTTCCCAGGGATTCATACATTAGCCATTCAGCTGAGGCAAGGCACTGTAGCAGTAGCCAACAATGTGGTTTGGAGGGACATGAAATAAAAAGAGTCAAAGTTAAAAATCATTGATCACATCAAGTTAGGAAGATCATAAAAACTTAGGGGCAAGCAATTTGTGTAGATATATGACGACTATAATGCCCTTTTCCACAGGTAGTTTACTTGGGGCTGTGTATTGAATCAGGGCAGAAATGGACTACGGTTTTGACATTCTTGGAGCAAGCTGTGAAAGGGACGTCAGCTTGTCAATGGACAGGCAAGCAGTGCTCTTAAGACAACCATGAGCAGAACACAGCTGGTAAAACAAAATCTTGAAAAAGCATGTGCTCCTATTTGTTAGTTTAAAGCAGAGTTTATGGTCAGAACATTTTATACCTTTGTCAGAATTGTACAGAAACTAGAGATGCAGCAATAAAACATTCTGTTCTACCTTCCATACGATCAACAAAATTGCTGTCACTTCCAGGTTCTTTATTGTCTGAAATGGTTGATAATGTCAGAGGTAGAATGAGTGGTGGGGCGGGGGCAGATGAGATTTGATGTTGAGGTCATTGACAGGGAACAAATACGAAACACCATAGAGATTTTGCTGTCACTTTGACAACTCCTGAGGCACATCTTTATTACAACTATTTAAACCACAGCTGTGCGCGCATCACCATATTAGACTTAGTGGGCAAAATTCTGCTCTCTTCATAGGTGTAAAACAGGAATAACTACTGAAGTCAATGGGGTTCATTTGGATTTACACCCGTGTAACAGCTGAATTTGGTTTCATCGCCCTGGCAAGTTAGAGACCTCTCAAAGCAGGTTGGCTGACTTTTCGGGAGCACAGAAAGGTAGGGACAACATATTATTAATCTGAAGACATCTATCGCTCTCTGATAAATGCAATATATAACTGGCAGAAACAATGTTTAATATAAATAAGGCAAAGAATGACATTTTATTCTTTAAGCAGGATATCATGTAATTATTAATACAGCATTCTGGGTTGCCTCTCCATGGCTCCAGTTTCAATTAGAAGCTTCTGCTTAGAATTTCTAGCAGGTATTGCTGTAGTGAAAGGTCATTATGAGGTCCACTGAGTTACATGGCCAAAACTAATGGATAAATGTTTTCAGTTAAACATATTAAATACCTGAAAACCCAATCAGTTGTATCATCGATTCTGAAGGCTCACATCACCTTTTTATTGTTACTCTGGACATCAAAGAATTCTGGAGACCGTCTGTCTGAATATTAAAAAATAAGTTATTCCTCCTTTGATGCTACTTGAAGGTAAAGAAAAAGCTTCAACTGTTCATTCAGTTCGCTGCTGATGTACTATGAACATTAAACAAATCTGACACACACCTGACTGGATACTGACATCTTTACATTCAGTGGAATGTGTTTCACTTAACATTATCCAGACAGCAATAGAGCCAAATCTGCATAAACATGTCCAAGCAGTTTTGGTTATGTGCACCTCTTATAGAGATGGACATGAATAACACTGACCTACTAAAACACAGGCATTTGCAAGGCACATACTAAAATGCAATAAAAATAAATCTACCATATATTGTTTGGCATTTGGAGTACATTTAGATATACTAAACAGAACAAAAAAAATCAAGTCAAACAGCAAGAAGCTTGCGCTCTACAATGTGTAACAGAACTGGCCCTTTCAGGGTGAAGTATGACTTGGAACCATACTGAAGTGTATTATTTCTATCCAGAAAGGTTACATAAGTCATTCTTCCAATTAGCAAAAGGAGAGATTTGTTGTTTCCGCCTTTCTGAACATTCTGTTACTGTGTACCAGGGTTCAGTTTGTTTTATTTCTTGCATCCCTTTCTTGAATATCCTTTCATTGTGTCAGAAGAACAGTATTTTATTTGTAAAGGCTCAGATGTGTCTCTAGGAAATTTCTTTATGGAGCCTCATACCTCTTTCCAGATCTGACTCCAATACTTGTGTACCATCAACACCAAGGAAAACTTCAGATAAAAAACAAAAACAAAAAAACAAACAAAAACAAAACCCACCAAAACAGACAGATCGCGCCAAGAAGCAATCTGTAGATTTCTTCATTTCTAATGAAGGTCTGTGTTTATTATTTTAAAACGTCCATCTCTGCAGATTCTTAATGCTTCTGTCATGTTGCCTAATTAGATATATTTGAAAAAACTGGAGTTCCTTTTTTATGGATGTTTACATGATCAATATTATTACAATTAATGACAGATTTCCAGGCAAGTAAAATTCAGACACCACTTTGCAGAAAAAATAGCTAAAATTAGCCCTTGGCTCAAACTATGTTAAAGCAATAGGTTACTAGTGAATTTAGAAGGAGGAGTGCTATCTTTTTAATTATAATTTTTTTTCAATCTTAATGTAATAAATAAAATGATGCAACTGTAAATAGACAACTTAAATTCATAAGGAAAAGAGAACAGCCTCCCGTAGCATAAATGTGCAGAAATGGGATTTCAGCAGTTTGTGATAGTGATAGTGTACATTTCCCACTTCTTTCTATTCAAATCTTTTGAAGATTTTTTTATTTGAAGTCTCTTCTGCAACCGTTTTCTCTTGGTTGCCGAGGATCTTCAAGCCTGTTTACTCACAGCCTGAGAATTTTTAGCTACTTGCCTAACATTAGCCTCCCAATCAGAGAGGAAGTAGTCACCAGAAACAGCTTCTCTGGAAACTTCTCCAACTGTCCTCTCTATGGACTAAATGATTATTTACCAGACATTTAATAAACCCTTCCCTCTGCCCCCATCACTCAAGACATTTGTCCAGACACTGATCAGAATTTAAGAGTTAGTTGAGCTTTATAATATAGGAGTTAAGAGGTGCAAGGTTTGTTTAAATGCCAGAGGCATGCTGAAATGCCCCCTCTTCAGATTGGTTACATTCTTCAGGGCGCTAGCTATTCTGACTGGCTATACAGTTTTGATCTGAATCAGTGTTTTTTTCATTCCTGACAGCACTAATAGTTGCCAAGCACAGTTGCATTCACTGAGCTGTTAACATCTATTCATTCAAACTGTCCATAAGAGTTATAGGCACACAATAGGAATAACAGAATCATTGTTTCGAACAGGGCTGTTGGTAGGTTAAGTGTATTTATAAAGGTGGTCATTAAATGAAAGCTTCAGCTCAACATTAAAGAGAGGCTCTTTCCTGTGGCTTAACTGTTGCTAACCATGTAGGGAAGTAAGAGGCAGGAACACAATGGTAGGGTGAAAGCCTTCCCTTGGTTTAACAAGTACAGGGTTACAAAAATCATTTTAAGAATACATGTCTGTTTGCCACTAGAAATCCTTCTGAGTTCCTACGGTTTTGCACAGTGCCCTGGAGCTCCAGGGTCTACCAACTCAAGGATATTTAAGGCACTTGCTTGAGCTCTTTTGCCCAGAGAGTTTTGCCACATGAACTGAGGTGCATTTTAGGAGAATACAATCTGAGCAGACCAAAGCTTTTCATTCTTTCCTCAGGAGCATTAGTCTTTGTGATACAATATTCCAGATTGGAACAGGATTACATAAAAATAAATCCCACTGCAGTTCTCTTCGTAGCGTGTTTTGCTTTCTTTCAGTCAGACCAGTATCTGCAAGATCCAAAGAAAAGTGTACATGGAACACTGCAAAACTGGACATCCCATTACTGACATTTATCTTCTTTGTAGAGGGAGATATCCCACTGGTATAATTCCACCATTGTAATCAGAGATACTGTATGCTTATAGTGCTGTAAAGGAAAGGTCGGCATTTCTCCGTGTGCTATGCAGGCAAAGGAAGAAGAGGATAGAGACAAGTTCCACAAGGATAAATTCTTGATTAATCTCATTAGTTATAATGGAAGCACAGAAAATTATATGAAATATAACTCCATGTAAGAACAGTATACTCTTCAAGCCAGGAATTGTATGTGCTAGTCCTTATAATCCATTAGATAAAGTTGGAAGCCACGTTACTGTGTGTCAGAGGTAGGCTTAAACAGAGCTTTACACTGAAGAATTCTTCTGTGCCAGGTTTGTCCAGGTGTTGAGAGCACTCTGCAGTCAAGTAAGCCTGACAGAATAAAAGCTCCTTTCCCTTGAATATTGTGCACATTAGAGAGGAAGAAAAATAATTAAGGCAATAACTTCAGTTACTATTAAGATTTTTACTGTATTGGGATGTAGTGGGTAGAATATTCACCCAGACTCTGTGGTTTCTGATAGTAGAGAAAATCCATTTTGATGCTGTTTCATCCTTTCCCTTCTCATAGTTTTAGCTGTACATTCAATTTTGTATATGCTACAGCATTATACACCTCAGTCTCTCAAGAAAATACGAAAACTTCAGGAAGTCTGGATGTAAAGGCAGTTCCTAGAAGGCCAGTCTTATTAGGCTACGTAATTAATTTGGATAACTCAATACCATGGGATATGCCTAGCACACTGGTAAAAAGTTCTTGCTTCTAACCTGTGTTCCAAGGTTTGTTGGCTGAAATAGTTTGAGACAATCCATGATAGCATCACTGAAGGTTGAGGGACATGAACGTTGCCAGATTTCAATGAATCTGGGATTAGCATTTCAGTCACGTTTCTGTCTGGCAGCTAGTGATGATTCCACTCTGCAAATCTTTTGGATTAACAAGGTTTCAAGTTTCAAAGTATTTGTAAATTGCTGTAACATACAGCATGACATTCTGCCAGTCTGGACGCTCAGTTCGCACCATTTCATTGATGTCCTGTCACAAAAAGAAGATCAAAATTAAAAATGACCACCTTTCCCACAAAGGAAGGGAAAGAATTCAATATATGTTTTTTAAACCTTCCTTATTTTTTGTGACTATTTCTTAAACCTTCCCAATATTCATTTTTAATAGAGAGTTCAAACAGAAGCGGCAATTATTGTGATAGAGTTCACTTTATGAAAGAAGCTGTGAGTAGTCAAAACACTATGGTCAAGGAACAACTGTAATAATTTCCCCTCATGTTACCCTCATTAACATTTCTATACACAATGACCATTTGCCACACAAAACACACAGTGTATGCTGCATGTACTGCTAATAAACTTTCCCTATGAAATATACGATTTCCTCTTATAAGATTTAATACAGTTTGGAAGTACCTGAGCCTATGAAAGTGTCTGCATGTGCAGTGATTAAATTTTAAGATCGTTTTTGGTCAGCCAGTTCCAGGTACCTTGTAAAGTCCTCTTTCTAGTACTGTTATGTACTGTAATGTCAAAGGAGAGGAAACTGCCATTTTACTGGAGCTAACTGCATGTAGGCATTTCTACAGCTGCTCTCAATAGTCTATTTTTACATCTGCATTTGCATTTGGTAAAAAACTTCACATTTCAAAATCACTAGCTTCTGAGGTATTTAAAAATACTCAGCAGTTGTATCTCCATTGTGAACAAATACAATGGCTGGTCAGAGGTTTTGATAAGGATCAAGGAAAGTGTTATTTTTAAATGTCTGACTATATAGCATTGTGAGTCGCTAACTCAATGGCAGCTTTGCTAGAATTCTAGTTACACAAGTCCTAATTAGTTATTTAAATCCTTTTTCTGGTCCTGGCAATTCTAGCTGAATTGCTGGAGACATCTACCAGGGCTTGGGTTTCTTCCAATTCCATGGCTTCAGAAAAGTCTTCCTCTTCTGGTAATTATGTTCATAATGACAGTTAGTAATTCTTTTCAACTTTGCCCAGGAATTTCTTCTTGTAGGAATTACAAAGCCTCTTAACTATTGTTAGTTAGAGAAACAGTTTCACAGGGTACGTCTACACTTACTTCCTGGTTCGGCGGCAGGCAATCGATCTTCTGGGATCGATCCCGGAAGTGCTCGCCGTCGACGCTGGTACTCCAGCTTGGCGAGAGGAGTACGCGGCATCGACGGGGGAGCCTGCCTGCCGCGTCTGGACTCGCGGTAAGTTCGGACTAAGGTACTTCGAATTCAGCTACGTTATTAACGTAGCTGAATTTGCGTACCTTAGTTCGAAGTGGGGGGTTAGTGTGGACAGGCCACAGTTAAAAACTTAATTCATTACAGAGCTAGTATCAAATTTTCTATTAATGTTGCCAGTGCTCAATTATGAAGAAAAAGAAAGCCTCTCTATCCAACAATATTTTGGACCATTTGCTGGTCTAACAGATGGACCACAGAAATCATGCCTTCACACTTTATTGAATAAGAAACCAACTTTCATGGGTTTGATTTGTACCTTCAGAATTCTAATAAATTCAAACCATTTGAAATGTAAACACAAATCTAGAATGTACATTGTACCCACAGTTCCTTAAGCCACCCGCACAGACACATACCAGGCTGTGTAAAAAGCCTGGTATGTCTGCCCTGCAGACTTTTCAGGCCAGAATATCTGCAAGCAGTTAACCTGGACTCTACTTTAGCTTGGCTGTATTGTTCTGAATATAAATGGTTTCTTTATATGCTATAGTTTGTCACAAGACAAAATACTTGCCCTGTCAAGGAAGAAGCCAAGAAATACAACAAAAAAATCAGGAGAACAGTAATGTTTGCATGGAGAAGTAGCCTTCATACAAAATATACAACCATTTTTCAAATCACTCTGGGGCAAATGAACCTTCCTCATTGTATTGCTTCAGGCCCAAAACACAGTAATCTTTCTGTCACAGAACTTCATGGTGCAAGGTATAAAAGACATTTTATAAATAGGACATTATCCACTTAACTTAACACTTACCAGAGTAGATTTGATGCCAACACTTTCAGCTGCCTGAAAGGCCAGAGTGAAGTTTCTTCTCTGTAAATGTAATGCAACATTTATATGAAAACAGAAGGAAAACTACTTAAAATGTAAACGGACTTGCTGCTTGAAAACATTTCTAATAAAACCCTGTATTGACTTCAGCTACGGTTTATAACTAAACCACATTTATAAAGATGTGTCTCAGGCATCATTCTGTACAAGGGATACCTGAATGCCTGTAGGAAGTATTTACTACCTGCTGGATTGGGGTAAAGATTTTTCAACAATGCTAGAATAGACAGTGATAACTGGGGACTATAATTTGCCACAGATAAAATACAAAAAGACCCAAAAGCCAAAGCATCAAATGATAAGTAGGGAAAGGATTTTGTTAATTCTGGAGAGGGCTATGTTTTTACATCTGTATGTATAAGAAAGATGCCGCTAAAAGGGATTGCATTTTAAATTATATGTTATCAAATAAGGAGAATAAGTGACTATTGAGCAAAGTTTGGGAAATAGTACGTTTAATAAGATTCTAAACTTCAACCATTAGAGGAACTGTTCAAATAAGAGGTAACTATAAATTTTAAAACTTCATTTGATAAAAGTACAATAGATTGGCAATGGTAATCAATAAGAGGTCCTTGTAGCCACTTTTATAGAGGTGGTAGAGATGCACTCAGGGGAAGTATATACCTTTATTAATCTATTCTAGGTAATCCTATAGCACTCCTCAGAGTAGTAACAGATACCATGTGAAATAAATCTTTATGCCAATGTCCAATGCACCTCATGGAGGATTCTTCTCTTAGCTCTTACCAGCCTTAGTGTTCACGTAAAACCAAAGATATAACTTTAATATCCATATGGATATGTGATAAACATTAAATTGAATTTCAAGTAAAATATAGATCTACACAAGTAAAAATCTGCAGCATTAAGTCTTAGAATAAACAGAGGACTGTAAAGAGGATATTTAAAGAGAAAAAAGGAAAACATAAGATATTACGAAACAATGATTATTTAATATATACCAATGGACTGAACAATAAGAATCAGGGGATCCATTAAGGCAAAAAATTAGTTATTTGTCCACAAAAATGGCCAAAGTAATAAATTATCTCTTTGTGTGTGTTAAGAATTTTTTTTTGCATTTGTTACGGAGATTATTAACAATGCATCTCTGGAAGATGTCTCTGTGGGTACTAATTACAACACACTGGAAGAAATTGAGATTATTCTTTTTCCCAATTTATCTTTAACTTTTTATCCTTTAAAACACTGATTTTAAATTTTGCTCTAGAGGAAAGCAATAAACACCCTGAGCAATATGGGATGGAAGCATGTTCAACAAAAAAAAATATCCTCCTATCACCCAAAAAAGGGAATAAACTACTCCAAAGCACACAAGTTCCTGAATTTCATACCTTTAATATTAAATGACAGGGAACATTTTGGTTAAAGACTACTGAATGCTATCACCTCAACTGAAAGCCTTTTCCACCCACCGTTTGTTATCTCCTCACCTTAAATTTATGTTCGCTCATTAAAGTCTTCTTACATTTGTCCCAAAGTTCTTGTTCGTCCAATGGCCTCAAATAATTGATAAACTTTAATTTTATAACCAACCTTACCTAATTTAAGTAATATAGTCATGCTCCCTTTTAAAATTTTAATGCAAGGAATTAATCCCAATTTTGTCTCTCTCCTGTTGCATGCCCATCCATTATATGTATTTTTTTATCTGCCCTAAGTTTTTTTTTTAAGCTTAACTATATTTTCAATTTGCATAGGCTAAACTGGATATTATAATACTGTACCTTGTCCTGGCTGTTCAGTTCTTGATACGGAATGTGAGCTGGGAGGTAAGTATGGAGGACTGCACAGAAGGCCAACCCATCATTCCAACTGCTGCTGAAGTTTGTGATGTCAATATTCTTTAAGGGAAAAAAGGAGTCTATAAATGATAGTAGATTACCATTTAATACTGCTTTAGAATTTGACTGAAGTGATTAGAAAAATAATATTATTTATGTTGTACCTTTTACCAAAAGAATGCCAAAGCACTTTAGAAATGGAGATGCAATTGAAAACTACTTCAGCCTCAGTGCTGAAATGGTCAGAGATCAGAATCCAACACTACTGAGGGTGAGAAATAGACCAGCACAGGAAAGACAGATTAGTTCTGGAAATTAATTTGCCTTCTTATCCGCAAAAGATACATGATACGCATTAGCGAATGCTTTTGTGTTCCTTTTAGATAGTAATGTTTAAGTGAAGAACATGTTAAGACACAAGCAGAAACAAATTATAGATACATACTTCTGGTCTCATTTTGGAACTCCTATAATATGCCAAGCTGCTATGATGTGTTTTCAAAGCATGGGAAGATCGGATTTTCTCATATTCTACTGTATTACTAATTACGCAAAAGGACTAATCAATGAGCACAGATATTTCCTTTCCAAATAAGGTGATAATTTTCATTAGAGGTAGCTGATACAAAATATTATACAAACTCAATACTAATTCTTGTTCAAAAGATGAGCCACTGGAATACCCGGACATGAAACATGGCAGGGAACCAGTTCTTTGAGTAAGACTGAAATGTAAAATCCTTATTTCTGCACTCCGCCATCCCACACACCCCATATCTTTCTGTCCCAATCAGGAGCTAAGTGGAACAATTAAACAATTCCCTTTATTCCACAAGAGTTTGTACACAAAGTTGTTGAAAAGAGTCAACGGCCTCTGCCAAAGGAAGTTAGGAACAAGATGCCTGAGTGACCTTTCTAAATCACTGTGCACTTGGCTGCTGTCAGGAAAATAATGGTAAAGAGGTTACTGCCACCCAAATGGATGGCAGTGAGTTTAGAACCAGTTGGAAACTGCATCTACCGACCTATCATTTGAGACCTATATGAAGAAATGTAAACTTCTATATGTCAAATGAACCCCGCCCTTAACTGGACTAGACAGCTCTGCTATTGCTTTATATTTGATATTACACTAAAACTGAAACAATCTGCAGTCACAGAATCCAAGAAACAGCAGATAAATCAACCTTTTCCCTCACAACAGTAATACCAATCACACCTCTTCACAAAAGGCTAATTCTAATCACTCCCTCTTATTTAATCTCGATCAGAAAAGAATGTACAATACCAAACAGGATAAAAACTAAAGACAATGCAACTTAAATCATGCAAGACAGTTTCTTGTCAAACCAATGAAGATTTTGCATTACAAATGCAAAGTAACAAATGCTGCTTCTCCGTGCCCTACTGACCCCCCCAAATCTTCATTTCCTACCCGGTGTCAGCTCTTTTTACACAAACTCCACAAAATACAAGTTCAAACTATGGTGATGTAAGTGTACGTGCTTGGACTCACAATGCCTGCAGGCAGTAGCCTGTGCCTTGCTTTGCAATCCAGCAGCCTGCTTCCAAACGGAAATAGCTTTGTTTGAACCCCTCAGTGCTGTGGGAATATGTTCTTTACATAGTCTCAACTTCCTCAAGACACAGAATGGAAAAAAAGCTCTCCCTCCTTGCCCCCCAAACCACCAGGAAGCTGGAATCCAACTGAATTAATTTGATTCCGGTTATTTTCAGATGTCAAAACTAGTTAAACGCTACTTGAATTAAGGAAGAAGGGGTCCTTTCAATTTCAGCAAAAAAAAAATAATAATAATAATAATTGAGCAAATTTTATACAACAGACAGCACCAAACTTCAAAACAGCTCACAGTCAAAGCTAATACAAATTCCTTGCCATCTATTTATTCTAAGCTGCTCTATGAGACCATCGCCCTGCTGCCCCGCAAGCCCCCTAACCCCCCAAGTTACATGCACTCCCTGGAACTCACCTTCCCCATCACATCTATGCACAGAACACAGATAAAGCTACAGGGAGGGGCTCTCCTCGTCAAAATGCTTCTAAGTAGCCTAGCTTTAAAATGAATTCTCTCTCTCTTATGCCAGAACATAAGGACCCTCACTGCTGCCTTCCATCTTTGCCAGTCTCCTGCTGCAGTCTTGGCGTCTTCCAATGTCATTTTGATAGCTTTCTATTCTGCTTCTATTGTTCATTTCCATGTTAAGCTTGATCTACCTTGTTGCCTCTTGCTCTGGGGGTTCCCGTCTAATGCCTGTCTTGTTATGTTGTTTGGGTCTTTCCTCCATGTATGTACTAGTCACCTCCATTTTCATTCCATAATATCCTGTCCTATCAGTTTCTGTTTTGTCCTCCTCCAGATTTCTTCGTTTGTGATTTTTTCTGGCCATCTGCTATTGAAGATTTGTCTAAGTCAGCTGTTTATGAACAGTTGGAGTTTAGACAGCAATGTTTTAATAAGTCTCCAAGTGTCAGCACCATCCAGTAAGACCAAGTTTACAATGGCATTAAATATTCAAAGTTTAATTTGGGAGGGCAAGGTTTCTGTTTCTCCAGATTAGCTTTACTGTTACAAATGGGTGTCTGGCTTTCACTAGTCTGGCTTTAATATTTTCATCTGTTCCATCTGCTGCATTTACAATGCTGCCAAGTTACGTGAAATATCAGACCTCTTCTATTTCAGTTCCAGAAAGTGTTATCGGTGCTTCTTGTGTGTTGATTCTCACGGTTTTAGTTTTCTCACTGTTGATTTTCATCTGTACTAATTGTGCACAGACCCGGAGATCATTTATTTTGGCTTGCATGTATCTGACTATAGGATAGCTAGCTGATATCATCTGCAAAGTCGAGGTCTTCTAACTTGTGTGTGAAAGTCCCTTGTATATCCCTTGGTGGTTCTGTTTACTTGATGTTAATTCCCGCCCCCCCCCCCCAATTAGTCAGCAGAAAGCAACGGTAAGTCCTGTCCATCCTCCCAAAACAACCATGTTTGGCTACCATAATTCATTTAAAATTGATAAAAGTCCCTAAAGGTGCCCATCCCATAACTACAGAGACAATACAATAGAAAAGACTGACCAGACGCATAAATATCCTTCAAACCTCTCCCCAAGGGCCATGGTTTTTTCGGGGAGAGAGTGGTCACCAAACCAAGTGATAACAAAAAAAGGTCCGGCATGTGTGCATAAGGTCAAACTATTACATGGCTTTAAAAATTCTTTAACCCTGGACTTGGCCACAGAATGGTCCAATCACACCTTTTGTGAAGTCTATGAGGCAACCGTTGAGAAAAACAAGTACAATACAAAGAGGAGATGAAAGTTACGTACAATCGAAGAATTAAAAAATGCAGATGCTTCGTGTAAGAACATATCTCTCTATTCCTCTCCCCTCCCCCACCTTTTACTGCAGGGTGTCATTTTTCCCCATTAATGCCATTGTGGATGCCTCACTTAACCAGACCACTGAATGGAGTGGTCTTGATTTTCTATCTAACCAGTGAGACGCTTAGCAACGAATTACAGAAAAAGTAGCCACTTAATATTGTTTGGCAACATTCAACCAATATCCCTAATAAGCACAAGCTCATAGTTAGTTGATATAAGTAATAGTTGGCTGCAAGAGCCTAGTATTGAAGTTGGAGCTCTGACTGTTCCAAATAACTATGTAGCTTATGACAGCAGTAAAAAAAATAAGACAAGTTAGCCTGCTACAGTCTTCAACATTTACTGTGATTCATTAAACCAGCTTTGAATAAGTGCTCTGGTCTTATCTTATTTTGTAAAGTGCTCAAATATAGAGAATGTGAGCATTTTGCTATTAGGTTGCCTGGTAATCAGATAAGCAGTCTCTTCCCAGTTGCTTTTAAAGTTCACTTCAAGTGGTTATTGCAGTAAATTTAGCTATTTGTACGTACACTCAGCCAAATGGGTTTGGTTGATATATCTGTCCATTTAGGCATCAGTTTGGATTTGGTTTTTATTTGAAAAAAACAACAACTTTTCTTTGCAGCTGTAAAGGCCACAATTTTTAAATGAAAACTTACATTTTGCAGAAACTGACAACTCACATGCTCACCACTTCACTTGAGTGAACAGGGATCCCAAAGGCTGGAATTACATCATGGAGCCCAAGAGGGACCTAAAGGATCTGGTTGACATGGAGGTGGGGATTTCATCTTTATTGCTACTAAGGAAAGATTTTTATTCCTTTATTGGGGGAAACCGTCTCTTGGGCAGTGTTTCTGATAGACAAATGAAAAGATAAATGTTTTTTTTTTTTTTTTAAATAAAGACCAAGAGTAATATCAGTTTAACAACAGATGAGTGTATCTTAGGTATTATTTCAAGTGTTGGAGGGGAATGGACAATCCAAAAACACACTGAACTCTATCTTCTATGACTTAACTAAATATTAATATAATATGGGTGTACATCAGATCATGAAAATTCTAGTCATTCATTATCGCTAATAAATTAGCTTATTGGTTCAGAGTAAAAGCATTAAAAGAAGCAAAAAAAGTGTCAACGTTTATATATAATAGCGATTCCTTTTTGGACTGCTTTCAGGAAAGTGTTCAGATATATCGTTAAGTCCAACAAACAGACCATTTTAATTCTCTGTAAAGAGATTTAAAAAGTCAAATATACGAGGAGTCACGCTTTGCTTATAATGGTTACATATGGTTATATAGTCAGATCCCTTTGCAACAGGCTTATTTCAAAAATACTACTCTGAGAAGTAGTCAATATATTAACTTTGCTCTTGTTTTTTCCCTAGGATACGAAGACTCTCCCCTGAATGTTATGACTTAAATTGGGGGGGTTTATGTTTGTTTTTCCCCCCCCTAAATAAAGCTAAATTATTACAGAAGGAAGAGTTCTGCTGGCTAACTCACTAATACAGAGGTTGTATTCTAAATGAAGTCTCATTGGTTACCAACAGGAATTGAATCTTATTTCGCCAATTGAAGAAGTGACCATGTTACTATTTGTTAACAGGGAAAGTTTAAAAACTATCAGTGAGACATATTACCTTAGAACACAGTGAGACATATTTATTGACAAAGTCTCTCTAAAAAAATAAAGCTTTTCTTATCTCCCCTATATTTCTACTGCACACCAAGTACACTTAAACAAGTGGAAAGTAGGAATAGTGACCTTGGGAAATTGCACCCTCAAAATGATTTCTGGAGAAACAACTGATCTATAATATGCTCAAAGGAAATGTAACTATAGATCCTCTTCTTTGGGGGTATCCTTAACTTTTGATCCAGGACCTGGCCAGCAGTACATTCATAAAATTGACAGGGACTACCTGGATAACAATATCATCCAGAATTATAATTCCAAAACAAAAGTTTTGGAAGGAATATTAAACCTCATGCTTCAGATCTTAAACCACTCTAACTATTAGAGATTAGGATGTGACTTAATATGTAGGCGCTGGAGGAGGTGGGCTGGAGAGTTAGATTATCCCACATCTGCCTGCTGTGGGGTTCCTATACCTTCCTCTGATATGCTGGATGCTGGCTACCACCAGAGATAGGATATTGGACTAGATGAACCTCAGGTCTGATTTAGTATCGCAATACCCATGTTCCCATATGCGCCAAAAGGTGTATAACAAAACACAGATCTGTACTTTTGGTTGCACAGCTGAAAGAAGTTTCCTAATGTTACTCAGAGAAAGGTGTCCGCCAAAAAGAAAACGTAATTGTTTTCTTTGTTAAAGCTTCTTCTTTTCAAGCAGAACAAATTGAACTAGCTCCCCAATAACCAAATAGTGACTCATGAAAACAGATCAATGAAAAGATTCAATTTACATGATGAATGTGCTCACTACATCAGATTTTGAAGAAAAAAAAATCTTACTACCACTGTGACAATGCACCTCATTCTTCACAGTGATATTATTATGATATGATTATGACATAATTATGATTTTATGCAAGATAAGTCATGTGAGGTGTCATTGGAAATTTTTTTTTTGCTGAATTGCTTTGCTGGATATGATTATTCTATTTGTTTTGCATGTTGTACGCATGTATCATTTTTGTATATGAAGTTATGAATATTGACTATGTAACTAGCCTCCCCTCCAAATCAGCACCCCAGTCTTCCCAAGCACACATTTCCCTGTCTCACACTGCTTTTTGGGGAAAATATATGTATTGTTTGTGAAGAGGCAACTCTTTTCTGAAATTCTCTTGACTTCTTAAGACTTCCTTCTCAATCTGAGTTTAGGCCTGAATATGGAAAGAAAACCATGTCTGTCTCATCTCCTGAAAATTGTCTTCTAGAAATGGATGATAGTCAGTTGTCCACACTTTAAAAAAAAAAAAAAAAAAAACATCTCTCAACAATCACATACTACTGAACTCCGATTGTGGTAGATGGTATTGCTGGAGTGGTTCATTCTTTCCTCTCAGAGATCCCAAAGGGTAGTATTGGACTCATCTATCTCAAAGGTTCTCCTGTTTTGCAGGGTTCTGCGCTCTCATCCTTCCTGTTCAATATGGGAGGCCACTAGATGAGACTGACGCTCAGGGTGGATAAAAATCAATGATTTAAAAAATAAATAAATAAAATCGGATTTTTTTATTTAAATTGGATTTTTTTGATAAAATGCTTTTTGAGGAAAAATCTATCTAAAGATAGTTTTACCTAAGATACATTATAGCTCAAAGATCTCATCATAGAATAGGAATTATAAATTCTAATTCTATAGTATGAGACAATATATTCATGTAATGTTTAAGAAAAGTTTTGTAAATGAGTTCTAATAGTTCATGGATTAGGGACCCAATCTTATGGGGTTCCACGAGCTTCTGTATAGATTATTTAGGTTAATCTTTCTATCTACCCAATGGGACTCAGTGCTCAGTCTAGAAAATACCATCAGAGATGCTTAGTTTTGCAGTTCACAAACTGGATTTGTGTCTTCAGAGGTAACATGCTTGTTAATAACAAAAATGTTTTTAAATAAATAAATAAATAAATAAATAGAGGTGAGAAATAAGACCTCAACCCTATTGTCCCCCCTCTGCAAATCTGTGTACACAGAGTCAATCCCTTACATCTCTAAAAGTGCAAAGTTTCAAAAAGTTCAATGAATAGAAGATTGTTGGGGGCGGAATAGATCTGGACAAGGAGAAGAAGTCTGGAGATAAATGTAAGAAGCGAGGGATATACGCTTGTTTTGTTAAAATATTATATGTTTGCTGTTGAAGAAAAAAATCCAGAATACTTAATGTTGTTGTTTTAGTTAAATACAACAATTTCAATGTCTGTCTGGTGATGTTCTCCTCCTAATACAGCATGGCAAGAAAATCCTCCAAATACTAATGATTAACCTGTTGAATTGGAGATAGCTCACCTCCCAATGACTTCATAAATATCTGCTTCAATTACCTTTGGTAAATGAAATAACCAAACAATCATTAGTTTTACAGCTATATCAGAAAATGAATCTGAAAAGTTTTAAAAATAAATCACTGTTTAAAAATGTAGAGTGTGTACCTTCTAAAAATGAAACCTACATCTATCTCTGAGTTGTGAAGAATATGTATTAAGGTTATAACAACGAACAAGAATGCACTTTTATGTAGAAAACCATGATTAAATCGAGTCTTTCTGACTAGTGATTTAAATCAACTCCACCCTTCCGACGCTACAATTCTGGCCGCCATGCCAAGTATGCAAATGACACAGCCTTTTGTTACATCCACACAAAAGGTCTCTTGACTCGCCCAGTGCTTGCCAGAAGTTGGGGCTCAACTGAGTTCAAGTTGGTTGATGATCAGTACTACAAAACTGAAATGATACTGATAGGGGGACAATTTGGAGAGGGCAGCAGGGGTGATGTCTGACCCTATGACTAGGTGCGTTAGTTCCACAATATGGGATTGCGTCTAAATCACTGATAATTTCTGGAGTGGAAGATTGCGTAAGTAGCCACGAGCACCTTCTTTCGATCTGTGTGTAGTGTCTTTGTGACCTCAAATCAGTGCACCTTTACATGAGGCTGTTTTTGAAAAAACACTGAGAAACGTAAACCAGTGCAGAATGCAGATGCCTGTTTCCCTCCTGGCTGTCTCCCTGTCGTGAACCGTGATAAATCTCAGTTCTGCGAATCAGTTATGGGTGCAATGCAGCTGCTCTCTCTCTCTCTCTCCAGAACACTCCAAAATGCAACTCTCTGATGGGTCTTAAACTATAAATGGGTCACCAGCCATTCTGAATCCCAACCAAGAAATCCTGACACAAAAAGTAACTAGAAACAGCTAAATTCTAAAAGAGCAAAGCCCTCAGAATATACTACCCCAAATGGCCCATCAGAGACCAAGTCTGATTGCCTTCAGATTACCCGGCAAAGTTCTCCTATTTATTTGGGGTTTTGAGAGACTGCGATGCATGGGGATTGTAGGGAGTTATTTTGGTGAGGATGGAATGTGTTTTAATTTTTGTTAATATGTTTTAAGGTTATCAGATAAGCAGATTTGAATAAATCAGAAAATAAATATTCTTGAGAAGTGTCATATGACTGACTATTAAAAGAAACAGGATCCAGATCCTATTTCTATTACTGGAGTTGAAACTGCTGTTATCAGTGTTTTCTGCAAGTTGCATGCTATATTTTCCTGTGAATATGAATCAACTGAATAAAAATGAAACCTTAAATAGAAAAATCAATATTTTTCACTGGTTTCAAGGGCAACTAAATGCACACACCTGGTCTTTATATATTTACAAAAGCACCAGGTTAATTTGAAGAGAGACAATGCATTATTTTTATGTACATTGGGCAAGAAGCCAATAGTCATTTATGAAGCCACAATTAAGATTTATGGACAGATTTTTTTGCCTTAATTTTTATTGCCTCTATGTGCTCTCTGGTAACTATAAATATACCCAGAGCAATGCATGCATTCTCTAATTCTGGCTGATTAAACTGTCACTATAATAAAGTTTAAAATAGAAGAAGCCTTCTGATGCCATAGTTTCCCAAAGAATAAATATAAACGTGATTTATTTAAATATAAATATTAAGATAAATATTTATCACATGCAGTATTTTCATCTTCTGAGCGCCAATATTAATTAATCTTCTGCACCTTTGTGAGGACAAGCAGTATCCCCATTCTACAGATAAAAAACCTGAGGCATAAGTTAAATAATGCATCTAAAAACACAAACAGCAACTGTTAAGAGTTGGGAACATACAACAAGTTTTCTAGTCTCTCAGCCCTGTTTCAGCCATGCTGCTCTCATATTTTTCTGAAACATGAATCCCTTCTAGAATGTTTGTAGTATATAAAATTATTCTGATAAAATGAATTCCTAATGGAATATGACACAATATTTACCTTCATATTAGTCTTAAAAACAGTGCACATTACTTACTCTTTGCTTATTCTTGTCTATAAATGCAATACTAAAAGTAGTTTTATTTCAGAAAAAAAAAATCCATTCTAATTGGAACCACTAGCTTCTAGTCTACTAGTAACAATCTGCTCAAATGAAAGTGTATTGCACATACATTATTTTAGTCCAATAACTGTACAGCCTCTAGTGCTAAACATCACAGAATTATAGGGTTAAGGTGGAGGCAAAAGGAGGGACCCTATTGTTAACCAAAAATTATGAAAGTGGTGTCAAATGCACTACCTTTCTCTTATTCATTCCAATACACAAAGAGCCAACTTCACTTATGCTAACACAAACCAGATCACTGAATGTGCCAGAATCCAAACCAGGGATTAATTATGAAATGTTTTTTCATCAAGGGAAGGAGAAATATATTATACTAGCTCTGGCTCTCCATGGGATGAAACACTCAATTTGAAATCTAGTGAATTTCAAAATGTAAGGTAGAATTAGTTTCAGATCCTACACCTGTCTGAGTCCCGCTGGAAACTTTTATGGATTTATAATTATATTTTCCCTCTTCTTTCAAGTGCCTTTTTCTGTCCCCTCTTGCTATGCGAAAGACAGGGGGAAACTGACTACATGCAACGCACTACCAGAAGCACAAATAAAACTGAAAAAAATGGAGAAAGCTACTTTTCCCTTTAATATTGTAGTTACAATAAACTTAAAATGTCAATTGTATCAACAGTAGGTAAAAATTTTCACACAGATGTGTGCACTTTAGGAGGAGGGCTTCCCTTCAATACACACAACTTTGAATCTTTTAGGAATGTTTCATTATTTTACAGAAAAAGTTCAAAGTGTAAGTCAATCTGAAAGCGACTGTTTCCAAAAGTTTTATGTAGGAGTAAGACCAACGTTCAGAAAAAATATAGAGCAATCCCCATCTCTCTAAACCATTCCTGTCAGTCCCAGCTTCTCTTAAATAGCACATAGAAAACAAATCCATCTTTCAAGAACGTTAACAGAGCCAGAAAAGCCAAATGGAAGGGGAAAAAAGCCACAATGGAAGGAAACAATTAAGGGGACCTGCTTCTGTTTACCAGCTGCTTTGTAGGTTATGGATGGTTTTTATTACATCTAATTAACAGGAGGTACAGCATGGCCTGATGGGCTGACTGAACATCCACAAAAGGGACAAGTTATCATTTGAATGAAAATCTATGCCCAAAACCATATCCAATTATATTTTCAGGAAGCACGAATACAAAACTGGCATATTTAAAGACAGCAGAATTTTTTTCAAATACCTTCACCTAATAGTAGCATTGTTGGAGAATCTTCGTTATGATGAACTCAATCTACTTTAAAGCTCCACTTTCTTCTATTTAACTCGCATTAAACTATTCCTCAGGGAATCAATAACAGAATGATGTCAATTTAAGACCTCCAACAAAACTTCCTCTGTTGTAGATTTGTATCACTGGCTAAACTAAGAGGAGTCTTTCCCACTGAAATCCAATCCAGAACTTTTCTGGATGCTGTTTCAGACCATACAGAGTTAAAGCAATAACTACAAAGAGCTGGGTTTCAAGGAAGCTGTCAATCGAGAAATAAGCCTCTTCAGAGCTGGATGTTTTTTATAGAGAAAGTGGGTCAGGGTGGTTGGAGTATATTTACATAAAAAAGACGGGAGAGCATCTGTAGGAGTATTATTGGCATTTTAGGAATTAGCAACTGTATTGTAGTTTAAGTAATATTTAGTAGTTATGTGAAATCATCTCTAGTATTTGAGACAGACTGTTCATGAAAAAAATCAACTCTACTAAAAGGGATTAGTCTTCAAAAAAACGGATGTTGTAACAGGCTCTCTGTGGAGGGCATATATAAAATGGGGATGAAAGAACAGACTTAAGTTCTGGTTTTGTAAAATCTTTACTGGGGGCAGGGCCATGTGAGAAAATATGAGTTAACATTTCAAACAGGTAACAGTTTTTATAGCACATCACATTTGAAAAGCTTCTAATCAATGGGTCTGCGGTTCTCGTAAGTAATTAAATTTCAAGCATTTCCATTGTGAGCCAAAATTCCTGTTTAACGGTACAAGGCAAAGCAGCAGTCTGACTGAAGCGAAACATTGCTCTGCAGCACACTTACACAGAAAGAGACCGGAAGCTGTTCCGACAAGAATGAAAAGCAAAATGTGTGGTCACCTGTGGATAAATGCATTTTACTGGTTAAATGAACAACAGAACTATTTTTAAACTACATCATCTTACATGTACAAAATACCACATTAACATAGTGCTAATTCTAAAATTTGCAGCAAAGGCAATCAGCGACTGGTCTCACTCACATTTCTCCTTCGGCCCTATGTATGCTTAAAAGTAATAGTATCTTGTATAACTTCTAAGGAGCAGAACAGCATTATTTATGAAAGACTGATGTTAAGTAGGTTATCCAGTGATAGCCTCTTTTTGGCTAGCTCCACGGCTAAAAACCATGGGGATCCCACACAGTTCATAGCTGCAAGTTACAAACCAAGCAGGAAACGTGGTAAACTATTTCCTCAGTACATATCCACAGCTGTCTTCAGTCTCACTTGACTACAGATACTAACTATACTTTGATTGTGTGTGTGTGTGTGTGTGGTAAGGGGAGAGGAGGGAGGACATGCTTACACATCAGCTAGTCTTCTGAACCCAGCTCTGTGTAAATAGGCGAGGGGAGACAAGGCACCATCCAGACTCCCACACACAACTGAACTTGGCTCCTAACTTAGGAGATGGAAGGGAATGAGTAAAAGACAAAGGCTCCATTCCCCTTTGCCCACATTGTGGGAGCTGGTGATAGGGCACTGGAAATCAATGATTCATTTTAAAAATGACAGCTTTGCCAGTGGTATACACCTAACTCTGCACAGGCTAAGAAACCCCATTACTACATTAACCAGCAATGCCAGCTGAGCTCAATAATTTTATGACCAACATGTATAGTTTTGCAAGATATGTTAAAATAAGGGAAAATCCAATCTCATGCTTCACAGCATAAACAATTTCCAGAGAGGTTAGGAAGTAATTTTTGGCCTTTCACCAATGTTTAATACCAAACAACCAGGTAGGTACATTATGGTTTTTGATTTATTTTCCAACTTCCTCGGACACATCCAGAATGACTGCAAGACACCACACTTCATTTACCAACAGCTTGATCAATCCTGTATTCCTCTGAGTTGTGCTTCCACCTGTTCCTATTGCAGGTCCAACAGCACATTATCCATTAGGCTCCTGGGTGCTGCAACCCCTAAAACTTCCTCCCTTCTCCCACCTGGTGCTATTCATGCTTGGGACCACTTCCCTCCATTGCTGGGATCAGATTCAACTATCACCACCAGACCCTTTTATTTCAGACTCCAGCCAGGAGTGCCTGCTGCTAAACCTTGATGTGATTCTTTTGCCTGTCAGTCCTCACAACTGTCCCTGAGTTTGTCTGTTTTCCATGTTCAGTCTTGCACTGGGATACTGCAAGGGTGACCGTCTGCAGTTAATGCAAACTGTTATCCAATCTCTACTCGGTTGGGAGTGGTTGGCTCCCAATCCCTACATAAAAGCAGACATTAGGGGGAGCAGAAACAAACATTTCTGGAAATTACTGTTGGGATCCAGAGCAGTCCCAGTTATCACCTTATTCCCATCTGCCATGAAAGTAAGCAGCAGATAGGCAGTCTGAAAGAAGGCAAATTCCAAGCCAGAGCCATTGTTTGTCTTATCTTTCCCTATTACAATATTAACTACCCCACTGGTGTTTCTTTTCATGCCGAAGACTCATTACACTCCAGTTGGGTGAGACAAGACCCATTAGGAGTAGTCTCTTTTTTTGGAAGTTTTTGACTAGAACATCATAAATGGAAATGCAGAGAGTGGAGTTTTGGCAGTCTGAATACTTTGATGAATCAGCCAGCCAGGACCAAGGAAAGTTATGTGAAACCCTAAAATATTTTTATTTGAATAAAGCCTTATGTTGACAGAGAAATTTGCCCATTTCATTCTTCCCTATTTTAC
This sequence comes from Chrysemys picta bellii, assembly GCF_011386835.1. Classification (NCBI taxonomy): domain Eukaryota; kingdom Metazoa; phylum Chordata; order Testudines; family Emydidae; genus Chrysemys; species Chrysemys picta. Next base: position 13,047,851 of record NC_088805.1, on the reverse strand, counting down.
ATTCTAGTTTAGTGTTCCAAAGACTTCCCTTGTACACAAACAGATTTTAAAAATAAACCCAACTAGTTTACACTCCCCACTTCATCATGTTTCTAATGCACAGTGTTCTAGGTGTCATACCAGACACAAAACTATTTCAACTCTGCCCCTGCAGTAGTCCCCTGAGTCAGAATCTTAGACTATCTTCTCTAGCCACATCTTCATTTTACCACGGACCACAAAACCTAGCATGCCTTAATCTGAATAGCACAGTGATCAAGTCGCTCTGCAGCCTTTTTTTTACAGTCCACACAATACACAGAGAAGAATTTTACAGTGTCCTGATTAGACGAATAGCATACTGAGGCAATCATTCCCAAAACCCTATTAAGAGCCCAAACCTGTAAGGTTCTCATGGCACCCAACATCATTTTGCGGGCAATTATCCAATTGTCAGTACACAGAATTAGTATTACTATAAACAAATTTCATGTGTCACGGATTTAGAACATTAACAAAAAAAGATGAAAGGTTAGTGTGGCAAAGCAGCACGCTTGGGGCCAAACTCTCTCACACAGAAAGAGAATACATTTAATAATTACGGAATACAGGTCTGTCTCATCTTACGCAGGGGTTCCGTTCCGCGGTTAGCGTGTAAAGCAAAAACCGCGTATAGTCAAAATTACATCGAGTTCAATGACGGGCGGAATCGCCCGCACTACAGATACAGTATTAAAATTGTTATTTTTCTCTTTTGTTTTTGCCGACCGCGTAAAGCTGAAATTGCGCATGTTAAATGCGCGTAAGATGCGACAGACCTGTACATCTTTTGAAACTCTACAGGCAAAGAAGGGAAGACAGTAGGTGTCTGTACTGGGGCAAATTAAATATAATCTGGGTGCCCTGTTTGAATATAGAACTAACTGCTTTCCTGGGTTTATGTTTGTTATTTAAGTAAAGTTCTTGGAAGAGAATATGCATTTAAATCACTTGTGTGCATACTTACAGTAATATATGTAAAAGCAGCAAAGAGTCCTGTGGCACCTTATAGACTAACTGACGTATTGGAGCATGAGCTTTCGTGGGTGAATACTCACTTTGTCAGATACATCCGACGAAGTGGGTATTCACTCACGAAAGCTCATGCTCCAATACGTCGGTTAGTCTATAAGGTGCCACAGGACTCTTTGCTGCTTTTACAGATCCAGACTAACACGGCTACCCCTCTGATACTTGAGTAATATATGTCAATATTAATAAATACTGATACTCATGGAGCCTGAAAATTAAAATTTGTTTGCTTGTCTAGATGGGGTACTTGCTACGTGTAGTAGTAAGAACTAGATATACAATCAGAAAGAATATCCATTTGTTTATTTTTTTTTGCTGAGCTGCATAATGCCACATGATTGAAAGCACTATCTTGTATCAAAGTTAACGGGAGTTACGAGATGGAATAGTTGGTATGGTATACATCAAATCAGGTACAAGAGCACAGCTCCTCTCTCAACTATAGCAGAAAGGAACCAGCAATAAATGCTAATCAGCATGCTCTTTAAAATGTCAAAGAATGACCAGCTGAGAAGTGAGTTTTAAAGACATAAGCCTGCTGAGAATAGATATGAAATTTGCTGTCAAAATTTTGGAGACCACTAAATTCACAGGACAGCTTGTGAAAGAAGATTCTGGGAAAGCTTTTTAACAAGCTGCTATGTTAAGCATGAAAAGGAATTCCTTTCAAACAGGAAACAGTTTGCTCACTCCATTGTAACATCCAAGAAACTTTATTGTTAATTCTACTTGTGAGTCCTAACATCTGACCTAGACAGACAGTATCTTGATGAGAAAGCACATGTTTTCTTCTTTCTTCTTACATGTGGGTCATAGAAGTTAGAGGGAAAACTTGTATGCCTTTTTCTATTGCTATTTTTCTAAAATGGAAATAAAGGAATGTTAATGACTGCCATCTTCTGTCTGCATCTGAGATGCTTTGGTGACAGAGTAATACTGAAGAATCCATACATTCTTAATTATTTTCTGTACCTTAGAAGCTAGTAGCAACAGGGACATATGTACACAAGGCCCAAGATACCGTGGAGTGCTGACCATGTAGTTTTTTGTGTTTAAAGTTGTTTATAATCTCTTTCTGGATTACAGAGTTTGTATCTAGTTTCCACATACAATTATGTTAATACATATTTATGCTTTTAAAAACAACAGTCAAGGAAGCTAGAAGTTAAAGCCTTCATTGTAACATTAACTTATGCGCACTGCACACACTGTAATTGTTGACCTCCTTACAGATACCTCTGGACTTGCATACCTCATCTGCTATCCTTTGTTATCTTATTTGGCCAAATTAGACAGTAAGATCACATTCAGTATCTGGACATTTAACTGGCTAACAAGTGTGCTATCAAGGCTCCATGTATTCTGAGGTCAGAGATCCACTCGAGAACTGTGCTTCAGAATCTAGGCTTTCATTAAAAAGATTCAATTTCTAGCCCTTAAAATTGAAGAAAACTTTAAATGTGAATAAATTGTAAGATGGAACATGGTCTTCCAAAATCTTTAGGCAGCCTGGAACAACAGGTCTGAGAGCTGTAAAATGCCCCATTCCTCCACAGGACTTAACTCTGAGACCTACTTATGAAGATTTAAGTGTAACAATTAAGTATTTTACTGATCATATGAGAAGAAACATCCCGAACCATACACTGATATCACTTCTATTGATCACTTCTGCCAGCTCTGGGGTAAACTGTGAACCACTAAAAACATTGCAAATGGAAAAAAATTTCTTCTAATTGAAACTGATGGGGGAACTATGGATAAACAAAATGCATTTATCAGAGCTAGAGTGACAGCAAATGGCCAAGTCATCTGTTTTTACATCTCATCTTAAAGAGGACTCCCTCCAGCAGCACACTTGCAGGGATCTAGTGGTTGCCACTTTTTGTATGATGTTTCTGGAGGTAAATTCTTTCATCTCCAAAAACAAACTGACAGTAAGAAATAGATTCAAATTTTATTGGCAAAAAAAAAAAAAAAAAGATTTAGTGAATAAGAGCTGTTCAGTTATGGTTTTTATTCTGTTCAATGTGTCACTCCTTCCATCATTACTGCACACTACTCAAGCTGCACAATGAATGAAATAGAGGTACCGTGGATAAAATAGTATGTGATCCTACCAAAAACTAACACTGTACTGACAAAGAGGCAGAGTTAAAACTGGAAGGGCAATCTTACATTGGCATTTCCTGACTTGAGTGTTTCCTTTCGATCCCTAAAGGCTCTTTTAACAGTTTCTATGTATCACTTTCTACAGTGTTTTTATTTAAGACAAATTAAAAATCCATTATGTGGAATTACTTGCTAGATAGGAGTATGATGCGCTTCCTGGCACAAAACAGTGTGTCAGCATGTACAAGTTTTTTAAACCATTTTATTCTATGGTGAAAATTTATTATGATTTGGTTGAAATTAGAAAGGCACCTCTGCAAATGAGAGACTATATCCCACCAAACTGCAAGTTTCTACCACCTTCTTCTCAGATGGTAAAAATGTTTTTTAAAAGTCTCAAAAATAATTTCATAGTGGCAAAAAAGTTCTCCTCCACTCTTTGTACTCCGAGAATGGAACTATATTAGTAAGACATTCGCCGTAAGAGTCACAGGACTCGAACATCCTCCTGCCCTGGTACGAAACAGCCCAACCTGTTTTCTATGAATACTTTCAGGGCATATTGCAGGGCTTAGTTCTTTCATCTGGCCTTTGAAGAGAGGGAGGTGAACGGATGAGAAGAGTGATCTGTGAGGGTTTTAGTATTTGACCATGTGCTGCTGCTTGGTACAAAGGACGAGCTGATTGCATTGGATTTTGTTTTTGTAATTGGCAGGGTACTTGGAACCCTTTGTATGGGCACTTTAAATAAAAAATAATATAAAGACTGGATCTGGCTATTTTTTTCTGGTTAAGTTTGTCTAGTTCATCAGCTTATAGATACACAAACTCAACCATTCTCCACTTCTACTGGGACAAATCATCCCAGGGGCTTCACAGATAAAATATTTCCAAAACAAAAAATGCCCAACAATTATGCCAGGATCTATGCTCTCTACCAAACGTGAGCAGCTGCAGTTATTTTATTTATATATTTACACACACATCCCCTTTCAATACCTGCTCTAGTTACAGGCAATCAACTTCACAACCTGGAGGGCTCTGGCCCATATTTATTTAATAGAAGAAACTATACCTGTTTCAAAGGGGAAAAAGTATAAAAGGTGCGAGAATGAGATTGGAGAAGCAGATTTTTGTTGACCATTATGATGCTGGACCGAACAAACCTCTCCTAAAGTTAGCAGTGACAGAATAAGAAAATGCAGATTTATAGGGTCTGAATAATCACTTTTACTCTTATGCTAATGCTTTTAATTGAACACAAAAGAACTAAAAGTCCCTCTTTTACATTATCACAATAACTAATTCAACACAAATGAAAATTAAATCAGAAGAGACTATGCCTAACATTCTAATTTTTCCATCATAATCAGAAACAGCAGCAGTTTTCAGATAAAGTATGGTCTGGTTTAATTATACTGTGCTACCATGATCTTTGACACTGCAATAAGGAATCTTATAAACTGAGATAATGCAGTTAGGATGAAAGCAATAATAATTATACAGCATGATAAGAGATCTAGACAGGTTTTTGTTTCATTATAAATCATGGTTTAAAACCTTCAGCACAATTTAGAAGCTAAATTGGATCATATTTGAAAGTTTTATTCTTTTAATCTAGAGTATATGTGTTACTGAAAATTGTTTCAACTTTAATTATGCTAGATAGTGATTTTTAACATTTCTGAACACCTAATTAAGAGTCCCCCCCTCTTCAACCTGGGGGTTATAAACTTCTGGGATCTGTATCCTTGACAAAATTACCAGTCTCTGGACAAATCTGGAAATTCCTGATGTGGAATATACATTTTTTATATTATAGATGGGAGAATCAGGAAAATAAATTGATGATCCTCATGTTCCTGTGGAAGCACGCACCCTAAGTCAATGCCTCATTTGCTGTTTGGCTTCACTAGAACATCCCCTCTTTATACACCTCTACCTCGATATAACGCTGTCCTCAGGAGCCAAAAAAATCTTACCACGTTATAGGTGAAACCATGTTATATTGAACTTACTTTGATCCACCGGACTGCGCAGCTCCGCCCACCCGGAGCACTGCTTTACCGCGTTATATCCTGACTCGTGTTATATCGGGTGGTGTTATATTGAGGTAGCAGTGTATGTGCTATTCATTTTAAATTTTTTCAGGACATCCAGAGCTTCTCCTTCCTAAATACAATTTTTTACCTTTTTTGGGTAGACGTATGGCTGTACTGATTTCTGTGCTTTATTACCCCCCCCCCCTTTCAAATCCCTCCCAACTTTTTTTTTTTTTTGGGGGGGGGTTAGGCTTGTTATTAGAAGTCTCCCACTAACTGACACAACTTTACAAAAAATTCTTGTAAATACTTGATAATACCCCCTTTTTAGAAGATGTGAAATCAGGCTGGGGTTTTCTTTAGGGACAAAAAACAAACAGACCCAATAGAGGGAAAGGAATTTTTGCTCAGAAGTGGGGCTAATATTACAGTCCTAATATTCGAAGTAGTATTCTTTAGGAGGTTTTTTAAAGACTATTTTTATTCTCTCCATCCATTATTTATCTTTAAGTTACTATGTAATGGCCTTTTCTCCATAAGGGGTGGTGGTGTAAAAGTTTAAGGTTTTGTTTCCCAGAGAGACCCTAATACTTATAAGGTATTGATAATGGGGCTGAGATGTCTGGATAATCTCTACTCAGAGTGAGCACAATTCAGGATACATTTATAGCATTACAAAAAGCATAGCAGCAACACCCCACATGTACACCAGAATTGAATTTCAGGGGGATCTTGAAAAACAAATTTAATACAGTACAACAATTTAAAGAGAAATGATAAATGTGGATGTCTAAACAAAATACATTCTTCTGCGATAGTTAACTTAATATATTCCAATAGTACTAGTCTGGCTCCTTCAGAAAGAGGCTTATATAGCTCAGAGACATGAGATGATATAGTCCTGCAGCAGCAGCACATGCAGAGAGTCACGTAATAGCTGTCAGGGCAAGTACATGAGGTGTCATCCCTCCCTCCTTCTGTTAGTGATTACAAGGGTCCATGTCGATTGACTATAAGCAGCTAGTCAATGTGAACAAGATGATGGCCTTGTCTGTGTGCACAGCCAGAGAAGGAAAGGTCTTGAGTACTTTATAACTTTGTCTTGATAAATTAAGGAAGCTGTCAGATGCATCTTTCATTTAGAGATAACAAGCTTCAGATATTTTTCCATTTAGACTTACAGGCTTTAAAGAAAAAGATCTAACATCCTGCCTTTTAAAAAAAGTGAGGAGGAAGGACCATTTCCATAAAGAAACTTACACTCAGAAATAGCACAATTTGGTATCACAGACGTGCCACAGGAAGTGGGAGAGGGGCACCTTGGGTTTATAGCACAAGACTCTCTATTGTACTGAAAGACGACTTTTCCTATGGATGGTCAACCATCCTGTTACGTGGCTTTCAGCTTCCTCCTGTGTTGTGAATTTCAAGTCACTGAAAGAGTGAAGTCTTTAAACTGAGGCCTGTGCTGGGAATTCAAAACACTTTCAATACAATTAACCAAACAAATACATCATGGCTAGACTCTTAACATCCTGGTTCAATTTGCTGAAGCTTCTATTGTTCTGAAAAATTATGTAATCATAGGAGAAATGTGGGGAACTATCTTGTTAGTTCTTTCGGGTTCTGACAACATTAGGACTAATTGAAAAGAAAGCTGAAAATGCAGTAGAAAACCAAATACAGTGTGTATGTGAAACAATGCAATCTCCAAAAAATAAGCAACATCTGTCACCGTGAACAGTGATATTAAATGAAAGATTCACCTAGGCCCATCCTACACTAGAAAATTAGGTTGGTTTAGCTATGTCAGTCAGGGGTGTGAAAAGTCCACCCCTAAGCGGTATTATTAAGCTGATCCAAGTCCCCATGTAAACAGTACTAGATTGACAGAAGAATTCTTCTGTTGACGTAACTACTGCCTCTCAGGGAGGTGGATCACCTACCGCAATGGAGAACCTCTCCCATCGGCATAGGTAATGTCTACAATGAAGAGCTATAGCAGAGTGCATTTTAAGTGCAGACAAGCCCATAGAACCTCACTATTTACTTACTAATAATTTACTTTTAAACTCAAAAGTGTTACATTAGCTGTATTTGTCAGATGAAAATCTAGAGTGAACTCTGAATAGCTGGATTATTATTACTCCTTTATCTGAGTTTCAAATGTGTAATATGTATGATAGCTGTTTAAAAGCGCCTTAATGGAAGGTCAGATGCCTCTCTAAAAAACAAAACAGCATTTGCACTGTGCTGAAAAGTGACTAATTAACTATTCATGCTAGTTAGGTTAGGACTTGTAGCATGTGTTCCTGTAAGAAAGTACAGCACATGCCAGTTTCATTGCGATCTATGCAGTGAACTGTGGAGCAGTCTGGTTTGTGCCTCTGGCAGATTTTCATGTGTTGTAGTTAAGAGTGTGCAGTATTAAACAACTTTGCAGTTACCTGATATCCTTCGGTTTTCTTCTGACACCACTTCAGCAAGGCATTTCTTTTGGAACCTCCGTATTCTCTTGCAAGAGCAGATAAAGGGTCTTTCCTTTCTTCCCTGAGAGTAGAGGAAAAACAGTAAAGTTTTGATATCATGCCACTTTTTGCAATAACTGTTAGGAAAGTGAGTACTCATCCCAGTGAGAAGAATGAGGCTCAAAATGCTGTCTGAAGGAGGAATATACCCAGTTAAGCCTGCAAAATTTTCTCTGTTAAGTGGGATCAAATCAATTGTTCCACTGGCAATCACTGTGCATATTGATCAGACAAAAACACTGATTGTGACTGTATTAAGACCTTTTGGCGTTTTCACCACTGGTGTTAGTCAGTTACCACTTACTTTAGGATTAATTTATTTTAAATTAAAGCCTCCTTTCTAGACCTGTATATACAAACAAGATTTTTTTCTAAGAGTTCATAATATTAAGCTAACCTGCTAGACTACACTACAACCCACCTGAACTATAAGCTAATTTAAACAACTTTAATTTGTGTTTTAAAACAACCTGATGGTATCTCTTTTGCACCTCATGGCTGATTAGGAATGTAACCTTGAAACAGCAAGAAATTTGAATATTAATAGCACTCAGTTACTGCTAACAGACTGTTTGTCCCAAGATCTGGACCTTTCAGTAGGAAGGACATGCTCACTGGTCTACTTTATATGCAGACAATCTTTATTATTTACCTTACTTATAATGGAATGGTGTCCAATTCCCAATAAGCGCTATTATACATATAGGCCCATAAGTATCCATAAGTAATGCATAATTTTTGGTATATTTATGAATAAGACAAATAAGAATACTGAAAGCCTTGAAAATTGAGTTTGCCCATTCACCCAGAGAGAGGGAGGGAGGGTTTTTTTGGGGGAAAGGAAATATTAATTTTTTCCTTACGATAAAGATCAGGAGAGAAAACTGTTCCTGGGCTGGTATGTTTTCATAACAATTTTGAATTATAAATATCAGTTTTATTAGACTAAAAATCACTTTGCTCAAAATAAAAACTGCTACATTAATAGTATTATTACTGAAATTAACATTTCTGTAGTTGCAGTAAGTCTTTCTGTAATAAAGGGTTTCTTATGCAACTAAAAGGGCTAGGTAGAAAAATCACAGAGCAGGTCCTCAAGAAATCCATTTTGAAGCACTTGGAGGAGAGGAAGGTGATCAGGAACAGTCAACATGGATTCACCAAGGGCAAGTCATGCCTGACGAACCTCTTTGCCTTCTATGATGAGATAACTGGCTCTGTGAATATGGGAAAAACGGTGGATGTGATATATCTTGACTTTAGCAAAGCTTTTGATACTGTCTTCCACAGTATTCTTGTCAGCAAGTTAAAAAAGTCTGGATTGGATGAATGGACTATAAAGTGGATAGAAAGCTGGCTAGCTCGTCAGGCTCAACGGCTTGATGTCTAGTTGGCAGCAGGTATCAAGCAGAGTGCCCCAGGGGTCTGTCCTGAGTTTGTGGATGACACTAAGCTGGGGGAGAGGTAGATACACTGGAGGGTAGGGATAGGGTCCCAAGTGACCTAGACAAATTGGAGGATTGGGCCAAAAGAAATCTGATGAGGTTCAACAAGGACAAGTGCAGAGTCTGCACTTAGGACGGAAGAATCCCATGTATGGCTACAGGCTGACGATAGACTGGCTAAGAAAGCAGTTCTGAAGAAAAGAACCTGAGGATTACAGTGGACGAGAAGCTGGATATGAGTCAGCAGTGTGCCCTTGTTGCCAAGAAGGCCAACGGCATATCGTGCTGTATTAGTAGGAGCATTGCCAGCAGATTGAGGGAAGTGATTATTCCCCTCTATTGAGCACTGGTGAGGCCACATCTGGAGTATTGTGTCCAGTTTTGGGGCCCCCACTACAGAAAGGATGTAGACAAATTGGAGAGAGTTCAGTGGAGGGCAACAAAAAATGACTAGGGGAGTGGGGCACATGATTTATGAGGAGAGGATGAGGGAACTGGGCTTATTTAGTCTGCAGAAGAGAAAAGTGAGGGGGGATTTGATAGCAGCCTTCAACAACCTGAAGGGGGTTCCAAAGAGGATGGAGCTAAGCTGTTCTCAGTGGTGGCAGATGACAGAACAAGGAGCAATGGTCTCAAGTTGCAGTCGGGGAGGTCTAGGTTAGATATTAGGAAAAACTATTTCACTTGGAAGGTGGTGAAGCACTGTAATGGGTTACCTAGGGAGATGGTAGAATCTCCATCCTTAGAGGTTTTTAAGACCTGGCTTGACAAAGCCCTGGCTGGGATGATTTAGTTGGGGCTGGTCCTGCTTTGAGCAGGGGGTTGGACTAGATGACCTCCTGAGGTCTCTTCCAACCCTAATTTTCTATGATTCTCTGAGGTGTTATGCATTCTAAGTAGCTTAATGAGCAGAGGTAGGGATATTTCAAAAGATTTTGCAGTTAATCCTAATGTTCCCTATTTGGAAGAAAAATAACGCTATGGCTATCTAGTATTCTGCATGGTAAAGGAGGATTATTTTGAAATAATTCTATGCATATTTAAATAAGATTCTCAGGTCCCCACATCAGTACTACAAAAAATTACCCCTTCAGACACCTGCCTTCCAAACACAGCTAGTTCATACGAATTACTTAATCCTTGCCTCTGAGTTCTTTAGGACCCGCCATTTCAACCCCAGCAAGAAATAGTGTTCCAGTGGAACTTCAGGCCTATGTCTGCAGGTTTACACTAGAATTTTACATCAGTACAGCTACATCTCTCAGTGGTGTGAAGAATCCACATCCCTGAGAGAAGTAGCTATACTGACCTAAATCCCTGGGGTAAACAGCATGAGGTAGATGGACAAATTCTTTCATTGACATAGCATCTACACTGAAGTGCTACAGTAGACAAGCCCCTGAAATGTAACAATTTCGCAAGCATTGCTGGAAAAAAAAAATCTTGACATCTGAATTTCACAGAATTTCTTTGCACATGTGCACTGATACCTCAGTACAAATGACTATTCTACATGACTTGACTATCTAATTTAATTCCAGATGCCACGTACTTTGTGTAATAGTTCAATGAACTCTGGCTTCAGATGAAACAAGATTATGTTCCAATGTCAAATTAAATATTTAAGAAAATCAGAGTTTCTTAGATTAGTCAGTGTAATATCAAGTCCTAATGCAAAGTTGTTCAGAACCAGGCAACTCAAATGCCAGACATTGGTATTAGAGAGACAAGATGAGTGAGACATATCTTTTATTGGACCAACTTCTGTTGGTGAGAGAGAGACAATCTTTCAAGCTTACACAGAGCTCTTCTTCAGGTTTGGGAAAGGTACTCAGTGTCACAGCTAAATACAAGGTGGAACAGATTGTTTAGCACAAGTAGTTAACACATTTCAAGGGACCACTCAAGGTGAACTGGCCCCTTGAAAAGTGAATGGTGCCTTGAAACGTGTTAGCTACTTATGCTAAACAAGAAAAGAAATAAATAAATTTAGAGTTATACTAAAGAAATCAACTTTCTTATATACACTATTTATTTTAGAACTAAAAGACAAACAGAATCAGACTCAAATATTGAGTCATATTTAACTGAATAGGCAAACTAAGGAAAAGTGGTCTAGCTGAATTACTGTAAAATGGTTGTACAACTGGCTGAAAGACCATATTCAAAGTGCAGTTATCAGCGGTTCAGTGTCAAACTGGGAGGACGTATCTAGTGGAATCTTGCAGGAGTCAGTCCTGGGTTTGGTACTATTCAATATTTTCATTAGTGACTTGGATAAGAGTGGAGAGTATGCTTATAAAACTTGCATATGACACCAAGCTGGGAGGGGTTGCAAGCACTTTAGAAGACAGGATTAGAATTCAAAACAACCTTGACCAATTGGAGAACTGGTCTGAAATCAACAAGATGAAATTCAATAAAGACAAGTGCAAAGTACTTCACTAAGGAAGGAAAAATCAAATGCCCAATTACAAAATGGGGAATAACTGGTTAGGTGGTAGTACTGGGGGTTACAGTGGGTCACAAATTGAATATGAGGCAACAATGTGATGAAGTTGTGAAAAAGGCCAATATTCTGGGTTATATTAACAGAAGTGTTGTGTACAAGAGACAGAAGAACAGGAGTACTTGTGGCACCTTAGAGACTAAAAAATGTATTTGAGCATAAGCTTTTGTGGGCTACAGCCCACTTCTTCGGATGCAATTTGTTAGTCTCTAAGGTGCCACAAGTACTTCTACTCTTTTTGCGGATACAGACTAACATGGCTGCTACTCTGAAACCTGTCAAAAGAGACAGAAGGTAATTGTCTCACTCTATTCTGCACTGATGAGGCCTCAGACAGAGTACTGTGTCCAATTCTAGGCGCGATACTTTAGGAAAGATGTGGACATATTGATGGAGTCCAGAGGACAGCAACAAAAATATAAAAGGTTTAGAAAAGCTGACCTATGAGGTAAGGTTAAACCACTGAGCATGTTTAGTCTTGAGAAAAGCAGACTGAGGGAGGACCTGCTAACAGTCTTCAAATATGTTGAGGGCTGTTATAAAGAGGACTGTGATCAATTGTTCTCCATATCCACTGGAGGTGGGATAAGAAGTAATGGGCTTAATCTGCAGATTCAGGTTAGATATTAGGAAAACCCTTCTAACTAGCAGGGTAGTTAAACTCTAGAATAGGTTTCCAAGGGAGACTATGGAATACCCATCATTGGAGGTTTTTAAGAACAGGTTAAACAAACACCTGTCAGGGACGGTCTAGGTTTACTTGGTCCTGCCTCAGTGCAAGCAGGGGGCTAGGCTTTACTTCGAGATCTCTTCCAGCCCTACATTTCTATGACTCTATGCTGCTAGACTGGGGCGTTAAGGAATTATCTTTTCTCTTATATCTCCAGATCAGCACATACTTTAGCAACCCACATTCTTGCTTAAGTTAATTAATTTGGAGTTTGTGTTTTCACACTAGAATGAAGATTATGCAATGCCACTATAATTTAAGAAAAGAATGGAGATAACTCCTTATAAGATTTGTGACAACATAAGAAACCTGAGTCAAAATTCTCTTTTCATGTTAAACTTGCTGGGTAGCCATGAAGGAACTGAACAGCTTGTTCCCAAATTCCAGTAAGGCACATGGTTTATATCAAGTTCTTACTGTTATGAAAACAGTGTGGAAGGAAACACATGAAAATGAATTGTAGGGAGACAAAAAGAAATGGATTGTGATTGTTATAGATTTTAAAGTGAATATCTTAGGCCAACTGTATTCCAAATCAAAGAACTGATTTATGGTTTCAAGTTGGAGCCCAGGGATGTGCCCACAGTTATTGTGTATATTTGCAAAGGTTTATTTTCTTAAAATCCTTATTTTACATCCTATAATAAAATTTTGCAAGCTACACACAATATATTAAAAACCCAACAGTAGTTCTCTTCTGAAGAGGATTCCCATGGGGCAACTATTTTTCATTATACAGTAACTGCTCACTTAAAGTCGTCCTGCTTAACGTTGTTATGTTGCTGATCAATTAGGGAACATACTCATTTAAAGTTGTGCAATGTGCCACTCTTACGTTGTTTGGCTGCCTGCTTTCTCCACAGCTGGCAGCCTCCCTGCGCCCCCCACCGCCAGCGCCTCCCGCCCGCTGGCAGACCCCACAGATCAGCGCCTTCCCCCTGCTCCCCCTGCCCACAGCAATCAGCTGGCTTGCGGCGTTCTGGAGGCAGGAGGGAAAAGCGAGGACTCGGCACGCAGGCTCCCCCTCCCTCCCCTGCCTCCTAAACACTGCAAGCCAGCTGATTGCCCCAGGCAGGAGGGAGGGGGGAGGAGCGAGGACTCGGCGCGCCTCCCCCCTCCCTCCGTAACCCGGCAATCAGCTGGCTTGTGGCGTTTAGAAGGGGGGGGGGAGGAGCCAGGACGCAGCGTGTGAAGTAAAGGGGGGGGAGGTGGGAGGGAGAAGAAGAGGCGGGTCAAGGGTGGGGGCTTGAGGGAAGGAGTGGAGTGGGCGGGATGAGGGTTGAACCCCCGCCCCTGGTGCTTGCAGAGTAGGGGAAGCTGCCCTGGAACCTAACCCCGCCCCCATTTACATTAATTCGTATGGGGAAATTGGATTTGCTTAACATAGTTTCATTCAAAGTTGTATTTTTCAGGAACATAACTACAACGTTAAATGAGGAGTTACTGTACTGCCCCTCCACTGCTCTAATAGCAGCAGGTTTTCTTCCCACAGGGCCTACCACTCTACTTCATACTCACACAGAGCAGTTGTGCTATTGTGATGGTCAGTCTCCATCTATACCTTATTCATAATTGCATGCTTTCATTGCAACCTTTGGTCTGCAAACAGTGCAGGTGTAAATCTTCAGACTTTAACGTTTCTACACGAATCTTAGTGACATTTTTAACCTTACTCAAAATCGAAATGTGGGATTGCCAATAAACTGTGTTTCTTTAGTGTTATTTGTAAATTACCTGTCAATTAAATGGACAAACTCTACATAGGCATAGAACTTCACACAATGAATGACTAAGTCTGGTCTGATGAAGTACGCCTCAACTAATCTCAGTGAAATCATTGCTCTGGATAATGTCCAGAGCTGCAAACAATTTCTCAGGGTTATAATGTATTTATTTATTTATTTATTTGTCGATGAGAAGTTTTACTGTCAGATGATCCTGGGAAAGTCATTTAACCTCTGTGGACAAGTTTCCCAACCTGTGAAATGTACTTAGCTCACATGTGTGTTGTAAGACTTGATCAGGGCCGGCTCCAGGCACCAGCTGAGCAAGCTGGTGCTTGGGGCGGCAGATTGTTGGAGGTGGCATTCCACTCAATCCTAGGGTGGCACGGACGCTTTTGTTTTTGTTTTTTGTTCTTGTTCCGCTCCGGCCGCCCTGTATGGGGCGGCGGCGCGGAGAACCAGGGCAGTCCTCTTCCTTCCCTCCCCGCTGACTGGAGCGGGGCCCTCGCGGCAGGCGGCGGCGCAGCGGGAGAGGCAGCATGGCAGTGCCCCCACTGTAGCCCTGGCCGCCCCCTTCTCTCTCTCTCCCGCCCGCTCCCTCCCCCACCCAGCCGGTCCCCCTGCACTTGCGCTGCAGGGTTTTTTTTTTAATTTTTCTTTTTTCTTTTTGCTTTGCCGTTCTGGCCGCCCCGGATTTTTTTGCTTGGGGCGGCCAAAAAGCCAGAGCCGGCCCTGGACTTGATATTTATAAAATGTTTTGAGTCCTTGTATAGAAGACCCTATAAAAGTGAAGAATATTTTCCTCATGATATCCCACCATATAAAAGAAGACTGCTGTTCTTTCTAGCATATTAAAATATCAGCATCAGTAGGATGAATTATACCTTTGCCACACGCTCTACATGGAGCCAAAATTGCCAAATCTTAAATTAACGCAAAACTGAGGCTGGTTCAGAATGTTACAGGTCACTTGTTAAATGTAGTTTCTCACTACAAACACATGACTTCAAAGCTCAGTGATCTGTCCTGGCTGTCTGTTGGTTTCCTGGTGGAGTTTTTAAGGTGTGGATATTGACCCATTAAGCCATAAGTGGCCTGGGACCGGTCTTCCCAAGACACCGTGCCTTATGGTGCTACAAACAGTCTATGCGAAGTTCCAGAGGTTACTGAAGAGCATTATTGCAAAGATAAGAGTCAAACGTTGGTGTTTAATGCTAGGACTAAATTCTGTGCTTGAATAATATGGTGTTTCACAGCTCTGAAATTAATACTGGTTTAAAAACACACTGTGTAATAATGGGTTGTACCTTATTCGATTTCGTGTTGTAGGGGTGACAGACGCTGTAGGAGAGGAGGAGAGAGAGAGTTGTGGTGAGGTGGTTCCCATTGCCATGAGAGAGGCTGGAGATGCTCCATCAGGTGCACTAATGTCCCGTTTGATTTCTTCACTACTTCGTCTAGACACTGAATGGGGGAAAATTCAAACGCTCTAGAACCAAATATATAACCTCACATAAAGGAAGAAAAACACAAGCCTATATCATGTAATTCTTGATATTTCACCCTTAATGAAGAGTTTTAGGAAAGGGGTAAATTGATAAAATTACCAAAGTTTTGTATGATTAAATTTTACCTGAAGCAAGGGCAATTTGCTGAGTGGATGACTTTATGCCATCTCTCTAATAGTCTTGGAAATGTCTTGAGTAGGGGAGATATTACATAAAACCAAACTATTATATTTTCTTACGGTCCATGCAAAAGTAGCTATGATGTTAGAATTTTGGTTTTTTTCATAATTTGTTCAAATATTAAAAGTTCAGTAAAATAAAACAGGCACCTGAGTGAAAGTTGTCAGATGATGTGAAGAAGGAATCCTATTAGCTTGACAGCTGACCTTATCAGTGGTCAGAGGGAGATTCTTATTAACAATGAAAAGTACACATGTAACACCCTAGAACAGTATGGACTGCCATTAAGTTTGCCTAATGAAGATTTTAATTACAAAGTGACCAAGACAATCCGTGACTTTACACAGAAAAAAGAAATAGTGATTTACCACAGGGCAAACAGTTTGCGTTTCACCACAACCTGAATGTATGTCAAAACTCAGAATGGCTGTGTAGCAGCATGTTCTTCCTCTATATAGAGTACTTTCGAGTTAAATAAATGTAGGTAAGCTGAGTTTTGCTTCCTAAACCTGCAAATAAGCTACTGATTGCATCTGTGCAAGACAGAAAAATACAAAATGCTCCCAAATACTTCCAGAGAGATTTAATTTCTACTGGTATCAGGGACTATGTTAATTTATAAATACCTTACACCGTAAATTAGGAAGACATTAAAATAAAAATGACAAAATAGCACTCTTTTGGATGGTTAAAAGACATCTAAAAATCCTGATTTAAATATATTTTCTTACCTATGTCAGAAGATTGAAAGCTTTAAAAATACTATGTACTTTTCACCATTTATACTATTTACTTGATTTTCAACATCTCTCTCTCAACGTGGATGGTAAAAAGAACATATTCAGACCCACTTTTTGTTTGTATTCTGAATTACTTCCAGATTCTCAGTGCTGCAACGTATGTGCTGCACATATTGCATGGGAAGGTTTGTTTGAAAATATCCACTGGATTTAGAAATAGGTTCATGGTTTTATATTTTACTTAGGTTTGTTTTTATTAAATCTAGGATTTGGGTTTTTTTTATATAATAGTAACCATTTCATGTATTAATGTATGATAATATGCTACCACAAAACCTAGCAGTCTCATTTTTAAAACAAATAAGCTGGATGGAATTTTTTGCAATGGGAGAAGACCTGTATATAACTGAAAAAGAATAATGAAAGGCATATTAAACTGCTATCTATTAAATTAGCTAGATAAGGCAGAAGTCTGAGTGCACTGCCATTGTTTTATCACTTAAAAAACCTGTATCCAAAAAATAAAAGCTAAAAACTCGTAACACACATTTCTGTGTACCTTGCAAGTCAAAATTCTGTGCAACATTGAGAAGAAAGGTTATAGAGCAATACCCATTTCCTGGATGGCTGAAGATGAGTCATGCATGAATCTTGGTTCTAGTGTATACATACAACTATTAAAATATGCCACAGGAGGAAATTGTTCCACAGAGTTAAGCTGCTCAGTTCTGTTTAATCTAATAGGTCAGAATGTTTTATCAAGGGCTTTTATGTTATTTTCAAGTATAAAGGCAAGATTACATTTTGACATTTAAAAGTAAACAATTCCAAACAAACAAGTGGTGCTTGCATACATCAATTGATAAGTGGTTGTAGAATCTATCAGTCAGAAGACAGAAATTCTCTTTAAAAATAGTAGATTGGGCATGTAACTACAGCACTGAAAACAGAGGGTTCCTGCTTTTATCAGGCAACTAGATACATGTTATTACCTGAAATAGATTTGGCATTTTCCATGGCAGGTACTCTTGGCAATGAGGCTGGTCTGCTGGTAGAGGAAGTTCTCAACAAATGTTCTGCTCAGGAGAAAAAAAACAGATGCGACACTAATGCAGATTTCAGTTGTAGGGATGTGATTAGTGCAGAGACTGTGATCGTCATTTATGAATGATAGAATCGGTTCCTCTAGCTTACCGTGACAGATAATTGATTATATGTCTGCCTAGAAGGAGGCCGAAGGTTTGTCCGTTACCATAGAGTTCACCATGGAGCCATCCTACCCATCCCCCCACAACACCCCTTAGTAGACTGCTGCTATGATTTGTTATAATGAAGCTTGTAAACACAAGGCTGGGCAAGAAACTCTGTCTTAGTACACGCCAAAAACTACTCCATAAGTCAGGAAGTTGGAGGTGCTACTAAAGTAGATTGTTGTCATCCTCTATGGATAGGGCCCTACCAAATTCACGGGCATGAAAAACACGTCACGGACCATGAAATCTGGTCTTTTGTGTGCTTTTACCCTGCACTACACAGATTTCACGGGGGAGACCAGCATTTCTCAAACTGGGGGTCCTGCCCCAAAAAGGGATTGTGTGGAGGGAAGGGAGGGTTTGCAAGGTTATTTTTTTGGGGGGGGGGGGTGTCACGGTATTGCCACCCTTACTTCTGAGCTGCCTTCAGAGCTGGGCGCCTGGCCAACAGCGACAACCATCTGGCTGCCCAGCTCTGAAAACAGCGCCCACCAACAGCAATGCAGAAGTAAGGGTAGCAGTATCACAACCCCCCTACAGTAACCTTGTGACCCCCCCATTCCTTTTTGGGTCAGGACCCCTACAATTACAACACTGAAATTTCAGATTTAAATATCTGAAATAATGAAATTTGCGATTTTTAAAATATTACCACAAAATTGACTAAAATGGACTGTGAATTTGGTAGGGCCCTATCTATGGAGTTCAAATCCATTGTTGTTGTAACAGTCTTTTATCATTCCATGCATAATAGCAAGAAACTGCTTTAAATGCTAAAATGATGAAAGACTGACTTCCAGTGTGCAGAAGTAATGAAAAATTATTTTTTTAATAAGATAAATCTAGCAATAAAATGGGATTTTGTATAAACATAAGACCTATTTTGATCTAATTTTTAGATTAAAAAATAATTTTTAAATCAAATTCTTTAAAATAATGAGTATACAAAAGACATCTGCTTAAAGAGTTATACAGCAATATATAGTTAATAAGTACACAAAATCCAAAGAGGCAGTAATTTTTTGAAGAAAAATGAACAGAAATGCTTAAAAAATATAAATGAACCTAATTCATTAACAGAAATTGGTATATAAGCAACATAGACAGATGTAAAAAATACAAATATATACATTTAAAAAGTAAACAGATTTCTTACCTACCATGCCTAGTGTTCAGAATTTTGTCTCTCTCTGGTACAAGCTGATTATATTATACGCATAAAACAATGTAAAGAATGCAGCTGCCTTTATGAGCACTTAATATATTAAGGTTATTAACTCTTACAGGAGAAACAAAGAACTCTGAACACAGGTCCTGGCAGGCAACAAGCCTTTCGGATTACTTTGAGAATGTATATATTTCTAATGCTTATCTCTACCCATGTATTCTGTTACAACAATTTAAGTTGCTAAATCATTTACTTGGTAAGGCATTTCAATTTTACTTAAAAAAAAAAATCAAAGTATTCTAAAATTAAACCCCCCACTTTACTAAGCAAATAACCCCAATATGCATTCAACAAAAGTACAGAAAGAAGTCTGGCATATATAGACATCGTTAAAGAGGAAATATACCGCTTGGAGTCATATGGGGATTATCTTGAGAAAACATCTACAAAAAAGCTCCCAAACAGGCATAAATCAGACAGCTACACCCAGCATACGAAAATAATTCATTCTTACAGGAAGGGCACATTGTGAACAGAGTTTGACAGACAAAACAAAGTTACCAGAACAGGGAACTATTAGGAAATAGAGATATCAACACTCGTTAACTTAATTCAGTTTTCTGTCTTGCTGTCAAAGCAGCATTTCTTGAATACTGATAACATAGCAAAGAAAATGTAATTCATTTACATGTGATGGCGTACCCTGTATTTTTAATCTTGAAACCATGGACAATAATACAATAAGTACATACAAACGTCCTCTTTTTAAGACTTTGGATAGTCCTCTGGGACAAAGTAGCATGACTTCATGTCATGAGTGCCATGTTGGTCTGGCTTTGCATTTGACTTCAATACATTTTGACACTTTTAAAGGCCTGATAGCAGGACATGGGATGGCTCTGTCAAAAATCCAGATGAGCATCAACTCTACAGAATTCATAGATGGGCGAGACAACCTGTTAAAATATTTTTTTAGCAATTTACCAAACACACATATGGGAACACTGGAGCTCTGTGTTCCACTAACAGAGATCAAAAGTTCGGGAGACTGGCTGGGAGTGTCCGGTTTTCTCTCTTCAGCTCCCAGCTGCCTTGGGTGGAGGGAGGCCCCCATGCAGCTTCCAGCTGCCACAGGCAGAGGGGGAACCCCACAGCTCCCTGCCACTGAAAACCAAGGAGCCGCAGCAGCAAAAGTCACAGACAGGTCACAGCTTCCGTGAATTTTTGTTTATTGCCCATGACATGTCCGTGACTTTTACTAAAAATAACCATGACAAAATCTTAGCCTTAACTATAACCCATGAGACAATTAATGAGTGAAGATACACACCTGGAAATTTCATTTAAATATTAATGATATAGTGTGTCAAATATTTGATGGGAGGAAGCCAGTGTTTAGGGTGAAGAATGCACTGCTGGGAATGGCTGAGGTAACCAATCGCACTGTACTAGCCTGTGCGTGGTACTAGTCTATAAAAATGAATGGTACTTACAGTAATTGACAAGGCTGTTGATAGTGAAACATTAGAATTCTGATATATTACAAGCTAAAGTTGTTAGAATGAAAATGAAAGGAATGATCACAATTTAATAGCAGGCGCAAGCTGCATAAGTGAAGAGTTTCTAAAAGCTGATTGCTGCACATTCAGGAGACAGAAACGAGGTGGCTCATAAAAAAGGCCATCTACTGTCACGAGTCAGACCTGGAAGAGTTGCATGTAAAACTGGCCAATGTCAGTAAATGTTCATTCCACACAAATCAATTTGCTGTTAATTACATGTTGCATTTGTAGAAAAAGCTAACAATTCTTTTAATGTCAAATTAACAATGAAAAAGTCATGATGAAATATGACTATTCGGATTTCGTTTATGAAACTGTTCTGAATAATTAATATAATTTCAATTTAATTAAAACCACTCAAACAAAACAGGTAGCTATTGAAATCCATACAAACAAAAACTGAATCCTTTCAAGGGTCTTTATAAGGGAAAGTAAAGAAAAATATACAGATGCTCAGGATACCCTCAACCTTTTGAACTGGGATTATCTATGGAATATGTTTAATAAACTTTGGCAGCAATTTTTTAAAGACAGAGTAACTGTGCAAATAGCTACTACATTCAGAAAAGTACCAGGAATTATTTGCTTCGGGATAGCAATTCTTGAACTCCAGTGGAAAAATGTACATTTCATGAGAATTAGTCTCTCTCCTCATCATACATGCATCTTTTTGATAACGAACATATATACTGAAATGAACCAAGGTTTTGTGTTTCAGCCTCTCTGAAATTCCTAGTTTTTGTGGATCCAAGTCATGCTCAGTATTTGTATTCTTTCCTCAATTAAAAAAAAAAAGGTGAAAGCACCACTACCCACTTTACTCTTTATATTAAAGATACCAATTACAAGCCAATAGTAGCATAAGTTTTACAAGAAGTAAAGCTAATGAAGTAGAATACATACCTTGAACAGGGATTTCTGCATAGCTTGGTCTTTTGTCTGACAAAGGTGTAAGGGGTTTGGAGGAGGATATTGGTCCACTTATAGAATGCCTCTGAAATAGCAAGATATCATATAACAACATATTTAATTTGAAGATAAAGAGGAACCATCAAAATGGACTGTAAAGCAAGTAACCTCTAGATCTACCCGGATCGGCGGGTAGTGATCGATCTATTGGGGATCGATTTATCGTGTCTCGTCTAGACATGATAAATCGATCCCTGAACGCACTCCCCGTCAACTCCGGAACTCCACCGCTGTGAGAGGTGGAAGCGGAGTCTACGGGGGAGCGGCAGCCGTCGATCCTGCGCCGCCAGGACACGAAGTAAGTCGATCTAAGATACGTCGACTTCAGCTACGCTATTCTCATAGCTGAAGTTGCGTATCTTAGATCGATTCCACCCCCCCAGTGTAGACCAGGCCTTATAGTAGTGTCAGAATGTGGCATAAATACGTTCAGGTTGGTATAAGGCAACATGCAAAGAGAATTCATGCTCATTTTTGCTTCTGTGAGATATATAAAGAAGGCCTGAATGTTACTTTTTACCTGAGACCTGATCTACACACAGACATTGCACCAGTTTAACTAAAGTCGCAATATTAAACCCATGCAGCTGTGTGTATAAAATGTGGAAAGAGTCCACACAAAGCTGCACGGGTTTAATATTGCAACTTTAGTTAAACCGGTGCAACTTCTATGTGTACACAAGCCCTAAGTCTTATTTACCAAATGATAGTGGGTTTGACATTCCAGGCACCAAGGAATTGAAACCTGAATCAAAGAGTGATTTTTATTCAGAATGAGTTAGGTTTTGTTACCACCTATTTAATTTGAAGCACTCTACAAACAGCTGAAAGTAAATATCTTTGTTAAACATTTATCATACCTTTATGATATCAATCTAATTATTTTCCATATGAAGGTCCTCTGAACTGCAGTTCTACTCTGAAAGGTAATTATGTAAAATTGGCACAATTTTAATAGATTTTTTGACCTGTGAGAATTCAATGTCCCGTCTTTTTAGTGATACAAGTAAATTCTCACTGCTCTTTACAGATCCTACTCAACAAAAATTGAGCTGGATTTTATTTTTTTTCTTGTTCAACTGAATTTACTAAATTCCAACCAGTTTCACCCATGGAAACTCACTGAAAAAAACCAGGGGAACTCCAAAATGCCATTTCTACTCTCACTTTCAGAGTAGAGCTGCACTTTAATGTTGATTTTTTTGATATGTTGACTCCACTGTATGTCCCATATACTGTCTTTGGGAGATCTCACATTCCCTTCAAGCACAGCCTCCTGGATACCATCATTGAGGAACTACAGCAACTACTTTCCTAGTATTTTTCTTTGTAAACATTTACATATTTTTAGCTGTAATGAATCTTTACTCTCTGAAAAGAAGGAAAGCCAGCATTGTGTGATCCGATAGTGTTCCACCGATCACATGCAAATCATGTATGGACTACTTTTTTGGAACCAATAGGCTATATTGTGGAAATACATATTTATTCTGAAATCTGGATTTTGCATGCAGCATGTTGTCATTCCGCCACTACAGGTCTGAATCTGCCTTGTTTACAGAAGTGTCAATCTGCAGTATTTTCCAATGAAGTCAAAACACACCTACTGGATGCACACACTATTCTTTCAGTAGTTGAACAGTTCGATAATCATTCTCTACATTCACTGAGACCAGCTGTTAGTCTTTCCTGATTCCCTCTGTAAATTATTTGCATTATTTCCTGGAAAATTATATTTGGTTTCAAAATATCTAATCCAAGTTATAGTATACCTTCATTATTTACTTACCTTGTCCCTCTCACATTTAACTATTTGATCAGCCCACTAAAGAGTTTAAAATGAACATCCTGTCAGTTTCCCATCTGGCCCATGCTAAGATAAGATGGCTAAATGAGTCGGCCCCCTTATCTTCAGGAGATTAAAGGCTCAGGTGCTTCTCATGCCAAGTCATATAGACAAGCTAAACTCAAAGATATGATAAAAAAATTAAACCTTAAGTATAGAGTTCGCAACATGTGCTTGCATACACAGGATTACCAGGCTATTGACTCTAGCGTGGCTCTCATATATAACAACCTTTTTGCACTGGCAAGAAAATGAGAAAACTGCCAGTGTCCAGGAGTCTAACCCCCATAATACAGCAAGAGGAATTGTATTTCATCACTTCATTATCAGATTATCTATGGGATCCTAAATGCTATAAAGATGGATATTTCTTCATTTAAACATGCTGTCAACTGCAGATCAAGGAAGCCCTGGAAGAGCTAGTTCTAATCCATGCATGAAATTGCTTCTGATGGCTCATTTTAAAAGCTAATGTTCTCCACTTATTCAGAAACTTTAACCATCACGTCAGAGTGAATTTCCCTATTTTACCAAGGAAATAACAGCTATAACTGAAAGAAAAGGATAAAATTCAAAGAGGAATAAATACATTTTAATTTGGCTAGGCACTGTGTACTCAGATCACACACAGTCTCAACTCAATCATTTGGGGGCTATGCACCTCCCAAATATTAAACATAATTGTATCTGGCCTGCCAAAATTGAGAAGCCAAAACTCTTGGTGGTACAGCAGTAAGGGTTGTAAGATTTAAACCTAAACCTGTCCCTTATTTCTCTACGATCCCTCACCCCTCACCGTCTTTAAAAAAAAAAACAACAAACAAAAAGAAAGAAAAAAAAAACCCTCTTAGGGCTTGTTTTTAAACACTTTCCTCTACCAAGGATCATCAGGCAATCGCCTGCTGCATTGCCTATCTTTGGGCTAGCCCTGTGAGCACTCCAGCCCTCTCAGCATATAGCAGTGGTTTTCAAACTGGGTTATGCGAGCTCTTGTCAGGGGGTATGTGAGAAAAATCCTGTCATGGTGGATAATACATTTTATTTAGTAAGACTTGGCAATCTAAGCATAGGCATATTATGACCCTATTTCAGATGAGGGCACGTATTAGACTATATTATTTGGAAAGGGGTACGCAGCCTAAAAAGTTTGAAAACCACTGGCATAGAGGATGAAGGAAGACCTCCCTTTCCAATTCTACCATTCTCAAAGACTCCACATTAGTGGAAACCTCCCCCACCTCCAGGAGAAAGCTCCTGCTAAAGCCTATATAAACATGGAGCCTCCACAGTACTCCTAGCCTGGAAGCAAGGGAACACAGCTCCACACCTCCACCTACCCATGTTTCAGTACTACTTCCCCAACCCCCATGTTCTCTTACGTACAGTACTTTAAAAACAAACATTCTTTGAGATAGGGTCAGGAAAGTGACTGTCTTACTCAGCTGGTAACTTTCGGTATGTTTGTCATTTCTACTGGTCATAAAACAAGTTTGTTAGGTTTTCTGCTTTTTACTTCTGTTGGTACTCCAGCGCCAATACCATTCTATCCAGCCATGTCTACTCTAGCCAATTTCCCCTAGAATTTTCAACCATTCATCCCACCAGTGTTTGCACTAATGTAGACAGGCCACAGATATTCTGGGAAATTTTAGGGGGAAATGGATCAACTGAATTATTTACCGAGTTCCAACCAGCAACATCTGTACTAGCCTACTAAGACAGTGACATGCAGCATAGGTGTCACAAAGGGAATAATCTGCCCTGCAGAACCTTAATTACACATGATGAGGTGCAAGAAACAATTTTGCTTGACTGAGACTATGATGAGCATAAGGAATGGTGTTACACCCTTGTAAACTACACTCGTTTGATATAGAATCAGACACCAGTACAGAACCTGACTTTAAAAAAAACAAAAGAAAACCCACCAGTCACTGTTGAGACTAGATTTGTCACTAGAACTGCGCTTTAAGTGTAACGTTAACTGTCTCCTACAAGCCAGTTCTGAGGAACTGGACACATCAATAGTCAAAGCCCACAATACCGAAAACAAAATGTTATCAAAAGGACAAAAGGGATACACACATCTTCAATATAGACAATGAAGGGCGCACAGATGTGAGCCATAAATGTTAAATATTGATATTAAAGACTATTCGCAATCTGTATTCTGTAGCTCCTATTGGTCACTTTTCAAACTACATTAAGAACTGGCAGGAGGAAAGGGGTGGGGGCGTTGAAGTCAAGCTCATTTGAATGAACTGTATAATGAAAGATATCCACGGTCTTAAATAAACTGGACTTTCCATTCAGTGCTGTTCCCAAAAAGTAATGGTATTTTATAAAAAGTAAAATTATACTTGCTCTTTATATAAAAAATAAGTTTGATATAAATATACCAGATACTATATGGGAGTCAGAAAAATGTACATTGCTGTTTGCCAGTGAGGGTGCAGGCTTATTCTAAACCACAGTGGAGAGCTAAAAACAAAACTAAAAATGCCTAGAAACACTAACAGTGGGGGGAAAAGTATTATTGATATTTACTTTCAAATATAAGTACAGATTAATTTACCCCTGGAGTAAGGATGAATCTGGCCTAATATGTTTAACAACAAAAAAGTGGTCTCAGAATTACAAATAAGATTTACTATGCTAGGAGAGGAACAGCAAGTGCACAATCTCACTAACAATAAGAACATTTAGGGTCAGTTACTTTTTTCTCACTGCCATTTCCAAGCTGAAGGCAAAAGTTCTGCTAGATAGTAAGGATCTCCTGCTTTTTATCTGTTAGCATAAATAATTAAGTTAACAGTTTCAGACATCAAAAATCTAATTTTAAATGTTATGGTGTTGGTACTTTCTTAGGTTAATACAGAAATCCATCATGCAGAAAACAATTTGATTAAGTTAGGCTTCCTGGAAATCACCCAGGGTGGAACAATGGGAGTTACTAATCAATTCATAAAGAGAAATAGAAACATACCCGATCCTTTTAAAAAAGGAAAGTAATCTGTATGTACAAAGTTTTTTCAATTTGAGAGGCAGAATGGTGATGGACTGAGTTAGACCGTTAACCTCCAAAGATCGTATTTTAAGTCCCTGGTGGACACTGGTAAACATCGCTAAACCATAATCCTGAGTACCTGAGGTTAGCTGTAAAAAGTGTGTGGGGAAGCCAGCACACATTACCAATCGCTGTCTGCTTATCTGTAAGTTATTATATATTTATATTACAGTAAAGCCTAATTACAGAGGGCCTAATCAGGACTGGGTCCCATTTTGCTAGATGCTGTACAAACAGAGGCAGACATGGTCCCTGCAATGAAGAACTTACACTCTAAGACCCTAGTGCTATTAGTCCAGGTTCACGAGAATTAAATATACATTTTTAAAAATAGTGCTTTCCAGGAAGAAAAAAAAGAAAAAACTATGTATTCACTTTTTCTCTTAACCCTGTTTAATCAGTTTTCTAGCTACTGGGAGGGAAATATACTACACTTAATTCCCCATTGAAGGAGATATCTTTTGTACTTTTACATTGAGTGCCTCACTCAGACATTCAGATGAAACCTCATCTACACATGGGAAATTTTGCAAAAATTCCCCATTATTGTCAACACCAGTTCAGATAAATCAATGGTAGGAGCCTTAGTGTAACGGGGCTGCCAGCTGTCAACTAAACCTGCTTTGAGCTAGATGGCAATGATTACAATATAAGTAGCAAGTCAACTCTAGGGCTCCCATTGTCGCAAACACCAGTAGAGCGAGGGAAAAGTTAGAAACTGAGGAATTTTTGTTATCACAGTTTAAGGAGAAACAGTGACAATCAAAGAAATACTCCACTTTGACTAAATCTTATCGCTCTGCCTATGTGCTTTGGGCTGAGGTGAAAATGGAGGGGTGAAACACCAGGCTGGGCTGCACTTGCCGATGTCACTTATCAGCACAGAGCAGGAAAATGCATGTAAGACTTGAATGTTGTTAATACTAGATTAAACATAACCCCAGTTTGCTCAAAGTTAAATATGACACTGGCATTTAAACCCAATATTGGTGACATCTTCCTACTGAAGTGACACTGAAGTATAGATAGATGCCTCTTTTCCTAAAGTGTTTTGCAACATAGGTATGCACTGCTAAACAGCTGCTCTACTCCACCACCATGTTGACTGCATTTTAGTGGAGGTCATAACGATTCCTAGATATGCTGCAGTTATTACTATGCTTTGTAATCCTTATAGGTGCATAAAGTAAGATTAAAAATGTTAAATTATACAAAATGTTTAATATTCACACATTAGATTTGCCAGGGATGCCTGACACACGTAAGATAGTTTGAGTGCTGATAAAATGGATCCAATCACAGACACCAGCCTACCAGTAGTCTAGGGAAACGAGGAGCTCAGCAGAAGAAGGAAAAGAGGAGAAATACCTCTCCCAACAGCCAGGACTGGACTGAAGAGAGAATACGAGTAAGAACAAGAGAGATACCTTAACATTTTCCTTTTCTGAATTGGAAGAGTGTAGTAAGATATTGCATTGAAAATATTAAACAGCAACATGCTATAATTGGGCTGTGATGTTCTATCACACAATGATACTGACTCGGATCATCAAGGGAGGTTAAGGGAGGTATGCCTGTGTTTGCATCTGGTCTTAAATGCAGATGGGTCTCACTCCAAAACCTGGTTTTGACAGTCTGTCCATCTTACCGGAATACCAGGATGGGTATAAATGGGATTTGTGTTGGCATACAGATTGTCACACTGACCCAGAGTCTCCGCTTGATCAGCTAAGTGCTACCACAAAGAAACTGAGTCCGCAAGGGTGTGGATGTCTACCCTGCCACACACAGCATGCTTTCCACAGCACGTAGATATGTGGTAGCTCTGCTCAAGCTAGGTCACTAAAAATAGCAGCGCGGCTGCAGCAGCATGGGCAGTGACTCAGGCTAGGTACCCAAGTATGAACCAGGGGGTCAGGCATGATTGAGCTGAGGCAGCTAGCCCAAGCTACTGCTCGTACCACTGCAGCCACACCAATATCTTTAGTGTGCTAGCTCAAGGTTACTTGTTCTAAAGGATTTCAGTACTTGGGCAGTGGACAACTCTTCTAGCTTAACTCAGATCTCACAGCCACGATGACAACCTTGGAACTGTCCCAGGCAGTTACACTCTTAAATCTTGCTTTCCTAGGGTTATCATACGTCCGGATTTTCCCGGACATGTCCGGCTTTTGGGGGCTCAAATCCCCGTCCGGGGGGAAATCCCCAAAAGCCGGGCATGTCCGGGAAAATCAGGAGGGCTCGGTGGTGCTCGGCCGGGGCCGGCGCGGGGCCGGGGGCATGGTGCCGGGCCGGGAACCAGTGGGGCAGTGCCGGGCCAGGGTCACAGTGCCGGGCCGGGGTCCGGGGAGCCGAGCCCGCGGGGCGGGGAGCCGGGAGGGGAGCCGAGCCCGCGGGGCGGGGAGCCGGGAGGGGAGCCGAGCCCGCGGGGCGGGGAGCCGGGAGGGGAGCCGAGCCCGCGGGGCGGGGAGCCGGGAGCCGGGGAGCCGAGCCCGCGGGGCGGGGAGCCGGGAGCCGGGGAGCCGAGCCCGCGGGGCGGGGAGCCGGGAGACGGGGGGGGGGGGGGGGTGCGCCGGGCCGCCGGGGGCCGGCAGTGCTGGGCGGGCCGGGGGTGGTCGGCCGGGGCTGGCACCCCAGGGCCCGAGCCGACCCAGGCTGGAAACGCCGGGGGGCCAGCCTGGGCCGCGCCTCCTCCCCCCACACACCCCCTTACCTGCTTCAGGCTTCCCGCGAATCAAATATTCGCGGGAAGCAGGGGAGGGGGCGGAGACTTTGGGGAGGGGGCGGGGTTGGGGCGGGGCTGTGGGCTGTGGAGTGTCCTCCATTTGGAGGCACAAAATATGGTAACCCTAGCTTTCCCACTGTAACTAAAGAAGGAATAATTTTTTTTTTTGCGAACAGGGGCTGCTAACAGGGAGTTTCGCAAGGGAGTTCTCCAGGTGAAGGAGGAGCAATACAGCACCCTCTTGGGGTAAGTGACTGTCTGTAGTGTGTGTGTGTGTGTTTGTGTTTGGGGGTTATTTGCTGTGTGCTGAGCTTGTGTTTGTCTGTTTGGTTGGTTGGTTGGACTGTGTGCTGTGGCTGGCAGTTGGAAGCTGTGAGCTTCAAAGGAAGGTTTGAAAGCTAGAAGCCTCTGGTAAGTGGCTGAGCCTTAATCAGTGGGCGGGGCATTCATACAGGCCAGGGCTTTATAAAGCAGCGCACAAGCGACCAGGGAGCTTTTGTGACCAGGGGCTGCTAACAGGGAGTTTCGCAAGGGAGTTGGGAAGGGGGCGAGGGTCCCTTGCCGGTTCTATCTGTTTTCCCTTTATTCCCCTTAAAACCTATAAACCAACTACATTCAAAACTTCTTGCTTAAACAACCCTTTCAGCGGACAGGGGGCTGTAGACGGGAGTTTGACAGAGGGAGGCTTACGATGGTTAGGAAGACCCGCAACACCTGTGCCAGCACTACTGCTGTCTCCTGTGCCTGTAGCCAGACAGAGCGCCTGAGCATGGATGCTTCTACCCAGATCCTGGTGTGGTTCAGCAGAGACTGTAACTTGCAATTTCCACTTACTGATATCCAGGCTGGGGGGACCATCCAATGTGAAAGGTGCCTGCTGGTGGAATCTCTCAGGCAGCAGGTGGGAGAGCTACAGGAGGAGGTGGCTAGGTTGAGGAGCATCCGAATCCACGAGCAATTCCTGGACAGTATCCATGTGGAGACAGCTGAGGTAGCTGTCCCAGTACACAGGACTGCTGATACACCACTGGTGGAGGAGGAGATGGCTCAGGGTGGACACTGGCAGCTGGCAGTGCTCCACCCCTGCTCCAAACCCTCCCGCCGTGGTAATAGGTAACCGTTATGCTCTTCTTGATACAGGAAAGAAGGAATCACCCCCTACAGTAAAGGAGGAGAAGCCTCGTACCTCTAAGGCTGGGAGGTCTGCTGCCACCACTGCGAATAGGAAACATGGGGTAGTGGTGGTCGGAGACTCTCTGCTGAGGGGGACAGAGGCACCCATCTGTCGCCCTGACATTTCATCTCGGGAAGTATGCTGCCTGCCGGGAGCCCGTATCCGAGACGTTACGGAGGCATTGTCGAGGATTATCCAGCCCTCTGACTACTACCCCATGCTACTCGTCCATGTGGGCACAAATGATACTGCGCGGTGTGACACTGAGTGGATCAAGAGTGACTACAGGGCTCGGTGTACAGGTGAAGGAGTTTGGAGCGCAGGTGGTATTCTCTTCGATTTTTCCTGTCAAAGGTAGGGGGCTGGGCAGAGACAGATGCATCATGGAGGTGAATGCCTGGCTGCGAAGATGGTGTCGCCAGGAGGGCTTTGGCTTCCTAGACCACGGAATGCTATTCGAGGAAGGACTGCTAGGCAGAGATGGCGTTCACCTTTCGAGGAGGGGAAAGACCCTATTTGGACACAGACTGGCTAGCCTAGTGAGGAGGGCTTTAAACTAGGTTCGACGGGGACAGGTAAGCAAAGCCCACAGGTAAGTGGGGAACATGGAGACCTGGGAGATGGTTCGGAAATGAGAGGGAGTGTGGGCTATATTGGCAGAGAGAAAGGAGAGTCAGGACAAAACTGGGAGGGAAGATCAAACCAGTATCTTAGATGCCTATATACAAATGCGAGAAGTATGGGGAATAAGCAGGAAGAACTGGAAGTACTAATAAATAAATACAACTATGACATTGTTGGCATCACTGAAACTTGGTGGGATAATACACATGATTGGAATGTTGGTGTGGATGGGTACAGCTTGCTCAGGAAGGATAGACAGGGGAAAAAGGGAGGAGGTGTTGCCTTATATATTAAAAATGTACACACTTGGACTGAGGTAGAGATGGACATAGGAGATGGAAGTGTTGAGAGTCTCTGGGTTAGGCTAAAAGGAGTAAAAAACAAAGGAGATGTCATGCTAGGAGTCTATTACAGGCCACCTAACCAGGTGGAAGAGGTGGATGAGGCTTTTTTTAAGCAACTAACAAAATCATCCAAAGCCCAAGATTTGGTGGTGATGGGGGACTTCAACTATCCGGATATATGTTGGGAAAATAACACAGCGGGGCACAGACTATCCAACAAATTCTTGGACTGCATTGCAGACAACTTTTTATTTCAGAAGGTTGAAAAAGCTACTGGGGGGAAGCTGTTCTAGACTTGATTTTAACAAATAGGGAGGAACTCGTTGAGAATTTGAAAGCAGAAGGCAGCCTGGGTGAAAGTGATCATGAAATCAGAGTTTGCAATTCTAAGGAAGGGTAGAAGGGAGAACAGCAAAATAGAGACAATGGATTTCAGGAAGGCGGATTCTGGTAAGCTCAGAGAGCTGATAGGTAAGGTCCCATGGGAATCAAGACTGAGGGGAAAAACAACTGAGGAGAGTTGGCAGTTTTTCAAAGGGACACTATTAAGGGCCCAAAAGCAAACTATTCCGCTGGTTAGGAAAGAGAGAAAATGTGGCAAAAGACCACCTTGGCTTAACCACGAGATCTTGCATGATCTAAAAAATAAAAAGGAGTCATATAAAAAATGGAAACTAGGACAGATTACAAAGAATGCAGGGGCAAGATTAGAAAGGCAAAGGCACAAAATGAGCTCAAACTAGCTACGGGAATAAAGGGAAACAAGAAGACTTTTTATCAATACATTAGAAGCAAGAGGAAGACCAAAGACAGGGTAGGCCCACTGCTTAGTGAAGAGGGAGAAACAGTAACAGGAAACTTGGAAATGGCAGAGATGCTTAATGACTTCTTTGTTTCGGTCTTCACAGAGAAGTCTGAAGGAATGCCTAACCTAGTGAATGCTAATGGGAAAGGGCTAGGTTTAGCAGATAAAATAAAAAAAGAACAAGTTAAAAATCACTTAGAAAAGTTAGATGCCTGCAAGTCACCAGGGCCTAATGAAATGCATCCTAGAATACTCAAGGAGCTAATAGAGGAGGTATCTGAGCCTCTAGCTATTATCTTTGGAAAATCATGGGAGACAGGAGAGATTCCAGAAGACTGGAAAAGGGCAAATATAGTGCCCATCTATAAAAAGGGAAATAAAAACAACCCAGGAAACTACAGACCAGTTAGTTTAACTTCTGTGCCAGGGAAGATAATGGAGCAAGTAATTAAGGAAATCATCTGCAAACACTTGGAAGGTGGCAAGGTGATAGGGAACAGCCAGCATGGATTTGTGAAGAACAAATCATGTCAAACCAATCTGATAGCTTTCTTTGATAGGATAACGAGCCTTGTGGATAAGGGTGAAGCTGTGGATGTGGTATACCTGGACTTTAGTAAGGCATTTGATACGGTCTCTCATGATATTCTTATCGATAAACTAGGCAAATACAATTTAGATGGGGCTACTATAAGGTGGGTGCATAACTGGCTGGATAACCGTACTCAGAGAGTTGTTATTAATGGTTCCCAATCCTGCTGGAAAGGCGTAACGAGTGGGGTACTGCAGGGGTCTGTTTTGGGACCGGCTCTGTTCAATATCTTCATCAACAATTTAGATATTGGCATAGAAAGTAGGCTTATTAAGTTTGCGGATGATACCAAACTGGGAGGGATTGCAACTGCTTTGGAAGACAGGGTCATAATTCAAAATTGGAGAAATGGTCTGAGTTAAACAGGATGAAGTTTAACAAAGACAAATGCAAAGTGTTCCACTTAGGAAGAAAAAATCAGTTTCCCACATACAGAATGGGAAGAGACTGTCTAGGAAGGAGAACGGCACAAAGAGATCTAGGGGTTATAGTGGACCCCAAGCTAAATATGAGTCAACAGTGTGATGCTATTGCAAAAAAAGCAAACATGATTCTGGGATGTATTAACAGGTGTGTTGTGAGCAAGACACGAGAAGTCATTCTTCAGCTCTACTCTGCTCTGGTTAGGCCTCAGCTGGAGTATTGTGTCCAGTTCTGGGCACCGCATTTCAAAAAAGATGTGGAAAAATTGGAAAGGGTCCAGAGAAGAGCAACAAGAATGATTAAAGGTCTTGAGAACATGACCTATGAAGGAAGGCTGAAAGAATTGGGTTTGTTTAGTTTGGAAAAGAGAAGACAGAGGGGACATGATAGCAGTTTTCAGGTATTTAAAAGGGTGTCATAAGGAGGAGGGAGAAAACTTGTTCACCTTAGCCTCTAAGGATAGAACAAGAAGCAATGGGTTTAAACTGCAGCAAGGGAGGTCTAGGTTGGACATTAGGGAAAAGTTCCTAACTGTCAGGGTGGTTAAACACTGGAATAAATTGCCTAGGGAGGTTGTGGAATCTCCATCTCTGGAGATATTTAAGAGTAGGTTAGATAAATGTCTATCAGGGATGGTCTAGACAGTATTTGGTCCTGCCATGCGGGCAGGGGACTGGACTCAATGACCTCTCGAGGTCCCTTCCAGTCCTAGAATCTATGAATCTATGAATAATGAACAGAATATGAAGGCTGACATCACTGGTAGGGGAGACTTGATAGAAGACAAATTCTAAGAAGTAGGCTGAACTGAATTATTTAGTGCCTTGAAGGGGAAGACCGTAGAAATCAACGTGGTAACATGATGGACATTCTCTGAACCTCATTACATCATTCCTTCACTATAATTGGCTGTTTAGATATAATACAACATAAATAAGGTCAACACAGAAAATTCTCTTTGCATAGTTACACACAATCAGTAAAACCACATATTTTCAAAAGAAATTAGAGGCAAAGTTGCTCTGTTACACTATTACGTTCCTTTTCCAGGGAGTTACTTCCACTCCAGAGAACATCCCACTTCTGACATTCTGCTTGTGCACCAGAAGTGCAATTCAAGATTCAAATTATGGCAGACAAAGAACCTCAAATGAAGAGTAGCAAGCAGCATGCGCTAGCTCCCCACTAGTTTAAGATGTTATTTTGGTTACAAAGAACTGAGGTTCATGGTTAATTTATGAATAAATAAAGCAAATAAGCCTCAGGCTACAGTGAAAAGACTTTGGTGTTGCCAAACTTCTAGTCTAGCCTTTCAGAATGTGAAATTAAGTGTGCTCATTTCATGAACAAAGAAAAAAATATAAAGGCAGATAAATGCCGACTGAACCCCCAGCTGACACAAAGCTAGTCAGATCCAGCTGTCTTCTGAAAACACTGTCACTGCTGACTTAACCACAGAAAGCAACAAATTTTCTGATTAAAAAAACCTAATTTCTCCCCTTTTGTTGTGAAGCTATTTGAGTCTCAGTGTGAAGGGATATGACTTATCAATAACTGCACTATAAAATGCTGCCATGTTTGGACAACAGGTTTCAAACATTATTCTTTCACTGCCACAAGTCAGGGTTCAAAAAGGTGCTTCCTCTCACGTCAACAATTGTAAAATTGTGCCACCACATATTACAATAAATTGGTAGCATTTCTGGCCTGCGATACTCTGAATCTAATAGAAGAAGTACTGATAAGTGAGCATACACTGTCACTGAAGGAAATGAGCACTGCCAGTTCCTCAAAATGCTTCATCCTGCCAGCAACTTCTACCTTTACTCTTATCTGTTCTGAGCCTAACCCTGTTGGCTTTCGTCCACGTCCACACCTCATCCTGATACTGAGAAAACAAAACAATGGTGTCCAGGTTCATAGAAAGCAAGACCGAGCAACATGCTCAGTATACTGATAACTATGCAATCCTGTGATACTTGATGTTCTCCCCTGCAGTTGAACGAAGGGGTGGGAGGCTGGAAAGGGGACAGAGAATCTAGGGTACATCAACACGTTGAACATAACTCTCTGTATCCCTATATAATGAATAAAAATAGCCAACTTATGACTTCATCCCCCTAATACAGATCCTATAGTGAGGCCCGCAACACTGATAAATTGGTATCAAAGGCTGATGACCAATCCCACACAGATGCATGACCTCTATCGCCCAAAGGAGACAAAGGACTGAAAACTGACAGATGGGTTCAGAAAGATTGAAGTTAGCCTTCCATGTTACAAGAATATCAATTCACAGTAGCACAGGAATACTTAGTATCCAACTACAGAATTTTGTTTTTCAGTGTTTCTTACTCAATGACCCCCCCGCCCACCACCCCTCCCCCCAAAAAACCTCTACAAGTTACACATGCATTAAACAAACCTTTGATAATTTTTTTAGTACTCCAGTTGGTTAAAGATGGCACATAACCAAACAGTGCATGCAATAAGATGTTCCTTCATTATAATATACCCCCAAAGAAAGTAACTTATTGCTTAAAGGGGCAGTCAGAAGTGATTTGTCGACATGGGAAGCAAAGTTGGCCCTGACAACATCCTTGGAAATGGGGAGGGAAGAGAGACAGACTGCCTCTGTATCAACAGTAAGATATGGGGGAGAAGTTGTTTCACCCTAACAGAATTGGGCTTTAAGGGCAATAATTTTTTTAAAAGTGCCCTTAGGCTGTATCAGTCCCTTTGTCCAACTCTACATTTCAGAAACTATTTACCTGAGGCAATATTTTACTACAGTTGCCAACAAAGTCAATCAGTGTCTGTATAATACCATCATCACCTTTTGCATGATTTCTTTGACAAATAAAGGATTAAATACCAGCACATGGACTTACCTGCATAGGAGACACTGCAGCTGCTGGGGGTGTTTTCATCGGGCTTGGACTGAGAGGAGTGCGAGGAATTGTGGCTGTGGCAGGGCTTGGAACTAATGGAAAAATAAAAAGGAAGCTATCCCAAATGCCGCATGGTTTTCAGTCAAATGGAGAAGTGGCCGTATAGCCACATGTCAAGACAACTGTTTAAGGGCAGAACCTAACAAGTGTTTTGTTTGCTTACATTGTGCAGTGCTCATTTTTTGGAAAGCAACTTTGAAAGTTTCAAAAATGCTCGAGTACTATGTTGGTCACCTCCTAACATGAGCCTGCACTATATCAAAAATAGAAACCATATAAAACTATTTACAGTATCTAGCTGTTCACAAAAAAAATCCCTCCGCTCCCCCCCTTAACTGGAAGTTTTACATACCAAAAGTGGCTTTGGTTTTCTAATTTAGAGGGTTACATTCTTCGTTGCACCTCTAGGAAGTGTACATTGCACGTATCGGGGCTCCATACTTTCCTCCCTTTCCCCCACAAATTGTCTGTGACACCCACCCATCCATCTTTATTTCAGATACTCCCTGCAACCAGCCTTCATGCCAGAGCCTCTAACTCACATTCACCCATGCTAGGGTCCTCCATTCCCCACTCATTAACCCCTCTGCAGCATTTCAGGGGGTTGGATTATCCCCCATGTCATCCTCCCCACATACCATCACCCCCATTTCGCCACCCATGCCAAGGGCTGTGTGCCCCCCTCATTCCCTACTAACCCCCATATCAGGGTCCCCCATTTTCCATCACCAGGGAACCCTATTTCCTCTCTCTACATGGTAGGAGCTCTGTGAACACTTCCATTGCACCCACCATGCCACCTATTACCTCTCCACCATTCTAATTTCCTTTCTTTCTGTTCTGGAGAAGCATTCAGGGAGTTAGCATTTTCACACTATATTGGGAAAAAGGCTAGAGCTAAGATAAGGGATACTGTTCTGCTGGAAGATGTTAACGGCTGTCACCAACCAGTTATTTCATCTACAAACGATCACAGAGGTAGTTGTAGTTGCTGGGTCTGCTAACCAGATGCAAGGAACTGAGAGTCCCCTTCATCTCCCCCCTCCAAATTTTCCAAATTTCAGATACAAGTGCCATCAACTTGTGTATAAACCTCATTTTGCCAAGCCAGTCAGCTGATTCCCTAATTGCATGACTAGCAAATGATGTAAATTTCTTACCAGAAGGATAGTTTTTATTTGTCTGAGCAATCGGATCCTTATCCAAAGCCACAGATGAGCAAGTTTTCTGCTAATTCACTCATGTTACTTCCTCCTTTTACTAGAATTTTTTGCACAATTATTATGAACAAAAACATGAACAGCCCTCAAATTAGAACTGAGGAGGTTGAACACGACAAAGACAAACACTAACAGGGAGAACACAAATGTAGAAATATGACAATCTACAGAATCTCCATACAATTTATAGATTATACTGAATCATATGACAGGTCTTCAGGCGGTGAGCATAAAAGTGGGTTGCCATTTACATTACGGCTGCTTATATCACTCTGGTACCGCTAAGGGACCTTAAAGTGCATGTAAATGTAATTTAAAATGTAATTTACACCCACATTAAGGCCCCTTTATACTACCAGAGCAACGTAAAGCTGTCTTAATGTAAATGAGACTAAGGGCTTGTCTACACATTGGGGTAATGTTCTCTACAGGGGATGTGATTTCTAAAGCACACTAATGCGTTGTACGTTAATTGGTCTGTGTAGACCCTACTGGTGCATACTGAAGGTTCCCTAGTACAATTTAATGTAATACTGTTTCAAGCACTGGTATAGTGCACTAGGAAACTTTTAGTACACACCAGCAGGAGCTACACAGACTAATTAATGCGCAATGCATTAGTGTGATTTGGAAATCACAAGCCCAGAAAATGCATTATTTCACCATGTAGATAAGCCCTAAATTTGTATAACAACTTCACAAACAGGACCTTAAAGTCAGGCTCTAAATCTACATGTCTCATTTCCTAAAGTGCTGAGTGCCCAATAGTTCCCACTGAGCTAAATGGGAGAAGTAGGGTCGACAGTTCTCTGACAGGCACTAAAATATGGATTTTAGGAGCTCAGGCTTTTTTTTTTTTTTTAAAAAACTTGGTGCTAGTCATTATATAGCTTCTAGGACGCTCATTTGGGGGCATGTATTAATGTCAGTGTCTTAATGGGAGTACTGAATATCCTTAAGCTGGGGACAC
Source organism: Chrysemys picta bellii (assembly GCF_011386835.1). NCBI lineage: Eukaryota > Metazoa > Chordata > Testudines > Emydidae > Chrysemys > Chrysemys picta. Next base: position 13,009,590 of record NC_088805.1, on the reverse strand, counting down.
AGCTGAGTGTACAATTGGTATTATATTCCTGTTGAGTGACAGTGCTGAATCACAAAGCCTCTAGTGTCCAAATCACTAGGTAAGTGACAGTGAGGGATAGAGAACATTCAACCCCTGGGGTTGAGGAGAAAAGAGGAAGAGAAAGGATAATTACTTAACAGTAATGTACCCCAGTAATGTAATTTAGTGTACGTGGGTTTGTTTCAGACCTTGCTATTGTACGATCATCCAGCTGAATTTTGAATCAGCCAGAACATCAGAAGCATACATGTCAGCATACACAAACTTCTAACTTTGTATAGCTACTACACTGGCTAGAAGTAATTACCTTGTGAGGCACTGTCGAAGGATTTGATTAGTGTTTTTACGGTGGGAGTTGGCTCCGAGGAAGTGGATGACCTGCGACTCAGCCCCATTCCTTGTCTCAGAGCTGCCAAATCCCTCTCTACAGCATTCATGTAATTGTATACCCGGCCACGTTCCTCTTCCTGCCTGTAAACAAAAGCTAGGTCATCTTAGCCACATCAGAAAAATATTTTCTTTATGTCAAAAGGCTTAAATGTAAACACAGGAATTGAGCTCATAACTCTACTCATTATATTAACCTACTTTGCTATTTGTTGTAATTTAGGTTTAGATTAACAGCCTTAAATACCAGTCAACTTCTTTAATATCTGTCAACAAGAGATCCTAAGTGAACTGAAAGGCTTTTTACCTATCAAGAGTCAAGTTTAGGGTCTTGTGTTTTCTAGTGAGTTAAACTTCAAATTTGCCATAGATTAAAAACTAATCCACTGAAATCATCAAAATAAGAAACACCTTTACAATTATTTTTGAAAGGGACAAACTTTTTTATGCCGGGGGGGGGGGGGGGGGGGGGAATATATTTTTAAAGTTCAGCTTTGAATTGAGACTAAACTCTAGTTGCAACCCAAAGGACACTAAGGTTTTAGAATGGAAGGGACCTTTCAACCTAAGTTTATGTTGGTTATGACATTCACTGTCACTCTGATGGAGAAACCATCCTTCTGTCTGGAGAAAGCCACCCCCCCCCCCCCGGCGCGGATCTGAGGGGTTATTCATTGCCTCAGTTTCAGATCAAATACCATGCTAACTACATTTTTCAACAGCAGCTATACCATTTCTCTTCTTTTGGAATCTTACAACAAGTTTTTTAAGAATCATTTTCAGTTACCTTTGAGTTCTTTGTTCTTAGGAAATCAATTACCGGTAGATTATTTTACCTCCTTTACCTATTTATCTGCAAGCAACATGGATTTAGAAAGCCGTTCTGGAAACAGTATCAGAACAAACCAAGCAATAGGCTTCCGACATCCAAAAGCGTGACTACTGCATAAAAGGCTTGTTTTCAAGTTGACATTTGGTAGATGATTCTGTTACATTGTTAACACTGATTCCAAGGAGAAATCGATTCTAGCCGATTTGCAGCCAGTACATTTATTATTGCAATATATTTTACCCACCAGGGTAGTGAATTGATACTGCAAAGTCAAGCCTTAGCGTCAACAAGGGGATTCAAACACCTCACAATTAGTCTGATTCATTTCAACTTAATGAACAGATTTTCTAGAGATGACGGATCCTTGTAATGCAAAGCATAAATTACAAACTTCCTATTTTGAAAATTCAAAGATTAGGTTAGAAATTCCTATCAAAAGTGGGTGCTATGACATTTTGACTTAAGGCATTAATCTCTCTAAACTCCTGGTATGAGTATCTCCTAGGCCAATAGTAATCAGGAGTAGCTTCACTTCAAATTAATCTGCTTTACCCTCACCATCCAGGTCATCTCTTATTTTCAATTATATCCTCCTCCAGTCTGCTCTCTACATCTCACATATGCAGCCTGTGCAAAATTCCACTGCAAAAATAATCTCTCTCAGCCCACTCTGGTGTTCAAGTGTTTCCTGCCTCAAAGATTTATATCTGTATTTACAAAGTGTTTATCAGTGTTAATTTACATGGCACTTTATCGAAGATTTTAATAATGGGAACATGTATACACATCACAAACATCGTAATTGTAACTGCTGAGTCTCCAGTCTGAATCAAAAGGACCAAATAGCCATGGATCCAAACAACTCTTCAACTCCTAGAGAGGACTAGTAGTCAGGATTCAGGTAGATTGGCAGGACTGGGAAAAACATGGATTGTGTCTGAGCTGTATGCTGTATGTGCTATGGATTCATTGAAGACTGAATTTTGTGTTTTTTTGAAAGATGCCCGACTGATGTAATTAGGATCACTGAAAAATCACTACTACAGAAAAACCTCCACAACCAGTTGATTATGAGGCAAAGGCTTATTATTGAAGAAAGTTGACAGCAACTGCATAAAATCCTAGTTGCCTGTTTTCCAAAGTGCCGTAAGTATATTTAATTTTAGATAAGAAGCATACTGTTTCAGCTTCTGTTCAATATATAGGAAAGTCTCTTTTACAGGTGAGGCTTTTAGTGATTGGTTTCTCATTATATTTCTTAAATAGCACACTGCTGGAAGTTCATGGAATGAGCTATGCAGTAATACTAAGATTATTTTCTGATGGTATTTTTGGAAAAAAAATTAATTACTGCAGAAATTAAGTACTGCAGTAGCAACTACAGGCACCACTGTGCTAGTCACTGTATAAAGTCAGCAAAAAGCCTATCCCCTGCTCCAAAGAAACTAAGCACTACGTATCTGACTGGGACAAACTCCTTTCCTTTGAAACTGACTGATCATAGTCATTTGTAAACTCTAGCCTCAAAAAAATCAAGGCCATAAGTAGAAATCAAATACCAGATGCGAGAATGCCCTGGTTTAAGTAGGTTGTATGCCTTCTAATATTCCAAGAGATATGGTTCACATTACCAGTCTATGTAGACTACCTAGAAGTAATCATCTCTTGTAGAACTCCTAGGGATTTCTGTCTCAATTCAAGCTATAACAGGTCACAAGTGAGAATCTAACATCTTTTATCTGAGTAGCCTAGTTGTCAAGAAACAAACCCTCTCTTCTCCATAGTAAGATAAGCTTGTGTTTTGCTCCCCTCTAAAGAGCCTGGCAGCTAAGCAAAATATACTTGCAACAGCACAGAAGAGAGATTCATTGCTTGCTTTCCATGCTCTACTCAGGGAAGCTAAGCCCAAGTCATGGACTCTTATTTGTGACTAAAAACAGACAAATGACTTTCCTTTTTGTGTGTGCGCGAAAGTGCCAAAACAGGTACATTTCCTCCATTGCAGAAAATTAAAAAGCCAGCTATGAAAAAACCACTCTCTTACAGGTTTGCCCATTCTTTCAGAATTGTTCCTAGAAGTATGCAGAGAGATCTTAGGCAGAAATGATCTTGCCTCAAAATGACAGTCTCGCTCTGTGACTTTCCATGAGTCTCAACAGTGACAGTTAAGAAATTAACGTCTCAAATTGTGTAAAAGCAATAGAAATACATAACTCCATTTTCATTAACATACTTGCGTGACTTTATTTCTTCCAGCTCTTTAGTGAGCTTTTCATTTTTCTCCTGAGACTCATGCAGTCTACGCTTTAGGTCCCCTATCTCCTCTTGGGCCTCAGATTTGATATCATTTGCTATGACCACGGCAGTCTGTAGATCAGCTTGGAACTGACGCCATTCTGCGGACTCCTCCTATAAATAACCAAAACTGTAAACAGCAGCAACTAGGAGTTTGAAATCAAAGAATTATCCCGATGCAAAGTTCCACTGAACTCTCAGAGTGGAAGATTTAAGTGGGTGGTAAAAGTACTCAGATTTGACAGTCCAAAAGTAAAACACTAAAGTTACAAATCTTAAATATGAAGATAATTTCATCAGTAATCAGCTTTGGGGTTTTGGAGCAGGAGCATTGGGGAGGTCCTAAAATTTCCTTTTCTCTAAAAAAGAAAAGATATAGTTAATTCTTTAATGGTTTAGTAAATTTATCCCAAGATGAAGCATTTAACTTCATCCTTGAGCTGATGCCCCTCTCCCCAGAATTATTCTAACGCTTTTAAACACAGTAATATTCACTTTTCCGCCCATTAGTAAGTCTGCCATGTGCTTTGTCTTTGGTATCTAACACCACCAATAATGCCCAGTAAGACCAGTTTCTACCTCTACATATTGAAATCCCAACACTCTTATACAGCCTTGAAACATTTCTGGAATATTTTTAGAGCACTGTGCAGGGAAAGACAGGCAGACTGTACTATATATTTTTATTGCTGGGTGATGTCTCATGTACCACTCTTACGGTGTCCCCCCCACCTCTTTTAGTGCTTAGTTGCACACTGGGTTGTAGGTGTTAACCTACCCGTAGCCTCCTGTGAAGAGTCTTTATTTCTCTTTCCATGTCATGCTTTTGGTCCTGAAGTTTTTTAACTGTATCTGGAAAGATAAGTCAAATCCACTTTAAGATAACACCTTACTCAGTGATTTGTCTACGAAAGAGCAACTGAAGCCACTTGTGCAATTTTAAGACTTCCTGAAATCACCACTTATATTTTTCAAATTATATTTATTATATAATTATTAAATGAATGTCTAAGCATGAAGTTATTTAACAAAGCACACACTCCTGAGAGTGGGAAATTAGTGTAAATTAACTTGATGGGTATTAGGATTCCAGTCTCTGCCTTACCATGCACAACTTTAAAAAACCAAACAAAAAAAAACCTTAGTCACTAAAATGTTACCTGCAAGGTAAGCACAGTGACATCAGAGGATGCTGAATACAGGTTTTGATGCCATCAGCGTTTAAATGGATTTTCCCATTTAAAAATAAAAATAAAAGCTGCGTTACCACACCTACGGATTCACACTTCACTTCCCTGCTCCAAGATAGCTGCCATCAGGAATGATTCCATTCCTTGTTATTTCAACAGGAATAAAATTCCTATTCTAGCCCTGAAAAAGCTCCGATTCTTGTGTATCACAGCACTGTTTGAGATAAGCCGTATTTAAAGCATGAGGGGCAAACATTACAGTATATTCAATGAGATCATAATATGGAAGTAAGATGTTCATTTAAATAGGTCAGCAGCTACACAAAGGGTATGCAGCTTGACCACTACCAACTCCTAATCTGGCGTCTGACAGACTGACTCCAGTGATTATTATTCATTTGTTGTGTTATTCAATGCACAAGAGAACAGCATGATTTATTATTCCATTCCTATAATTGAGTAACTGATGAAGATACACATGGAATACATTTCTCATTCAGTACCACTTCACTGATCCTTGGTTCTTAGGGGCATTCTATTTCTATGGTACTGTATGCATATGTAAACTGTAAAGATTAAGGGCCTCTTGATTTGTAGGGCAAACTATGATAAATTATGTTTTTTAGTTCAGGTTCATTATACCAGGAGCAGTTGTGAAGCAAATATCTTCTGTGTATATTGGCAGCACTTTTCCTCACATGAAGGCTGCAGGTACCCAATGTATTAAGCTGTTTAAAATCCAAAACCTTGGCATAAACTAGAGTAGTAGGCACATGCTTTCTGATTATTCAGACACTTAATGTACATTAATTTAAACAACTAAATTGACAGAAGGTAAAATTGTGTGGTTCTTGTTCTGTTGTGAAACTTAACTTAACCAAATAAACACATTGGAATCATTTACAATTAGTTTCAGGGATAATTATGCAACACGGGATTCTTTTTAGAACCTTAAATTCTAACAATGCTCTTGCCTGCTTCCCCCCATTTTTAAAATTGAATGCTATATTTTGGTACCCAGAACAATCCCCTTGATTTCTTGGCGGAGAGCTGTTTTCTAACATTACGAGATATTTTTAAAATAGCGTACGGTAGACTAAATCAAAATGCCAAGCAAAACCACACACTTATTCACATGAGGATATTCCATTTCACATCATTTAAACTGGATACTAATTTGGAGACACTATTTGAGCAAAGACAGATTGATCTATAGTTCTTCTGGAGGCTGACAACTTTGGATTCATCAGCTTTGTTATGCCAATAGTCCTAACTACAGACACTTTTAATGCCACAGCTAATTTCTTTGTAAGAATGACATAAGCCCCTAAGTGGCTTGAAAAACAGTATTTCAGGCTTGGAAAAGTTCAAACACTTCAAACCAGACAATTTTCTACATCTATAGCTATCTCACAGGACTACATATTCTAAGATTCACATCTAGCTGACCTTTTAACATTGGATGTGGTAAGCTAATTAACAATGAGGGTGACTCAAATCACATGGTACCATGTTACTTAAACTACAAAAAAATGGAAACCTTTGCTAGTCTTAGTACAAAAGGAGGAATTAGCATTGATACTCTTATTAGGCTGAAGCTAACTTGCAAGGTTGCCTGTTTTAGATTAAAAGTGACAAAGTACAACTGAAGAATTTGAGAACAGAATTTTCAAGATTACTTAAAATGTACAATTTCTTCAATATTGAAAGTTGCCTACTGATGGAGCCAGCAAGCCCTACCAAGCTCCCCACACTTGTTTGCAGTAGATTCCAGGAGTGTGGAACTCCAGTGGGGGGCCATTTATTTTTTTAGACAACTCAAGGGAAATGGGTTTCATTTTTAAAAACAATTGTTTTTTTACTCCTAAAAATGAGTCATAATTTGTCTAAAAATAAACAAAAAATAGAAAAATAATCACAACAAACCAGAAAACCTAAATGCATCCTAGAGTTAAAGATTGGATAATGCCATTGTTTTGAGCTGTTTGTGAGATATGAGACACATCATTAAATGTTAGTACATTTGTGCTTTGAAGTTCAAAACAATGGCCTGAATATTCTCCAGCTACTATAAACAGTACAGAACATTTTACAGTAACAGTGTTTAGTTTTTTCTAAATTCTATCAAGGGATGGGAGAAGAACATAGAATTGCCAACACCCAAAATTCAAAAATCAGGAGTGAGCACTCTAAAACACCATGCAATTTAAGAAAAGAAAATCATGGTTTTCTGTCTTCTGTTTTTATACTCCCCTTAGCTATCCCAAATGCGTGCGCATCATTTAAATACATAAAATATACAGGCACCAACTTCCCTGTGTACCTACTCTGGGCTAACCCCCTTCTGTCCCCATGCACTATCCAGAGCCCATCCTGACCCTCAACAATCTCCAGGGTTTGAGAGAGTGAGGCTGCTGCTGCCGCCAAGCTCAAAAAAGGGACTACTGCAGTATAGGGACCTTGTGATAACGCAGGCAGCAGCTATAGCTTCTAGAGGTAGAAAAGGGAAACCGGAGTTAGATCACTCAAATTTCCTGAGCCGCCTGCATTTTTCGCTATGTGAGATGGTTATTTCTATTTTTAATTACTTGCTTTAATAAATCAATATGTAAGTCAGTTGTACAAGGATATGATGTAACTGGAAATTAAGTGCTATTGCAATTTTAGATTACAATTTGTAACGAACTAGGTTATAGATGCTGGGTTTTAAATTGACTTATTTCAGTGTTCGAGTATTTCACTTGAATTTTACAAAACTGTGGAAGGTAAAGAACAAAATATTGAAAAATACTTAATTGTATTTTTATCTATAATTTTTTATAAATCCAAATTGGCACAAAAACTGTCACTATAAACAAAGTTTTTTTAATGTTAACACCCAATCTGATTAATTTCAATACATTAATACATTTCAAATTTGTTAAAAATATTACAGTGCTAAGACATCCATATTATTTCATAATACTTCATTTTAAACAAATTACAATCTGTGAACAATAATCACAATTCAGTTACCGCCAAATCCAACTATTCAGATCCACCGAGGATACTTTCAAGACTTTCTAAATTAAGATGCTGAAAAAACTAATTCTGAAGTTTTATCTGTTTGCATGCAGGTTTCTAGGTTTTGAATGCCCCAAGCCACATGATGAAAACAGTAATTCTACACCAGCTACTGTCACGATCATAACCTTGTTTTCTCCCAGGACGTTTACTCTAGATTTCCACTACTAAATAGTGGTTACATTTTTCAGTGTTTCATTGGAGAACAAGAAATAATGGAAACAAGGCTTGCAGATGAATTACTGATGGCAGAACCCCCCTTTCAACATAAACTTCTGCATTTTGAAGAATAAGTACTGATTCCTCTGTTGTGACTGGAAACTAGCATGTGATGACTGATCACATGCTGGAAAATGACATGGTATAATGTCCAGCTAATGCTTTCTCAACATCAATTTTGCCATCATTTAACTGCAATTTCAAATCAGGGTTGTTGTTTTTTTATTTGGTTTTTTTAAGTCCTCACCAGCTTCAACATGAATTCAGAATCAAAGGTTATTTTACTGGCTTTGATATATGGATCAATTACTCAATAAGCTTCTTCAAACCAATTTGTCATCTTCTAACAAACCATGGAGTCTATTGACACTGCTTCCCATATTTTTATAGTAATATTAGGATATGATTGTGTCATAATTAGGGCTGTCAAATGGTTAAAAAACTAATCGCAATTAATCGCACTGTTAAACAATAATAGAATACTATTTAAATATTTTTGGATGTTTTCTACATTTTCAAATATATTGATTTCAATTATAACAGAATACAAAGTGTACAGTGCTCACTTTATATTTGTTTTTTATTACAAATATTTGCACTGTAAAAAACAAATACACCTGTAGCATTTTTCAATTCACGTAATACAAGTTCTGTAGCGCAATCTCTTTATCATGAAAGTTGAACTTACAAATGTAGAATTCAGGTACAAAAAAAATGCACTCCAAAACAAAACACTGTAAAACTTTAGAGCCTACAAGTCCATTCAGTCCTATTTCTTGTTCAGACAATCGCTCAGACAAACAAGTTTGTTTACATTTGCAGGAGATAATGCTGCCCGCTTCTTGTTCACAATGTCACCTGAAAGTGAGAACAGGTGTTTGCATGACACTATTGGAGCTGGTGTTGCAAGATATTTATATGCCAGATGCACTAAAGATTCATATGTCCCTTAATGCTTCAACCATCATTCCAGAAGGTGTGTCCATTCTGATGGTGTGTTCTGCTCGATAATGATCCAAAGAAGTGCAGACTGACGCATGTTCATTTTCATCATCTGAGTCAGATGCCACCAGCAGAAGGATGATTTTCTTTTTCGGTTGTTTGGGTTCTGTAGTTTCCGCATCAGAGTGTTGCTCTTTAAAGGCTTCTGAAACCATGCGCCACACCTCATCCCTCTCAGATTTTGGAAGGCACTTCAGATTCTTATATCTTGGGTCGAGTGCACTAGTTATCTTTAGAAATTTCACATTGGTATCTTCTTTGCATTTTGTCAAATTCGCAGTGAAAGTAATCTTAAAACAAACAACATGTGCTGGGTCATCATGCGAGACTGCTATAACATGAAATATATGGCAGAATGCAGGTAAAACAGAGCAGGGGACATACAGTTCACCCCCCAAGGAATTCGGTCACAAATTTAATTAACCCATTATTTTTTTAACGAGTGGTATCAGCATGGAAACGTCCTCTGGAATGATGGCTGAAGCATGAAGAGGCATATGAATCTTTAGCACATCTGGCATGTAAGTATCTTGCAATGCCAGCTACAACAGTGCCATGCGAACACCTGTTCTTACTTTCAGATGACATTGTAATTAAGAAGTGGGCAGCATTATTTCCCGTAACTGTAAACAAACTTGTTTCTCTTAGTGACTGGCTGAACAAGAAGCAGGACCGAGCGGACTTGTAGGCTCTAAAGTTTTACACTGTTTTGTTTTGGAGTGCAGTTATATAACAAAAATAATCAACATTTGTAAGTTGCACTTTCATGATAAAGAGATTGCACTACAGTACTTTTATGATGCGAGTTGAAAAATACTATTTATTTTGTTTTTTACAGTGCATATATTTGTAATCAAATATAAAGTGAGCACTGTACACTTTGTATTCTATGTTGTAATTGAAATCGATGTATTTGCCCACCAGACAGAATGCAATCAGTCTATCTGGCTAGCTAGCTGTGAACAAGTCAATGAATGGACCATTAGGGAGAACAATAGGTCTTTGAAGATGCTCCCACCTTCCTGAGAAGTTTTCCAGGGATGCTTTGACACTGCAGGATCATGTGATCAAGTCGCCTGGTACTGGACTCCATAACAGAATACCAGTATTTTTACACTGGGGGAGGAGGGAGAACCACACTGGCAAACAAAAACAAAGAGGAGTCTGGTGGCACCTTAAAGACTAATAAATTTATTTGGGCATAAACTTTCGTGGGTAAAAACTCCCATTTCTTCAGATGCATGGAGTGAAAATTACAGATGCAGGCATAAATATCTGTAATTTTCACTCCACGCATCTGAAGAAGTGGGGGTTTTTACCCACGAAAGCTTATGCCCAAATAAATCTGTTAGTCTTTAAGGTGCCACCGGACTCCTTGTTGTTTTTGTGGATACAGACTAACAGGGCTACCCCTTCGATACCGGAAAACAAAGGATTCCCGCCATATGCCAAACCTATTTAAGGCAGGGGAGTGACAAAGAGCGTTCATTCTTCACTGAATCCCCGCCCAGGATGACTGCTGGAAACATCTAAGAAACAAAGGGGGGTGGAGGGGAGAGGAGAAGAGCTGAGCCCAGACTGGAAAGGTGTCTGGCCTGTGAAAAATACCTGGAGTTTTAATCTGCAAACAAGAGCAGCTTGCCTTCAAGAACCAGTGCAATTTGCCTAAAACAACATTTAGGAAATTACTACTTGTAACCAGTTTCTTTAGTATCTTAAGCTTAGTTTGCGCATTTGTTTCATTTGATACAGGGCTGGCTTTAGGAAGTGCGGGGCCTGATTCGAATACCCGGCGGCGGTTCGGGTCTTTGGCGGCACTTCGGCGGTGGGTCCTTCACTTGCTCTGGGTCTTCCGCGGCACTGAAGGACCTGCCGCCAAAATGCTGCCGAAGACCCGGAGTGAGTGACGGATCCGTCGCCGAAGTCCAGGACTGCTGCCAGGTGAGTAAAGAAATTAGAAAGAAATTTAGGGTGTGGGGCCCTCTTAGGCACGGGGCCCGATTCGGGGGAATCAGCCCTGTAGGTAATCTGCTTTGATCTGTTTGCTAACCTTTTAATCACTTAAAATCTATCTTTTATAGTTAATAAGCTTGTTTGTTTTCTCTAAAGCCAGTTTGTGTAATTCATAATTGGGGGGGGGAGGGGGGGGCAAAAGCTGTGCATATCTTCCTCCACATTCGGGGAGGAGGTGAATGTCACGAGCGTACACTGTACAGTTCTCTGTGCAGCGCCAGACGATACAATTTTGGGTTTACACTCCAGAGGGGGGGGGGACTGGAGTGGTGGCAATTCCCTAGCTGAAGCCTACCCAGGCAGAGCTGATTTCAGTGTCTGTGTCTTTCTGCAGCTGGGTGTGTCCCTACCTGTGTGTGGGCTGGAGGAGACTTGAGGGCTGGGCTCGGCAGGACAGTGTAAGGGAGCCCAGGCTGGTGGAACAGGTGGGCTCAGTGGTACGTCAGTACATCAGGTGGCACCCTGAGGGGGCAAGGAGGGGGAAACTGGTCACATCTATATCTTGTGTATGTGTCAATTATTCTTATTCCCTTGGGCCAATCTAAAACAAAATCTTATAGGCAATCTGCAAAAGCATTCCATCTTTCTTCTTGGGTCATGATATTTGCTCTTTTCAAGTCTTTTGACAATAATTTTAAAATATGTGTAGTCATGTGTCACGTATTTTCTTGCAAAACTTTCCTAATCTTAGCCATATTGGCTGCATTGTTTATCACAAAATAAATTACATGGCATTTACTTCCTCTCACTCTTTGAGAAACACTAGCAATTGTAGAACAGATGAATATGAACAACTGAAGATAAATGCTTGTCCCACAAGTAAACATTACTTCCCTGAGTAGCTACTGTAACACAATACAGTAGAACCTCAGAGTTATGAACTGACCAGTCAACCACACACCTCTCTTGGAACCAGAAGTACACAATCAGGCAGCAACACAGACCAAACAAACAAACAAAAAAACAAATACTGTACTGTGTTAAACGTAAACTTTTTAAAAACTAAAGGGAAAGCAGCATTTTTCTTCTGCATAGTAAAGTTTCAAAGCTGTATTAAGTTAATGCTCAGTTCTAAACTTTTGAAAGAACAACCATAATGTTTTGTTTGAAGTTATGAAGATTTCTGAGTTACAAACAACCTCAATTCATGAGGTTCTAGTGTAGGCTTGTTGTTAAACTTAAACCAAACCTCTATAGTCACACACAGGCACTCAGTTTCCGAAGACACATATGCTATGCCTACAATAGAAGCACCAGAATATTACACTAGAACAGTGCTCCTAGTGTGGACGCAGATTATACCAGCCAAGTACCAACATAGCAAATACACCCTCCACAAAGGAAACAAAAGTGCAGATTTGCCAGTATAACTGCATCTCTACTAGGGCCTTCTGCTGGCACAGCTATGTCAATCAGGGACCATATCTCTTCAAGCTCCTGAGTGATATAGCTATACCAGCAGAAGTCTGTACTGTAGACCTGACCTTAGTCTTCTAGATTTAGGGCTTATCTACACTTACCAGGGGGTTGACGTGCGGTGATCGATGCATCGGTGGTCGATTTAGTGGGTCTACTGAAGACTCACTAAATTAACCGCTGATCGCTCTCCCGTCGACTCCTGTACTCCACCTAAATGAGAAGTGCAAGGCAAGTCGACAGGAGAGCATCTCCAGTCGACGTAGCGTAGTTTGGAACCCGCAATAAGTAGATCTAAGTACATGGACTTCAGCTACGTTATTCATGTAACTGAAGTTGCGCAACTTAGATCAATCTGTCTCCTGTAATGTAGACAGGGCCTAAGTGTTTCAAGAGAAGATATACAGTCAATACAAATCATGACAGAGGAGTACAGCATGGTTGAAGCTTTTCAGCTTTCTTGAATTGTGGATGTTCAATGTAGGCTTGGTCTATATTTGAAAGTTGTACTGGTGAAACTGCCTGTTATTGGTATGATTTTTTACCAATATATTTACACTGCTACAAGCCTAGTGTGCATGCATTATACTGGTATAAAGGAGCCTTTTACTGGGATAGCTATTTCCCTTAAAGTAGAGTATCTTTATACCAGTATAACTGCAATCACACTAGCAGAGTTATACCAGTATAATTATGTTGGTATATTGCTGAACCTGACAATAGTTGTAACACTGTTGTTCAAAGACCACTTGTCTATTATGCTCACCAAAACGGTCTTATTGTTTCCTTGTACTCTGCCTGTATCCTTCTGGTGTCTTTTGTCTTATTCTAAGATAGTGCCTGTCCAAAGAGTGTCAATCTTTTGTTCTGTGTTTGAACAGCACCTAGCCCAATGGGTTTCTAGATCCAAGACCAGGACTCCTACGTGCTAAATTAATACAAATAATAATAATAAAATAACGGTTTAAATAATACAGCTTTCTAGAGTAGGAAAATGGGTTGGATCATGAATACATCAAAACACGGGCTTTTTGCTTATCCATTTTGTGTCGGAGTTTCTGTTATTGTCACACAAAGGTGTTAAGTCCATGTGATCAGTCTTACTGGGCAGAGATTAACACTTTCAGTGTCAAATTTTAGTAGAAAGTAAAATTTGAGATTTTAACACAGGTGACTATTAGTAAAACTCACTTGCGTTGAATGAACTGAATCATTTTGTGTGCCATACAATAAAAGTGGTATAAATAACCCATCAGCAGCAAGGGTGAAGAAGACTGAATTCCACTGAGATTTTAGAGATCATCATCATCATGTGTTTCAAAATATCTTGCATTAAATGTATATACAAACATCTTGATTTTAAGAAGAAAATCTGACAACTGACGTGCTAATTTAAATAGCTAATCTCTGTTACAAAGACAAAATTCACCAAGAGCGTGTGTTTCAAGTGTTCATTCAACATTTATTGGCTGGGTTTTAGAGAGATAGGGGGGTTGTTTTTTACATGAAAAACAAACGGCTACTAGACAATTTAGCATACTTATTTTACCAAAAGACTTTCAGTTCAGTTCATTTGATTTTTCAAAGCCAGCATCCAAAACCAGAGCAAAAACGCCACCTAGTGTAATGTTTCTAAAAAATACAGGCTTAGCTATACTGGGAATTTTTGCACCTAGTATAAACATGCTGCACTGGTGTAAAAAATACACATGCAATCTTTATTCTGAAATTTATTAACGTTTTAGTGCGCGACCTGGGAACCTTAACATTCTTTTGAAGTAATTTTACATCCTTATACAATAGGATTTTTTTTTTTTTTTTTTTTAAGTTGAAGGGAAAAGTCATGTCACAATGATTAAACACAGTTTGTTTTTTAAAGACACGATGGCATGGGACTTTTTCCTTGTCCTCACTTTCTCCTAGTGCTAACTTTGGTCCTCTCAAACAAGAACCTATAGTAAGAATCTTTTTCAACAGTGATTTGAATTTTACTGCTCATATTGATTAGATCATTTAGTTTCGCAAGCTATTGAACATTATCTACAATTAAATTCCTCATGAAACTAAGCTTGTATTTCATGCCCAGACTGTTGTAATACACTTCTTGCTATATTCCCAGTTTCGTCTTTCTAGTCTCTAGAAGCTATTCAAAGCAATGACATCCAACTTCCTGCATTTGAGCTTCCTCATATGTCACTCCATTATTTATTCTGGCTGCTCATTAAACTGAATTCATTTCAAGGTCTTACTACTAATTTCAGTTATGAAGTACACCCTCCTACTTTTATGGACTTGTTTCTATGAATTCTCCAATTGTTCATTAATATTCTGCCACTATTTATTGCTTCTCACATCATCCCCTTTATTTCCAGTTCGCTCGACACTCAGCACATTCTCTCCTGAAAGAGCTACAGCAGTCACTCTATCCTATTTTTTAAATCTAAACCAAAGACTTTTCTTTCTTATTACTCTTTACTATGGTTTAGTTGTTTTAATGTGGAGAACCATGCTTTTTCTGAATGGTGCTATATACAGAAACATGTAATGAAGAATTCTCTACATTTAAAAAGCCATTAACATGGACACCATGTATCTGGCCACGCATCTCAGACTAATTCAAGGCCAAAGGAATTGCTTAATCTATCAGTATTAGAGAATTTGCTGTTATGATGCATTTTTCTGTCACTTTAATACCACCATCTGTTAAATTTTTTAGGTTCTAGATCCGTGCTCTGAGCACAAGTCCTAAAGAGATTTGTTCCTCCTCTTCAAGGTGTTGCTCTTTTTTTTCCTATGGGAAGCAGTGTCACCAAAGAACTATTGTAAGAATTTTAGTTTTGAAGCCATGAAGAGCTGAGAGTTTTTAAAGGTACAGATTTATGAGAAGAATATTAACAAAAAGGCAAGTTTTAATTATACTATTATTTGGTTACCACACTTTACAGCTACCTCAAGGTGTCACTCTCCTTCTTGCCTATACTTACAATACAGGTTGCTTCCTGAAGCTATTACATCAGATTACTATCCATAAAATTCAACTACAACAGATTAGTATCTAGATAACAGATCAAAGAAGATCTGGAATTTCTCATGGAGCTTTCAGCCTAGTAAGATATAGGTCTGCTAACTGACTGAATTGAGGTATGCAGCCTCATGACTGCCCACAGCCCTTTTGAGACAGGTCTGTGTGACAAAATTGGAACTGCTTGGTAATATTATATGGATACTGTATATTAACCTGATTATTGGAGTGTTTACCATACAATTTTGCTTAATGGGGGACTGTAAAGACAAAACAAGAAGGAAAATAAAGAATGGCTCAAGATAAGCTACCACTAAGGAAATATTTCAGGGACGTTAAGTGACAACAGCCGAGCCATTGGCTGTAAGAACTCTGGCATGATCTTCTGCTAAGCCTACTGGACTGATTTAATCCAGAAAGACCAAAGCCCAAGAACACAGAAGAATAAAAAACTATGGCAGTTCAGGGAAAGTAGACTGATATGAAGACACCTGCTGGGACATCTAAAGATGTTATGCCTGCTGAAGTTACATTCACAAGACTAAATCTTTAGGTAAGACAGACATGCATATAGAATGTTGATTTGAAAATCCTTATTCTTTAAATGCTTTGTCCCTACTGTTGAAGCAAAATATATTTTGATGCTAAGAAGAATGTTTTGTCACTGTATACTACTGGTCACAGGCTCCCAAAAGGAAGAATTGCAGGTCTCTGAACTCAGTCAGATGTGCTGGGTAAGCATGGTTAATCCACAAGGTACTGTAGCCCAGGGCTTGGACTCAGAGTGGGGCAAATGCAGACTTCCATACCAAGATACGTAAAAGGCATGAAGCCTGACACTTGCGGCAATGCACTGTGAAAGACCAGAAGAGGGACAGAGGTGCAGCTCTGTAACCATGACAGTCTATATTCAGACTTTCAGACAGACACACTCCCCACTGAACTACTAGGCAAGACTGGCAGGCATGATTTTTGCTGGATGCTTCAAGTGAGTCTTGAGCCACGCTATTCAGGAAATGGACGCTAAGAGACAGCAGGATAGAAAGTTTTCCCAACTAGAGCTGCCAAATTCCCCAACCAGAGCTGCCAAATTCATTTTCAGTTTCACAGTTTGAGCAAGTACACATGGATGGTGACCATGAAGACAACAGTATATGCAAAATTATTTAGGGTCCCTGTCCAATTTCTCCATTGAAAATACATTTTCTTCAACAGGGAGACTTCTTGGTCTAGGAACAACCAAATTATCCACAGATGTAGATATATTTAACTTTTGGAAGTTTATATAGCTTTGCTGTACTGGAGAGATAAGAGAACTTGGGTTCTCCTAGACAGAATTAAATCAAATACACCCGATAGAGGGTCCTGTGGCACCTTTAAGACTAACAGAAGTATTGGGAGCATAAGCTTTCGTGGGTAAGAACCTCACTTCTTGGGGGAGGGGAGGGGGGCGGGTTGTGCGCTCCGGCGGATCAAAGCAAGTTCGATATAACACGGTTTCACCTATAACGCAGTAAGATTTTTTGGCTCCCGAGGACAGCGGGGTAGAGGTGTATCACAGGTAATACGCCATAATCTGAATCTATAACTACATGCAGTTCTGCTTGAAAATTGACTCCAAATGGCACTGAGGCTTCATATTTATTCTCAAGATTGCCAGTTCATATTTTCTCAATTTACATGTGGCCGGCCCCATCCCCAACTACTAGTCTTGCAAGCCCAAAGTCAAGCTGAGTTCGTTCTTCCTAAGATTCATTCTTTCTTTCTGCAAGGTTTATTCTGATTTCAAATCACACATGTGCAAACTACAATTAAAATACTTTTACTATCCTGTTTCAGCTGTTTTCAAGTTAAAATATTATGCATCAAGAGGAACTCATATCACTTACTCTCTAAGTCAGATATGATGAGGTTGTCATGAAGTTTCACAGCTCGATGCTGCTCTACTTCATCTTCCAACTCGAAGATGGTTTCTTTCATGTCACTTCTTTCAGTCTCTTTTTCTTCCAGCTCTGCCCGAAGCTTTTCTAGAGTCATATTGAGATCCTCAATTTGCTTCTTGGCTTCTTCTTGGAAGATTCTGTATTCATCTTCAACCTGAAGAAAAACCATTAAATGACCATAATGAATTCAGGACAAAGATGAACTCAAAATAAAAATTGGTTGCATTTCACTGCCACAGCCATCATCCTTAAAATATTTTTTTAAATCTCATAAGAACTAAATTTAATATCAAGAAGTGTTATGTGAATTGAGAAGCTTTATGTGAATTCATTAGGAGTTGCTATATCTGGACCAAGGTGTGATATGTGATACGTAACTTTTGACTGCACTGCAACTATCAAGTTGGACCACTTTCACAGTTAAGCTCTTATTTCCGAGCTGAATTTATTTCAGAATCTACCAAGCATCCCACCACATGACAAGTGAAGCAGTAACAGAATAATACTGAATCACAAACTGAAATGAGAAGCAGCCAAAAAAAATGAGTAATTTTCCCCCATCCCACACACACACACACACAAACGTGATTGCAAGAACAAGGTTTAAGCCCTGAGCTAATCTTTTCATCATTTTATGCCAATTATTGAGAAAAAATATTATAGTACAATACATGAGGCACCGCCTCGGTAAATCAGCTATAAATTATTTACACCTGCTTAAGGATGTCCCACAATGACAATGTTTAAAAACCAATGATTTGCTTAATTCCAACTAAGGTTTCTTCCCCTTAAAAACGTGTCATTTATACGAGTAATCCAGTACAACTGAGTTTAGGTGTAAAAAGCTTCATAAAAGGATACACTTTTTTTGTACATGAGATCCAATAGAAAAATCTTGAATACAGGCACATTCTGGCAAAGCTCATAACTGGTCACATACCTCCAAGGAACAAAGTGAAAAACTGTAATGAACAGTAGAGGGAGGCTTGGAGGCTTATATGTATAAGATATAGAATGATAATTGTTTGAACACTACCTTAGCAATGGCATCCTGCAATCGATTGGCATCATTGCGAGTGAGAGCCAGCTCTTCCTGCAGACTGCTGGCCAAAGTCTCTGCTTTTTCCTTGTCCAGCCTGACACTCTCCAGCAAATCTTGTATATCTGATTTATCTCCAGAGTTGTGTATAGAATACAGTTCAGTCACTTTTTGCTTTTCATGCTCCAGCTGAGCCTTTAGCCTGTTCATCTCAATCTGGTCACTGGCTACTGTGGCTTTGTACTCCTCTAAGGTGGCTGCTAATGCTGCCTTATTTTTCTGCTCTGACTCAATAATTCGTTCCATGTGGTGGTTCCGTTCTTTCAGTGCCCCTATAATTTCTTGGGCCTCCTTGTTATCTTGCTCTGCCATCTTCAAAGTGTTGCTCAGATGCTGTTGGACACCCAGCAGTTGCTCTCGTTCGAAACGAGCATTCTCAGCAAGGTCCATATAACGTTGCTCTAACTCCATATATCTCCCACTTTTCATATCTTCATCAATAACATACGAGATGTGATGTTCATCTAAAAGGGAGCGAAAATATTCAATCTGTCGGCTGAAGTGTTCTAACTTGTCACTCTGCTGGCACAAGGATTCCATAAGAATTACTTTTTCTTCTCCAAGTCTTTCATTCTCACTGTTCAACTCTTGAGTTATTTGTTGTAAATCTGCAAGTTCCTGAAGTGTTGCTTGAAGCTCCTCAGCTGTACTATGCTGGTTCTCTTCCATCTGGTGTATCCGTTCTGTCAGACAAGCTACAGAAACTTCACTTGCATTGCCACTGCTTCCTTTCCTAGATCTTTCTATGCTTGGTACTCCTTCAGACTCTGAAGACGATGGAGCATCTAAGGCATCATCACTTGATGTAAGTGGCTGATAAACTTCACTGCACTCACTGTCTAAATTATCCATGGAGTTACTATGCTGATTGTCCATTAAAGTGTTTTCGTCCTGACTCAACAAATCTTCCATTGAACCAGGAGCAGAACCTTCCACTGAAGATGTAAGAGTGCCACCACCATCGCTGTGGTTACCAGTTGTGATCTCTGGGCTCAAAGATTGGTAGCCAAAGAGTTTCTCAGAGTTGTCTAGCCTTTGTTCCAAAGAAAAGCCCAATGCATTTAATCTGTCCTTCAACATTCGATTCTCATTCTTCAATTGGTTGAGCTCTTCTCGGATGGCAGTGTTTTGCTCTTGTAACACTAATAATGTAGACTCTACATCAGTTGGCTGGTGTACAACAATGGCCTCTTTTTCTTCAGACTTCTCATCACTCTCATGCTGATCTTCATTAAGGCCCAGCTGAGCACGCATATCTCTGAGTTCATTCCTCAAGTGTAAAATCTCCACATCTTTAGTTTTTGCTAAAGTCAGAAGATCTTTCACTTTAGCTTCCAAAGCAGCTTTGTCACTGATTTGATTGTCCGATTTGGATTTACTCATCCGAACATCAGACTCTGGATTAGTACGACTACGGGAGCGTTTTGCCAGAATGGTATCATTAGTCCCCTGTCCTGTCAAAGGCAGTTTTTTGCTTTGGTTCAGACGGGAACGATCGCGTATTCTTTCCCTAGAAGAGCTAGATTCTTTATTTCCAGATGAAGTGCTACGCTTGGCTGTGGAGCTTGTACCTGTATGTTTTTAAAAATTTAATTTTAATTCATTTAAAAAAAATCAGCAATGTGAGTACATGTATGAAGTTACATATATAAGACTATATATTTTGCTATTATAAAATGGCTGTCATTCTAAACCACATTTTTGAAAATGAAATATGTAATCTATTTATGAGAGTCTCAAAAAGGTTTAAACAGTCTTTATAGTGTCTAAAGACATGTTAAGCCCCCCCCAAACAAGGATTAAAAAACCTACTGTTTGCAAGAGGGAAAGAGATTCTCCCCCAAAGTTTCTAATAAATTGTATAAAAAATGAAGAGTAACTATATGTAAGATACTTGATATTCTCTCTAAGTTCACAGATCATAGATACATCTTCACTTTTAGGTGTGGGAACACAGTTCCCATTTGAGTACTTTTTATAAACATGTATATTCTGATCCAAGAATGAAATCAAAGTATTTAAATATTCTCACCATCAAATTCAATTTCTCACCATTCTCACTCAGAAATGCTGAAGCAGAGAGCAGGATCATCACTTCTTTACTTCAAGGTGACTTACAATTTTATTAACTTTACTGAGCCCCAAAACTAGCAATTGGATAACAAACATATTTCTACTAATTGTGTTGTGATAAACACTACGGAATGTCACACTTGCCTGAAGGCTTAACAAAATTCTCTCTCCTTAATTACGTACATCAGTAGAGGTTACTAGCTTAACACAACACCCAGTATTGAAGATATTCATCCCTTACCTAAAACCTTTAATGCCCAAAGTAGGGATTATTTTAGCAGCATAAGTCTACACTAGCTGTTGGTCCCAGAGAATACCACTACAGAAAAAGCTAAATGACCAATATAAAAAATAGTATATGTAAGGATTTGCAATACAAGGATTATCAATACAAACTGTGTGAGATGGGTCACTGGCAGAGTGCTCTATTTGGCCTGGCCTTTGCTGAGCTCTTCGTTAGGTGCTTTGGACCCTGCCTATGGAAGAGTTGCAATGGTTTCATAACAGAACAAAAAAAAGCCAAGGAAACAACCCGTTGAGACTAATATCTCCTTGTACCTGTAATAGTCTTGGGCTTATTCTCCAGGTTGTTCATGGTGGTCCCTGAAGCTGAAGATGCTGTGGATGTGCAGCTGCTCTTCTTTGCCTTCACACCATTGGTCATAGTCACCCCACCACCAGCCATTCCCGCTAAAAGGTCATCATTACTTTTTGTCTGAAAAGGGAAAAGGATATTAACATGACTGGATATGAAGTGCAGGACCGGAAATGTTAACTAATCAAAGCTGCTGTTATTACAAAATATATTTTAAGATCTAAAAACACATTCAATACATTGTTGCTTAGATAACATGCACTAATAGTTAATCCACTATTTGAGACACAAGGTGAGTGAGGTGTGTCATTAAGTATCAGCTTAATGAGTTCAGTCTGATCTGGAACCAAAAAAATTATGAACCATAATAATTGTATGATTAATTACATGGTGTCACTACAGGTTGGTGTTTTAGTGCCTTAACTGTGCATTTCCAAACCTTAATATGTTTGGATTTCTTTAAGTTTAACTTTAACTGAGTGTTCTGGGTTTATATAATGATGTATGATAAATTACATCACCTCTATTTAGGTATTTTAACTAGGGCTGTCGATTAATCGCAGTTAATTCATGCAATTAACTAAAAAAAATTAATCGTGATTAATCGCAGTTTTAATCACATAATTAAGCAATCGACTATCAATGGAAATTTATTAAATATTTCAGACGTTTTTCTACATTTTCATATATATTGTATTCTGTGTTGTAATTGAAATCAAAGTGTATATTATTTTTATTATAAATATTTGCATTGTAAAAATGATAAAAGAAATAGTATGAGGTGAATTGAAAAATACAAGTACTGTAGTGTAATCTTTGTTGTGAAAGTGAAACTTACAAATGTAGATTTTTTTTGTTACATAACTGCACTCAAAGACAAAACAATGTAAAACGTCAGAGCCTACAAGTCCACTCAGTCCTACTTGTTGTTCAGCCAATCGCTAAGACAAACAAGTTTGTTTACATTTACAGGAGATAATGCTGCCCTCTTCTTATTTA
Source organism: Chrysemys picta bellii (assembly GCF_011386835.1). Taxonomy (NCBI): domain Eukaryota; kingdom Metazoa; phylum Chordata; order Testudines; family Emydidae; genus Chrysemys; species Chrysemys picta. The sequence continues at coordinate 12,987,421 of NC_088805.1, read as the reverse complement.
CAATGTCACCACAAAGTGAGAACATGGCACTTTTGTAGCTGGCATTGCAAGGAATTTACGTGTCAGATATGCTAAACATTCGTATCCCCTTCATGCTTCGGCCACCATTCTAGAGGACATGATTCCATGCTGATGACGCTCATTAAAAAAAACAATGCATTAATTACATTTATGACTGTACTCCTTGGGGGGAGAACTGTATGACTCCTGCTCTGTTTTACCTGCATTCTGCCATATATTTTAATGTTACAGCAATCTCAGTTGATGAGCCAGCACATGCTCATTTTAAGAACACTTTCACTGCAGATTTGACAAAACACAAAGATAGCTACAGCACCCGGCCCAAGAGATAAGAATCTGAAGTGCTGTCCAAAATCTGAGAGGGACGAGGTGTGGAGCATGCTTTCAGAAGTCATAAAAGAGCAACACTCCGATGCAGAAACTACAGAACCCGAACCACCAAAAAAGAAAATCAACCTTCTCCTGGTGGCATCTGACTCAGATGATGAAAATGAACATGAGTCGCCCGAACTGCTTTGGATTATTATCAAGCAGAACCTGTCATCAGCATGGACGCATGTCCCCTGTAATGGTGGTTGAAGCATGAAGGGACATATGAATCTTTAGCACATCTGGTACGTAAATATCTTGCGACGCCAGCTACAACAGTGCCATGAGAATGCCTGTTCTCACTTTCTGATGACATTGTAAACAAGAAGCGGGCAGCATTATCTCTTGCAAATGTAAACAAACTTGTTTGTCTGAGCAATTTTTGAAAGCAGTTTTTGAATGTAAATTTTATTTTTGAATGCAGTTTTTATTTTTATTTAATTCTACATTTGTAAGTTCAACTTTCATGATAAAGAGATTGCACTACAGTACTTGTATTAGGTGAACTGAAAAATTCTATTTCTTTTGTGTTTTTACAGTGCAAATACTTGTAATCAAAAATAAATATAAAGTGACCTCTGTACACTTTGTATTCTGTGTTGTAACTGAAATCAATATATTCGAAAATGTAGAAAACATCCAAAAATATTTAACTATGGTATTCTATTATTGTTTAACAGTGCAATTAATTGCAATTAATTTTTTTAATCACCATTATTTTTTTAATTGCTTGACAGCCCTAATTTTAACTTAAATTACTGTTATGTTCTCAATCTTAACTCCAGCTAAACAACTTTTGTCTGGGAATCTTTATTAACCTTCCCAAAAAAATACAGAAGACTCCAATAAATGTAAAGGTTAGATGACACATTTTCTATGTGAAGAAGACAGCATGCCAGAGGCTTCATAGACAACACCATAAATGATAAAATTACATAGATACGTTCCTTTTAAAATGACAGTTGCTTACTGATATTTTAACTCCCTCAGACATATAAATCGCCAGCGTGCCTAAGTCTACAAACTACAACCTTCCAGCTTCTCCTACATATGGGAACACTTGAAAGATGTACGTAGTTTTATTTCACACAGCTGGCATGATGACAACCGCACAAGAATGAGTCACTCAACTATGTCACTAAAACCTAGCTAAAACCCTTAAGGTGCAACAACTCTCAGTCACTAGTTAAGAAGGGAATTTCTTGCTGTGCCTAAGATGCGTGTAATTGACATAATACTTTTTAAAACTGTACACTTGAGTTGCCTGAAGTGCTACTGATAAAAAGAGAAAATTGTAAACACACAGTAGGCCAAATCCTTTCAGAGATAGATAGATCATTCTCTTCTTTGTTTTGATTAGAGGTATGACAGCTGGAAACTCTTGATGAGTAAGCTACACACCACAGTCAGAAGTACATGCCAGTCAGCTCTTAAAAGGACAGTTGTCGATGACACTGGACACTATTCAGAATGGTTACGTATCACATGATGGTTTTGTATTAAACAGGATGCAAGATACAAACAATGTTTTGTCAGGAATCTATTTCTAAACATAAGATTATGTGCAGATTCACCAGCTGGGGAGAGAAAATAAAGTCCCAAGTACAAGGCACTTCACACGTCCCTGTATTCAAGGCTCATTTTATTGTCAAAACAACATCCCAAAACAAACACCACAAAATTCCGCGTAGTATCTATCCAAGACTTTTCTAATTTCTATCAGCTGGTAGGGGAGAGGAACACCCTTTGATTTCGGTAATCCTGTCTAGTTAATTTGGAGACCCTTGGACATGGATCTCCCTGATCGTGGGTCTTGCCTGTCTGCCACCCATCTAAGAGGCAGGAAATATTATACCTGGCTTCCTGTAAGTCACATGCTTGCTCCCAGTGATGTTCCCTGAGACTACACCATTCAATTTTAAAGGGCCCAGGGGATGTAAAAGGTGCAATGTGATGGGCACATATGCTCCAAAGCCTGGTGCCTTGTTATGCTGAGAGTAAGGAGAAACCTACAAGACAAATAAGAAGATGGAAGGTAGGAGCAGCACACACCAGTTGGGCTGAAGGTCCACTCCAGACACAAAATGGAGAAAGCATGGAAAACTACAGGAACAGTGTGGCTGCATGGACTGGACACCAGTCACCAACCTTAAGTATACCAATCAGGCAATCTCTTAAAAGTAATATAGTCCTCTCAATTCCCCACTGAAGTATCCCTCTTGAGAAATTTCAGCTGGAATTTTTAATCTTGAGACAGAGCTTATCACATCCTACCCCCACAGTCAAAGAAAGTCATTCAAGAGCAACACATGACACTCCCTGTCTGAGAGAGCAATTAATGATGCCCAGTGGAAGGCAGCTCAGTGCCCACTCTGCCCTTTTTACAGAGAAGTCAGGAAAGTTAAGTTTCACAAGGTGCATTGCCTTCCACCATGGTACATATAAACACATCAAAAGCAGCAATATTTAATGACCACAGCATTAGTAATCTCTCATTCTGTCCTGCATTGTGTAACTACTGAAATTCTCTTCAGTCACTGAGAGATTATGAATCCCAGTTTTCCACTGCATCAATATACGTATTCTAAAATTCTATCCTTCCAAATCCTTTACTGTCCAAAAAAATCAAGGCTATTAGAGCTTACCTTCAGCAGGGATGTTGATGTTCCAGTTTTTGAGAGTTTTGTTACTGCAGACACTGAGGAGCCGTTTTCTGGTTTGATTTTTTCTATTGTTTGAGTTTTATTTATCCCGGGCACTTTGGGCACTGAGCCAACAGACCTGCTTGCTTTCTTCATTCTGGGCTGTCTCTTTGTGATGCATTTACAAACAAATCTGTGAACACAAAAACAAGTTAGAGAAGTGTTAAATACAAGACAAGTAAGATGTAATATAGTTCTTTGAATGATTTGTTTAAAATCAGTACCCCAATGATAAAACAAGCATAAGCCAGAGCCAAATGGTATGCACATGATTGAGGCAGAAGAGTAGAGAGATTTTTGCAAAAAATTAAGTGTTCAAAGCAACTGGACTCCCAGGTTATATATAAAAAATATCTTCAAAGTCTCTTCCCACAAATAGCATTGAACAGATGGCATTTTATAAATGACCCACATAATCCTGCCTCCTTACCAGCAAAAACAAGGCTCATCAGGATAGTGATGTTTTTGATCTCTGACTGAAGGGAAGAAAAATACAATAGGAGTACTCTCTACCAATCATCTGATAATTTATCATCAACACTGGCCTTAGGGAAAGAGAAGTTTCTATCTGCCAAGCTGAAAGGAAAGTGCTGAAAAAATTCTGGCAGTTAGAGAGGAAAGACGTGTTAATATATAAAATTCAAAGCTTGAACATCCACTCTCCCTCTAAACAGTTGTGAAGAGAAAGTTGTCTCTGGCTTGCGTGGAGGTCCAGTCATGTAGAGTTTAGAAGAAATTATGTTCCTAGCTCTTATTAGGAAGATTTCCTTCTGAATGGGAGCCAAACATAAATCAGTGCACTACCGTCTTCCTGAGTTTGCAGATAGGCCACTTCAATGCTTCTGTCGCTGCTCATAGTCTTTTGTTGCTTGTGAAAGCAATCAGTTTCACTACTGCAATTCCCAATATGTTGAGAGCATATGAGAATTCCAATTTCACCCTCTAGGGCATGACAAACCTATGAGTAGCAGGGGCGGTGAGCACTACTGCTGTTCACAAGGGCTGACAACTCAAAATAGAGACTGAGGGAAAGGCAGAATAATGGAGATCCACCACTCTCACCAGCCAGGGAGCTGGGTGAGGATTAGAAAAGGAAGGAACATTCTTACTCTTTCAAGAGCCAATCAGTGATAAAAATAGCTATTACCACTCAACTCTCCCAGTCAAGAGACTCTGGAATGGAAGAAGAGAAGGAAAAGAAAGCTTCCACTCCCGTCAGGCAGCCATAAAGTCAAGGGAATAAGGGAAGTAGGTGTTCAGATTTATCGGAGTCTCATTATCTAGTGCTTACAGGAAATATGGAACAAGAATATCTTTCTCCCCTTCTACAAAAAAAGGGCATTTGAAAGACGCAAATGGTTAGATGGGATTCAGAGTGTGGAGAAATGCTGCATATAAATGCAGTGATCAGGACTACTAACAACATTTAAAAACATTACACTACTCCCCTCTCTCAACATGCACACAAACAACTTTTTAAATTTAATTTCTTACAACTTAAAAACCTTTACATATTATTTGGATGCATTCAAATCTGTAGATACTGTTAGCAGCAGCACTTTTCATTTTTAAACTACTGAAATTTACTACAACTGACCATTCTGACTGAAGTGTACTTCTAGTCCCATGGCAATTATATGTGATCAGCAAATAGAAAGTAAGAGAAATTTGCAACTAAATGGTTGTTTACAAACTAAAGCTTCCTCGTGGTCATTTGGTATGGCTGATTACAGCAAGATTCTTCTCCCATCCCTGAATTTGAACATTTTAGTTTGTCCATTTTTGAAGGATCAGAAAGCCAAAAAAGCTTTCAACTACCACCACATTTGTGCAACAAATTCTGCTCTGTTTTACAGACAGCATTATGTAATCAATGAAAGACCTTTCAGAATGAATATGCACAAGACAGAAGAATTCAAAGGACAAATATTTTTTAAAAATTACAATTTCAGGGTAAAACCTACAGATACTACAGCCTTCTCAACTTTACATTTTTTACCAGTGATTTATAATTGCTACAAGCGCCTTGTTTGATCTGTAGGTGGAGACTGAAACTACTCTGAATCAACAGTCAAAGTTAACCGAGACATATGGACCTTGCCAATTCCTCAGACTGCATTAAACCTTACCCTTTAAATGCTCAGAGCTAAGATCAAGTTGTTACACCTACATTTGTCATTTATCAAGTAATAATTTGCAACTATTTAAAATATGACAAATATTAACTACATATGCACATTCAAGATGAGAAATATTCTTATCCTTTCATTTATGACAAAAGATTGTGCTTTATTAAATTGTGGAAAATATATGGCACAGGCAAAAATCAAGCTGTGAGGATAATTATTTCTTGAGCAAGCTTTTGCACTATGATGAAGTATGGGATCTCTTCTTATAATTTTGTTTATTGTTCTGAAGCATACAAGCTTCGCCTGTGTACCTGTAAAACAGGTTGCAGGCAAAATTCAAGTTATATCTTGATCTAAGACAAGCGCCTTATACAGCCAATATCTCATTGCTCTAATGAAATCTAGAGTACCTTCTGTGGTGGTAACAAAAGAGCATGTGGAAGATATAATTTCATGTTATTAGCCTTTTCTAAGAATGGTTAGGAAGAAATGAACAATTTAAAAACAAGGAAACTGACAGGATGAGCCTTAAGGGACTGCTAATCTATTAAAAAAAACCTGGTTAATCTGAAGTCTCTTTTGAAATTAAAATAAATGTAAAGTTTGAATACCTATTCAAAATGTGTTAGTATTCCCATCCCAAATTGTGTGGGTCTTTCTGTAGCCAATGCCCCTTTCAGATTTACAGCATTCTGGATTTTACTATTTGTATATAATTACATAGCAAATAAAATTACCAGACTAGACTAAAAAAAGATACGCATATAGCCTGTCAAAACATTTTCACAGAAAGATGCAGTTTAGACTTTCTGAATTTGAATTATGGCTTAATCCTGCCCTAAAGTAAATGGGAGCTTTGTCACTGACTTCAATAGGCGTAGGATCTAGCCCTAGGAGAGCAAATATAACAAAATAAAGTATCTGTTCAACGTCAGATTAGTCCTTATTCATAGTGATGTTCAGAGAAAACATATTGCTGTAATTTTCATTAAAAAATTACTAGTATATGCTCCAAGAATAGCAACCACATGACCAAGGTAATGCAACTAAATATTTCTACAGTATTTGGAAAGAGAACTTTACACCCAAAAAAATAAATACCTTCAGATAGGACTCAAAAAATTACACCCTTCAGATCAGGGATCATGCCTGCTTCTATAATCATACAGTGTATGGCACAATGGTGCCCCAGTCCTAGTTGGGGTCACTGGTTATTATTATAACATTGAGTATTAATGAAAACTGTTTCAAAACATTTTATGTCGATAAAAATCGCATGTAGATTAAAAATGTCATTGGATAAGCACAGATTCCTTTTTCAACATAAAAAAAGAAAAATACTTAAAAAAAGCACCTGAAATTATTTTTACTCGCTTTAGATTTGAATTAAGAGAGATAAAAATGAATTTATTATGTAAATATTGTCTTAGCCAAAAACTCAAATACTAAGTTTCAGTGCAACACTACTGTTTAAAAATGGCAGTTAAAAATCCTTCCAAAACATTTTATAATAGAAAGACAGTTATGATGCTCTAAGTACCCAAAGACTGCACTCAAATAGGAATTCAAGATTAACAAGTTTCAGAGCGTACTATGAAAAGCACATGCAGGCACTTTGCTATTATCTTTTAAGGATCAAAACTTGCAACATCCCCTTCTCATGAAGGGAACTGAAAATAAAAATGTCTACTTACCCATTTTTCATTCTTTTAGATGTAAATCAGAATCTAGTGTGGATTTAGCAATGAACGAAAAAATGCTCTGAGAGAGAGAGAGAGGCAAGAGGTATATAGCTAAATCCAAAGTGACATCATAGGATGAGATTTTTGTTTGTTTGTTAATGTTGCACTAAGAGAGAGTGTCAACACCAAGCATGAATTATGAACTAGGGCATAAATCACAACAAAAAGGAAGACTAAAACAAGCCAAAAATAATCACATCAAATAAGTTAGTGTTAGCAAGAGAGGGAAAGAACAAGTCACAATAAGCAGAATGTGAACATTCATTCTAACCTGTACCCTTTGCCAGACTTCTCTTAGTGTGTTCTCTCTGCATCTGTCTTCACTAGAACAGTTAGTTCTACACTTTTATATCAGCTGCAAATAAAACTCCAGAAACATTTTTAAAATGCTTTGCCCAATAAGAAGGCACGACTCTGTACTACAAACTGATATGGTAAGGCTGCCCAACAGCACGAGATTCTTTCAGAGTTACTTTTTGGACATCAATTAAAATGTTCCATTCCAGAAATCTGTAAATGAGTAGGGGAGGGGCATCTTTCCCTATGAATACTAAAAGTATGTTACTTATAGCTTAACAAGTGGTTTATTTCAACAGTTCTTGGCTTTGCTGCTGTAATCTACATCTCATCCATTTTATTATACAAGATTACTCATGTCAATCATGCCATTATAGGAGAACCTTGGAAAAAAGTGCCAGAGATATTCCTTTGCCTAGTGAACAAAATATCACATCTTCTATATATGAAATTAACTAATTATTGAACAATAGTTCTAGCTACATAAGAACCATTAAGACAAAGGCAGAATGGCCTTTTCATGAGAATTCCATGAATCACAGCAGAAAAAAAAATAGAGACCACCCAAATTCCACTGAGTATATTAACAGTATCTTATGAAAAGTCCAAGAAGAAACAGATTATAAAACACCTACCAAATACAAAGGGTCACAGAGCTTCCCAAGCCATTAAGGGTGCTGGCCCCACTATACTGTTGACTCTTGAGGGAATTCTGTGCCAAAAAAGAATCTGCACCAAAAAAATAACAATTCTGCAAATTTTGTCAATAAATAAATGTGGAGGCTCCAGCATGGCAGTGGGGAGCACAGGTCACTGGCTGCATGGAGGTGGGAGATCACCCTGCAGCTCCCTTCTCTCCCCCGAAACAGACTCAGCAGTGAGGCTGCACCTGACAGTGCAAGGGCCAGGCCTGCCCCAGAAACACCCCAGGGCCCTGGCTCTCTGCACCAGGTACACCAGGTGTGGGCAGGCAGGCTCAGCCCAGCAGGATCCAAGTGTGGGGAGGATCCAGGTGTGGGGTGAGAGGGTTCTATGTGGGGCAATCTGGGTGCAGGTGGCTCAGTGGGGAGTCCGGGACGATTTGGATGCACAGGGGCAATGGGAATCTGCAGGGGGTCCAGGTGAAGGTGGTTAGGGTTGAGTATGGGGGGGGGGGGGTCTGGGTGTGGGGGAACTCACTCAGCAGGGGTGGTTCTGGGTGCTGTGGGAGTGGGGCTTGGTGGGATGGGGGTCCAGGTACAGCTGGTTGGGGCTCAGTAGGGTGGGAGGGGGGCAGGATGCTCATCGGGGTGGTCCAGATGCATAGGGGGTAGGGCTCGTTGGGGTGGGAGTTTGAGTGCGGAAGGCTAAGCGAGGGTGGCCTGGGTGCAGCAGTGGGAATCGGCGGGGGGGAGGTCCGGATGCAGGGGGTGATCTCGGTGAAGGGGTGGAAGTTGGCAAGGAAGGACAAGGGATTGATCTGACCTGGCCCTGGCTCCCAGTGGGTCTGACTCAGCCCTGGCTGGGCCATCCCAAGCCCCGCCCACCCAGCAGCGATTTACCTATCCACCAGCTGCTTCAGGTGCCTGAAACGACTTGCCCATGCTGCTGGGGAGGGGCATGTGACCACTCTTATGGCTTCCCTTTGTTTCCTCGTCAGAAAGTAATTTTTCTGCAGGGAAGCAAAGAAATCTGCAGCGGACAGGAATTCTGCATATGTGCACTGGCGCAGAACTCCCCCAGGAGTAACTGTCATTTCATATGCACATCCATACATTCCCTGCCCCAAAAGCCATTCACCTCTAGCAGTGTAAAATTTCAAAATAAACAATTAAGGACAAACTGTGGCCAACTGAGCAGTCACAGAAGGCTACTGAGGTGGGGGAAGGAAAGTCTAGGCACGGGAGGTTTTGCAGCCCCCTTCACAATAGAGCGCCACATTCTGCTGAAACTCCCCATGCAGGAACATAGACAGGAATTTCTGGGCAAACTATGGGCCTCCCAGTGAATTGATATACAGGCAGTCCTCGGACTTATGACACAATTGGTTCCTGAAAATTGTGTTTTAAGTTGAAACATTGTAACTTGGAACCGCAACACACTCCAATCTGGGACCGAGCATTGTAAAGTCTAAACCAATTGCTGTAAGTTGAATCGGGGTCAATTCAGAAACATCACAAGTGCCGTTCATCATAAGTCGAATGTAGTAAAGTCAAGGACTGCATGTACTACACACAAATGCAATGAATTCCAGCTCTTAGTGCTGTTGCAGATGTAGCTTATACTTTCAGCCCATGAGCTCCACAAGTACTTTGAACCTTGCCTCTAAGTAGAGAGACAGGGAAGGAAGAAACTCTCATCATTTCTGAGCTCCCTAGAAGTTCATGTAGTTTCTTTTTAATAGGTTTGTACAGGGAACCAAGACTTCAGAAAATACAAATTAAGAATGAAGTGTCTGAATTACTACTTATTTTGGGGGCACAAACTAAAAAGTACATTTCTCTATAAATTGTGGAATAATCACTGCGCAAAAACTAGACGCTATGCACCCTGATTTCCTTACTCCTTGTTTGGAGAAAATTTAAGCCCCATGTCACTGTGAGCAATGTTTAACGGCTGCTAATACTTAGCATTCCAGACAAGTGATAGAAACATTCACAAAAGGACTGCCTAGCTTATGATGAACTGTGTTCTATCTTTTAATAAAACAAAATAATTCATTCTTGTTTTTAAGATGGTATTATATTTTAACTAGCAGGTATTTCAAGACACTGGAGAAAAAAGAGTGACTGCTTCTAGTTAACTCAAATTCTGCCATTAAAAAGTTCAGCTAATTTTTCTGGAAACTGAATTTCAAAATACAGAATGCTCACAAAAGGATTCCAAATGTATATTATTTTAAAACAAATTTAAGATGATTATATCCCTATAACAGCTTTGTAGATAGGAAGTGCACCAGTAGAAACTATTACAGAAGGCTTCCTTTTGTTTCTGAATGGATTTTCCAAGAAAATTTGATAGGGAACACTAACAAATCCATTTCTTGCTGGAATTAAAACTGGAGATGAGGAAAAAATTCCAAGTGAGTTAATGGAACTAAGGAATAATTATTACTCAAAAGTGCTACACCAGTGACTTAGAATACAGTCCACAGTACAAAACTAGTATACAGATTTGTAGGTGTATTTGAATGCATATATAAGCCCACTATAATGCAAACTGAAACAATAAAGTTTAATGGTCAAAAACCCACAGTAACAAGAAGGAAGAAATGTAAAGTGCGGCATGTTTCTCCTTTAAGGTTTCTGTCATACCAACAGCAAAACAAAGCTCTGTTTAATGTTATTGTTTTCCATATCCCATTGGTAGATTTAAAAGTTATATTCAAACTAGCAAAAATGGGCCAGCAGTTGAAATCATACACACAGTTTCAGAATATCAGTTACAGCTCCATTTCAGGTCATGAAAGTATTACACAGACAACAAAAAATGTAGTCCTCAGCAAGAGCCTTAGGCTGCATTTTCATGGAAAATTAATCAACGATTACTCTGAAGACTGGGTTTTCTGGGTTAATAGCACTGGTGGGTAGAAAAGAGTTCCAGTTTTAGCATGTTAACACACATCTGACCAATGACTGACTGGCCTGCTTTAGCTAAAAAAGTTGTTAATTTAATAAAGGACCTGGTCAACCTAAAAATTACACTCTGAAAATGTTTTTTCTTTCTATTGTTACAAGTAACACCTAAGATGAGTGATGATGAGCATCAGGTAACCAGGAGAGAGAAAAGTACTCCCCCTCCCACCCCACTTTTGCTCATTTGATTGCTTACTGCACTGTGTGTATAGTCAGGTCCCCACTTACCAGCTGTCAATTCCCCCTGCAGGTATGAGTGTTTTACACAGCAAAACTGAAAGAGAAGCATTTTTTAAAAGATAAAAATATGCAATTGTAAGACCACAAAAACTGGCAGGATAACTCAGGGGCAGGTGCTGGACTTAAAACTAAAACTTTAAATTCGTTTTTTAAATGACTAGACTTCAAGCTGACAATGTCCTTTACAGTGTGATTTTCACTCACTGACATAACTCCTCACAAAAGTAATGGTCAGAGTAAGTGGCCAGTGTTTACCTTTTAAGAAATTTTATTTCTGTATTTAAGGGCCCCATACCTGAACCTCTCCTTTCTCCAGTCTGAAGCCCCACCCAGGCAGACTCCTATATCAGCAGCAGGGGCAAAGCCAGCATGAGCAGCAATTGCTGCCTAAACAGGCTTTCGCAGCCCTAAGGCCAATGTAAAAGGAGCACTTGTGCCAAAAAAATAATCTGATGCAGGTTGTAGAGGGGCGACAAGGGAGAGGTGACAGACTTATCAGGTAAACGGACCACCTGTGCCATCCCCAATCCCAAAACCTGGAGCAGTCTGGAGGGAATGGGAAGCATAGGGCACGGGTCACTTGCTGGAGGATTCTCTGCACCTTAAGGTCTTTAAACCACGATTTGAGGACTTCAATAACTCAGACATAGGTTAGGGGTTTGTTACAGGAGTGAGTGGGTGGGTGAGATTCTATGCCTGCTTTATGCAGGAGGTCAGACTAGATGATCATAATGGTCCCTTCTGACCTTAAAGCCTATGATTCTATGATCTCCTCCCATCCCAGAATTGGGGAAGGGAGAGAAATAGGTCTAGCAAGGTGCATTTGTAAATCACCACCACCACTATGCAGACATGCAGATATATTTTTTGTGTAGACTGGGGAATAGGGGAGAAACACCCCCCCCCAAAAAAAGATGGCAAAGAAGGGAGGGTGAACACTGTAGGGGGGCTCAAGATTGGTTACTGAACCCAGCTCTGAGCTCCCTGCTCCCTCCTGCTGCTGCTTACAGAGCTGACAGAAACCCACTGAGCTCCTCCTCCAGCATCTCTCTAACTTGCCCTGCAGAAGGAAGTGAAAGGAAATTCCATTTAAAAAAAAAAAAAAAAAGAAGAGGCCACAGTCTCCAGAACTTTGGAATTTCTGGCTGGCAAAGAACTGACAACAGTGTATGCGAATTCCATATTCTAGAACTATTTTACTGATTCCATAAGAACATGATCCTTAACCGAGGCCACTGGAATCTAGTTGCCCATGACAGAGGCCTTCTCTGGTTACTCACCAGTAACTTGCTTTGTTTTAGCTACATTCATGCCAGTACTGCCCCAATTTAGAATTAGTAATTACTAATCACTATCGTTAGCCTAAGAGTTTCCTTGGAGAGAGAGGGGAGAAACTGTAACAGCTGCCTAACGTGTTCTGTTCTTATGGAGTATACTGCAAGTGTATTTTAAACATACATAGAACCTTTCTTCCTAAAACACTTTACAAGTTATATATACACCTCAACCCCGATAGAACGCTGTCCTTGGGAGCCAAAAAATCTTATGTTGTAGGTGAAACCACTTTATATCGAACTTGCTTTGATCCGCCGGAGTGCGCAGCTCCCCCCCACCCCCCCGAGCACTGCTTTACCACGTTATATCCGAATTCGTGTTATATCGGGTCGCATTATATCGGGGTAGAGGTGTACATACAGTGCAATGAAACTCTAGGAGTAGAAGCAACTGACACAGAATACTGCACAACAGTTGGAGAGGAAAAAAGTTTCATGAAATGACAAAAGCAAACCCCCATTCTTGCAGAATGCTTCACAAACAGCAAACAGACTTTCATATTTTAAAGCCTGATCTGAAAAATCTACATAGTAAACAGCCTGGAACTTACTGTGTCTAACTTGAGAATGCAAGTAAACCCTTCCTGGGCTTAGTTTGCATCCCCATAAAGCATATCTTTATTGACTGATTCATTGAGAGTAAATATTTAGAATCATAGAATATCAGGGTTGGAAGGGAACTCAGGAGGTCATCTAGTCCAACCCCATGTTCAAAGCAGGACCAATCCCCAACTAAATCATCCCAGCCAGGGCTTTGTCAAGCCTGACCTTAAAAACCTCTAAGGAAGGAGATTCCACCACCTCCCTAGGTAACTCATTCCAGTGCTTCACCACTCTCCTAGTGAAAAAGTTTTTCCTAATATCCAACCTAAACCTCCCCCACTGCAACTTGAGACCATTACTCCTTATTCTGTCATCTGCTACCACTGAGAACAGTCTAGATCCATCCTCTTTGGAACCCCTTAGCAAGCTTTATGTTCAGACCACTACACAATCTCCTCCAACAAGGCCTGAACACTCCTTTTCTATGGATAGCTTCTCATTTTCTTAATAAAAAAAAAAAAAACACTCTCTTCCTGAAACCTAATCTATTCTCTTTTATATAACATAAAAATCTCCCACCTCCTCCAGATTGTCTGGAAGGAAACAGACATAGGACATGCTAAAGAATGTTTGTACAGTACTATACCATGTCTTGCATCTGAAGAAGTGAGGTTCTTACCCATGAAAGCTTATGCTCCCAGTACTTCTGTTAGTCTCAAAGGTGCCACAGGACCCTCTGTTGCTTTTTACAGATTCAGACTAACACGGCTACCCCTCTGATACTATACCATGCGGTGTTCTGTACTCCTCCAACCTGTAGAGGGCAGGCAACTGCTGAATTTATTAAGAACTATAAAATATTTCTATTTAATATTCAGACCCTGGTAAAGCATTAATATTGTTACACCCATTTTGACCTGAGCAGCTAGTCAAAGTTGGGGCCTCTGGGGATGTTCCAGTTAGGTGTAGAAATTGGTGGTAGCTAGGTATTTCTTTGTACAGTTCTTGTATATAAGACTATTTCAAAGTCCTCGGTCTCTGAATGCAGAAGCAACCAAGAACAGTTTCTTAGATTACCAGCCCCCCAAGGCCCCTTTAGCCAACATCAGACCCAAAAATCATTCTCCCTAGATCTTCCATACTTCTGCTTGGCTTTTCCTTGTCTCTTTTCCTATGCCTCTCTCTCTGTTCTTGTCTGTGACCTCAGTATCTGTGTGTTCTCTCACATTCCCAAACACACCTACCCAAAATGATACTCAGCCCAAAAGCTCCTAGGCAGGTTCACACACACCTTTTGTCCTAGGTGGGGCTTATGTTTACAGTTAATTGAAGGGCGAGTTCACACTTATCAACTTAAATAAGGTTTTAAGAACCAATAACAAGGTTCATCCAGCTCATAAAAATATCCTAATTTTATAAATGGGGTAAGAGGTTCCCAAGAGTATACAGGAAGTAAGCATCAGACTGAGGAGTAGAACATGTCTTTTGGCTTATAGGCAGAGGCCTAATGTACTATCCCACAGGACAAGTCAGTCAGCCTTTCAGTGACTATTCTCTTTTCTATAATATGGGCCTAATATTTTATACTATCACATCTGTAAAATTCAAAGCAATGGACAAAGGAGGGTAGGCCTGAGTGACCTAATTTAGTGTAATTAAGCATATATATTGAAGTAATTTTTCTCATAAGCACTATCATATGAGACATGAGGCATTCCATCATTACATATAAACTATTACAGCAGAATACAGGGTTCTGTTCCTAGCTCTGCTATGAGTTTCTCTAAGAACCTGGGCAAATCACTATCTCTTTGTGCTTTGGTTTTCATTTGTAAAGTGGAATAATGATATATGCCTCCATTCTTCAGCAGTAGTGCAAGGTCACCTTTAAAACTTTATTCAGCCCAAGAGGAGGCTCATCCTTCTCACAGGAAAGAATAAAGGATGACCTTACAGTTGAGAAAATCATCCCTGCTAATTCTGTACTAGATAAGCAGGAGAGAATGGGGCAGCAGTGGAAGGTGTACATAAGAGAATTAAGCCATTTGTAATATCTTAATTTTTGTCAAAAAGAGCAAAGGAATAACAGAATCTAGAGGTGCACCCCATCTAATATTTATCTTGTCTAAGTGCTAGATTATCATTAAGATGAGAGGGTCCAAAGGGAATTTGATGGTATAGCTTCCAACATTTGAATCCATAATAAAGCGAATACACCATCTTCAAGACCCATATTTAAGTCTTTACCCACTCTCATCAAGCCAAGACAAAGCTGCTTTGTAAAATTCTATTTGCTTTTTCTTTGGGTAGGGGGAGAAACAGAGGTCAACTCATCTTATTTTTTTCATCTTCAAATCACAGTGAAGAGCAAGCAAGTAAACTTGTTCTATCAATTTGTGGCAATACAGCATGACCATGATGCCCATAAAGTAGAACATACCACATGGGCTTTCCCAAAGAAAACTTGAGGGACTGCACTAACAAATCCCTCCATATGATGACAATATTTACCATATGACTTTGTGATGTCCAACAGGTAGGGAATTACAGAAACAGAGGGATATTTGTTTAGGAAAAGCAAAGCCATATCTAGTGAGCAAGGGAGGGTAAGAACAAAAGGTAAGAAAATTCTCCTGCTCGATGGATACGCAGTTAAAGTAACTGCTGTCAAACTTCAGGGACTGCTTGCTGAAAAAAGATCATTGGAACTTAGTAATGCAAGAAAAAGTAAAACCAGTTACCTCTAACCCTAGAAACGTCAAACTTTACTGGATCATTTTTACAGACGTTTCTATTTCAGTTAAGGCTTGTTAATTTTAAGATTGCCCAAGTTTTAGCATTGTCCTTTGTACAGGAAAATATGCTGAAGACTCTCATCCATTCCCCCCCAAAATACTGAGGAAATTCCATATCACAGTTTTTAAAGAATGCCCCATGTGTCAACACCAATGTCTGCTTTTAATTAAGAATGAAACTTTCCTATACATTTAAACAAAGAGTTCTAAGAATTTCAAACTCTTGGCCAAAAGTCTTTTCAAGACTGTTTTCAAGCAGCCAAAGGTTTATTTTCCACTGACAAAAAAGTAGTTCCCCTGTACAAGAGTGCAGAAAGGAAAGAAAAAATAAATTCCTTTTCATTGTTTAATGAAGAGACCATCAGTCTCTGTGTATATTGATTACATAATGTCTTAATTTGTAATGAACATTGGTTCAAGCAATGATCCAAGTCAAGTAAACTTTTAGATTAAAAAAGGGAACACAAAGAAAATTAAACTAACATAACTGATGTCTAATTACAAAATTACCAACAACCATTTCAATTGGCTTCAAGATACATAGTTATTCAGAAAGACAACGAGAAGTCCGGTAACACCTTAAAGACTAACACCGGACTCCTCGTTGTTTTTGTGGATACAGACTAACACGGCTACCCCTCTGATAGTTATTCAGATGTCTAGGTTTTTTTAACATGATCAAAAATGTGAATGTAGCAAAATATGACAATCTAGCATTTCAACTGTAGGGAATGGACAGTAAAAGAGTGCATGCTGATTTATATGCACTCACACTCACCAATTTATGCCAGGATGTCCACTAGTTTGACTGCAATTTTGCAAAAAGATGCAAGAAGAGTTGCAAAATTGACATACATTCAGTATGAAAACAGATGTAAATTTTGTCTAAGTCTTAGCAATGAAGCCAAGTTTAAAAGATTAAGTATGTAAGGAACATGGGTGTGCTTCACCTAAATATTCTTCCTAGAAGATCGTATTTCTTTACAGCACCTAACAAGATGTTAGAAGTGCCTCATCCTAGAATCTTCCCTGTTTTCTATGCAGTGAGCAAACCTAGGATCTGATCCTGTAATTTACACCCATACAACATTTCTTTCCCTGTTTAATTTCTGGGTAGTTTGCTCTGTGGTTTCTTTGGAACATAATGTTGGTTATATACAAGAACTAATTCTGACGTATTCCGACATTAGGTACAAAGATAAAAATCAAAGTAACTATTGTTACCACATAAGAGAATAAAAATGATTAACACAATTGTCCTCTTACTTATGAAGAGGAATGTAATTGTGTGCGTGTAAAAAGTTTAGACGCCACATTATTTGCAGTGTCTGCTCAGATGCAGCAGCCAACCACCACCTGCAAGTTGTATTAAATAATAAGTACTCCCAATGGTGAATTCCCAAGTAATTTTAATTTAAATTAGTCCATCAAAGCAGAATAAGTACACTTTCCTTGTGACTATACACATAATCATAGCCTCAAACTCATTCAATCTCTACAGCCAATTATCTTTTTCTTCTTCATTATAAGTGTATTACTAAAAAAGATTAAATCTTTAGGGTAATCAAAAACAAACACTGAAGAACACGCTTAACATTATTCACATGATTTTTTCCCATTGAAGCATATGGGTTTACTCACAATAGTAATGTTACACCTTTGCTTAAGCATTTGTAGGATTAGAGCCAATATTTGCTAGTTAGAATCCAAAGGTACAAACAAGAGGCCAAATAAAGAACAGAATTTCTAAACAGAAGTATAGTAAAGGATTCCTTGCTTTAAAAAGTAAAAAGCAACCAGAAAACTCCTTTTGAAAACAAAGCAGCCAAAAAAGCAGATCACCTACAAGTACTATTATTTATTTAAACTTAAAAAGGTAACAGAGACCAGACCTATGAAATGCTCTAGGTGCCCTAACACATTATACAATACAGTGAAATTCCAGAAGAACTAAAATAATCATTTCAACAGGAACTTGGCCTGCCAGGCACATACATAAACTAATTTCCAACCCTTCATCATTATGGGAAGCACACCCTTCAGCCCTCTCCTCAAACCCTATCAAAAAGATGTCTTTTACAAAGTGCCTAGAAGATTACAAAATTTGGGCTAGTTCACACTGGAGTGGTGGGGATAAATTCCAGGGCAGGTGAATAGCACCGTACAACACAAAAAGCAATCCATGAAAAATTAAAGATCCTGGCATCACAGTTCACGGTAACTGAACCTGTATTCCCCCTCCATGGACCCTCAAGGGCACCCATTCTGGGTTCCTGGCTCTCCAGCTATCACCTCTCTTGGCTAGAGACCCATGTCTCTTTCCCTCCGGACCGGGGTATTTCCAGTCTGCACAGTTCTCTGCCTACACTGTGATGTTCCCAGCAAGCCAGACTGCCTAAACAGGCCAGCATCTGCACTTTACTTTCTTTCCAAAGGCTAACAGCATCATGACCCTACATATAAGTTATCACACAGCTCTTTATAAGCAAGCACATTTATTCTTAATGCATTACAGAGAACCATTAAAAACAATAAAAGAACCTTAGACATACATACCAGAGGTCACCCAAACAGCAACCCCTGGCTCTGGTAGGTTTCAGTCCTTCAAAACACACAAATGGGTTTTTCCCATTGTTACAAGTTCATAACTGTCTCAGATTCAAAACCAGAACACAGGATGGGAAGATCAGGCATTTCTTTATGCAGCTTGGGCCTTTGATCTTAGCTTTTGGTAACAGGTAATCAGCAAAAACCCTTTTCTCAGGGCATTTGCTTCAAAAGGCTGGATTTTTGCATAACCAGAATTGGGAAATTTGCATGCAATCATGTCTCATAATAATTCCAAATCCATTCATTTAAATATAATGCACCCCAATGCAACTCTGTTTTACACAGAAATTCAAATCCCAGGCTGCTGACTAAAGCGACTGGAGAAATAACAAAATGGTGACATTACAAGAGCCAAGGGAGTAAAAACTGAGCGGGAGATGGATTCTTAGGCAAACTACTTAAAACTGGTTTGGGTTTTTCTATTAACATCTACAATAATTCATTTTTTGGAAAAAAGGAAAACTTTGTTAGAGATACAACACCTATGGTATTCACAAGTATCCCCAAGACACCTCAAAGGTCCTCCAACAAAATCAAGGATGACTGGACTTGATACTCCTTATGTTGCTAAGGTAAAACAAAAACAAAAACAAAAAAACCCAAGCAAGGGTGGGGAAGCCACTTTCAGGACTATTTTATAGTCAACATGGTGTTAACACCAGCAATAGCCAGTCTATACTATGTCTCCCAAAGTTGTTTACTTTGATGAAGAAGAACTGGTGTTACCAACCATGGGGAGAAAAATGTTCAAGAGCCCTAATCATAGAATATCAGGGTTGGAAGGGACCTCATGAGGTCATCTAGTCAAACCCCCTGCTCAAAGCAGGACCAACACCAACTACATCATCCCAGACAGGGCTTTGTCAAGCCTGACCTTAAAAACCTCTAAGGAAGGAGATTCCACCACCTCCCTAGGTAACCCATTCCAGTGCTTCACCACCCTCCTAGTGAAAAAGTTTTTCCTAATATCCAATCTAAACCTCCCCCACTGCAAGTTGAGACCATTACTCTTTGTTCTATCAAATCCCACCTCATTCTTCTCTTCTGCAGACTAAATAATCCCAGTTCTCTCAGCCTCTCCTCATAAATCATGTGCTCCAGCCCCCTAATCATTTTTGTTGCCCTCCGCTAGACTCTTTCCAATTTTTCCACATCCTTCCTGTACTGTGGGGCCCAAAGCTGGACACAGTACTCCAGATGAGGCCTCACCAATGCCGAATAGAGCAGAATGATCACGTCCCTCTATCTGCTGGCAATGCCCCTACTTACACAGCCCAAAATGCTGTTAGCCTTCTTGGCAACAAGGGCACACTGTTGACTCATATCTAGCTTCTTGTCCACTGTAACCTCTAGGTCCTTTTCTGCAGAACTGCTGTCTAGCCACTCTGTCCCTAGTCTATAGCAGTGCATGGGATTCTTTCTTCCTAAGTGCAGGACTCTGCACTTGTCCTTGTTGAACCTCATCAGATTTCTTTTGGCCCAATCCTCTAATTTGTCTAGGTCCCTCTGTATCCTATCCCTACCCTACCCTATCTACCACTCCTCTCAGTTTAGTGTCATCTGCTGAGGGTGCAAACTTGCTGAGGGTGCAATCCACACCATCCTCCAGACAGGAGCGGCGCCAGGGTTTTTGCCGCCTTAGGCAGCAGAGCTCCTGAGCCTTCGGCGGCGGGGGGTCCTTCCGCTCCGCGTCTTTGGGGCACTTCGGCGGCGGGTCCCAGAGCAGTGAAGGACCCGCTGCCGAATTTCCGCCGAAGACCCAGAGCGGAAGGACCCTCCGCCGCCGAATTTCCGCCGAGGATGGCGGAATGCCACCTCCCCAAATCCTGCCGCCCTAGGCGACCGCCTAGGGTCGCCTAGTGGAAGCGCAGGCCCTGCCTCCAGGTCATTAATGAAGATATTGAACAAAACCGGACCCAGGACTGATCCTTGGGGCACTCCGTTTAATACCGGCTGCCAACTAGACATGGAGCCATTGATCACTACCCGTTGAGCCAGATGATCTAGCTAGCTTTCTATCCACCTTATAGTCCATTCTTCCAGCCCATGCTTATTTAACTTGCTGGCAAGAATACTGTGGGAAACCGTATAAAAAGCTTTGCTAAAGTCAAGGAATAACACTTTCACTGCTTTCCCCTCATCCACAGGGCCAGTTATCTCCTCATAGAAGGTAATTAGGTTAGTCAGGCATGACTTCCCCTTGGTGAATCCATGCTGACTGTTCCTGATCACTTTCCTTTCCTCAAAGTGCTTCATAATTGATTCCTTGAGGACCTGCTCCATGATTTTTCCAGGGACTGAGGTGAGGCTGACTGGCCTGTAGTTCCCTGGATCCTCCTCCTTCCTTTTTTAAAAGATGGGCACTACATTAGCCTTTTTCCCTCTCCGGGAAAGGGGGTGGTTCCCGGGCTCGGTCCACACAAAATTCACACTGTAAAACCACTTCACAATATAATTAGTTCCATTCTAGCAGAAAGGCTCTCTTTGAGGGTGCCAACCATTTCAACCACCAGCACAGACAGAATGCTTCATCCACAACCTATTCCAGGCTTTTTGGTAAGGAGAAGGGAGTTCAGTGCGGTGTGCTTAGCAGGGTGCTGAATCCCCACCATCTTGATTTCTTCTCTGATAATGTGTCGAGAGTAGGGAATACAGTGAGCATGAGCTTTAGCGTGTACGTTCTTTGCCATTTATGTGTGTAAGGCTGCTCTCTATATTTGTTGCTCAGACAGCATGAAAAGTTTAGGAATCCCCATCTGCAAAAATATGCAAAGGCAGCCACACACACAATTAGAGTCCTGGTAGTGATGATTTCACTTCATTACACAGTAATCCCACTACAAATAGGGTAGAATTAGGACATACTGCTCTTCTTGGAAACATATTCAGCTAACTTTGCCTCTTTGGGGGGAAAAAACAACACCTTGGGGAAAACAATGCTGCTTAATAAAAATATTTAAATAGAACTGTAATAACTATTTCCATCAAGTCACAAGTAGCCCATGGGGTATGTCGATTTTGTTTCGTTAATAACTAAGGAACCTTTTTTCATTTAATGTCTTTTTTTTTTTAAACAGTGTGATGTGTGAGTTAAGTGTTCTAGAGCCCACATGCTGTTAGGCAGCAGGTCCCCTGGGAATAGCTGTATAGAAGAGGCCGGGGAAGATGGAAAGGAGTCGTACATGGGCAAGGGGGATACAGGTAAGAGCAGTAAGGACAGGAGGGAGAAGAAACAGATAAGGGGAAAGGAGTAAGGGGCCAGGGAAAAGATCTCGAGGAAAGAAAGGAAACAAGAGATGGGTGGAAGGAGTAAGGAAATAGCGAGGGCAGCCAGAGAGCGTTAAGGGGGAGGAAGGAGGGCACAGAGTAGAAGGGGAGAGTTCACTACCTTGACTGGCATGACAGTGTACACAAGCACTATCACAGGTAGAGAACCCGGCTTTATGGTGCTATCTGGGTTCAATTGTCGCTGCATGGTTTATTTACGCCCTACCCGGTGCAGAATGCTTGTCCCGGGCAGCGGTGACACCCTCGGCCCCAGCGGGAGCTCGCCGCGTGTCTGCCGGGCCAGGTGAGGATGACAGCCGGGCAGGGGCAGTGAGGCTAGGCCGGGCCAGGGGGTACTGGTGCCGGTGCCGGCAGGAAGGGAACTCGGGCAGCGGCAGCTGTAGCCCCGGCTGGCGCCTGTCAGCGCGATGGTGGAGGACAGCCCTAGGGGGAGGGCTGGGCCCGGACCGAGGGGGAGGGGACATGCTGGAGCGAGGAGACAAAGATGGGGGGCGGCCGGGGGGCTCCCGGAGCGGGGAGCAGGCTGCGAGGCGGCGGGGCGGGGAGCAGAGAAGAGGGAGGTCGCGGAGGGGCCCCAGCGCAGCGGCGGGCGGGACAGAGAAGCGGTCAGTTGCCCGGGGCCTGGCAGGGCCTGTGGCCGGCACGGCGCGGAGCCCCCTCCGGGAAAGCGGGCGGCTCCCGGGCTCGGTCCTTACCGGGCAGCGCCGCCTCCACTCTCGCTTCGTCACACGCCCGGCTCCGGGGAAGCCGCTCCGCGACCCGACAGCAGCGACCGGGCAGGGAGGGGTGGTCACGGCGGTCGTCACTCCCCCTCCCCTGCCCTCCCCTCACCTCACCAGAGCCACTACACTGCGCAAGCGCCGAGCTAGGATGGGGGCGGGGCCCAGGCCAAGACTACGCAGCACGCGCGTTGGAAAAGCGCATGCGCGGCGTCTCACTCCGTCCGGTGAGGTCCGCTTGGAACGTTAGCGCGCGCCGCCTGTTTCTCTGGTCCACGGTGAGGGGCGGAGCCAGGCCCACTGAAGGCGCCATGGTGTTGGCTCCTCCCACTTACTGATGCCCAGTGAGCGAGGACCTCGCACCGGTTTGGCCTGGTCCCCGCCGTGCTCGGGCCCCGGCTGCGTTGGGGACCCACTGCCGCAAATGGCAGAACGGTTTTGGCGGCTGCTCTGGTCAAGCGGGGTCCTGAAGGGGGCTTGTCAGCCAGTGGTAGACAGCAGAGGGAGGAGGCCTTAGACCCATCCTACTCTGCCAGCTCATTCTGGGGTGACCAGATCCCCTGTGTGAAAAATCACGTCAGGCAGTAGGCGGTAATTGGTACCTATCTGGTCACTCTAGCCCACGCTGAGACGCCTTCAAATGGTTACAGTGCCACCTCCAGTAGCAGCCAAACTCAACAGCCTCACTTACTGGGAAGGAGAGAGGAAAAGTTGCTGTGTTCTTGACAACCTGGCTGGCCTAAAGTCCTTTCCCTCCTGGCGATGGGCTCAGTAGGAGCAGGGTTATAGGGTGTAATCCATAGGGATGTTTAGTTTGAATTGGAAAAAAAATTAGTGGGAGTTTGGATGGCGTCTAGTATGGGGGTAGCTGTGTTAATCTGTATCCACAGAAACAACAAGGAGTCCGGTGGCATCTTAAAGACTAACACATGTATTTAGGCATAAACTTTCGTGGGTAAATAACCCACTTCTTCAGATGCATGGAGTGAAAATTACAGATGCAGGCATTATTATACATGAAGAGAAGGGGTTACCTTACAAGTGGAGAACCAGTGTTGACAGGGCTAATTCAATCAGAGTGGATGTAGTCCACTCCCAGTAATTGATGAGGTGTCAATACCAAGTATCCACATCACAAGAAACACCCTCATAAATGGTACCCTACTTGCAATCTCAAGAGGTCTGTATATAAGCATAAAAACGTTCTCTGTTTGGTATTGGTAAGATCCAATACTTGCAATCAAGATTCCTTATCGTTAGCTTAGTAAAAGTACTATTAGTAGTATTCTGCCAGCTCTACTTTGAGTCACTATCATGTTCTACAAAAAGGTAATTTTATATTAAAATGAAAATAAATTTGCTTTAATTTTGGATATGGATTTTTAAAACTGGCAATGGATTATCTCAGTAAAACAAGCTATTTGCTGCTCCATCAACATGAACTAATAGCAGCATTTGTGTTACTGTTTTAAAGTTATCTAAAATATTTTGCATTACTATTAGATAACACATTTCTCACTTTAGTCAAGGAATGTTCTGGTGAGAAATGTGCCTTCTGTTTGTAGCAACAGCAACATTGTACAGCTCAGTAAATTATAAAGAGCAAGCTCCTAGCTGACAATGCAAATGCCTAGTGTCCTAGTTCAAAAATGAAAAAGGTCACCAAAGCAAAATCTGTGTAAAATTTTAATACAAAAGTCAGAAATTTAGCATTCTGTTACTAAAACTATATCTGTTTCTATGTGATGAACATCATTGCCATCACACTTTTACTAAAGTATTTGTCATTCCCATTTATTGTCATTTTCTTGCATCCTTCAGTTTGGTCACTTCAAATGCCACTCAGCATTACATTTATGACAAAAATTAAGCACCATCATGGGTGCTGATTCTGAAGCTCAGAATTATAATTTGGAACAATGAGTGTAACGTGATAATCCTTGGTCAGAAAAGAATGGGTACTTATCCTACAATAACTATTGTTCTTCAAGATGTCATAGGCAGCCTTAATCCAACTGAGATGCTCGTGCACCTCATGCATGCAAGATTGGAGTTTTTTTGAAAGCGGTGTTAGCTGGGCCGCGCGTGCATCATGTAGCTCATTATGCACCATACAAGGAGACAGGGTCGATCATCTGTGACTGCTTCTCAGTGCCCTTGCCATTCAAAGCCAGTGTTGCTGAGGACTCCAAAAAACAGGGCTGAAGGGTGGGCAAGTCACGGGATACGCACACTCTACAACACCTCAAAGAATCAAAGTTACTGAAGGACAAGTAATCATTCTTTCTTCTTCATGAAGACTGAATATGGGATTTGTTCTTAGGTTGTTTGCCAATGCTGGAGAGACTGGAACTAGTCTCCTAGGTGGTAGGTCCTTGCTGATTGGGAGTTAATCATAGTCATATGAACTCTATTGTCTGTGATGGCATGAGGGATGATTTTTCATAGTTCACGGTGAATACTAGTTGAGAGAACAGGGAAAAGACTTATTCTAAGGCTGTTGCAGTCTCTTATTGGGACCTGCCTCTGATCAGCTAGTCATCCAGGTGAGGTGGATACACAGATTCCCTGTGGAATGGAATGGAGTGTGGTATTTGAGTCCTTTGGTGAGTACAGGGTATCATCTGTCCTCTTTCTGAGCAGCTCTGAGCCCTGAAGCAATAAACTCTCAATCATGGCCTGTATGTTTCTCTGAATGCCCACTGCCTGTAGCCGTGATGCCTGGCACATTGTTATCACAGTGGCCATAGATGTAGCCTTATATCTTTAGGCTCCTCTTGGCTGCAGGATCTTCACAAGGTACGTGTTACTCTGTCTTATGTTAGGAAGGCAGTTAGCCGCACGCAGTTGTAGGGAAGCTGAGAAGTACGATCCAAAAAGGTCATACCTTCTCAGACCCTTGCCTTACTCATATTCAACTTTTAGTATATCGCTGATATGAAAAAGGAGCTTGGGTTGTGGTGGATGGAGTAGTCAAACTCCCAGGGAGATACTTGGTACCTCTTCTTGACTCACTTTGCAGGGGAAGTTAGCATGGTCAGTGTATGCCATAGGGACTTAGTGAGGTCAAGTAATCCCTCATTTATGGGGAAGATGATCCTGGCTGGATCAGAAGCTGACAAGACAAGGCCATTGTAGGATGGACAGGATTAAAGCCCACAGATTTTCTCTCCCCCATGTGAAGGGGCCCTGTATAGGTGGACAATCCTGTTCTTAAAAAAGGTAAATTTTATTAAAAACAAAAAGAAAGAAAATACATCTGAAACTTAGGCTTTTGCTAGATTTTAAAAGAGCAATTCCAAAAATCAAGCACCCCAAAATAGCTTTCTTGGGGGTTCAAGCAAATAAAGGTTACAAGCAAACAAAAGCATCTGGCGTTAGCACAGAGGAGTCCACAAGCCAATAAGAAATAAAAGAAATAACCCTAATCACATCTAGCTAAACATTCTGATCTACTTACACATTTGGAGTTCAGGTAAGTAGTTCTAGGCATGATCTGATGACTTATAATCATACCTGACGTAGCTGTTTATAGCATGGCTGCTCTGTCCCTCCAACCCAGAGAATAACAGACAAAGGCAAAAAGTTTCTTTCCCAATTTCAAAAAGTTCTACCTTCCCATTGGCTCTTTTGGTCAGGTGCCCACTTTTTTTACCCCTTTACCTGGGGGACTTTTTAACCCTTTACAGGTAAAGCAAGTAAAGAACAGCTACCAAGAGGAATTTTACAGCTAACTGGCTGGCTATCAAAGGGAGCTATCCCCCCACTTTATTTATCACAACTTCCTAAAGGGCCTGATCCAAAACTCTCGCTGAAATCAAGGGAGTCTTTCCATTGCCTTCAATGAGAGAGAGAGAGATCAAGATCATGCCCAAAGCAAGGAAAATATGTCACTAACACATACATCTCAGAGCAATATATCTGAAATATTTAGATATAATCTTATTAAATTCTGTTTACCAATACAATAATCTAGGCATTGAGTTTTGATCCATTTGTAACAATGAGTTTTACACTTGAATTTTATTTTCTGTCATTTAGATTTTCTACCAATGTTTGTTCAACTCGGCTCATAGGATTTCCTTAGAGTTTAATATCCTTTTGCCATTTACATTTTTTTATGCTTATAAAACAAACTGGCAACTGAGTTAATTAAATTGTGGTGTGGTGGCCTTGCCCCATCTGTAGAACTAGACATCTGTGCGAAGTGGGTGTAAAATGCTACCAAACCAGAATAGCAATATTTTACGCCCACTTTGCACAAGAATAAATTACTACACAAGGAGCAAGACAGTGGAGAATCATGTCCTGTAATTACTTTGTACAGAGCATTTATTAAACATACCTGGAAAGGTGTGCCCATTTCTGATGCCATAATAGAGGAAGCCTGGAAAAGGTACAGGTAAATAATATCAAAGGCGTCAGTAGTTAAGAAGACTAGGCTTGCATTCATTAAGAGCCAAATACTTGTTTTGTTGACAACAATAGGAATTTTATTATTTACTTCAACTAGAAAAGGATATGGCCTTAAGGGATTAGCTGAGTGGAAAGGGTCTTGGAGGTAATCTTAACAAAGGCCTGGTCCACACTAACCCCCCACTTCGGACTAAGGTACACAAATTCAGCTACGTTAATAACGTAGCTGAATTCGAAGTACCTTAGTCCGAACTTACCGCGGGTCCAGACGCGGCAGGGAGGCTCCCCCGTTGATGACGCGTACTCCTCTCACCGAGCTGGAGTACCAGCGTCGACGGCGAGCACTTCCGGGATCAATCCCAGAACATCAATTGCCTGCCGCCGTACCCGGAGGTAAGTGTAGACGTACCCAAAGGGTTGTTGTAATAATTTAGATGGAGTATATGAACTAAAAGTGTTAATGTAGCCCAGTCACTGTCCTAAATTAAACACTATTAATTAAACGAGGTCTGGGGTTTGGTATACAGAGACTTCGGCCTGCGTAGTATTTTGGCAAAGATATTATTTAAAAATCTTTTAAACTTTTTATTAACGATACCGAAAAGGAAAAAACAGTTAAAGCATTTGAAATGTGAATTCTTAACGCAGGCTTTCATTTTAACAACATTTCTTGTGCCCTTTCCCTTTATCTGGAGAGTTTAAAATGGTATCAACTATGGCAATAACTGTCCTTTTTGGGAATGGAGAAGAAGTTAGTGGAGATGGGGTGGAGGAGATGCTGCTGTTGCTGTTAAAGTCCAATCTTAGATGGAAAAGTGGCCTTGTTTGCGTTTCTTAGAGGTATCAAAGATGGTAATAACTGGCATCCCAAGTGATGTTTGGGATTCAGCGGCAGTCAGTAGAGATGGCGATGCCATCTGTCATCCTGTCTCGGGCCCGGTCTGGTCAGGACATTTCTCAAGATTAGGACGATGAAGGCCCGGAGTCCCAGGAAACAGTGGGGGTAACAGCCGTGATGGTGAAGCTCGCTCTAGTAGCCTTTGTCTGTTCTTTTTGTTTTTTTCATACTTTCCCCACAAAATCTTTTTCTTTTAAGGATCCACAAATGTAATGATAGGTGGAATAGCCTGTCCCCTCATTATTTAATTACTAATTAGGCTTAATATTTGACATATCTTTTGGCTTTACATTTTTTGTTCTTAACAAGCATAATTTTAAGTCTTTTAATTATATTAACATTGCCTTTTTTTGTTTAGACTAATTCAGTTATTGCCTCCCTTTTGTACTTTCCCCATTAACATTGGTTATTATAAGTTATTGTAACAGCTTATGAACTTTTACATACTTTTTACAGTTGAACTTACAATTCAGGCAGAATATATCCAGAGTCATTAGAAATCTGTTAGAAACGAGCAAAGGATGTTAAAAGTTAACTCCAGTTTTTCAAAAGAGCACTTCATAAATGGATTTAGAGGCATAGTTGTGAGATAAACAGGGAAGTACTTGAGAATCTTTTTTTATATAAATATCATACTATAAATCTAAGATTAAGTATTTCATATCTTTCCACAATTATGCCAAACACCCCATCATATGCCACATTGTACATAATCTAAGAATATTTGATGGTTTACTAGTCCCAGAATGCTGGCTAGTGTATTTTAAATTCTACTGAAATATAACGGTCTGGCATAGAGTACGAGGATGCTCTTCGACCGTGATTCCCAAACTTTTGAGTACTGTTGCTCCCTTATGAATATTTTAAAACTTGTAGGATAGCCCACAACCAAATTTTGTGTTTTTTACTGATTCAGGACACTAGAGTTTGAATGGTTTTGCAACTTCTTTTCAACCGCATACAGTTTGTTTAATTATATAATGTGACCTAAGCTGGATTTTTAAAACTGTAACTAGAAAATATGGATGTTTTTGCGTGTTCACAGCCTAAGATTTTAGTGAGAAGAATGGACCTGTTTCAGACTCCGTAGTTGTACAGTATTTGGTTGAATTTCTAATAGCACCAGATGTAAATAGTTTTCCAAGTTTAACTATTTCTGTGTTTAGTTTTCACAGAAATTATTTCTGAAAACCCAGACTCACAGAAATAACTGGAAGCACATGAAAGCAGCATTTTCATAGCTTCATCTCTGAGTTCTTTATACTTCCTTTTAATAGAGACAGAATGGCTGGTTTGATAGATTTGAAAATGTGGTTTTTAGTGTGTGATCACTTGACAATTCTAAGCGATTTTCTTGTGTTGAGATACTTAAGTTTGGAATGGAGTCAGCAGTAGTTACCAAGAATGGGTATAGAATCCAGTCAGTATTGTCTTCCGCTGAATCTGTGCTATATGTAGGCTTAGCACCTGGTCAGAATTCTTCCATTATAAAGATAAGATGCACCTGTCTCTCCCTCAGCCCCCTCTCCCCATTTGCTAGTCCTGGTGCTGCTGCTAATACTGAGAGCCTTTCTTTGTCCTCTGCTCCAGCAAGGACTTGCAGGTGAGAGACTTCCTGCTGAATGCTTCCCCCAAGAGGAAGTTCCTTTGTTGAAGGCCCCCTACAGGAGCAGAGGGCACCGAGATGCTCCCATCCCCAGTACCAACATAAGATGCAGACTTACAGGTAAGATATAGGTGATTTTTAGGCCTAGAAAGGGGGGGGGGGGAAATGGCATATTGATTAACCCCCCCCCCCCCCCAAACACTCATAGCTCCCCAAGGGAGCCATCGCGCACAGTTTGGGAGACATTATTCTATGGTTACTGAACTGCAAAGAGATGCTCTCTGATTGGCTCAGGGCCAGTCAGTGCACAGGAATTCCCAGTCAAAACTGTATTTTCAATTCCTGTACACAGGATAGCCCTGGAGGGGAGAGCACATCCCCTTCCTTTATTAAAAGCAGAGGAGAGCTTCCCCTCCTCTTCCTGGCTTAGGTAAGCAAGCAGTACTCACCCAGAATTCCCCACCTTCTTGACTGGTGTGTTGGGAGCTCCCCTTCCTGATTCAATTTGCCAAGCTGCAAATCCCTCCACTTTGATTAAATATTGCCAGCCGTATGCCCACAAACCATGGCTGTCTCAGTGTAACTTGCAAGAGCCTCAGGTCAGGGACCACATCTTTATTCTCTCTGCAAAGTACCACGTGCACCTAACTGCTCTACGCAGCCGTGTTAAATGACGAAGTTTATGGCTGGTTTAGTTTTGAGGCAATACGCCTATAACAAGATTGGCATTGCCCTAAAATAAACTCTTCTGCACCTGCCACTGTTTGCACGTACATCTCACAGCAGCTTCCATTTAACTCCGCAGTAACTGTAACCTGGGTCATGGAGTTCATTTAATCCAGCCTCCTATTATCATCTTGCAGATAGGAAGTGTCCACAAGGTAGCACTTGATAAAAATCCAAAGATTAAATTGTACGTCATAAACTTTTAACAAATGCCATTCACACATTATCAAATGCCATTCACGCATTCAGTCCAGCCTTCACGGCCCAGTGTGTATTTGAATAAGACCAATGGAACCTGGCAAACACAGATACAGGAGATTTTATTTAACCTTGTGTACAAACAACGGCTAAAAAAAGCCTTAGATTTTTATTTCCAAATACAGTTTTTGGATCCTTTTTTATGCCATTTATCTTCAGAAAATTAAAAAAATCCAGCATGACCATTTTTTAATTTTTTCTCTGCTGCATTCTTTGGGGCTAATCCTGAGAGCTATTGAGCCCTGCAAGTCTCATTAATTTCAATGGGAGTTACGTGTGCTCAGCACCTTTTAGGATTAGGGCATTTATTCAATTTTTGAAAACAGAGCACTAATTGGGTATTGAAGCACTAACAATAGCGGGATAAAATGTCAAAGCAGAGTCTTTAACATGAAACACGGTGGTATTAAACAATGCAGACAATATTAGCTCTACGGTGAAACTCAAATTACCCACCAACAATGAACAAGTTTCTTCTACACCTCATACTTTAGCACTAATTATATAATTTAATTGTATTTATATTTAAATAAATAGTTTTATTATCTGCTTTCCTTTGAACTCTGCATGGATTATAAACACTTGCAACAGTAGAGATAAGAACAAACTACACAAGTTACATAGGCAAGAGAAGGCTTGGTTTTTATTTTATTTTTTTGCTAAACACACAGAAAGGACATAAATTTCACAATGTCCCATTCTGAGATTTTCTTTTTAAAGTCACTGTTTCATTCAGACTTCCTCAGTTATCCAACATCCTTCTTTTCCAGTTTTAGTACTTCATAGTCACTTTTAGTATTAAGATCTTAGCTTGGATACTCATAATTGGAAACATCTACTCTGATTTTTACCCAATGCTCCCAAGTTGCAGTTGTTGTGCAGCATTCTCAGTCTAGGTCTACACTGGGGGGGGGGGGGGGGGGGAAAGGGGGAGAGAAATCGATTTAAGATACGCAAATTCAGCTACGCAAATAGCGTAGCTGAATTCGACGTATCCGATCCGATTTACCCCGCTGTGAGGACGGCGGCAAATCGACCGCCGCGGCTCCCCTGTCGACGGCTCTTACTCCTACCTGGGCTGGTGGAGTATGCGCGTCAATTCGGGCATCGATTGTCGCGTCCCGACGAGATGCGATAATTCGATCCCTGAGAGATCAATTTCTACCCGCCAATCCAGGCGGGTAGTGAAGACAAGCCCTCAAGTATTTAAAAGTTGATGAGAAGCCCAATCCAAGACATCAGGCTGTGAGTATCTTAAGAAGGGATCAGGTAGGGGATAGGCTAGGAAGTACTGCGGTGAAGGATTTGCTATGGCTCTTTCTGCATTAAGTATTTGAAACCGTTTTCAAATATGGTTTTAGTTTACCATGACTGACACAGTTTATGTCTGCACCCAAATTCATTACTGCAGGCCCAGTTGCTTCCTCAATGGGCCTAAAAGGGAGGAAATGTGAGGTTCTCTTTGCAAAGATTGATGCTTGATGATTCCACTGGGGGTGGAGGAAGAGGTGGATTTGCTCCTCTACTGAACAGGCGGTGAGGCCCATACTTAAACTCCATGCATCCCTTGGGAGCAGTGGGGATCTGGGGAATCAATAGGTGATCAATATTCGTGGAAGCCCTGTCCATTATCCGTGCAGAAACCCCAGACTCACAGAGCATCTTCCATTGCATCTGGGATAAGCAGAGAGGTCCTGCCACTTAGACAACTCAACTCCCCTTCCATGCAAGAAGGTATGTTCCACACACACAAGATCCCCTCCACACATAAATTAGGAGATAAGACTAAGCCCTGTGATACAACTGCTTTCAGAATCCGGGCTATGGAGTAGCTAGATAGTTAATCTGGAGCACATCTTGGGCTAATAAGACTTAAAAAATAGCCTGTCTCCCCTGGAACGAGAAACTGCTATAGCTGTTCTAACAGCCATCATACTGGCAAATCCATGTGGAATGTTTTTGACAACAGTATTTGAACATAACTGTAGTTAGTACATATCAAGCTGTAGAGCAGACAGGGCCTAAGACACTACTCCTATGCTGGGGCACTTCGTTGAAGTACTATAATTTTCAGACATGTTTAAAACATGGATCCTTAAGGGTGTAAATGCAACCAAACTGTTTTAATCAGGTCTCTAAACAATGGTGCAGCCTTGCAAGTCCAAAGCTGTAGCACAGTTGTTCCAGTGTACACTCAAAGTCTAAACTGTCTCAGACATATCCGGGAACAGCTATACAATAACTGGGTCTGCTAATAGGACAGTTTATACACTGTACATGGACATTAAGTCGCTCAGATTACTGCTAGAAAAGAGATGCTTCTTTCTCCTTCCAGGATAGAAGGAAAGCCAAGGACATGGAAAGTATAGGCATAGATCACCTGCATAGGCATTATTTTACAATGGCCTCACCTAAGATTTCAGTACAGTACTGTAGTGCACAGAGATGCAGCAACAGGGCTGGGGGGGAATAGCATGAGTCACTTCCATATTTTCTGCTTGTTGGCAGTTCCATTGCTATGTTTTGTGTGCCCTAGAAAGGCAGACTGGACTTCCTAGAAACGTGCCCAGGAGAGAAGATGACTCAGGATGTTTCAGTTAGCCTCCATAACAAGGTTGTTTTGGTCCTACTGCTGTGACCACTTCACAATTATTTTATATTGTGATATTTTATGCTCACAGTGTTGAGGTTGGCTTTTTTTGTTTTTTTTTTAATCAACTTCCAGGGGATTTTCTAGTTCTGGACTGGGTTTTATGAGCTTTTTTCCTCCCTTCCTTTTTTGTTGTTACAACCACTAATGTATAGAGCTTCCACACCCCCCCCCAACAAAAGAAAACCAGATTTGAGGACAACTGACCTGACAGAATACCTGTCATTGGAATGTAACAGCTTTCAGTAGCAAGAAAAAAGGATTACAGCACATCATAAGTGGCAGACTAAGTGCTGAATACAATCACGTTTTAGTTTACTGACAATACAATCTTAGCTCAGCGTACATCTGGGTGCATGGGCTTTTTCTGTGACTTTTAAGGAGAGGGGGTTGTTTTCTCTTTTGCCAGACCATGTGATTTGTGTGATTCCTAATCATGCTTCTCTCATATTTTTATTTTTCTTACTCAAAAATCGGTGGGGCGTGAGGGTGGATATTAATTATTATTCCGCTGTAAGAGCTTCCTTTAAAGGAGATTCCCTTTGATTTTGAGGTTAACCGAGGTACACTCAATGAGAACTTTTATATACTGAGCCTTAACACTCACTTTTCATTCTAGCTTAGTATGGATCAGTGTCTTAATGCTAAGTAACTGATTTAGAAGACATATTTCTTCAAGGCACATAAGCACAATGTGAACGCTTCTGTCTTCCTGTAATAAAATTCTTCCTCCTTTGAAATTCCGAGTGGAAAAAGGAAAGGGCAGAGTTCATTTGAACATTTCAAATTCTTTTAAAAAAAGTTTCCAAAGTAGGACTGCTGCCCCCAAAATAATGTCACCTTAGTACATAAGTAGGCACTGAAATAAATGATGGACAGGAGGGTGTTATTTTCCCATTATTAAGATGCAGGTTTTAAGCACCTTCAAAGGCCATGGTGATCAATTTACACTTATGCATTTTCAAGGAATGGCACAGTTGAGAGAAGTGAACACATACCATAATGCCTGTAAGTGTTGCAGTGGGTAATGAGCAAGTTAGGAGATCCTTTATACACTTTACAGAACATCACATTTGTTTAAATGAACCTATACAGAAAGTGAACATAACAGTATATCAGTGGATCAGATTAGGGAACAGTTAAAATGAGTAAGTAGTGAAATACTGCATCTCCCATTAACAGATTCTGTGGTTGCACCACCTAGTGGTCTACAGAAATGTTGCAGTTTCACATCACATGCTACATATTGATTGCCCTGTACTTCACTTAGCAACTGAAGCTCAGAATGAAGGCAGGCAGCGAGCATCAGTGAAGGTAATCAAGCATTGCTGTATTTTGCCCTTAGCTGATACATGAAAGTTAGCAGCATAGAAAAGTACAGCCTGATTTAGCCTAACCACTACCTCACCTTTTTAAATTGTGCAAGAGTAAAATTCACCAGCAGCATTTCAATGAATATGTTTCAATTTGGTTTCAACTAAAACACTTTCCCCAATATAAAATGACACACGAACACAAAGATGAAACAGATCTAAGTAATTTTTATCAATCCTCAAAAGCCACTGTTCATGGTTTATTTGCCCATTTTACTCAATATTACTTTACTTTGCTGGTTTAAAAGCCTACTCAACACATAAAATAAAATCGAAAGGAACAAAAACAAAGCTATTTCTGAATGAAAGGAGACTGTTGCTTTTTTTAAACAAATGGTGATATACAGACAATGCTCAAATCATCTGGAAAATCCTACATGAATGTTCTAAGGTTTCAAATTAAAGTAGCTGAACGCTACAGGCTTGGAAGGGTCTGGTAAATATGCTGATATCCAAAAAAGTATTAGCGCCCAACACACGTCACAATCAACTTTAGGGGGAAATTCTTGCCAGTTTTCTCGGTCACACCATCTGTGTTGCATCTTCTTAAATGTAAAATGGGAGAGCCTGGTTTTCTCAAGAAGTTCAGCCAGAAATATGAAGCTGTGGTAATCAGAAGGGACTTTGGCCCAAGCTAGGTTGTGCCCATCACTTTTTGTTTAGTGTGGCTTAAGAATCTTAATGAATCTCTAGGCAGAGGAAATAAAAATCCTCTTGTGAATTCTGAATTTCTGAAAGCATAGTCCATTTGTAAAGCTTACAACTCTAGGGGAAGCTCAACTACTCCATTCTCACATTTCAAATAAATCAACGGTCTCACCCTCATCCTAGGATGTGCTATTTCTCCAGCCCAAAATTACCAGCTTTGGGGAAAACGTACACTCATACTCAACCGAAATAATTCGTGTGTTATGTTAAATTAACTACAAAAATTCTTCTCATCCACATGCCTGCATGTTAGATAGGGGTACAGCAGAATCAAGCATTGTATTGTACTGAAAAACTAAAAGCAACAACCTGTAACAGTAACCAAAGCAGAAGCAATTTTCTTATTGTTACACAATATAAATTGGTAACTTAATATTAAAATTATACTTCCTATATAAATAAAAATAAAAAAGTCAGGCAAAAGTAAATTGGCACAGTCATTATGGTATTGCTTTCCAGTTTAAACACTGCAAACTGCACTCACAGATTACAAACACCAAAAGGGGTAAATGATCACCACTGACTGGAGTCGAATTTTTGAACTAGAAAAATCTGCAGTGCTGCTGCCTCAAAAATATCAAACATACATTTGAATTTTGTAAAGGAGTGGGTGGTTGTGCAGCTGACTAAGAGGACTGTTACAGAGCTGCTATTTAAAAACAAAAACAAGTACATAAAAGCTGAAAACGATGGCGTGTGTTACTGGTCTGTAACCTTTTCTTGAGACAGTATCTTTCAGGATTGCCTAGTTTTTATCTTTAGTTTTACAAAAGGCCAAAAATTAAAAAACAAACGAACAAACCATTTTTAAACCAAGTTATTGTTTCCCTTCACCCTCCCCCTGCAAGCACCTCCTAATACACACACTTTTCTGTCTCAGGGGTTCGAATAGCAAGGGGGTTTGGAAACTGGAATGTAGCGGAAATACAGTAGAGAGATTTTCTAGTTGTACATTACAACACGCAGAGATTTGCTCCCAGACCTAAGAAAAGAGGGGTGCTAAACAATAGTAAATGCCTATAAGAATCCTTACAATAGCATGCAAAATGCTGAGATACTCACAAAATCGAAATAATTTATATTTTTCTTTTGAATTTCCCACTTCACAGTACAACAACATCTATTATGCAGCAATCAATTATGTTGACTGCTAAATAGTTTCCCTTGTTTTTTTTATTTTTATTTTTTTTCTCCCTCTTGTTTGGAAGATTCCTCTTATTTTTCTGAGCGGAGAGTTCTGAGACCTTCAGAAAATTCGGCATAACAAGATTTGTTTTTTCTCTTTAGCATTCCCACCCCCCAAATGCTGCTTATGATTCAACTACGCAGATCGTTAATTTTAAAAATTGCTTTTCTCCCCCTTCTTTCTCTTGTCTTCAGACTGCCCTTTTCTTCAAGCCAGGGTGTTGATGGATGGTTGCAACTAAAGTGGATACTGCATAGTGAGGTGGGTAGTACAGGCTAAGGGAGACTCTGATGCAGCTGAAATCTCTCCCCAGATGCTTGGCACATCTGTTTCATGACCTGAATAGCCTCCTCTGGTTGCGAGACCACGCAGTTAGCTTAGGCTTACAATTCCCAAGGCAAATACTGCTCCCACTTACACCCATGTAACTCTACTGACGTCCGTGTGGCTGCACAGGTGTAAGTGGAGTGGGTATTAGGTCCCACCTTTTGTACTGCTCTGTGTAGCTTTATAGAAATTTCTGCACTGCTCTTAATTCAAACAGGGTCGGAATTTCTGAAGAATACAAAATGCTACCTGTTAGCAGATTGTCCATACAGTACATTCTGACATATCTTATCAAAGTATTTGTATCTATCAGAAAAAGACTCTTGTAGAAGCAACATACAAAGCTTCAAAAAATTCAAGTATCAAAAATGTCATTTTGATAAAAGTTTCGATTAAGCAGCCAGCAAGAAAGACAGCTGTTGATTTTTTGTCCCCAGACACTTGAAGATACTTCAGTACATGTTTGTAGTGCTTATTTTAGCACAGGTATTAACATCTGTTTGTGTGGAGAGCTAGGCGTTTCCCTTCAATTTTGAAGGTCCCAAAGAATTTAGCAACCATTTTTGGACAACACTGCCTCTGCTTTATAAACAACTAAGTGAGCTTGTTTGTTTCAGATAATGGAATTAAAGTGCTCAGCCTAGTTCTCCCTGCTTTTCTTTCATGTACTGTACTCATTTGTTGTATAATGCAAGTGGGTCTGGCTCCTTTGACACCAAAAGAAAAGGTCAGAAGTGCAACAAAGAGGCAAGAAAAGGATACCCCCTTTCCTAGAGTTTGTACAAACATTTACAAGGGAAGGGGTAGGAGAGAGACAAAAAAACAACAGGTCCAGTTGTACACAAAACTTCTAGTTTATTTTTTAAAAACCCTGTTCAAATCAAGACTTGAATTTCTCAGTGGAGGAATCAAAGATCCCCTTGCTGAATGATACTATTCTCTGTGGCCCAGAACAGTACTTTAAAACAGCAGTTATTAAAGACACACTTGTGATATAGCCTTTAATTCTCCTCTCACCCCAGAAGGGCATTCTGACAAGTGTTTGTGTAGAAAGCTTGAAGCTTCTTGATGATCAATTTCATCCATAAAAATGAGGAATACCTTCTCACCTTCCCAAGAGCAACAACCGCACTCTGTGTTGCATTTGTTAAAGTGTCTGTTGTTCCTTCTAGTGGAGCCTTTCAGCACAGCTCCATGTCCAGTCCAATTCTTCCCTATTCTACAGATCAAAACTAGAGGGAGTTTCTCCTTTCTCTTCAGCTTAGCTCTGTTTGACAAACAGTAGAAGCACTGAAGGCTAGGCTTCCTCATGACAGGAGCAGGCCAGTAATGTCTGAAGAAGAAACAGTCCTCCTGTTCTCAGAGTGGCAGGTTCACACCAAGAACAGTTCTACAAGCCCCCTTGTTGTGACCAGACTCCTACACCTCTGTGGAAAAGAGGATGCTTTGCCTTTTGCTGTCTGGGGTGGGGATAGTCTCCAACTGCAGGAAGTAAAGAAGAACTTGAACCTGGAAGAAGGAAGGGAGATGAAATCGTAAATCAGTCTTATATTGCAGTGCACAGCGTGATCATGAATATTTAGTCAACTTCAATGTTTCAATGGCTCTCTCTTCATCCTACATGTTAAACTGAGGTATGGTGAAGCTGTCAATAGTCCAGATCAGCTCAGTTTTGAAATCTTTCTGATTATTAACTCACCTTTACCAAAGCCAGAGAATCCAACAGTGTAACCTGCTTAACTAGCATGCATACTGGAAATGCCGACACTGCCTTTTGGCAGGTATCTGTGGACAAAATTCTGGAACCAGCAAAAAGTCTCTCTGAAGGTTGGTACACATGGTAAGAGTGGAAGCAAAAGCAGCATCGTGGAAAACACCAACAATTAGAGCTGATTGAATAACTGATTTTTTGGTTTGGTGGCAGTTTTGAAAAATTGAAAATAAAATCTGAGTTGGTTTGAACCAAATCAAATATTTTGGAATTTCTGGTGAATCAAAAAAGTCCATTTTGGGTCTGTTCCAGAGCCGGGATTCAAATCTGGGTCTCCCACATCCCAGGGGAGTGTCCTAACCACCGAGCTAAAGGTTAGAAGGAGTTGCCACAGCACTTCCTCCTCCTTGTTTTCTTTCTCATGCCATTTTATGAATGGGTGAAAATATCTGTCTCAAATTAGCAAACAGTTTCAGGTCAATTCAAACAGCATTTTTCATCAGATAAACTATTTACCTGAAAAATGTCATCCAGTTGTAGCAATAATCCATTAGCCCTAGAACCAGTTACTAAGCCACTGTGAGATGTGTGTTATGGGGATTCTTGTCACCTAAGTACACACAGAGCTGGGATGCACAGTTGATGTGGGTGCACCAAAATGTTAGTGCTAGCAACCGAGTTGGTACAGATATATGCTGAACAGTCTGAGCAAACACTGCCAAACTTGGTTTAAAGATGGTGTTGAGCCTCACATGGTTGAAAGTTGCTCTGTAGTTTAACCCTATGTCTTGTTAGCAGGGTAGTTTATAGCACTGATTTTGCTACCATGATTTTTTAAAAATAATCCTCATTCACACTGAACATGCTGTTCTAGTTAAACTGTGCTGGAAAGATATTACATCACCCAACTTGGAAAACAACTATTAAGGATGGTTCTGCCAAAGCCTCTTGGAATGACTCCAGGTAGCCCAGTTCTGGACAAAGAGGCTAAGATATTGTCTCTATCAGATTAATTCAAATATTTAGTTTTTTACCTGGGACATGACTTCTAGTGACCAGCTATCAGTCATTGTTATAGGCTGGGTTGGGTTAGCAGGAATCTTACTGTCCTTCTCTGAGGGTCTGAGCAACGTTGGTCCAAAGACAGTTGCCAGGTTGTGCAGGGACATCTTGTTGATGCTCTCTCTCTCGGCAACCCTAAGAGGAAAAAACAACGGAGAAAGAGGGTGTTTCTACATTCTGTGGCTCAAAGAAACATTCCTATTAAGCAGCTTTATTTTTACCTACTTTTAAGAGGTTTTAGATGCAGACATTCAATAAGCAACTATACGACTTATGTCTCATTCATAGATTCTAAGGCCAGAAGGGACCATTGTGATCATGTGTACCACAGGCCATTAGACTTTCTCACAATTTTATTATTTGTACTTTGGATTAGATTATTTGATTAGATGCTGTACAGTCACGGGGACTTGTCTAAGTGCGGATCCTGCTGCCGCCATGCTCTACAAGTTCTGTAGTGTGCTTTAATCTAACCCCATTTCAAAGTGTGCAGCAGCAGGGTCCATCTGGATACTTAGTGCATGGCACATTAGTGTGGGGTAGATTTACACCCCAAGTGGGTACTAAACCCAGATCTCCTAGACCAGAGCCTTTACCATAAGACCATCCTTCTTCTCTACAGTTCCTTAGCATGAACACAAAGCAAATACATGAATATTAAAAAAAATAAATTTCTTAAATGAAAACACTGTGCAGGTAATAAACAAGCTCATTTAATGAATACTAAGGTGCTCCGAGCACTGTACCATAATCTTGTAGTAATTACAAACACACAAAAAGCTCCATATAATAAAGTCCCCCTGAAAAAATGGCAAAGAAATAAGACCAAAAAAGGCCTTTAAGTAAGGAGAAGGATAAAGAGGAAGAGACATCTAACTATGGGGGTGACAGTAATAAGCACTTTTGAAAATGGAAGGTTTATAGATGTCAAACAGTTGGGAGGACTGATACAGCTAGGAAGGGAGAGCGAATTGCATATGGCAGGCCCCACACAGCAAAGAACAATCTCTTGCCAACACAAAAATTATTGTTACAATTCCTAAAAGACGGGTGGTGTTAAAGTGCAAATATCTGGTAAGACAAGGCTCTAGGAAGAGCCCTTGAACGTAGTCAAGACTTTTAAAGATTTATCCCATTTACTGTGTTCGGTTACTTCGTTCACGTGCAAGTGTGATTTTATGGAGAATATTATGGGTGTGCTTCGGGAGGTGTGTGTGTGTGTGTGTGTGTTGCAGATCACAGTTTCACTGTAAAGATCTTTCTCATCCCTTTCTTGGGAACAATCGGTAATGGCTTCAGTAACAGTGAGCGTGGAAAACAGGACGTAGCACTTTACCAGGCCTATTTTACCTGCATTACTCAATACAGAGCAAATGAAAATGAAAATCAGTGAAGGTGCTCTTTGAGTGACACAGCACATCTCCAAGAAAGGGGCACCTCTCTCCACAGCACTTGGAATTGATTTACACACGAAATGCACCTGTCTAAAGGGTCTGTGTGTTACCTTTTTAAATGGTCCAGAAGGAAAAGGAATGTCACGAGGTTGGGTTCTGGAAGCGAGAGCAGTAAGTTCAGCATGCAGCTTTCCTTTGCAACAGGGTCTGAAAGTGCTATGGGAGGAGAGAAAAAAAAATAAAGGGAATGAGAGCTTTACTGACAGTGTAAGAAATGAGAAAATATGGGTGACGCTTAATGTGCTGCAATTGCATTATGGAGACAAGAGGCTCAGAATTCAATCCAGGCACAGCCTCACGCCCCCTCTGAATTCAGTTCTCCCCTGTTAGACAGGTGATGGAGAATCCTTTCCTCTGTGCAGGAGACCACAAGTGCATTCCAGACTCAGAACACTTAGGCCTTGTCTACACTACCAGGGTAAGTTGACCTAAGTTACGCTACTCCAGCTATGCGAATAACGTAGCTGGAGTCGACGTAGCTTAGATCAACTTACTGCGTTGTCTACACCACACTGTGTCGACGGGAGATGCTCTCCTGTCAACTTACCTTACTTTTCTTGTTCCGGTGGAGTACCGAGTCGACCGGAGAGTGCTCTGCGGTTGATTTAGCGGGTCTTCACTAGACCCACTAAATTGACCCCGCTACATCAATCGCAGCAACGTTGACGTTGGTAAGTGTAGACATGGCCTAAGACAGGGCCTCCCTTCTGGGTCAACACAGGAGAGCCCATCCCAAAGCAGATTTATCTCCTTTGGAGAGTGAATAGGACAGATACCATTTCAGGGCCTAAACAAATAGGATTTCTCTTCTCTTAATAGGTAGGTAATGTTTATCCTAGAACTTGAACTTTTCCATTCTTGCAGGTAAGTGAAGCCACTGCCCACATTAAAACTGGCACAGTAAGGCAGGATTCGAATTCTCTTCTGAGCAACTCATGAGCCAGAGAAATAGCCCCGGCCTCCCTTTTCTACAGTCTGCCACAGGGCTTCCTTCTAATATTATAAAGATTTTTCATATTGAGTAAACCCCTTCCTAAGGCCTCAGGAGCAGCCTCTTAGAGAAGAGCATTGTAACACTTAGCACGATAGGTATCAATGATTTCTTCTATTACACACCAATGCCCTCAGCAAAGTTGGGGTACAGTTCGTCTGTGAAGAGGGGTTCAGGCAGTTCTCTGAAGTATAATTTTAATGTCCCTGCAATGGCATTAACATCCATCTCGCTCATCATCACGGACACATCTTTGTTGTCTGTAAGAGAAAGCAGGGAGACATACAGGTACTGAAGCTGGGTGGTCCTTCAGTCATTCCTTATTCTTGTTCTCTTTCTTGGTTCCCCCTGTTTATCCTTTATTTATCTTCTCACCCTACCCAAATAGCTCACGCTCATCACCTGTAGTCACTTTGCTCAGGTTGGTTGCTGAGTTCTCCATTTACATTATCCCAGTGCCGCTTAATGGATCAGAGTAGCTATAATGTGACCACTTTGCAGCTCGACCCCCGTACAGCCAGGAGGACATCTAGCTTTACATCTGCTGGGGATGGGAGGAGGGCGCAAGAAAACAAACTTAGCTTTACCTAGAATCACTTCTGCTGTACCAGTGTCATGGGCTGGATCCAACACACAGTGAAGTCAATGGGAGTCTTTCCAAAGTCTTCAATGAGACCCAGATCAAGCCCCATATGAGGCTGAGCCAGTGTCAATTACATGCTTTTCAGTTTCCTAATAATATGTTGTATAATAACTAACAACAGCCTCTTCCCCATCTGGAACTCTAGTACAATCAGAAGCACCCTTCAGCCTCTCCCAATTAAGCAGATTTCAAGAGACAAAATCAAGCAATTTAGGTCAGAAATGTAAATTTTGTTAAACACCTCCACTCACCAAAAACAGCCTCACATAAAATGTGTTTGCATTTACACAAAAATAGCATTTTTTAAAATGTATATCAATCCTTCCTCCCCCAGGGTGTTGGAAACCCAAAACGCAGGTAAGGACATTCTTTAAAGTGAAGCAACAACATGGGCCCCTTTTGCATCCAAGAGTCTCAAAATGCTTTACAGAGCTTGGCAAGTACCATTATCATCCCATTTTACAGATGGGCACACTGAAAAACAGAGAAACCTTTGCTTGCCTGAGGTCACACAAAGCACTAATGGGAAGCATTGGGAAGAGAACTCAGGAGACCAGACTCCCAGTCACATTCCAATAACCAGAATTTTCTGCTTCTCTATCCAATCCTTTTAAAAAAATTTCATAAATGATTTTGATGTTGCCAGTGCTCTTTTAAACAAGAGTCTCAAACAACTGCGGGGACTTCCTGTTAATCCAGAATTCTCATTGACATTGTGGAAAAGAAGACTGCTGGTTGCTCCTATTTCCCCTGAGGAAAGTGTCTGCCGTTTACCATGGCATGGCAAGGCCAGGCAAGGCATACAAACCTGCCATTTCAGGGCTGCTAGGAAGAATAATCAGCACATTTCTCAATACAAGGGTCCATTCCACTGAATACCTCAGGTTAACATCTACAACTGGAGGACACTAATAAAACCCACAGCCCGGGTAAGAGGATACTCCTTGCACCAGGGTCTCCACCCCTTCATGCTTCCTGGGCTACATGAGATTAAAATAGCACAGTAACCTGAAAGGCGATCATAACTCAGGAGATAATGCAAAGGAAAACCTCGGGAACAAATACTTACTGACATCAAAAGCAGCTTTCAAAGCCTGGATATCAGTTGCAACCCCAGAGACACGGTAGATGCCCACCTCCTCCATCCCACGTCGCTCTATCTCCTCCACGCACTGGCGCACAATGTAAGGCACCTTTGATCTCTCTCTCCTTGAGAAAAACAGGAAGAAGAGTTCAGTACAGCATAGCCGAGAAAATATGGTTACCCGAGTTACATTAGGCACTGGATAAGATGAGACTGCTTGAGTTAAAGGTGCTCTACGCCACGATTTTCACAAAGGACTGAGTCAGCACTCACCCTGTGAAAATCCGCCCCTTTAAGTGTCTCAAATTGGGCACCCAAAAATGGACACA
This sequence comes from Chrysemys picta bellii, assembly GCF_011386835.1. Lineage (NCBI taxonomy): Eukaryota > Metazoa > Chordata > Testudines > Emydidae > Chrysemys > Chrysemys picta. The sequence goes on along the minus strand of NC_088805.1, from coordinate 12,943,596 downwards.
CCCAAAATCACTAGTCACTTAAGTGTTTAGCAGGTGCAGACTAGCACAGCGGTAAGGATGAAAAAGACAGTTACCTTTTCCGTAACTGGTGCTCTTCGAGATGTGTTGCTCATGTCCATTCCGTATTAGGTGTGTCTGCTCGCCACATGCACCGGTGCTGGAAATTTTTCCCTCAGCAGTATCTATAGGGGACTGGCTCTGGTGACCCCTGGAGTGGTGCCCGCATGGCAAAGTATAAGGGGTGTCGCCACTGCGCTTGGGGCCATGGGGCAGGTTTCGGTACTGATAATAGAGTCGGCACCGCCGGTACCGGGGCTTGTCCCGCAGTCAGGGAACCTCGCTCCAAGCCGGAGCTACCAGCAGAGCGGTCAGTACCGGGCCACTAGGATCGGGCTGAGCAGCGGCTCTTGTCCAACCCATGCTGGTTGCTGCGTCCCAAAGCCGACCTGTCCAAGCAAGATTGTTGGGACTAACGAAGAGTTGAGAACTACTACAAAGGGTAACTAAGGAACTACTAACTATATACAACTATATTATAGCTCTTCAAAGTCGCAAGGACTGAGAACAAAACAACGCTAGCTGAAGCAGCAGAAGTTCCAGCACAGTCACTGACGGCAAGAAGGAACTAAGGATGGGGGAGCCGGCAGCGCCCCTTATACTGCACCATATGGGTGCCACTCCAGGGGGCACCAGAGCTGGTCCCCTACGGATACTGCTGAGGGAAAAAAATCCAGCACTGGCGCATGTGGAGAGCACACACACCTAATACGGAATGGACAAGAGGAAGCACTCGGAGAAGAACCTTGCTCCATGTTAGAGGGTTTACTTGACCAAATCAGCAAATAGATCAGGGGTCGGCAACCTTTCAGAAGCGATGTGCCGAGTCTTCATTTATTCACCCTAATTTAAGGTTTCGCATGCCAGTAATACATTTTAACGTTTTTAGAAGGTCTCTTTCTATAAGTCTATAATCTATAACTAAACTATTGTTGTATTTAAAGTAAATAAGGTTTTTAAAATGTTTGAGAAGCTTCATTTAAAATTAAATTAAAATGCAGAGCTCCCTGGACTGGTGCCAGGACCTGGGCAGTGTGAGTGCCACTGAAAATCAGCTCACGTGCCGCCTTCGGCACACGTGCCATAGGTTGCCTACCCCTGAAATAGATTCACGAAAATATTGACATTGAACCAGCATCTTTCTATAGCCCAACACTGTTAGAGAGGAAGAATATCCATTTAGGAAGTTCTGTAAAAAACCCTCCATTTTGAGAGCTCTGGCCTGGTATAAAAATGGCAGAGGATACTGGTTATTATGAGCAAATTATTCCAGTCTCAAGGGTTTAAAGTCGAGAATAGTCAGAGCTGGTATCCTCTATAGCGAGACTACTCTCAAATAGTAACACTCACATCTATGCTCTGGGCCAGCAAAAGGCCCATGCACTGTACAAGTCCTACTTTACCCATATTGTGTAGACTCTAAGCTGGTCCTTTTCACAGGGGGTGAATTCACTCTGTGTTCCTAGTTTAGGAAAATTTAGCAGCTAATTCCCCCTGAGAGATTATCTGTTTTCAGCAATAGCAAGACTCATATACATCACACAATAGCTGGATTCTCATGGTCATATGAAAACTGTCCATAGAGAGCTTGTTTGTTTGTTTTTCCTGAATAGCGGATTTAATTTCTGTTTTTGTAGAGAGGTTATGAACTGGCTCATCTCTGCACATTCAATCCCATGAAACCTCTCCCATTGAGGAGCTGCAGCCTTATAGATTCATAGATTCTAGGACTGAAAGGGACCTCGAGAGGTCACTGAGTCCAGTCCCCTGCCCGCATGGCAGGACCAAATACTGTCTAGACCATCCCTGATAGACATTTATCTAACCTACTCTTAAATATCTCCAGAGATGGAGATTCCACAACCTCCCTAGGCAATTTATTCCAGTGTTTAACCATCCTGACAGTTAGGAACTTTTTCCTAATGTCCAACCTAAACCTCCCTTGCTGCAGTTTAAGCCCATTGCTTCTTGTTCTATCCTTAGAGGCTAAGGTGAACAAGTTTTCTCCCTCCTCCTTATGACACCCTTTTAGACACCTGAAAACTGCTATCATGTCCCCTCTCAGTCTTCTCTTTTCCAAACTAAACAAACCCAATTCTTTCAGCCTTCCTTCATAGGTCATGTTCTCAAGACCTTTAATCATTCTTGTTGCTCTTCTCTGGACCCTCTCCAATTTCTCCACATCTTTCTTGAAATGCGGTGCCCAGAACTGGACACAATACTCCAGTTGAGGCCTAACCAGCACAGAGTAAAGCAGAAGAATGACTTCTCGTGTCTTGCTCACAACACACCTGTTAATACATCCCAGAATCATGTTTGCTTTTTTTGCAACAGCATCACACTGTTGACTCATATTTAGCTTGTGGTCCCCTATAGCCCCTAGATCCCTTTCTGCCGTACTCCTTCCTAGCCAGTCTCTTCCCATTCTGTATGTGTGAGCTAGAAGAGAAGTAAGTATGGTGAGCTTGCAACGCTAGCAGGTGATTAGAGGATTCCTATGCAGCCCTTGGAGAACTAGCAGTCATACTGCTATCCAGTTAATAGTAATTCCATGGGGAGGAAGTACCAGGTCTCCTAAATTACCTAACACGAACAAACAGGTTTCTTCTGGCAAACGATTCATGACAAAAGATCAGGGGTTAAAATAATACAAATGGCTCCAAAGAGCTTGAACATTTCCGAGTATGGAAAGGAAATACTGTCGTTCAGTAGCTTTGGAAATTCGTGACCAAGTCAGCCAACTACAGAGGAAAAGGGCCAGGGTGTTTCCGGAACACAGCAGAGTGAGAGATGTTGAAAGTAAACACACTGGGTTTCCAAGAAAGAGATTGTGTGCGCTGCGGTGTTTTGGAGGGTTTTTCGCATGCACAGGATGAAGCTGGGAGAATGTGAAACAGCTCCTGACTGCAGAAATTGCCATGTGTTAGCCACACAAGGGCAAGAAACTATCTGCATACCTCCATTCACTGAGGGCTTAAGTAGGTGCAGCTCCATTGGCCTACTGTGTTTAAAATAAAACAACGGAGAAAAGTGTGACCTGACAACTTACTTGGTGACAATGGCAATCTTGACTCCAAAGACCCCAGTCTGTTTACGAGATGGCATTCTTTTCAGACTAAACTCCCGGCTGGTAAATTTCACTGACAGCTTCACTTCAACCTGCAAGGAGGACGTTAGTGGTTACTTTTCAAGCAATAAATGTTTTCTTTTGTTTTTCAAAATGTTATGACAAAGAACAGAGAGAATAAACCTGATACACAAGGTCAGGCAAAGAAGCAGTGCTAGCAGTTTGTACTCTACTTACTCCATTCATTGAGATGACTGTGCGTTGCCAGTCTTTATCCTGTAACACCTGAGGATCCAGCTGAAAAACATGGAAGTTGCTTGTGAGTTGAGAATTGGTTTCAGAGACTAAATCAGCCAGTTTGAAAAATCTATACAAGTCTGCAGGGCAACACCTTCACCACTTACTTCCATTTCCACAGGGGACTCCGAAAAGCCCTGAGTTTGAGATGTCGGGTCACTCCTACAGAGTTCTGCACTCTAAGCAAGGCTGGGTATGGATCACACATGCGTCTATGGAAACCCCAATGTCCAATGTGCAATATCCACTTAACAACAAGAAAAACCTCAGAGAGCTAAAATGCTCTTCTAAAGCCAATAATCTCCCCTTTGATAGCAAAGGAAGCTTCCTTCACTGCCATAACATAGCAGCCATATTTAATAGGCAGCAGAGGATCATCCCACCCCAGAGAATTGGGAGTCAGGAAGGGAGAGAGTAGATTTTCTAAGAGGAAAGGGCTAAGATCTGAAACAGCAGGGGCTTGTTTCTCTCTGAAAAAACAGGTGAGCAAGCTGCAGGTCCCAAACCCAAACTCAGGTCCCAAGTCCAAACGCTGGCACTAGCTTGGTCCATAATAATACACTTCCAAGAGTATTTTAACATTTATTTCCAAAGGTCATGAACAAGATTAAGAACAGGAATTAGGGAATATTTTATATATATATATATATATATATATGATTCCTAATTCCTTCCTGTTCCTGAGAGAGAGAGAGAGAGAGAGAGAGAGAGTGTGTGTGTGTGTGTGTGTGTATGTGTGTGTGTCTGTCTTATTTTAGCTTTGGAAACCTTTTCTGTGGGTACAGTTTCACAGGCCCTGGGTACATAAGGTTTAAATACTGAGCTATTTACAGCCTTTTACATCCCCTCCATCCAACTGGACATCCGAATTTTTCTAGCTCTTTTGTTCAACTGCTGCTAGTGAAACAGCTACCAAGGATGCTGAATAGACATTTATAAACATCTGCTCCAACAATCAGAAATTGCTGATGATTAGTAACTTATTACATCTTCAATAATAATCGTCTTGCCTCTATCACTTAGAATCTTTCTATCTGATCCATCAAGGGTCTCACAACACACCCATCACCACAGTTGCGGAACACCTTACACGTGTATTAAAGTGAACACAAGTCCTCCGTATCAAGCGCTCTCCTTCCCCCGTGCTGTAAGGTCTTCTTATGTATAAGTCTCTGATTTTGGGGGTTACTAAGATCATCCACCTTACAGTCAGATTGTCTTCAGCTCTTGCACTCTGCTGTTTCCCCCTCTGTACCAGCCCACAGAGCTTTCTGGGAGTGGAGAGAGAAGTCTGCCACCCCGTCCAAACAGATGATGCCGTCTACATGCAGAGGACATGTGGCAAAGATCGTGCTGCTTGAAGCACATTCCTTCCAAGAGCTACCCCCAGGCACTATGGCTCCCACACTGCCTCAAATGCTACAATCTGGCCGAGGGGGGAATTTGGATCACAATTTCCCAGAGACAGGCCGGGCTGGAGTACTGTGGAATCATGATACTCAGCCCCAGGATGAAGTGAGGAGCAGGGCGTGAGAGAGTGCTTCGCCAGCATCTCTGTCAAGCTTCCCTAGCACTTGAGCTTTGGGACAGTTTCCAAAAGGAGCGACATCCAGTTCTCCTAGGCTCCAAAGACAGGATGGCCCAATGCTGGGTCTGACAGTGAGAGAATGGAGGAGGAACATGGGGTGATCCAGGAGGACTTATACATGCAATCCAAAGCAATGAAGCACACACAATGCTCAGAAAGAAATTCCCACTTTTTTTTTAAATCCTGCTCTGATTTGGGAATGAAGCAAGAGAAGAGCTGAGTGGGAAAGCAGCCCAGAGATCACAGGAGGAGGTAGATATAGTGTCTTACTCTGGCCTGCCCTATTCTTTTTCACTTCAGCACCAACACAAAGGGCGAAAATGCACCTGGAACTGAAAGAGAGACCCCTGTTGTTACGAGAATCCACTGATCAAAACCATGCTCGGAAATGAAATCCTGGGTCTCCATTTCTAACCTAGCTTGATTTCTTTCAACAGGAAAGTTCTGAGGCTGGGAAATAGCTTGTCGGGTTCTATAGGAACATCCCCCAGCAAGGTCGGTGATATCAGTGAACCACTCACCTCCAAAGAGCCACAACTGGCTTAGACTGAACGTACAGAAAAGGAACAACAGTTTGAACATGGAGCTATACCAGCAATTAGAACCTGACAAAACGAATCTGTGATTCCCGACATGGCTTTGCAATACCAGTCTATTCCCTGAAAAATGCAAGGCAAGGGGCAGGCGAGTGCACTAACCTTTCCCCTTGAGACGCACAGGTTCAAATACACCTTCATGCACAAATGAAAAGGAATTTAGTAACTAACACTAATCCGATACCCCATCAGCCCTGCCCTTCCCCCCCAATATAACAGCACTGGCATCTCACTGCACAGTGGAGGATGAATGCTAGACAAGCAGGGGTGATGCAACCCACAGTATCCTTGACTCTGCCGAGTATGTTCAGCCTCTCCTTTTCCTAAACCCTAATCCCCACTTCCAACTATCAACACACAGGGCAAGATGCTGCTGTCAGTTACACATGTGAAAGCCCAGAGAGAAAAGCTTCTCCTTCTCCTATGTTTCAGAGACCCCAGATAAGAAGAGGAGGTGAGAGAGTCAAGCCCACCTTTTCTCTGCGTACTTTGTTACGGACATGAGTCCACAGCGTGGTGTTGCCGGCGTGTGTGTGTTTCCCCCTTGAATCTGCCTGGCTCCGATAGGTGCAGCTCTGGTAGAAATATCTGAAGATCCCTTGCATAGTGTAGTCGGTAACCAGCAGTTCCCACATCGTGGCTGCACTGTGTCTGAAGTTAACAAGGCTAGTTGTGCCAAGTCGCTGTTACTTCAGCAGCCCCAGGCTCTACACTTAGCCAAGAGGTTTTTGAGGAGTCTTTTTCCGGAAGGCCCGCCCCCTCCTGTCAGGCCGGCCAAGTCACTGCCAGGCAGCCACAATCTACGTCGTTCCCACCCACACCGCAAGAATTTCCAAGCTGGAATAATTTTGCAGCGTGAGAGGTTTCTTTCAACAAACATTCCCTTCCCAGGCTCAGGAGGAAACCAGTTCTGAAATGTTAGGTTTCCTATGCAGCACAGCTGAGCCCAGCCAACTGCAATGGCCTTTCACTAAGGAAACTGCTGAAATGGGCCTTCTGATGATCTCGCCCATGATTAATAAGGCCACGGCTCTCTGACCAGGTTGGGTTTTTGCCCTGCACCTTACAATGGTGGGTATTCATAACCTAGAAGCAGTGGCTACATTTCGGGAGGGCAGGGAGTGAGAGAGAGTTGGGTGCTAGCACTCAGAGTGGGCCTGGGCGTTCCGAACATTTACACGAGAAGCTTTACGAGGGGGTGGTACCAGCAGGGCCCAGTTAGAGTTTCCTCCATTATCAGTTGAGTTGAGGCTCACAATTACTAACTCACAGCAGTCTGGCAAGATGAATGCAAGTCAACAGATGTTTCAAAGCACAAGCCAACTGCATTCTTGTTCCTTGTCTCCACGGCACATGGCATATGGCTGGTTAGGACCGTCAGCGACCTCAGGCAAGTACTCTTTGGAAGCAACAGCCAGATGGACGACTGCCCTTTGTGAGTGAGCCTTGGTACCTGCTGAAGGCTGATCTAATAGCTTCTGCTGCCTGTCCCTTCCTCCATCCCACACTTGAACACATGCTCCCCCCACCCTTGAACTCTGGATTGAAAGAACTCCGACTCCCCCCAGGCTGGAACATCTCCAAGCAGAACAGTGTGTACTCAATGGAGAGGAAGCTGGGAGGAAGGTGCATGAGAAATTCAAGGTTAGGTGGTAAGTGCCATCCCTGTATATTATATAATCATAAAAATTCAAGGTTAAAGTGCTTTTCACATTGTTATTTAAAGTGCTATTGGGATAAACAAGTAAAAGAATGAGACCTGAAAAAAACACTTGGTGCTGCTGAGCAAGACAGGAAGATCAGGCCTAACAACACAGGAGGAAATAACAGGGCCAAGGGCAGGCAGAGAACATAATCTACCTAGCTTTGAACAAGCTTGCAATACTGGAGCGTGCAGACAGCTGCCCTCCAGCGTGGGGAAAGGGCAGCTGGAGCAGACAGGGTGCTGGTCTGGAGAATGAAGACAAAGGGTGCTAGTGAGTGAGACACTTCAGCCCGGACCAGGGTGGTGACAAGCAGAGGATCACATTGAGTGGCTTTAGGTCTGATTTATTGATCAATGACCTGGAAAATGGAACATCCAGGAAGAGAACAAAATCCAAAATCTGCAGATGATTCCCCCCCCCAGGGCAACTGCTCCGAGCGAACTAGGCCACAACACAAGTTGTCAGTCCAAGCGTGTTACCAAAGGCTGGGGCAGGCTCTTTGAGAAGGCTGCCTCTCCCATGATTTCAGACTGTGTGCAAGTTTCATTAAACTTGGTTTAATACCCAGGGATCTCTCCACACATCTCCTGAATCAGTCAAAACTTGTGTCTGGCATGTTTCTACAACCAAAGAGGACAAGGACAGACCTGCTACAGACTCCCTCCTATGAGGTAGGAAAGACAGTCTATAGCAGAGTCTGGCTAGCATAGTTCTCCTCATTGCTCAGGGAAACCAGGCCAGGACCACCTTTAAACTCTGCTGTTGCTAGCAAATATTCAGCTGCAGTGTGCCCAATTGAGTTTCACAGCTGCCTGTTCCTTGGTGTTCCTTGTGGTGAGCTATAAAGTGAAACGCAAATGAGCCAAGCAAATTCCTCTCTACAGCCTGCACAGATCACAACAGCACAAACCAGCTCAGCACAACAGGGATTTCCGCAGGAAGGACCCCGGCCCAGAAGCAGCTGAGGAGCCTTGGCACCCATTTAAGTAAAAATGACGACGAGGAGGAAGAGAAGGTGGTGGAAATGGGAGCTGAGGGCACTTAGTACCTCATGGGTCAGGCAAAAGGAGAAGAGACCCAAATTAGGAACGTAGGGGAGAGGCACGTGGCAGAGAGACAGCAGGACATGGGGTGGTGGGGAAGGTAAGCCAGGGACTCAGGAGAAAAGGCTCTGGGGTCTGGCTCAGTAACCCATCACACAGTGCATTGGCTTTTCAGAGAAAGAGCAAAGGAAAGATACAGAAAGGGAAGAAGGACTGAGAGAAAGAGGAATCGATGGAAGAGGGAAGCGGAGAAAACAAGAAACGCCTCCTTTCAGGTTAGTGCATTTTATGTTATTTATTCATATTACTTCCTCTCTTTATTGAATTTCCATGGCAGTTTCACACTCCAGCGGTTTCTAATTATAACCAATGGGAAACTGTATTGTCTGTGGCTCGTTACTTTGGGAAGCACCCAGTCCTGCCTGGACCCATTCTTCCTAGAGCTCACCACTGACATGTTAACCCCTCCCCCATTGCCCTTTAGGCATGACCCACAGCTTTCTTCATTTCCACCCTCTTTTCATTGCTGAGATGCTGTTCCGCATGGCCAAGCTTCTGAAATTAACTTGAGTGTAAATGGTTTTGGAGGTGGATCTTGGGGGCTGCAGCCTGTGACTGTCAGTTTTGCATGAAAAACATTTATCTGTAGGTCTAAATAACAGAGAGAGGAAGGGAGATAGAGCCCTGTGCAATTCAACAAGCCAGCCCAGATAACGAAACAGATACGGGCGATGGGCTTGCATGGCAACAGAGGAATATTGGCAAACCGCTATCAGGGCATCAGAATATTTGTGCTCTAAGGTCACATCCTCCTCCCCACCCCCACCCCCTGACCTTCCAGCACTGTTTTGGGGGGAAAGAGGGTTGGGCTTGTCTGAGCTGCTCATGCAGAGAAGATAACTGTTGTTCAGAACCGTACTGGCTTTAGGAGCTAGAGCACAGTGCACACTCTTGCAGCCTATCCCAGGGCTGGGCATATTTTCGCTGACATCCTCACTCACCCGGATGTAGAGTCAGAAGAGTAAACAAAAGGCATCCATGTTAATTCCTGCAGAGCTAGAGACACAGGGCAATGAGTCTGCCAGATGGAGAAGGGCAAAATCCAGAGGGCAAAAGGGCCCAGTGGAGAGGAAAAAAATCTTAGCTAGAGATGAGTGGAGCTGACAGTCTCCGTGTAACTAAACCAGGAGTTCCCTGCTATGGTAAGACAAAACAATAGCCTGACACCATCCCCCATCCCTGCACTGTGTCCTAGAACAGGGGTTCTCACAACAAATTTTTTGGTGGCCTTAAAGTGCGGCCACCAACTCTGGCTGGTGGCTGCGCTGACAAATTTTTCCTAAAATACTTAATTAACTTTAGGAAAAATAAACAAACATGCTCATATACACAGCCAAATCATTGTAATGTATTGAAACATTTTGCAGACTCAATAATAAAAATAATGTAGTTGTCGCTAGTCTTTACTGGCCCTAAACAGAACAGAAACACAAGGAAGGTGCTCTGCAGGTTCTTGTCTTCTTTGTTGTTGTTACTTTTGGGTTTTTTGCTTGCTTTTTTAAAAAGACCTGCTAGCTAGTAAGTCCGCTACTGTGAAAAGTGCTATTAACAAACTTACAAATATCACTTTTCACAGCAGCAGACTTACTCAGTCCTGGCAAGCCCGGGGACAAATTAAGCCTTGGATGGGGAGGTTGGTAGGGGGCAAGTGGGGGATGGGGGGGGGGGGGGGACATGATGGGCTGGCGGAGGCAGCGGAGGCCAGGGCAATGGGCGTGTGAGCCCCACAGCTGGGGATTGAAGGCCCATGACCAGAGCCTGCTGCCTGCCCCCCCAGGGCTGGAGCCTGGCCCTACTGTCCCCAAGAAGGTGGGAAACTCACTAGCTGCCTGCATTTGTCTCTCCAGAGGGGGGCAGGGTCCAACCCCTACTGGTGGCCCTGTGGGAGGGACCACTGCTTTGCCCCTCCCCCTCCCCATCACTGCCCAGGAGGCTGTGGCCGCAAGATAAGCCACTGGTGGCCACATGAAGCCACAGGGGCCGCATTTGAGAAATGCTGCAGCAGCACATCTTCCGTCACCACTTCATTTATCAGTGCATCTGACATGGTAAGTAGGCATGTCTGTGAATACACAGGGTGTTGGAGCAGCTCAGCTTGCTGCCCTTCCTAGGACAGAGAGAAGGGGCCCTAGGAGGGGGGGGTTTACTGCTAGGTTCACAAGCAGCACACTCACAATAAAGTTCTGAGGCTCATAAAATCTGGGGAAAAGTTGGAGTCTACAAACAATAATAAAGCTCTTACATGTGGATGTAAAAGAGGTAGGTAAAACATTTCATAGGAAAGGAACATATGAGCAATGGGAGCCATTAAACTGCTGCCTGTTCCCGGAAGCCTCTACAATTTTCTGCACACATGGACCAATTTACAGCCTTCCTTCCTCCTCTACCATTATGTAACAGACAGAACTAATAAAAATTTCACAGAAAACACAGTCCTCGTCTCCTAGACTCATTGTCTTTGTCTCTGCAACGCAGCGTTTGGTGATTCACAAATACCAGCAGTGGGAAGTGGCAGATTTACAATAATAAGAAATGGTTTAGAATAAATAGTTTAGAATACACGGAGCTTTTAGCCAAAATAAATTTTCCCCTCATTTTTGCAGTGGGGGGATGTGGATGGGACTCTGACAGTTCTGGGAGGCTAGGCTAAGCTCGGCTCAACGAGCCTGTCGAAAAGCTCCCCCCACTCCCACTGGCTTCCATAGAATGGGGTTCATCTTAACCGAGGACAGACTTTGACCTGGATAATGACAACACAAAGCTACAGAGGCTATTCAGTGAAAAAAACGACACAAACCAAAAGCCTCTGGAAAAGTCTTGAAAGAAAACAAATATTCAAAATAGCAAAAGGCAAATGCTGATATCACTAATCTTAATTCACACTAGTTTATCCCCAGGACTTTTTTTTGTTATATTAGACGTATTTCCTGATTTTAAAAAGGAGCATTCAGTGGCCTGTTAAAAAAAATAAATAAATCGGACCATAACAATTCTTATCAACCATAGATCCCAGCAGAGTGGTTATTTTTAGGACCCCTTCCCCCCCCCCGCCCCTTTTTTTTTTTAAACTACACAGTGGTCCTAAAAATAAAATACTGTGATGGACAGAAATTCCCGAGAATTAAGGACAGCCTGACCTGGCCTAATTTCAGCCTATTCAGAAATGTGATGGGAGGGTTTCTTTGTAAAATGAGGGGGAAGAGGGGGGAATCCAATAAAACATGCAAAAGTGGGAGACTGTTTATATTTAGGGCTACAGTAGAAATCTGACTTTAGAGCCAGTCAAAAATTATTTTATTGAAATATTTCCTTGAAAACGTTCAGGTTTTTGTCAGAAAACAAAAATTCCCAAAACCAATTTTAATTATTTTTATTTTTGTTTGTTTTGTTTTCCTGATTGAAAACTGAGAAGTTTAACCAAAAACAATTTTGTTTTTTCAATTATGAAAAAATGGAAACATTTAACAAAAAAATGAAAGTTTTTTGTGAAAATGTCAGTTTCACCGAAAAGCCATTTTTTGTCCAAAAAAGTTTTAAAGAATTTTTTTTTTTAAACCAGCTCTATCTGAAACCTTTGGAAAATCCAGGCTTTGATGACGGAGGAGGGGAGGGGTGGGGGCACTGATGAAAGCACAACTAAGAGCTTCAGGGCTGAAACTTTGAGCATCAGTCAACACAGCCCCAAGGGAAGTGACCAGTCCCTGTTAGCGTGACGGTGCTATGCGGGAGACGAGGTGCGTGAGGTGATATCTTTTATTGGATCAACTTCTGTTGGTGAGACAAACAAGCTCTTGAGCTACTCAGAGCTCTTCTTCAGGTCTGGGAAAGGGACTAAGGGCAGGTCTACATTTAAAACGCTGCACTGGTGCAGCTGTAGCGCTTAGGTGAAGACGCTCCTACCCCAGTGGGAGAGCTTCTCCCATCAGCACAGTTAATCCAGCTCTGCGAGAGGTGGTAGCTATGTCAACAGGAGAAGCCCTCCTGCCAACATAACGCTATCTACACCTGGGTAGGGGTCGGGGGGGGAGCTAGGTCAGTATAACTACATCGCTTGGGGGAGGGGTGTGTGGATTTTTCACGCCCCCAAGCGACACAGTTATACCGATATAACAGATACAGAGCTGTAGTGTAGATCTGGCCTTAGAGTGTCACAGCTAAATACACAACTGAACAGATAGTTTACCATAGTTAGCACACATTCAAGGTGAAGTGGCCTGTTAATATCCCCGTTTACCAATTTTACTATCCGAGTATTTATTTTCTTTCAAATATCTCCCAGAGGTTCCGTCTGGTGACAAAGCGTTCCTTGACGACAGCATGGCAGCCCTGAGCGCTGCATGGAGGTCTCATGCAGCTCCTTTGGACGCCAGTCTTGACAGGGCCCATGAATGAAGGACTGCAACACCATGCCCAGACTCAGCTCCCTTTGAAATAGGAGGTCAAGGCCTGTGCGGTTACCACTCAGCTGTCCAAGAAAGTGGTGCCGAGGGAGTGGCGAGGAAACGGACAGAAATGGGTGACAAGTACTGGTAGTTATTTCATGGAGTGCCATAAGCATGCAGGATGCTTTACAGAACACATGCACAGACAGCGTACATGCCTTGAACAGCTTATGGTCTAACTCAAACAAACAGCGTACTCAGGACAACTGTCCCAGCATGTCACTGGGGCTTCAGGGAAGAGATTCGGAGGAGGAGGGAATAATACATGTTCAACCTGCCCCAATCCTGCAACAGCTGGGATCTTTGCCAGAAACTTAATGCCCAGAACTTTAGGCCACCGCCACTCAATTCTCTGGGAGCATCAGCCCCTTTTGCTGCCAACCCATCATCTCTCCAACCCTCTGGTACTTACAAAACACACAAAAATGCTACACGCTGCTTCTCAATGAAGAAGAGGTCAAACAGCCCATTTAAATCTTAGATGTACCCTGTTGTTATGGACACAAAGTTCTGAACATGGCTGTTGTCAGAGCAACAGGTATGTCCTGCTTGGTTTTACCATCACATCAATACACTCACGGCATGTACTTTAGGGCAGATAGCATTTTCTCTGGACTGATTTATTAGGGGATTGATAGAGGCCACCCCATGTCTCACATACAAAGCCACTCTCCTCACTTTCTCTTTCCCTGTGCAAATGGAGCACACAGGCCTCAGAGACTTTGAGCTGTGACCATGAATTCTCCAGGGAGGATTTGAGACATGACAGAAGATGAATCACCCAGTTCTCTCCAACAATAAACCCCCTGCAGAACACCACCAACATTGGGGCCAGAGGGGTATAAAAAGGGCCAGTGTCAGATTTAACCTCCCAGCTGTGTCTCAAAGAATCCCCAACCTGGCTGCCTGACTTCCAGAATTCGGCGCGTTCTCCAGCAGAGACAAGGGAGCTCCAGGATTCAAAAGCTCCGTTGTTTATCCTAGCGCGGGGCTTAAGAATGGATCAGGGCGAGCCCTACCTGGATCTGGCCTTTCCCCATGATTCGATCGGTGATCTCTCCATCTTCTTTGGTGAGCTTGGTTTTATTATAGCATTTTTCATAGCACAGAATCCGTAGGGTCTGCGATCCCTCCAGCTCGATCTCAAACTCCTGCAGCAAGGGCAAGGAGAAGGGGAAGAGCAGCAATTAGTTAACAAGGAGATAGAGTCTTCTGGATATTTGACTCTGTACAGCCTCAATGAAACCAATCTGAAGGGACCACTTAAGGGACTGACGAAGATCTCTCGTCTAATGGAGTGGGTCTTAAAGAGAGGTCAAGCAGAATAGTACTGAGTCCACTTGGGGGACACTTTGGAGGGGAGTATGAAAGATGCTTGGTCCCTTGGTCAAGTTTCAATATATTGTAGTGGTGCACCACTGAAAGAAATAGATGGTCCCGTATTTCTTGTGTTCAATTACGCTAGGTTTAAAATAAGCTTGCTATAAAGAAGCAGGATGCTGAAAGCTAAGTTTATAACTGTACCCTTCCCTTCGAAAAATATTTCCTTATTCACTGTATTGCCACAGATAATTTTTTTTTAAGTATACACACACACACACACACACACACACACACACACACACGGGCTGTACAATCAGCTGGCTGATCACGCAAAGGGCATCTGCTGCTGACACATTTCATCAGTGAGTCTCCAAGATTAAAATCTCCTACAAGTGGTAAGAGCCCAGAGGAAACGACAGGAACTGCAGACTATGCTTTCAGATGTGCTGCACATGTGAGACGGGGCCAGTTCAGGGGTCGGCAACCTTTCAGAAGCGATGTGCCGAGTCTTCATTTATTCACTCTGATTTAAGGTTTCGCGTGCCAGTGATACATTTTAATGTTTTTAGAAGGTCTCTTTCTATAACGCTATAATATATAACTAAACTATTGTTGTATGAAAAGTAAATAATGTTTTTAAAACGTTTAAGAAGCTTCATTTAAAATTAGATTAAAATGCAGAGTCCCCCGGACCGGTGGCCAGGACCTGGGCAGTGCGAGTGCCACTGAAAATCAGCTCGCGTGCCGCCTTTGGCACGTGTGCCATACGTTGCCTACCTCTGGGCCAGTTCATGCAGTACAGACTGCAAACCAAACAGCCACTTCACTTGCAAATGTTCTGCCCCAAGGGGATAAACAAGGCCCAGCATACCCACCTCATTCCAATTGGGTTCCGTAGTGTCCCTGTAAACTCTGGTCTTAGCTTTATTCACAAAATATCCAAAGGAATCCACCTCCAACGTGCAGTACAGGTCTGGAGGTGAGACAAGAATCAGAGGCTTTGTTAAGATTACCATAATCTTTTTCTATAAGCATTGCTTCCTAGATGCCTTCTCACCTAAAGACCTCTCTATACTGATGACACTGGAACCAGTGTAGCTACACCAGTGTAAACCCCCAGTGTAGATGGGCTGCGTAATGCAGCTTACCCTGTGCTGGTGCCTGGCCTGTCTTACACTGTGCAATGGGGCTACACTATGCGTTTGCACCTACGTAGCATGGGTGTAATTACGCTGGTGTAACCACAGCAGCATAAGTGTCCTTAATGCGTCCTCCCTGCTACTGGCACACAATCCTCAATTCAGCCCAGAAGGTGCATTTCTGTCGTTTAGCAGAAAAGGCCCTTTGTCTCCTCTTTTCTTAGATTTGTTTTTGTGTGCAGTTACACAGAGAGAAGCGTGGGCGCCCTGGAAGCTAGTGTCCATTCCAACGCTCAGCAGAGCCCAAAGGAAGACCCCACTGACTTCAATGGAAATTGAATTGGGATCTTCCTGAGTTACCTTAGCTGCTGCAGAAAGCGTGTATGTATTTTAACAAGGACTCTCTCCCCACCCCACACACTGGTTTGTCACCTGCTTGATCCGACAGTGAACTCCTAATCCAGTGTTTATTACCATAGATGTTGTTACTGTGAGGTCAGAGATTGAGCCTTGAGATTTCACTGCAGGATCAAACAGGGTTGGAAAATGGGCAACGAGGGAGCAAGAGCCGATTTACCCATGAACTGTTGGGTAAGCAGCACATACAGTAAGAAAAATGACAGAAAACAGGGTAAGAGTGAAATGATTTGTGTTGGAGCCTGGTCTATTTGAGAGCTTTTATCACTACAAAAAGCTAGTCAGCATCCCCCAAATGTACACTAATCCCCCACTCCCAATCACCCAAACTGACTCTCTTCACCAAACCCTGTATCCCCAAACTGACGTCTCTATGCCCAGAGTACCTCATTCTTGTCCTTTGGCCCTAACAGACCCTCACTTGCACGTCACAGATCTGCAACTCACTTGTGCTCTGCTTGAACCCCGTGGCAGAATGAACAATGACGTTCAGGAATCCATAGAGCCCGGGCGATTCGTCATCTGTACAAAAGACCCAAGAGATTTTAGTTCAGCTTCACAGAGATGGCAAAGGGAAAGACACCGGGAGGAGATTTACATCACAGAGATTGCAGAGTGGAAGATAAAGTGTCTAACCCCGGTAGCAGGAACATGACATCTAGTCAGTTTTTTTTAGAAAGGAGTTGTAAGTTGCTCCAGGTACCACTCCTGTCCCAGAGTCCTCTAGACAATTCTGGAGCTTTTACAATCACACTTCATTATTTTTAATTTTTTCCTCTCTCCCACTGTTGCTGCGAAAGACCCAACAACAGAAGAAACCAACTGACTATACACAAAGGGCTGTCAACTGCACAAAGGAAAACTGAAAAGTATTATTATTTATATTACAGCAGCACCTGCTGGTCCTAAGTGAGATCAGAGCCCCAGTGAGCTGGGCACGCTATAGAATAAGCGAGAGTCCCTGCCTCAAAGAACTTCTAATCTAAATAGGTGAGAGATAAGGATGGCAGAGGAAACAGGCACAGAGCAGTGAAGGAATTTGCCCAAAGTAACCCAGCCAGTCAGTGGCAGAGTAGGGAAAAACTTAGATCTGACTCAGGTTTTCTTATCTCTCCGTCGAGGATTCTCTCTCTAATCTGTCAGCGACACTGATCTTAGCTGTACTTATAATCACAGTAGGCAAAACTTTTCAGACAGAAGATTGCTGGCATCCCTTTAAGCACTGGCCTGGCATTAAGAGTCAGATTGTAAGGATCTGCGGGACTAGAACTTGGGTCTATGGAGCCTGGGGCAGCTGACATTCCCCCATCACCACCAGCACACCATGCAGAGCTGCAACCTAGGAGCACTCTGGAGATTAGGTGCCACAGGAAGTACCGCTCAAAGTGTTCAGAGCAACAGCACCCTGCGGCCTTCTGATTGGCCCACGGTTACTACTTAACCCTGGAGGTGCTCCAAGAAGTTGCTTGGGCAAGCATGCAGAATTCTGCCTTGCTGCAGCTCCAGACCTTGCCTCGCTGTCTGATCTTAGGTCTCCGACTCCGGCCTGTCACTGACTCTTGCCTCCTGACTCCAGTCTGGTAACTATTCCTGACCCTGGCCTGACTCTGACCCTGACTCTCACCTACTTATTTCAGCTCTTGCACCTACTCTGATCCCTGCTTGCCAACTACCGCCTTGTGGACAGCCCTTGGCTCCATGACACCAGCCCAGTAACAACCAGTAGGCCAGACTGCCTACGCCCGGACTCTTACAGAGAAACCATATGATACACAGTCATTATGTACAGGCTGCATTTCTGAATACTGGACTCATATCTGCAAACTCACCATCACACTAACTGACATGCACCACCCCTCTGCAAATCTACTCACTGAGAACCAGCACAAACATGCTCCCCGCATCTCCGCCATTTTGCCTCCCTACATTTGCTTCATTTCACGTTTTTGCTGCCTCAGCAGCAGCACCCATCGTTTCATTATAAATGCCCTCCCCATCAAACACGCAGGCCAAGAATTTCAATAGGGCAGCTCAAAATAATTTCACACTCATGCCTGCAGCTGATGAGGATGGAGACCGCTCAACAGAACAGACCGGCTCCCCCACCACAGATATGCCATCTGAAAATCCTACGCCTGTCTCAGTCATAGGGAGGACTGTGGCTACTTCACACCTTTTTCTCATGTCCAGCCTGTTCATTTTAAAATCACATTTTAAAGAATATATCTAAGAGAGACTCCCACAGATATACATGTGCCAGGGAAGCGGAGGGGCTGGACTCCAGGAGGAAGGAGTGGGGTTAGTGGCCAGGGCTGTTGTGGGTACAACGGCTAGGGGGTTAGTGGTAGGACGACAGGGGAAGGGACTTCAGTCCATTGAATGATGGGGGAAAGTAAAAGGAACAATACTTACTGAAATAATATGAGAATCCACCCAATAACAATGGGGGAGACGGAGTAAAGCCCCAGGGGAAGGGCAGGAATTCATTGTCAAAGGAGCAGTGGGGGAGAAAGTGAACTGCAAACATTCCACAGGTTGTATTTATACTGTGGAACCAAATAACTCTGGAACCTTTGAGCAGACCCTCCCCAGCCCGCTCTCTCTGCTTGCTGTGTCTTGTCTACTCAGAGCAAGCTTCTGGGGGCAATCAAATCTTCCGACAGCAACTAGCTACAACAGAGCTGGGTTGTTCAGGGTTTAAGTGTGGTCAGAATCGGGACTGTTTTACAAGACCATCCACTCACAGCTACCTTGAGGCCTGAACAGTAAGAGCAGGACAAGGGGGATGTAAAGGAAAGGCAGGGGGGGGGTTATGACGGTAGCTGGTCTACACGAGGGCGCCGACGACCGCTCTCACCTTCTTTATTGATGGTGAGGGGGATGTTGTGGACGGTCTGAAGCTTGACGCAGGAGTTTGTCAGCATCTGGAGCTCCACGGACGTGAGCGAAAAGCTTTTAAAGCCTGCCAAGGAAATTCAGAGAGGGAATGGTATCTGCCCAGGGCACAGAACTCCATGGACACTCCCCCGAGCCCAGGCAGGGGGTACTTGCAGATGCGCCCAGGGCAATGCTAGCAGTTGGCATAAGGGAGCGTTTCTGTGGTCGGAAGGAACCATGGCTCAAGCACAGACCCCTTGGCCATACTGCCAGGAGGCTTCGGCCCAGTCACATGCAGGGCCTCACTTGTCCTATGGATAGTCTCTGGATCTTGCACACAGAACGAAAGAGACTCTTCTTCCCTGGCAGAGCCACAGCCAACCCCTCTCCAAAAATAAAGCACCCCCTTCAGGCAAAGGCCAGGGAAACGGGAGGGCCTTTCACTGCCCCAGAAGGGCAGACGACTCTGAGGCCAATGGGAGAAATGACTCCATTGGGGAGAGCTCTCCCTGTGCCCTAGCTCCCAGACATTCACATCTAGGGGCTGGAAGCAAAAGCACCTCCACTGGCTTCAACTGCAGCGACAGGGCAGGAGAAGAAAAGGAATTCATCCATGTTGTCTCCTGGATATTCACGCATCTCCTCCTCCTTGTGGCAGCAGGCCATTCCCCACTTCTAGCTAACTCCCCGGGTTGGACAATCCCTCTCTGACTCCTCCTCCCTGGCAGGGGAGAGGGGCATATACGCTGAGGTTACCCAGCTAGATGGTCTCTAGAACGCCCTAAGACAAGGGCTCTGATTGGCCAAGGGACACTCACATTTCTTCTGCTGCTCCCGGATGTTCTCTCTCCACTCTGCCCGTTCGTAGTCCGACGAGATGAGGAATGTGTAACTCTATGCAGGAAGACACAGGGGAACAAGGAGCATGTCATTCTGACCCACCACCTCCCAGTGAGATCCAGACCCTGCTAGTACACCTGCCAGCTTCCTCCCAGCACTGCTTTGGCAGTGCCAGCCGGGACCCTGGCACTGTGAACGCCCTCTCAGCCGTGTGCCTTCAACACCAGCAAGGACACCTGCAGCCTGGGCTTCTTCCAAGGACCACCCTGTTAATGGCAGCTGGGATTGTGGCAGCATGAGCTTCCATGACGGCTGTCTACTCTGGCCAGGCGAGCCAATAGTGCATGCCATGGAGATTAGGCAGATGTGTGGCTAAGGAAGCAGATGCCAAAATGCCTTCAAAATGAGCTGAAGAAAATGCTGGTGACTAGATCTTGAAACAATCCATTGCTGAGTATAGGCAGATACCAGAGTCACCAATAACCCCACACATACAGCACTGAAGATAAACCTAAAACCACGAGCCTCTCCCACTAGCTAAGAGAGAATCTCCATAGTCTGTTAGCAGTAGGGGGCCCATGAAGTCTATAGCCATGAAATTAAACCTATGAGTACCCTCCCCCTGCAACTTTACTAAAGGATGCAGCTATGGTGCAGCAGCTGCGGGGCTTTATCCCAGGGGAAGTGATGCAGTTCCCACCCCTATCTGGTTGGATCCAAGCACAGGCAGATAGTAGGGTGAGGGGTGAATTTCTGATTTTATTTTTAAAAATGCAAATGTACATGCAAATTAACCCTTGGGCTCCTGGTAAGTTGTCAAAGTGGCCTTCAGCATGGCACAGGCTGGACATCTGCAGCTTGGAGACTATTTTCAGACAAGCCACTGGATGATGAGACAATTACAAACTGACAAATGCTTGAGCAGATCCGATTCCCTTGGGTGGGGCACTGTGACACGCACATGCACACAAACGCCCCCCTTGCGCCTCATTCTCGGTCCTGTATGCAAGGCCCCAGAGACACCTGTGGAGCAGCTTACCTTGCCGTTCCGGTTGTGAACCCGGAAAGCCATGTTGGGAGACATCAGCAACAGCAGAGATTCCTGCTCAGACAGCTTCTTTTTCAACCTCTCAATGACCTTGCTGCCCTTGTTAGCCCTCTAGAAAACAGAGAGACATTCATAGAATCATAGAAGATTAGGGTTAGAAGAGACCTCAGGAGGTCATCTAGTCCAAACCCCTGCTCAAAGCAGGACCAACACCAACTAAATCATCCCAGCCAGGGCTTTGTCAAGCCAGGCCTTAAAAACCTCTAAGGATGGAGATTCCACCACCTCCCTAGGTGCTTCATCACCCTTCTAGTGAAATAGTGTTTCCTAATATCCAACCTAGACCTCCCCCACTGCAACTTGAGACCATTACTCCTTGTTCTGTCATCAGGTACCACTGAGAACAGTCTAGATCCATCCTCTTTGGAATCCCCTTCAGGTAGTTGAAGGCTGCTATCAAATCCCCCCTCACTCTTCTCTTCTGCAGACTAAACAAGCTCAGTTCCCTCAGCCTCTCCTCGCAAGTCATGTGCCCCAGGCCCCTGATCATTTTCATGGCCCTCCGCGGGACTCCCTCCAATTTGTCTACATCCTTTCTGTAGTGGCCTAAAACTGAACGTAATACTCCAGATGTGGCCTCACCAGTGCTGAATAGAGGGGAATAATCACTTCCCTCAATCTGCTGGCAATGCTCCTACTAATACAGCACAATATGCCGTTAGCCTTCTTGGCAACAAGGGCACACTGCTGACTCATATCCAGCTTCTCGTCCACTGTAATCCCCAGGTTCTTTTCTGCAGAACTGCTGCTTAGCCAATCTGTCGTCAGCCTGTAGCCGTACATGGGATTCTTCCGTCCTAAGTGCAGGACTCTGCACTTGTCCTTGTTGAACCTCATCAGATTTCTTTTGGCACAATCCTCCAATTTGTCTCGGTCACTCTGGACCCTATCCCTACCCTCCAGTGTATCTACCTCTCCCCCCAGCTTAGTGTCATCTGCAAACTTGCTGAGGGTGCAATCCATCCCATCATCCAGATCATTAATAAAGATGTTGAACAAAACCAGCCCCAGGACTGACTCCTGGGATACTCCACTTGATACTGGCTGCCAACTAGACATAGAATCATTGATCACTACCTGTTGAGCCTGACAATCTAGCCAGCTTTCTATCCACCTTAAAGACTATTCATCCAATCCATACTTTTTTAAACTTGCTGGCAAGAATACCGTGGAAGACCGTATCAAAAGCTTTGCTAAAGTCAAGATATATCATATCTTGATATGATTTTTATATATTTTATAAATATATAAAATTATATATATATATATATCAATCACTGCTTTCCCCATATCCACAGAGCCAGTTATCTCATAGAAGGCAATCAGGTTCGTCAGGCATGACTTGCCCTTGGTGAATCCATGTTGACTGTTCCTGATCACCTTCCTCTCCTCCAAGTGGTTCAAAATGGTTTCCTTGAGGACCTACTCCATGATTTTTCCAGGGATTAAGGTAAGGCTAACAGGTCTGTAGTTCCCTGGGTTCTCCTTCTTCCCTTTTTTAAAGATGGGCACTATATTTGCCTTTTTCCAATCGTCCGAGACCTTCCCCGATTGCCACAAGTTTTCAAAGATATTGGCCAATGGCTCTGCAATCACATCAACCAATCCCCTCAGCACCCTTAGATGGATTAGATCTGGACCCATTGACTTGTACATGTCCAGCTTTTCTAAATAGTCCTCAACCTGTTCTTTCACCACTGAGGGCTGCTTACCTCCTCCCCATACTGTGTTGCCCAGGACAGCAGTGTGGGAGCTGACATTGTCTGTGAAGACTGAGGCAAAAAAAGCATTGAGTACTTCAGCTTTTTCCACATCAACTGTCACTAGGTTGCCTCCCCATTCATTAAGGGTCCCATACTTTCCCTGACCTTTTTCTTGTTGCTAACATACCTGTAGAAACCCTTCCTGTTACCCTTCACATCCTTTGCTAGCTGCAACTCCAGTTGTGTTTTGGCCTGATTACACCCCTGCATGCTCGAGCAATATTTTTATACTCCTCCCTAGTCATCTGTCCAAGTTTCCACTTCTTGTAGGCTTCCTTTTTGTGTTTAAGCTCACTGATGATTTCACTGTTAAGCCAAGCTGGTCGCCTGCCGTATTTGCTATTCTTTCTGAACATCAGGATGGTTTGTTCATGCGCCCTCAATAAGGCTTCTTTAACATATAGCCAGCTTTCCTGGACTCCTTTCCCCCTCGTATTAGCCTCCTAGGGGATCCTGCCCATCAATTCCCTAAGGGAGTCAAAGTCTGCTTTTCTGAAGTCCAGGGTCCGTATTCTGCTGCTCTCCTTCCTTCCTTCCTTTTGTGAGGATCCTGAACTCAACCATCTCATGGTCACTGCTTCCCCAGTTGCCACCCACTTCTACTTCCCCTACCAATTCTTCCCTGTTTGAAAGCAGCAGGTCAAGAGGAGAGCAGCCCCTGGCTGGTTCCTCCAGTAGTTGCACCAGGAAGTTGTCCCCATCACTCTCCAAAAAACTTCCTGGATTGTCTGTGTACTGCTGTATTGCTCTCCAAGCAGATGTCAGGGTGATTGAAGTCCTCCATTAGACCACATTACGGTGGTCTCATGCCAGAATCAATGTGGAGGAGATTTGACTCGATTTTCTAATCTATCCCCCTCTTCCCTTCACAGGTGGCCAAACAACACGTCCATTCAGCAGTGGTTCTGCCGTCGGGCAGGTGGAACTCCACCCCACTTAGGAAATGGCTTGGATTCTGCGACACCTGAGAAAACGCACGTCTAGCAAACGAAGAGGGGCCAACATTAAAGCCACAGAGCCCACTGTGTGATTGGTGACAGTGAAAGAGGTTGACATGTTTATCTATAGACCTGCTTATGCATCCAAATTCGCTAGGCTTCAAACACACTTAGAAAGCACTGCTGATATGGTGAAAATGCAGAGGTATCTTTATATGTGACCAAAGCCACACCCAGGCTCGTGCTTAGATATCCAAGAGCTGAAATCTCTGAAAAACAGGCTCACCACATTTCTATCCACTCTCATGTGCCCTCGGCACAAAAGCTACCCCATTCCTCCCAATTCCTCCTTCAGCAAACACATAGCACCATGAACAGGGCCTGCCAACACCGTGAGAACATTCAACACCTAGTTGCTGGATGCTTTGTTATTCCTGGACGCCCAGAGGACACTATCACACCAGGGATAATGCATCATGCCTAGCTATAGCTGCCTGCCCAACCACTACATGGGTAACCAAAAGTTTAGTTCCACTGCACGTCACAAGCAAGTGCCATAGCTTAGCAGCGTTACCTGTCCAAACAAACTCTGGAGGGGAGTTACCCCCCCAGCAGCATCCCACTTCCAGGTTGGGACGCAACATGCCCCCTTGGCTTGGGGAAGACGGCTCCACCTGCCGTTACCTTTTCTCGCTGGATGTCATTCTTCATCTGGGAGATCTTGATCTTCATGGCATCCAGCTCCTCGTCAGGCACGAGTGGGATGTTGGGCACTGCCTCGGACTCATCCACAGTTTGGAAGCTGAGGTCTGTGAGCGGAATGTACCATTTACAATCATACTGCTGGCTTTTCCTGAAAAGAAGAGGGGACAGGGCTTTAAACACACTTGCACGCCATCAGCTCACCCCGCTCTTTCCATGCTTCCCCCCCCTGGTGGTTTCAGCACTGCAGGTTACAAGACAGTGAAACAGGCTCACCCTCACTGTAACCCCTGAGATGGAAGCACAGCTGGGGTCGGTCAGTCTTCCAGCAATGAATCTTGAAGGAGCCAATACCCACTACAATGCTATGTACAGTGTGCTGCCCGCTGGTGCTGCCCGTAGATTTTATTTTTTTTTAATCCAGTGCTCACTCTGAAGCAGCCCAAAGCACTTCCCAAATACCGGGATATCTTTAAATACAACCATCTCTGGGGCAGAACGCAGCAGCTTGCTACACAAGAGCTTACGCTCCTATAATGCGATGCCTCCGGGTGGGTCTTTGGCAGAGAGGACTGAACCTCGGACCTCCGGATCTAAAAGCAGGAGCCTCTGCTGTCTGCTGCAGAAGTTTTTTGCAAGCCGTAGCTGCCTCATAAACCCCTGTGAGATCCAGCCTCTAGAGGGAGCTAGCGAGTAACCTTAAGTGCAGGCTGCAACAGGAAGTGAAGACGACCACCTGAAACTGCAGGGGGAATGAAGGGAGGCAGAGTTAAATGACCCCAGCTGCAATTTGTCCAGGATGCCACAGTTCGCACCCCTGCTTTTAGGAAGGTAGACAGGCAGTATTTAACTCCCCGAAGTGATGAGGATTTTGGCTCTGTCTCCTCTGAAGGACAATGCTACACTGTACAATGTTCCCTGTATGGGCTGCAGCGTTGCTGAGTTAGGTGCAGCTGTATGCACGGAACTAGCGTTCTGCCAAGTCCACTGCTCTGAATATAGGGTGCGAAGCCCTGGAAAATGGGGTGTGAAGCGGGAAAATCCTTACCCTCCAAGCTGCTTCTTGAGCTTGGCGCACAGGAACAGGTCAGTGAAAAGAAAGACGTGGCGCAGCTTCCGAGCCCCCTCTACCAGCTCCACCATGAAACTGTCCTTCAAGAGCTGCCGGTGCTGTCAGAAACAGGAGACACAGTTCTAGTTAGGACAGGAGGGGTCGGTCGCTGAGCCAAGGCACTATGGCTCCTCATCAATACCTCGGGTAAGATAAACCTCCCTAGCACCAGCCCAAAGCTTGATCCTCATGTGACCCATCACTGGTGAAACATGGCAAACCTGCCCCACCCACTGCTCTCTCCAGGACTTTCTGTTCCAAGGGAGACCCTCCCTGTCCGAAGTGGGGCCTGAGAAATGGATGATCAGTTGAGGGGTCTCATTAATTGGCCTGCATGTTTACTTCTTTCTCCACTCATGCTCTCTCCTTGTTCATGCCCTTCCTTGGGGCTTTCCTCAGACCCACTAAGGATGCATACTTAGCACAGAGGGCCATCCCAGTGACTTGGCTCGGGCCATCCCCTCTCTTGCTAATCCTGGCCACTGAGTTAACTCTTTGCGGTCTGGTCCCTTCCTGCTGCTCTCTCCACCACTTGCAGGACGTGCATAATCAGAGAAAGTGGCTGAATTTTCATAGATTCATAGATTCTAGGACTGGAAGGGACCTCGAGAGGTCATCGAGTCCAGTCCCCTGCCCTCATGGCAGGACCAAATACTGTCCTGAATGTTGGGTTTTAGTTTTTAACTGGAGTCAAATCTCCACCTCTCCAGCTGGTGAGCTGCCAGCTGGCTTGAGGCAAATACTTCTGAGAGCTGCACAGAGCGCAGTTACCCACCGCCTGGTGCAAATGCTGGACGGCTCACCCAGACTCTCCAGGCTCAGCCTCTCTTTCCAGTCACTCTTGACTTTCCAAGCTTTTTCTTTGGGGGCTGAAACTTCACCTGCCAGCTCTCACTCAAAGGAACCCCGCTGGAAACATCAAGCAAAATCCTTTCAGCTGCTTTAATTTATGGCAAGTCATTGACAGACCATTACCACACACACAGGGCTTGCCAGCAGCCTTCATCAGCAAGGCATTCCACTGTTCACTAGCAGAGGGCAGCATACACCGCTTCACCAGGTAAGCTTTCGCACTAGCTGCAGCCACGCTGCAGAACTACCAAATCCAGACCATGAAACACCCTCCTCTCCACGCCGTACCTGTTTGTACACAGCAGCTGCTAAATATTCCTGCTGCTTCCCTATTCCAACAAGTACTGCTAAGGGACCTATATTTGCTTAGAAAAACTAGCAAATCCACCAGCAGTCCCTAATCAGCCAGTAGTTGAACAGCCCCATCTGGATGTGTTTTTCCTATGTATTTACTTAAAGCCTTTTTCTATTCCCTATAAAATTTCCCCAAAACATGAGACACTGATCAGACCTCAGAATCAGTATGGAGCATAGCTCGGATGCCTTTATCCCCCTCAGAAGACAGGCTCCTAGTTTCAAGGGTCTGAATGAGTCCTTGGGCCAAGTGGTTTGTTTCAGACATGACGACTGTCCCACTTTTCCTCCCCTTGGGCCTCTCCTTTGGTGTGGGGCTCTGGAGTATCATTCAAGCAAAACTAGGCAGTAGTACGTAGTCATCAGCAAGCTACTGCAAAGTTTCAAGCCCAGTTCCGTGCTCAGACCTCCCCCCCCCCCCGAATCAATGGCAGCCGGAACATGAGCTAGGGGAGGTGAAATCTTGCAGAGGGTTCCAAATTGGGCTTTGGGGATTCTCAATTTGGGGGCAAGTCTGATCCTCACAAAAGTGGAAATCTTCTAGCACTGCCTTGATCCAAGTACCGAGCAGGCTTCTCTGCCCAGTTCTGCCAATGCACCCAATCCTGACCTACGTCACCCCGGTTACTCCGGTGTTGGGTCCACACACCTAGATACTATGGTGATCGGTGCTCCAGCAATAACTTTTATGCCTAGGTATTCTGGTGATAGCTCTGCCAATGTTATTCAATCCTAATGGAGTCCTCCCTCCCCCCGGCTGTTCTATTATCTGCTCCTTCCATCATCCTCTCTCCCCCCTCCCCCCCCACAGCTTTGTCAGTGTACCCTGCTCCTGAGCTACCAGATCTCTACTATTTCAGTACCAGGCTCTCGCATGCAAAAATTGCCAATTCCCAAGCTGTGCTATGTTTTGACTGGGAAACGGATGAGACTGAAACATCCAAACAGTTACTTGTAACCAAATCAGAGTTTAAACCTAAGTCTGCGACTGTAACACCCTGTGCATTAACTTACTGTTCTCCTCAACACCCCCAGAACACTCTCAATGTAGAGGACCCATCTGTAGGCGTGTTCAGACCCACCCACTACCTTTATCGATACCGTGATGTCAGTCCCAACAGACGACATGGTGGGGAATACAAGGCAGAGTGATGAAGCACAAGGAGCAGTTCTTGTTTCCATGTTCACAGTCAGAGCATCATACATTTTCCAGTATAAACCAACACATTGCACAAGGCTGCACTAAAGCCTTTTCTGGGTGCTAAAGAGCAGGAATCAGTCGCAGGGATGCTTGCCAATCCCAAATGTCACTGCAATTCTGTGATCACTAGCAGCAAATGTTCCACCCCGTCAGTGGTGTAACCCTGTTCCCTGACAGATCACGGTACCATTTCCGGGCAAGATCCTGGGGAGCAAGGGAATCCAGTGGTGAGTCAGGCTCGGAAAGGCCTGTGGATGTGTCGATGTTTATTTTTAGGAGGGCGTGAGCCTCCTCAATCCTCCCTGGGTTTGGAGAGCATGCCTGCCTGCATTAATGTCTCTGCTACTGATGTGTGCTCATTTCCCGCCCCCAAGGACTAGAGAGCGACCTGCAGCCCAGATATGGAACCAGGAGTGCCTGGGCAGAAACAAAGGATAGGCCTTGTCAAGAGCAAATCCCCACCTTCCACAGCTGGGAAGGAGTCAATTTGAGAGAGAGAGAAATGAGGCAGAAAAAATGGTATTTTTCAGCAATCCAGAACTCTAATTTAATGTTTTTAGAGCTGATGAATATTTATTATGATGCAAATCAACTCTGCTCCTCTGAGGTGTGTGAACAGCTGCTTGTTGCCAGCCAAGTCTCTGCTCACCATCCTTAGGTGTAAATATGTTCTCACAGGTCAATCCATTTGTTACCCAGCTGCAATTCTGGGGTGCAATGCTGATCCTCCATTCCTCCCCCCAGCCCACGAGGGTCTCGTGGCACAGTCCTGCCCTAGGGGAGGCTGCTGCTGTGCCCCCGTGGCAGGCCGGGGATGAGAGGGTTAACAAGGTCCCGACTATTTGCTCAGTAGCCAGGCACTCTTTGAAGCCAATGGGGAGCTGCAGCAGGGCCACTGTCTGCAACCTCTATCCCCCGCTGAAGGAAACCATGTCTCTAAATCCCGGTCTGAAGACAGAGGGGACAGGCCACAGTGGCTGCTGGGTCAAAGGCAGCTCTGGCCCAAAGAGCTGCCCATTCAAGGCAAGACTCCCATCCTGCTGAGACGCTGCTGGCTTAGGGAGAAAGTTTCCTTCTTACAGGGGCCTCAGATGAGGCCATTCCTGGTCACTGCCAGTGCGCCCCCTTCTGAGAAATTCAGCAAAGCCAGCAAGTAGCCTAATGCTTGGTCCTTGCACAGACTCACGGGAGCTGTTCGAGAATTAATCTGTTCTGCTTGGCTCTCGCTCAGTTTCATCTCCCCTCTGGATCTGTCAGTGCTCTGATACCTAGGCTGAGGGTCAGAACCGAAGAGTCTCCACAGGCCTGGACTACCTGGGCCATGGCTCCAAATACAACCAGGGACTGCAGCCAATGGAGTGCAGAGGGTCCCCACCTGCCACCCATAACATCACAAGAGTGTGAGGGAGGGGGTAGGTGCAGGCAAAGGCAGTGATCAGAGGGGACTGAGAGTGTGAATATTCTCACATGCTATTGGGATTCCAGATCCACCTACTGCCCCTGACCCCACTCAAGGCATCCATTCCCAAGAGCCTCAGCCACAGGGGCCACCTGCATAGCCCCTGCCTGTAAACATCCAGGCAGGCTCCTCCAAGTAGCAGGTTCCCACTTGCTCAGAAAAGTTCCATGTCCAAAATTCCCCATCAACCCAAACAGGAAGTTCAGTACCGCCATAGGCAGAGCCCTGCTGTGATGCTGAAAGCCACCATCCTGTCAGCCTGTGATGCTGTTCCTGAGGCAATGCTGATCTATGCTGAGTTTATCTGATCCAACACTTGGGGGATAAGTCATCCTGATACTCTAGCATGAGGCACCGGAATGACTCCTACAGAGGTGGGATTTCTCAGGAAAGGAGGCCGGCTGGGGAGTCTGGCAGAGGATGCATTCTAGTCAGGCATAGGAAGTCAGGGAAGGGGGCGGAGGGGATGTATTCCAGTCAGCGACGAGGAGGAAAAAATTTACCAAGCCTCACAGAGGGGGGGATTTTCTTTCCTCTTCTGCTCTATTAACAGTCCTGACTCATGAGCCTACCAGAGACGTGTCCCTGCAAGGGGGACCCAGGGAGATCTCTCCATAGGAGATGACCCAAGGAGCTTCCAGCTCCTGTGGGCGAGGGGCAGAGGGGTGGGGGGAAAGGAAGCCGGGAGAGTGGCTTTGTGGAGCAGGCTGGGATCTCGCTCTCCATAGCAGGGTGCTTGCTGAGCCTGAGCTGGGGGGTGGATTTATCTGCCCGCTTCTCCTGGAACTTGACAAGACGTGGTAGAATAGGTGCACATCAGGCTGCTGATCACTGATTGGGGCGGCAGGGATTTTCCAGTAGGGAGCTGCTGGGGTCACATCCTTTGCTGCGATGACTCATCTGGCTGGGAGGGTTCAGCAGGTCAGAGGGAAACAATAAAAGGATTTCCCAACCAGCTGACTACAGGCTTCTATGTGAGGGAGCAAAGGGTACCTCTCCCCAAGAGTCGGTCAGCACGTGCCCAATCCCCCGATCCCGCCCCAGGAGAAGTCAGCATGCCCCTCCGACGTTCCCAGCACCTGTTTGCACACGCCCAGGGTTCACACACTGCCTCAGCCATGCTTCCTGGGCAGAGAAGACAGATTCCAATGAGGAGCCTGCTAGACAGAATCTGCTGCACCAGTGACTGGCTACAGGCTGCCCCAGTGCAGGGGAGCGAAAGGCCCAGGGAGCATGCTCCACAGGCCTGCAGTCAGACAGTCATGCCTCGCAGACGTGACCCCATCAGCCCCCTAATACACAGAGACTGTTCACTTCCTCTTCAGAGTCCTCACCATCCCGGCCACTGAGCCAGCACCCCATAGACCTTGGCAACTCACACCGTACAAAGGGACCCCAGCAGCTCAAACCCTGGCTCCAGGATACTGGTGCCCTAGGTCAGGATGTCTCCAAGTCAGCAACACGGGTCCCCCATTCCTTTCCCTCCCCATCTCTCTTTTGCCCATCAACCTCCTATCTAGCTAGCTCCTCACTGGCATCCTTTTGGGGGCCCTATGTTAACAACAGACTTCTGGGCCATAGGGTGTTTTGGGCTGTTTGCTGCATGACTCTCCTGTCAGAGTTACTGTACCCACCCCACTTATCCAGCTTATTCCTCCTGGCCTGACTGAGGAATGGCAACACAATCACCAGTGTATAGAAAATGTAAGAGAAGAGCCTCCCCCACCATCCAAATACCCTGGGGGAGCGTATGGGCTATAGACACATTCAGGTGGGCTTAATGCCAGAGTGGTGACTGAGCATCCAGCACACACACTTCCATCAGTAACACCCTAAGATGAGACGCACTCCTGCCAGGACAGTGCAGTACTGCCATGTAAGAGCCTCGGCTAGGTCCCGGCATCTGCTCCAGCCTTACCTCACAGGCCTTCTCTTCCCTCTGCATATCTAGCACCTGCCTCCTCCCTTTTCTGTCAGTCTCTCACTGCTTTAGGCGCAAGAGCCTTCCCCTCTGCAGCTCCTGCCACCTGGAACAGCCTCCCTGCGTTTCCTGCCTCTTCATCTCTTCTCTCCCTTGCCTTTGAGTTTCTCAGCCAGCCTCACAACTGCCTGCACCTTCCTTTATTCATTGCATCATGTTTTCACTGGTTGCCGTCTCTAGTGCCGTGCACTGTTGTGTATTATTTAACTCCAGAGAGCGAGGCAGGTTACCTGTTTGTCTGAGATGCACGATGCAAAGTAAAACTTGTAATAGCTGTTCATCTGGATTTAAGATCTGCAAAAGGCTGTCTGCCTGTCAGAGCTGAGGAGGAGGTGTATCCTGGGTGGTGATGGCAGAAGACTGCAGCGCGTGTGGGTGAGAGTTACAGGAAAGACTGGAACATGTGTGATGCAGGAGGAGGAGGAGGATGGTAAAGCACAAAAGGATGGATACTGGCACAGGTCATTGAGAAAGAGGTGGTTTGGTTTTCTGCAGAATGTAGGAGGAGAATGATTCCTGTGTCTGATGCAAGAGCAGCATGACAGGACATCAGGGTCATCTGCTGAGGAATTAATGGGCTTCTCTTAATAGTCTAACAGCCTTTTGTTTTCCAAAGTGACTGACAGTGGGAGCTATAGGGCTTCAGCCAGGAGACAGAGTGTGAAATCCAAAACCGTATTTCTGAGCACACTGCTGCAGACAGCATCTGCCCAGGGCCACTAGAAGCAGCAAGCCCCAGGCCCCAAGATGTCCGAGACCAGCCCACAAACCCAGTGACGCTCCAGTTCACAACCTTGCCCGTTTCCTTTTGTAAACAGTCCCCTATTGTTCTCTCTTTCCCTACCTCAAACTCTCCCTCATGCGACTGTAGCCTAAACCCAATGATGCTTTGCCACTCAGAGGTCACCTGGCTGATCCCTCAGAGGCAATTCACTGTCAGATGCATTTACCAACTAACTTCAGAAATATGGAGATTGCAGTCCACAGCCAGGCTTGAGCGTCTCAGATATGATGGAGAAAAACATGAGACTGACTGGGACCCCCCCGCAGTGGGAATCTGCCTCTCTCCCCCTAAGGGGCTCAGTGCTTTTAGCAGTTCCATTAATTCCTGCTTTACAAGCAAAGGCAGAACTGGATAGGGAACAGCAGAGGGGGAAGTTTCAGCATTAAGCTCTTGCTCAGAGAGGAGACATCGATTCCTCCAACCAGCCATTCTCAAACCGGCTGCAAAAGCTAGGAACCTCTGGGAAAGCTGCACCAGAGTGTTGCCAAACCAGCCACCCCACTGGAGGCTGTGCAGGATCGCTGGGTATAACCGTAGGGACTGGTTCTTCTGGAGCGCTTGGGGATTTTTCCCCTCAAAAGACCCCCTATAACTGAAACAAAGAAAATGAATGGTGGAGGGTGAAGAGTTGGCTGTGAGCAAACGAGGCCCTGGCTTGGAGCTGCAGTGGGGCCACGTGCACAAGACAAGAAGGAATCTGAACTTCTCACATGCCCTAAATCAGGAGGCTTCATGTCACTCAGGGACACCCCAGCGAGCTCTTTACTACTACTTGGTGAATTACTGAAGTGGGCACTTAGGGAAGGATCAATCAGAAACACTAACAAGCAGGAAGGAGAAAAGAGGTTGAGAGGAAGGGAGGCAGGCATTTCCAGGTTCCTTGGCAGGGGAGATTCTGGGGCTAAGATATGTCTCCAGAAGCATAACATTCCATCCAGGTTACTGTTCCTTCGCAGGGGAATGTCCCCCCACGATAGGTGCAGTGGTTATCTCCTTCTGCCATCCTACGGACCAAATCCTAGACGCTGCATCTTTCCCCACAAGTCCATGGGTTGCATGCTGGAGAGACAAGTGACTCAATTCCCCACAACAGGCTAGAGAAGAACCCCAGAGCCACACCCTGGCCTTGATAGGGCCCCATTTCTTCTGGCTTTTGTTGTAAGTAGCATCCTGCCCACGTCCCTGAAGCATCCAGAAAGTGGTGTAACTCTGCCCCCCTCCTTACGTCCGGGACCCGCCCGGCCCACACATCCGAGGAGCCACAGGCTGCCTCAGGACCATGCCTCCCACTTCAATTCCCATCGAAAGCTCGAATGCACAG
This sequence comes from Chrysemys picta bellii, assembly GCF_011386835.1. Taxonomy (NCBI): domain Eukaryota; kingdom Metazoa; phylum Chordata; order Testudines; family Emydidae; genus Chrysemys; species Chrysemys picta. Next base: position 12,910,570 of record NC_088805.1, on the reverse strand, counting down.
ATCACAAAGGGAACAGGGCTGAATCTGCAGCTCTCCCTTGCCCTGTCAGCATTGCTGTATCGCACAGTAAGCGGAGATACGGCAGAGAAGGGGGACAGGTAATATCAATGGCCTTGAGAGCATCGTGCTGGGCTGTCCTTGCCATGCCATAAAGGTCACAGCACATCCTGGTTTAGGCATGGACTGGGAAGTGTCTGGGGCAAGATACTGGAGTTACTTTATGGAATATTCCAGTGGCTAGGATGGGAGGGAAAAAGCTCCTCTGTGGTGAGCAAACCTTGCTTTCCTCATTGTGTGCAGGATGCAGCCAAGTGCCTTGTAGCAAATGAAAGCACCTAAAGCAGCGGATCAATAACCTTGGGGGAGGGTGTGTGTGTGGAAGGTTGTGCGTGCACACACACACACACACACACACACTTACACTCTTAGAAGCCTGTCACTAGGGAGATTAACCACTGGCTGCTTTCACCAATTCAAAGCAATCCAGCAAAAGCAAGCGGCAGCGAGAGGCAGGCAAAGGGGATTTACATCCTCCCTGCGCTGTGCTCACCAAAGGGGAAAACCACTCCACATTAAAGATGGGGATTGGGAGCCTTTTGCTGGCTGGAAAAAGAAAAGGAGAAAAAGAGCCCTTTATATGCACGCTAACAACTGAGGTCGGCACCTGAGCACTGTGTGAGATGAGGAGGCTGGAGCTACAGCAACTAGCCCGCTTTTCCCCCAACCCCCCCAAAAAAGGAATCTCCAATGGGAGGGAGGTAAATAATGAATAAAAACCATCAAAGCAAGCTGGCTATTCATTAAAATAAAAAATGCATTATGCATTGAGAGCCGTCAATTAGGACATGCAAACTGCATGCTATCCCATCACCCCAGGGAGGGCACAGACAAGGGAAGCAGAAGGAAAGGCTAAGCCAGAGATTTACACACACAGACAAAACCCAGCTCTGATCCCAACCTGGAAGGGCTGTTGGTGGTGGGGAGCGGGGCTTGTTAACTCTTTAGGAAGATCGTGCACAAATCCTTCATTCATGAATGGCTGGGAGTCCACTCCTGTTGCAGGCAGTTGGATCACAATTTCTAACCATGGAAATGGTGAACACTCCCCATTCTGGACGAGCTTCGGGGAAGAAGGTGGTGCCCTGCCCCTCGTAGAGGCAGGGCCTTTGGTGCAGAAAAGCCAAAGGAACCAGCTAGCATTCGACTCCCAGAGGGAAAGGAAATTAGAGGGCAACACCGAGAAAGATCTGGAATAAGCATCATTCTTCACCTCGGCTTGGAACAGATTGTGAGCAGAGTAGGTGCATGTGAGTGAGAGAGAGTAATAGATGCCCTCCATCGCACAGGCAAACCTGTTTTCAGCCCTGATCCTGCTGTCCCTGCCACAAGAGTAAACACGGAGTAACCACCTGAAGTCAGTATTTTCACCACAGCGTAATGGGAACAGGAGCAGCCCTGCTGAGCCCACTCTTTACACACCCCATTCTCACTTTGTAAGTGATGACAAATCCACAGCTCACCAGAGACCACAACAACTTCATTCCCGTTGCCCTGGCTCCTGTCACTTCATTAGGATTCCACGGGACACTGCAAAGCCTGCATCCCTCATTGAGATGCTAACAGACGACCTGAGACTACAGAGCACTCCCTCTCCTGCGACAGGGGCATTCCAGCCTGCGATACCTGCTATGACTCAATCAGCATCCACTTTAATGAGGCCTTCTTCTGTCTCCAAGACCCTGGCCACTCTCATGTGTGTACTTCCATCCCACCCTGCTACTGCCTGGCCCCTACAGTCTCAGCACATCTCAAAACAAGCCCAAAAGCAGGAGGTAAATGGGGGAATTTCTGCTCAACGCTGAGGAACAATGCACTCTGGGCCGTCTGAGTACCCCAGTCCCATTTTGCATCTGCCAGGGTCAGTGAAACATACAGTAATAACCCCAGGAATGTGTATGTTTATAGGGCTGGGGGACTTTTCACTGGAATGTCTTCAAGGGGATCCCTGGATCCAGTTGTAGTCCTCTTGGGCTCTGTAGATTACAGGGCACAGCTCTGACATGACAACAACTTCAGCTGCAATTCCTCTACCACAAAGGTACTGTCGCTGCTTCTCTTGATTCCGCTCTTTCATCCAAGCTCTCCCACCCCATTTTATCCAAGCTTCCCCCCCAACCCAACGATCTCCTCCAACACTCCTCATCAGTCCTGGCTGTTACTGAGCAGGAGGGACCAAATTCATCCCTACCAAAACCACACTGGAGTTACCCTAGAGATGGATCTGCCCCAGGAACTCAGGGAGCCACACAGAGCCCTACCACTGCACAAGTCTGTCTCCATTATAAACAGTCCTGTCTGTGGGTGAGGAGGGGACAGAGCCCAGCACTTCTGGGCCCCAATCCAATTCCCACAGAGGTTAATGGGGGGCTTTTAACGGACTTTAATGAACACTGGATTGGCCCCTAGACAGATGACCAACCCTAAGCTTTCTACCTCAAGGGGTCTCTCTCATCCCATTTTGATTCCTTCCTACTTCTCTTTACATTCTAGTTGAGAAATGGCTCTGATTTTCCACCTCTTTGCCCTCACACAGTGAGTCTCTGTCTATTGGACACTGGGGCTGTAACTTGTACTTCTCCACTGTACCTTGGGTCCTGACACCTTTTGGGGATACTTTAAGAGACAGAAATCACAGTACCAACTCCTAGCATCATTCAGTGACCAGCCTGCCCCTCTCTCACTCTTCACAGCAGATAGCTATAGCACACCCCCAGGTGAGACTTCCCTCTTGCCCAAGACTGTAGGCTTCTAGAAGATGCAGAAAATGCATTTCATTCTGAACATGCAGATTTAGGTGAACATCCTGCCAAGTTTGTGCCTGAGAGGGGATGTAAGGGTCATGAGTGCTGGAAAATGCCCTACTAATCTTCCATTATTCCAGCAGCTGCCTTCCTTCCTTCTGAACCATAGGCCCTTATTCAGTTTGCACACCGAATACTAGCGAGAACTCTCCCTGAATCGGGCTAGCACACGCTATGCACGCTGCAGCAAGAGGAGCTGGGATTCTAGTCACACTTCCCCTGTGGTAGCTCCAGATAGCCTTCTGACCAGAATGTGCAGCGAGCCACACCACGTCCTGGGGAACACAAGGACTGTGCATAAACTGTGTCTCAGCAACACAGGAACTAGTAGCATGGGCTTTAAGAAAATCTACAAGCAGGTATCAACCTCTCACAGAATGAAGGGATAGCCTAGGGGAGTGAACACTGGACTGGGAGCCAGGAATTCTTGAGTACTTTGTGTGTCAGCACAACTCCGCACAGAGTATTAAGCTTAGCTAGCATGCTAGAGTTCTACACCAAAAGGAGGCATGAGTCCTCCGGTATCCCTGCATTCGCTGTAACCTTCAGAAGGCTAGGGTACTCTCCTAATTTCCAGCCCCTCCCAGAGAAAGGCAGAACTAGTGTTTAGAAATAGATCTGGTCACTAGAGGATGGGGACTCACCTCTCCCTTCTTGACAGTCATAGATTGTCTGCGGGGTGTGATCTCCTCGTTGATACTGGACAAGAAGTTCTGAGAGATGCGCAGAGCATCCTGCAGGAGCGGGTGGTCGGGGTGGCTTGCTGGAGTGTGTTTCAGTAAATCCTACCACCAAGAACACAAAGAACGGACAAGAATAAGGAACGGCGCCCACCAGAACAGCGAGCCACAGGCTCCGACAGCCCAGTTATTGGAACCCTTGGGACAGGTGGCTCTGGACTCTTGTTATAGTTAGGGGCAAGGCTGCAGATGACTGTCCCATCCCACTGCAGCTGTGGAGTCTAACCTCGCCTGCTAACCCCGCTGGGGACATGTCACTGGTTCCATACATGGAATTATTCTCCACCAGAAACTTCCAGCTGCTCCTCCGCATATAAAGACAAGACACACCCATGCAGAGCGAATTAGTTTCCCCAGTCCTGTCTGTGCAGGAAAGGCTGGAGGGAAGAGAAAGTGGGGACAGCGTCTGCGCTCTTATAATTGCCATTTAAACACACAAGCTACTTACATGAAGAACAAGTGTGCTGCGTGTCACTCGATCCACTGGCTTGTACAGCAGAGCTGTGGACAGAAAGCAGCAGAGGGATAAGAAAGGCAGCCATCTAAAAACAGAGTGCCCTACAGAGCACACTGAGCCATGCGACCAAACATACAGGCACACATTAGTACAGAGGAAACATCCTGCAATTCTCTTCTCCACAGTTAATGAGCTACAGAGTCAATAAAACACACAAGTGTGTGGAGAGAAGCAGTCAGCAGCCACACTGCACACACACCCCCTCTACAAACATTCCCCCCTCCGCACACACAGCTCATTACTGCGAATGCAAACATTCAAAACACACTGCACAAGCACAGAGAGACACACAAACACAACCTACTGCACACCCCAAGCGACACGCAGCTGAGAGAGAGTGAATGGTGAGCTCGCTGAATGGCACAGAACACTCCCAGCAGGGCACTCTGATTAACCTCTTACATCCTACAGCTTTAGATCTTCATGGCTGACCCTGCAACTGAGCACCGTGCCTAGCCGCACTCTCTAGAGCCATTCCCCTTCAGCGCCTCTCCTAATCTTGCCAGGAAGGTCTCTGAAGAGTGATCAAGGCACCAACTCCCCTCCCAAGCTCAGCCTGGCATCTCTAAGGTGCTCCCAAATCCAGCCATCCATGAGGCTGTGCCCTAAACAAGTCTGGAAGCTCCTTAGAGCAGGGACGATCTCTTGCTATGTGTATGTACGGGGCCTAGTACGATGGGCCCTGATCTCAGCTGGGATCTGTAGCACCACTGTAGTACAAATAATAATTCCTTGTATGATGTTGTTTGTGCTACTATTAGGCAATATATGCTCCTCAAAGATCATGGCTATTCTGTGAATGGTCCACTGTTGCCCAAGGGAACGACTAGCCAGTAAGATTAATGGAGGCTTCCTGCGCAGACATGCAGCTTTCTAGGCAAGTGCTCTGCTAATGAGCAAAAGGGAGCTGCTTCCCGGGGAAAGCAAGCAGAGTCACCATAACCCACCAGCATTTAGAAAGCAAAAGGACCATGGAAGGTGGGGCTGGGGAATGGTTATTCCACAATATATCTACCCTCCATCCATGGCAACAATAGACAGCTCCACTCCCACCCCTCCAAGCACTGACAAACCAGAGTCTCCTCCACACAGAACACTCACTTTCCAAGGAGTTTTTGGTTGTCTGATCTTTTGAGTCCTTTGTATTTCTGGCCTTGAGATTCTAAAAGAAAAAGAAAATCTGTGTAGGAGACTGATCACCATCCAGAAACACCACCCTGGAACCCAAAACCTCCTCAACACCTCCAAGGGAGGAAGAGGTGCCTGTGTTCATACAGTCAGCCTAAAGTAGCATCCAGAAAAACCCTGCGATATTCCATGTCAGTGAAGGAAAATGCATTGACCTGATGGTACCTCTACCACCACCACATCAGTGTCTGCTAGGAGCCTCCTGCTCCAAGCAGAATTCCTAAGAGTGAGTTTTAATAGAGACCCGAGAAACCAGGGAGCCATGTTCAGCATATGGAAGAAAACCTGGGGATGGCTGAGTTGTTATCACCAGTCAGACTCAAGCATGTCCACAAGGATGCATGTGCCATTGGCTCAGGGTACATATAGTCTGCCCACCTTGTGCTTTAGCTACCAGTCAGCAAACCGGGGTGCTATTCCGGATTCTGCTGCTGCCCTGAATGTTGAGGCTGAATGTATTAATGTGGGTAAAGTGCTGTGAAATCCTCTGCAGGACATGGGCACAGGAGTGCAAAAGTACCCCTATATTCATCATCGTTACTATTTATTACACCATGGTCATCACCGGGGCTTTAGCACTTACCCACCAGGACACGACACAATATGTGGTGCCCACAATTTGCGTTTGGTACAGTGCCCAGCCTGAGGAGGCCCGGATCCCTTTTGGGGCACTACCACAACACAACTCAGACATCTAACTGTTAGTCAGAGGAGACTTTACCGACTGTATTTATCTATTAAAAAAAATTAAGCGTGGGAGAAGCTGCCCTGACAGCGAGGTGACACCGCTGATGCTACAGGCTGTGTTTGAGGATCAAAACCCATCGAAGAGCCATGGCAGCAGATGGAAGGTGGGGAACCCCTTCACGCTGTCATGAGAACCACAGCACATTTTCAAAGGGCATTGCCAGTTCCCTCAATCTTAATGTCTTGAAACTTTTTACTTTTTAATTTTAAAGATAAAAAAAGATTTGGGCTCTTGGACGAACTAGTGTTTTGAAAAGCAATAAATGCCTCCGGCACAGCGCAGATCCGATACTGAAAAGGTGGTTCCATTTAAATCCAATTTTTTTTGGCAGCTGCTTTTTTCCAGCTGTGGTGTTTCTTGGGGCTGTAATCACCACAGTGACACTGTCCGCTGCACAAGGAGCTCCACCCAGAGCCCACGGCATGAGAAGCCTGCAAAGTACTTCAACACATGGAATCCCACTCAAAGGGAGGAAATCAAAGCAGCCTAATAAATAATAAGAAGATTCCACTTGACACACTTGTCATTTTAAACAGCGCATTCTAGCGCTACCTCTTTCAGCACTTGAGGCTAATTAAGCCTGTGATTCTACCGACAGACATCATGCAAGCTGTTAGAGATGGCCTTTTACACCACAGTCAGTGTCATTATTAGCAAAAAAGAGACATCAGGAGCTCAAACACAACCTTCCTCTTTAGGACTGCATGATGCTGGAGCAGGGCTAGGAAAGTTCAAAGCCATGCCAGTCATTATAAGAGTCACTGTGGGGAATAGTGAGCAAAAACTGCCGATGAGAGAATTCATAGTTCCTCCTGGGCCAGCCTTAACTAAAGGCCACTGGAGGGGCTGGGGCTGGAGCAGTGGCTGTGGGGAAGCTCACAGCCAGGGCCGGCTCTAGGATTTTTGCCACCCAAAGCAAACACAATTTTGCCCCCCCCCCCGTTCTTTAATTACCCCACCCCCGGCCCCGCCTCAACTCCGCCCCTTCCCCAAATCCCCAGCCCTGCCTCCTCCCCCCAGGCTCTCAAGCCTAGGAGGGAGAGAGGGAGGGGGAGAAGCGGTGCCCGCGCTGCGGCCACTCGGAGTCTCCCCCGCCTCCCAGGTTTGAGAGCCTGGGAGGGAGGGGGAGACTCTGAGTGGCTGCGGCGCGGGCGCCGCTTCTCCCCCTCCCTCCCAGGCTCCCAAGCCTGGGAGGGAGGGGGAACAGCGGTGCGCGAAACGGCCGCTCGGGATCTCCCCCTCCCTCCCAGGTTTGAGAGCCTGGGAGGGAGGGGGAGACCCCGAGTCCCCGCAGCGCGCGAAACAGCTGATTCGCGCACCGCTTGAGAGCCTGGGAGGGAGGGTGAGTAGCGGCGCGCGAATCAGCTGTTTCGCGCGCCGTGGCAGCAGCAGCGGAGGTGAGCTAGGGCGGCCGGGGTACATTTTTAGGGGCGGCATTCTGGCGCCGGCCAGGCCACCCCTAAAAACGTGCCACCCCAAGCACCAGCTTGTTTTGCTGGTGCCTAGAGCCGGCCCTGCTCACAGCTCCTCCAGTCCCAGCCTCTCCGAGGAGCGATGGCTGCAAAGGCACTCGGAGGCTGCACAGGAGCGACATCGCAGTGTATTAATCAGCTCCGGGCGGCGTGTGTCTGAACATCATGACATTACCTCGGAAATTTCAGCAAACTGAGCATTGGCCTGGCAGCATTTCTCTGCCGTCTCCATGGCAACCTCATAGTTATCCACGAAGGCCCTGTACACTCCCAGCTGGCTGGCCTGCAGGAATCAAAACAAAGCAAAGTAAACACCAGGGAGGGGGATGGCTTGGGACAGCTGCTGGTGGGAGTCAGAATAACCAGGGAAGAGGCTGATTTACACCAATCCAAAGAAACTCAGGATGCTCTGAACAGGAAGTGCCCCTCCCTCCTGTGGATTCTCCCCCACTGGAACAGGTGCTCCTGGTGTGGTGGCTCCCTTTAACCAGCAGAAGTTAATTTGCTAGCCTGGGAGGATGACAAATCATTATTACCATCGCCTAGTTTTTCCCTTCTAAACTGCCAGATTAGCGTCTATTAATATTTTAGCTCATGGATGAAACTTTGCAGGAGCTGTTGGCTGTTTGCCATGAAATATGAATCAGACAGGAGTGATTCAGGCCTATAGCACGAACGTGACCCCAATGAGCTACTCGTTTGCTTCTGTGCATCTGCTGAAGCTGTTAAAACAAACCCAGATATTACCCAAGATCTACATATGCAGACATTATCTAAAGCCACATGGTTGAAGCATTAAGGACAGCAGTGCTGAAGAGTCGAATACAATACACACAGTATAGAACGACTGCTGGAAGGCCTGGACGGCAATGCGGGATTTTGCAACAGCAGAATGTGTGGTGGACCCTGATAAAGATACAGCAAGCCTTGGATCCTGTAATGAGCCATTATTAATCACTAGGTCTTAGCACTGATCCTGTTTGCTGATTTCTAAACAGCAGTCATGTTCATGCTAGACAGCGTAAGATCCAGCCGGGAAATCCCTGGGCAAATTCCAAGCATGTCTGAACTCTAAAGTAACCTTTGTGTTGCAGACACATGCAGCTGTGCTATAAACACCTCGGCAGTTCAAATGGGCTCCCCAGCGTACAATCAGAAAAACACCAACAGAAGGAGCACTGAAGGACTCTACTGAAAAGGAGAGGAGGGTATTTTCAATCCTTGACTTACCCTATGACTACCGTGTGTCCACTGCCAGCACTGACAGTATTCCCTACTGTGACTGCTGCTGAGAGACTGGGACCGGAGGAGCGGAGAACTTCCCCACAGCCAGTGATCCTACACCATTCTAGAGAGAATCCAGCTCGGAGACCCTCCTTCTAACGTAGCTGTGAGCTTCCCCCACAAACAGTACTTCTGCATCATTCCCTACACTGCCTCCTGCAGGAGAGCCTGGCACTCGAGTAGCTTCCCAGTACCTCTGTGCATCTTTCCCTACACAGTTTATTTAAGTAATGGTAGCTTGAGAAACGGTGAGCTGCCTCCTAAAGTGATTTTCCACAGAGAGCCGAGGGAACGAATTTCAGCCCTGCTGTACAATGGCACAGCTCCTACTGAAATCAGTGGCAACTGTGCACGGATGCCAGGGATGGTCTGGCCCCAGGCCTGCAGAAAGCATATGATCCATCGCTCGCACTGTTGTACCACTCCCCCCAAACAAGCAGTAATCCTGACCGTAGTCTCTGCTGGGAGACTTATAACATTTCAATTTTGGAATCACATCCTAGCCGCCATCTCTAGGACATAAGTGCTTTGATTTCTCCATTAGTGCAAGGGCTCTTGCTTTCCCTACCACACCTGAATAGAGTCGATCCAAAAAATCATCAAGACATTTTTGGATGAAAAATGCCTTTTTGAGCCAAATAAACGTTTTCACAGAAAATTCTTATTTTGGTTAAAATTTTCCCATTTTTCTATGAAAAACTGGAAACAATTTTTTTTTTTTTTTGCTAAAACAATTTGGTTTTTGGTAAAAAACATTTTTCTGTTTTTGAAAAATGAAGAAGTTTAACTTTAAAAAAAATGGGTTTTTTTGAGACACAATTTCAGTTTTTCATTAAAAATCCAAAAATTTTAAAGCTCTCCAATGTATTTTCAGAATATTTCACCCCGTTCTACTCTTGACAGCTGGTGCTTTTTCTCCCCCAGCTGACTAGGTGGGATAACACAGCTACCTTAACGGTTTCTGTTAGCAGAAACTCACTGCAGAGAGTGCCACAATATGTAAGATTCCAGTCTCCTTGGTGTATTGCCTTCAGTTTCAATCTAGGGTTCTTTATTTTACAGTTTAAATAAAAAGAATAAACCAGTACTTGGTCCTGCTAGTGAAGGCAGCTGGACTGGATGACCTTTCGGGGTCCCTTCCAGTTCTAGGAGATAGGTATGGGGGGAAGGGATAGCTCAGTGGTTTGAGCATTGGCCTGCTAAACCCAGGGTTGTGAGTTCAATCCTTGAGGGGGCCATTTAGGGATTGGGGGCAAAAACTGGGGATTGGTGCTGCTTTGAGCAGGGGTTGGCCTAGATGACCTCCTGAGGTCCATTCCAACCCTGATATTCTATGATAGGTTTCAGAGTAGCAGCCGTGTTAGTCTGTATCCGCAAAAAGAAGAACAGGAGTACTTGTGGCACCTTAGAGACTAACAAATTTATTAGAGCATAAGCTTTCGTGGACTACAGCTCTAATAAATTTGTTAGTCTCTAAGGTGCCACAAGTACTCCTGTTCTTCTTTTTATGATATTCTATGAATGCCACTAGTGCTCTGAGTACAATTATCAAGACTCCAAACTATCACCATAATCCTACCTCATGGTATGGCCACATGCGAAAAGTCTGCTCAAAGGACCTGATATGCGTCCTGACTGACCATGCGCTAATGTCTGGTATTTCAGCACTCTCTCTCTTGTCGAGATGGTTTTAACTGCCTGCTAAGAATGGTTTGGCTCTGTCCAGTACAGCAAAACGCTCAGTTTGTCAGAGAAAATAGTGGAATAAAGTGACTGTTGCAGTATCTGTCAGATCACTGCACTGAATCACCAGAGCTGAAATAGCTAAGCAAGCCCAGAGCTCCCTGGGATGTTCATTCCGCATCGCTGAGTTATTGCTACACTAGGGAAAGCTGCTCCCAACACAGATCCAACGTAGCTTGCCAATTCTGTTACAAACACAAAAGGGTCAGGGGAACAGAAAAAGAGTATCGTGGATGCCAGGTACATGGGATCTGTATGGCACGGCCTTAAACTCAGGCCAGAGTAGCAATACAGCAAGTCAAAGCTTGCTGGGACAAGCCAGCTATGGTAATTCATCTGAAGAGCTCTCCCTCAGCTAGTAGCATTATTTCCGCTACCCTCTCAAGGCAGTTTATCAAGCATCATTTGATTGCAGCACTCTTCCTGCATCTCAGCTTTAGCAAGCGGCTCAGCCCTTGTGAGCTAATCTCTGAGCCCCGCATACCATGTCCATGAGCTATCTGCGAAGGTACCAACCAATCTCCTCCTGACTGAAATACACCAGCAGTGAAAGGCAGCTTCTTGCGGTTTTGTCTTGAGCTGCTGGAGGGCACATAAAATATTGACTTGAGACGGGGGACAACAGGGAAGGGAGCTGGTGCATTGCCACACAGATGTTAACAATTAAGTGACCCTGGTGAACTGCACTCTCCATCCAATAAGCTACTCAGTGGAATGTCTCCCCAACTCAGGGAATCAGAGACACCTAAGGAATGTGAAGATTCTTTTCTTTTTAGAAAAGAAAATGAAGCTCCTGTAATCCTTTGCTTTCTGCACACTATAGGGGAGGGGCTAGAGGGATGCCTTTTGAATGCAGACAATCAGGTATATCTGGCTTGGGAACCTCTAGGTCATCTTCAGGCTCTGTAAATTGCTTTATTCTCATCTGTTGTATTCTGCACACGGAGGTCTTTTGTTGAACTTTGCTAGGGGAACTCTCAGCACCAGACTGAAAATGCCTCTGTATGCATCCGAAGAAGTGGGCTGTAGTCCACGAAAGCTTATGCTCTAATAAATCTGTTAGTCTCTAAGGTGCCACAAGTACTCCTGTTCTTTTTAGACTGAAAAAACACATCCACCATCACAGCAAAGGGAATAGCAGGAGCACAGGGAGAGGAGGGTGGAATATCAAAGCACGAGGTAACAACAACAGTGCAGATGGAGCAAAGCAAAACGGATAGGAGGCGGCGAGGGGAGGGGTGGAACAGAGCAGCAACAAGTGGAAATGCACATAAACACACACAGCAGTTTCCTTTTTCAAACATCTGAAACTAATTCATTTCTCTGGCCAAGTGAGAGCAGCAGTGCCCCAAGGCAATGCCTAAAAGAAACAAACAATCATCTGATAACGGCTTGGGTTATACTAGCTCCAAGAGAGGACCGGCTGCCAGAGCAGAGACAAAGGAAGGATTTGAGATGCTAATTCCTAATAAGGGGCCTTCTGTGTGCACAACCTAAGCAGCTACCTGTAGTTTTGACCTTGGCTATGGTTATAGTGAAAGAACATGGTTATTCCCCGTGAGGCTGCCTCGCTCTACTGCCCCCAGACCTGTGGCAGATGAGCACAGACAGCAGGAACGGTTCAAGGAGGAAGAAACACCACCAAGGTCCTAGCAGCTGATCTGGCAGTCTAGTGCAGAGCTGGCAGAGTGTTATATGTCTGTTAATACAGGGTGAGCAAGGGTCTACTGATGGAGGAGTAAAATCTCATTAGTTTTGTCAATATCATCACTGGCATGGTCAGGCTGGGCACATGGATTTTGTGCCTGGGCTAGTAAGTTTTAATTAGAATTTTGCAAATGCTAGTGAAATGCACTACCACATGTGCTGAGGGGGTCAGCAGGGGATGTGGATGCAGCAGATGATGTTTTGGTTCTCCATTTGTACAGAGCAATGTGGTCAGGGTCTGTGACTGGGGCTCCTAGGTGCTATCACAACACACGTAATAAATAATAGTAGTAAGTCTCTAGGATGAGAGAACACACTTCCTGTCACTCTGTAGTAATCCCTGTAGCTTGCTCTGGAACAGGACTAGCAGGTTCCAAAGGAAATCATGTTCAAACAGGCTGGATGGTCAGGTATGACACAGGATGTTTGAGGACAGAACTGCAGGGTTCTGAGAGCTGCTTGGAAGTCCTCCACCACAATGGTTCCAACCTCCAAGGCAGCATATGAATCATACTGAGTAATTGCACAGCCAATGCACCACTAGCATCTAATTCACTCCTATGCAGTGTCACGGGATATTTTATACAAGAAGTGAAATATGAAACTGAACTCTATTCTATGTGCCTCCAAAGGGCTCCGACAGTCTCTCTCTCTCTCAAGTGTCAGGATGCCATGCCAGCCTCCTTGGTAACTGAATGATCAGCAAGTGACACACTGCAGGGGAGCTCTAAAGTCTTCTGGAAGATGGACTGTGTTTGTAATATTGGTGGGATCATGATGTAGCCTCTAAGCACAAAACTGCCGGCCTAGTTATGACCCCTCCACAGTGGAAAGACGAATTTAAAATTCTATCACCTCATCCAGCCATGGACCTCCACACACCAGAGCCATGCAAAGGAATGAATGCGAGTCTCAGACACACCTGGCAGACACGCCTATTTAAACTGTGCTGAGGTTAAAGGAACAGGAGTACTTGTGGCATTAGAGACTAACAAATTTAGTCTCTAAGGTGCCACAAGGACTCCCGTTCTTTTTGCGGATACAGACCAACACGGCTGCTACTCTGAAACCGGAGGTTAAAGGAGCGTTGGTGGTGGCAGCTCACTCACCAGTTTCTGGAAGAGGTCTCCGACTCGCTGCTGGTGACTCCACTGCTGGACGCGGGGAAAGAGCCCATCATAGAACTCTTTGTGGATCTCATACAGCTCAGGCACTTTGAAGAAAATAGTCTCAATCTGCTGACTGGTCAGTACAGGCTGAGAAGTGGTGGCAGCAGCCTTCAAAGGCTTCATGGGCTAAAAGTAGAATCGAGGAGATTGTTACTACACGCACCAAGTAAACTTGTCTTTGTCGTCATGTTCTAATGCCTCCTTCCTATTCTGTTACAGGATGTTCCCACTGACACTTCAGTGACTCTCTGAACACTAGACTGTACCAATTCTCTCCTTGGGGTAGTTCAGCAACTTCCAGTTCACAGATTTTCCCAGGATACGAATGCTGAAATTACAGTCCCTGAGTCCCTTGTTTTGTCCCCTTAATCTCTATTCCACTAGCTGGCGGGCAGCAGGTGTATTAGTTAAAGCAGGACTAGAAGTCAGGGCTTGGGGTAGTTCAGCAACTTCCAGTTCACAGATTTTCCCAGGATACGAATGCTGAAATTACAGTCCCTGAGCCCCTTGTTTTGTCCCCTTAATCTCTATTCCACTAGCTGGCGGGCAGCAGGTGTATTAGTTAAAGCAGGAGGACTAGAAGTCAGGGCTCCTGGGTTCTATTCCGAGCTCTGCCAATGACTCCCTGTGTGACCTAGGACAAGTCCCTTTGCTTTTCTATGCCTCCATTTCTCCACCTGCAAAATGAGGATAACAATTACCTACATTTCACCTGGTCACTGTGAGACGGTCAGTGTGTGTGAAGCTCTTGGAAATCTTTGAATGAAAGTTGCTCTGGAAATGTGAAGATTATCATTAAATCTGGTGACTGTGACAGGTGCTTACCAGCAGCAGAGCCTCTAGGTGGCTCAGGTAGGTTTCCTCACTGGCTAGGATTCCAGACAGGACCCATTTTCTCATCTCCAAGCCCTTCTCCAAATCTGGCTCACTCTACAGAGAAAGAAGATGAAAGGAAAGGAGTGGGGAGCATTATTCAGCCTAGAAAATATGACCTCAGGGCAAACTAAATTTATTGTATTTAGTTATAGATTAATAAAGAATGTGACACTCACTCAGCTTCTGGGCACACGTACAAAGATAAAAATAATATACAGAGTTTATTTACCCAGTAACTTAGAAACGTAATGATAATTCTCCATGAGCTCGACTAATAATTGTGTGTGTCACTGGACACCCCTTCCCACCCCAGAAGTCTGGGGTTTCCACGAGATGACTGCTTGTTTCTTTTTTGCCATTTGCTAAGGTAGTTCTCAGGCACCAACTTGCCCCAGTGGTTATTCTTTTAACAGGTCTATTTTATTTAGCGGGTAGGATAATCTCCACTACTTGGTTGGAATCTCAGTGCTGATTCTCTAAATGGGTTTTTCTTATCTGGATTACATGCAACATTAGTACTTTCACAGAGACAACCCAAAAGCGAAAACGCAAAGACAAGAGAAAGACAGGAAAAAAGAATTAAGAGTAATGTGGGTAATAATAAAGGCTAGAGACAGATATTATGGAGAGCTGGTAACTAGAGCTGGGCAACATTTTTGCGATGTATAGTAAATTCATCAAAAAAATGCAATTTTGGGGCAACCAAAACTAACTGCAAATTCGGCAAATATTTTCAGCCAAATAAAATGAGGGGGGAAAAAATCAAAACAGTTCATTTCAAAATGTCATTTCAGTCACATTTTTTCATCAGAGTGAAAAAACCCCAGAAAATTCTATTGATTTTTTTCAGTTCAGACACCAAATCGAAAAAAAATCAATTATTTACTCAGTTCTAGAGGTAACCTCTTCAGTTAAAGTGTCTATTATAAAACCACATTTTAGCAACTCTATAAAACTGTGGCTTGGAAACTTCATTTGGCCTGAAAACAGCCAGATTTTATCTCAAAGGCAAAAGGAAGCAATTCTGCAAAGTTTGAAGAAAAAGAGTCCAATGGTTACAATACAGTTCATTAGAAATGTCCATCTATTTGAAATTCTGTTTTACATTTCCTGGTCTCCCACTAACGCAAAACACTGCTTCCTACAACCAGCGCCGGCTCTGGCTTTTTGGCAGCCCCCCCCCAAAAAAACCCTGCAGGGCGGCAGGAGCCAGGGTGCAGGGGGACTCCCTGCGCTGCAGATGTGCCCCCGCTAGCAGAGGGAGGGAGCGGGGGGGTGGGGGGGGGAAAGAGAGAAGGGGCTTCAGCAGGGCGCTGCCACGCGGCCCTGCCGCCTGCCGGGAGGGCTCTGCGCTGGTCTGGTCGGCTGGGAGGAAAGGATGCGGGCTGCCCTGTCGGGCTTGCTGCAGGGCACTCCCATCCTCCGCGCCGCCACCCCTTACAGGGCGGCCGGAGCGGAACACTACCAAAAAAAAAAAAAAAAGCGGCCGTGCCGCCCTAGGATTGGGCGGAATGCCGTCTCCTACAAGCTGCCGCCCCAAGCACCAGCTTGCTCGGCTGGTGCCTGGAGCCGGTCCTGCCTACAACCCTTTCCAGCACTCATACAGTCAAATCTCCTTGAAAACAGGAGCATTGTTTAGAAGAGTCATTATGGTGGCTGTGCACGGATAGTTTGGGAATCAGTCCTGCCCCAGTGAATATCAGAAGGGTTTTGGCTGTTCATGTCAGTGGGAACAGGATTGGGATCTAGGTGAATATGACAGTAGGCTGCATGCTATTGGCTGAACATGAGTCTTTTCCATATCTGAAAGCTAACAGAGCTCTCCTTTAGCTGGGAGACCCTGGTTTTGGGCTCTGGAGATACGTGTGATTTATTATGGAGAGAGGGTAGCCTCTCCATCGTAAAGTTTGCAGCAACAGTCTCATTATGATGTTGTTTTGAGCCCACATGCAACTCCGAGAAAGAGAGATGGATCCTCTTTTGGGGTTAAGCCTCAGCAACAAAAACAACAACATTTTTTAGCACTCTTATTAAATTGTGTAAGCACTTTTTGAGAGTGAAAGACCTTAAAATGGCTCCTCTCTGGTAGTTCTGCAATATGTCAAATATCGCAACACCTCGTGAAAAGAAACGGTAGATGGAAGCTGCTCTAAAGCAACAGGTAAAAACTATACACAAGCCAGCTAAGATATGGAAGAGGAAAGCACTTGAGTTTGCATCCTCCTTTCAGTGAAATTCTTAGAGACACAATGTATTTTGCCATCTTGAAAGGGAGTTTCCGGGGAGCTCAGGCATTTGTAATCCAGCAGACAGTTTAAGCTTCAAGGAAAACACCAGTGATTAGGCACAGCATCTTTAAATACTATACTGAGGGGTGGGTGTGTGTGTGTGTGTGTGTGTGTGTGTGTGTGTGTGTGCGCACACACCACATGCGTGCACCACTGCCCTCTACTTTACATAATCAGAACTGCTCATCTATTTTATGATTATTATTTATCACTCATATAACAGGAATGCCTAGGAGCCCTGCCCCGGACCACAGCTCCATTGGGCTAGGGACAGTACAAACACAGAGCAAAAACATAGGCGTAAAACTTTTAACAGATTTCCTTCAACTCAAGGGGAAGGAGCCAGGGCACTTTGATGATCAGAGCTCTCTCCTGGCTGTAGCTGCGAAATGCCCAGTGTCCCGGATCTGTGATACAAGGCCAGGCATGAAGCTCCTGGACGGCCAAGGATTTGTTGCAATGTTTACAAATAACTTCACAAAAAATGTTAAAAACCCATCACCACTTCAACCTCCCTCCTGCTGCAAATGGTGGGATTGGTACCTTACTGATATGGCACTGTCATTCTCATCAGCAGGCCCTGCCTGATGACAGTGTAGGACTGTGAGGAACAGGCCCAATCTGTAAACACGGAATTGCAAAGCTGCGGAACAGGAGCGATATAATGAATTTTGTATAGACAGAGACAGTCCGATTCTGATGAGTCCTTTAAATCTCTTAAGTTAACCCAAAAAATATTGCTATAGATTTACTGTCACCCAGTTTCTCTTCCAGCTCTAGAAGCCCCTGTTTTCCCATTCATAGGAATTGGCTCCGATTTCTAACAATCCCTACTGGGCATTCTCAGATGGTAAAGATGGAAGCTCCTGGTTTGACTCTTAAAATTTCTTATATACATATTAAAATGAACAATTCTATATAATTTCTTATATATATTATAAATATATATTTAATAAAAGATTTACTCCTCAGAGGTTCAAACATCTCTCCCAGGACTCTGCCGTGGCTGGCCTCCCCAAGGCCATCAGATGGAGAGGTCACCTCTGAAAGGCTTTGCAGTGGTTTTTAATCCCTTTTATGTAACCAGCTTCAAGTGTGATGCTGGAGACTTCAGTTCTATCCAGCCCAAGTGGCCTGGCTGCCTCAGGCTGCAGTGCGGCAGCTGCATGAGGAAACCCCAGGGGAGTTGAACCTACAGCCTCAGAGCACATTAAAGGTTTCCAGGGCAGTATCTGAAAATTACACACGGATTCCTAGAGCTCATTCAGATGATCTGCTGCTGCTTCTCCCACTGCTGTCAGGGATCAATAAGACACCACGTTTCTTCTGCCTGGGTTATGCTGCTGCTCAACACTTCCCTCCTGAGAACCGATGATCCAATGCACATTTCCTGCTTTGATAGTTTTATCTGGTACCTTACTGAGTGGGCAGCTCTCGCCACCAGAAGCGCATCAGGATCCAGCACCAGGACCTCTTCATCCTCCAAGGGGGACTGCATCCTCCACTCTTTATATCCCGCTCAGGGAAATGTACTCTGGGCCCAGGAAAGTCATGGGGAATTTGGCACCAGACTTCAGCAGGTGCAGGAACAGGGAGTTAGTTTCAATCATCCAACTGCCGTCTCCTTTCCCATCTGCAGAACTGGAAATGGTCTCACCCTCTCCTCAGTGGTGAGTCAAAGTGGTGAGCAGGCGTGGGCAAGGAGGCCACGCCCTTCTCCCCCACTGAAGCAAAGAGGCAGAGCAGGGAGGTGCACACCAATTCCAAGAGCACTCACTGCTCCGCCTGGTGCTTCTAACAAACAAGGGGAGTGCCCCAGGGACCAGAGCTTCACTCCTTGCCGTGCTTCTGCAGTCCAGGTAGAGAAAGAAGTGGAATGCCGAGCACATACACATGGAAAAACAGCCCCGTCGCACATGGGGGAGAGGAACATCTGCTAGGACTAGGAACTCCTCCACTCACATGGAGAAGGAACTCTGAGTCTGAGCACACCCAGCTGTTGCAGAGCGGGGTGGGAAGTAGGCCCTACATTTACCAAATTAACACTGGCCAAGCGGCAGCACTCCTACAAGACGAAAGTGGGGAGTCATCAGCAGGGTGCAGGAGCAGCGCATGGCGGAAAGCAATATATTCCCTGCCTGACCTGGGGAGGGGTGGATGCGGGGCTTCCTCTCAGGCTGGCTTGGCCCGTTTTTCACTTGTAGGTGTCCAGCAAGCATCCTGATTCTATCCCTCCCCCAACCCTTTCCTCCCCTTCCTCTCGAACCCTCCTCCCCCACCTCCCCTCAGCTACCCTCCTCCACAAATTTAAAAATAAATGCATCTCGTAAGAGCATCTCGTGGCAGCAGCCAGAGCCCATCTGTCAATCGTGAGAGCTCTCTCTGTGAAGCTTTGCACCAAGTCAGCTCTGAAGCTTGTTGTAATCAGTGCTCTCTGCTCCTGCTCTCCCCGAGCTGCAGGCAGAACATGGAGGAGGAAGAGGGAGCACTGATTAGAACAAGAGCTTCAGGAGCATGGGTTGCCAGCAGCACTATTCACAGGCTGGTGTTTCCTCCACAGCTGGACTGTGCATTCAGCTCTCCTGGGGATTTCAAAGCTGATACGTTGGGTCGCTGCCATTGGTGCAATCCTGCAACCTGATTCCAGGCCAGTCTGAGTGGTTAAAAATTGCTGGATATTATACACTCTGCGTACACTGGCCCAGGGCCAGAGCTGTTTCGAATGTGTTTACAACTTGTCAGTCTAAGTACTTTAGTTTACTAACCAGGTTGGCACTGCGTGTTGTATTCAATTACTGCAAGCCTGGGATTCACCAGCTCCAAGGATTAGACAGATACAGCTCTTCCCAAATCTGTTTAAAGGACTCAGGGCTTTTTGGCTGTTGTTTAAATTAACAGTAATAATCGTTTTATTGTAAATGTTGGGAGCATACGGATTAAGAAATTGGAAACACGATGAATACGATTTTACAAAGCAGCCCCAGCTGGCATCTCCCTGTGAAGGGAAATGTTGCCTCTGAGTGGGTGTATTAAAGGGATCTTTAAATCTCTCCCCACCCTTTGGTACAATGTTTTCGGAAACCACGCAATTAGCATGTTCAAAGGAGAAGTTTCCAGTAAGGATGGCTCTGAGTCTCAGAGAGGCTGGCAGCCTTCAAAGGGGAAAAATTATTAAGTATGATTTTTAAAATGGTAAATATCTTTGGAGGCTTCTGTTTAATAGGCTGGAGGTGTCTCATTGTCTGGGAGATATTAAACAGGGAAGGATTCTGTAACCAGGCCAGCCCTGCTTCATGCAATGAGGGCTGGGTGGGAGCAGGGAGAGAAGCCAACATTATTTATAACATCAATGCTGTGTGTGCCAGCTATTTTCAGGAAGGGCTTGTACATCCAGGCAAAGCCATTAAACAGCAGAGAGAAAGAAAGAATCGGAGAGGGAAAGAGTGTGGGGGATGGAGGGGATAGCAGAAAGTGAAGACAGGAGAGAGATCACAAACAAAACTCGGAAGGAGACATAGCAAGACAAGGAGAAGGAATGAAAAGGTCTGAGGGGAAATGACAGAATGAAACAGGGAGAAAGTGGGAGGGGGCAGATTTGGAGGTGCTGGGGAAAGATGTGCAGACAGAGCCAGAGCAAAGCCATAGGGCTGTTCTGGGGACAAGATCCTCTGAGGTGCTGATGCAGTTTCAGAAGTCACCCTGGTTTTTCTTCCCTGACAGATCCTGTCAGCTGCATGCGCAAACCTGAGTAGGAGGTGCTGTGCCTGTCCCCTCCCTTCCCCTCCAACAAGGAACAAGGTCTGTAGGGAAAAAACTGGTGTGTTTTGCCCCAGGGGTGCCACAGTGGGAAGTGGAGTCAACAGTTGGGAGCAGATCAGGTGGGGTAGCTTGCCCCTCACTCCCTCACATTGCTGGAGGACATTCTCTGACTCTCAGGAAACGCCAGATAGGCGGGTGCAGGTCATCTTTCCAGTGACTGTCACCCAGAGAGCGTCTGCTTTGGTAATTTGCAATAAAGGACTTTTGTAAGCATGGGAGGCAGAGCTTTTCACACCAGTCAGAGGCCAGCTTTAGAAAAGGGAGTTCCAATTCCTGACGCTACTAGTTTCCAGAACTCCAGCCCTGGTTATATTGGCAGGAGCAGTCAAAGTTCTGGATGATTTAAACACAGAAGTGTAGCCTTACACAGTAACTTCAGTGTTCTTCCTAGCTCTCACCCTCACCAGGCGCTGGGGAATTTAAACCCCTCTGCTTCCTGCTTGCGCTCAGAATTGATGAATCACAAAGCAGGAGAACAACGATAAACTATAGAGATTACATTTTTTTTTTTAATTAAAAGGACTATTTAAGGTCCCTAAGCATTCACAGAGAGGCAGGACTTTAAACACTTTGGGGTGGGGATTTTTAACCCTGCTAAGGGCCTGAATCCAGGCCCTCGGCTTACTATTTATTATTTGCAGAGCAACAACAGTGCTAGGCACTTTGAGACAGGTGTGAGAACCCGAGAACCTAAAGGCTCAATGCACAAATGAAAGACGGGGTAGCAGACTGAATGGGAGGTAGTGAGATGGATCCAGAGCAAGCAAAGAGGGCTGATGGGGCAGCACTGTCTGCAGGTTTGAGTGACATTCTGGACTCCCCAAAGAGCACAGATGGTTACAAGAGCAGGCTGAAACAGGTGCCCAGCAGAGGAACCGCAGAGATGTAGGCACCCGTCGAGAAAAAGGGATCTAAAAGCTGGTGCCTGGGGAAATTACCATAGGTGGATTGAAGCTGACAGCACTCTATCCAGGGGTTAAAGTCTAGCTCCCCCTACTTGGCTAAAGCCAAGGGAGGGGAGCTCCCCCTGCTCTGGAGGAAACCTGCTCCCCCAGAGCTGCTGCTCCTCTCTGGTTGGCAATGGGAGCAGCAGGAGGAGCTGGAGCCTGTGTAGCAGAGGCAGTGCTGGCCCATTGGAGGCCCTAAGCAGGAATATCCCCCCCCAACACATAATAAAAAGCAAAGAGGGGGTCCCCCTTCAACTGTTTGGGGTCCTAAGCAATTGCTTAGTCTGCTTATGCCTAGGACCGGCTCTGCTGGCTAGGGGGCATCTGGGTCTTTCCCTGCCAGTGGGTGTTACCACGGCTGAAGCAGACCAGGGAAGAGGGGGCATCCCAGCCGGAGTCCCCATTCATGACCCAGTTTCCTCCTCCTACTGGGAAAGGAGGCCAGTTCTGACACTCCCACCCCTTGAAAGGGGAGAGAGAGAAATCATACAAGAGATTGGATTTGGCACAAAACTGATCTGAACATGCAAGAAATGGATATTTGTAATTTTTCTGGGGGCAGCACGCCTGCCCTCAACCCCGCATTGTCATTACATCCCTACATACGCTGCATTGCTGGAGCAGTTTGGATGGGGAACACCAGGGACGTGACCCAACCCAGCTCCACACGCTTCACTTGTCTGGCTGGGGTGCTGCTTGGGGCCAGGAAGTTCCTACAGATAAATTTCTTCTCTTGTCCCTGTTCTTTCTCCTTGCTTCCTTCCCTCACCTCAAGAGGACGCAACATTCGCTCCATCGTAACAAGCCCCGCAATAGCCACCACCAAAACTGGGGAACTCCCCCACCCGATCCTGACCTGCTCTGAGCGCTATGCCTTCCTGTACCCGTCTTTCCAGCAACAAGCCCCCAGTTTGAATTCCAAGCTGTCAGAACTCTCCTTTAGTGACATGTGCCACTGACTGCCCCAGCACTCCTATATGCCCAGAGGTAAGCTCCGTTTATGCGGACCAGCTACTAACTCCAGTTCCCACTCCCAAATACAAACGTAACCTCTCTATTATAGGCAAGGCTGGTAGAACTGCCTATTATTAAGGTTGCCCCACACTTCATATTATTATATCCTGTTTTCAACTTTGCCAGACTTCAACTATTTGGGCTGAAATTTTCAACACCACCTGCATGTCTCAGGCTGAAAATTTCCAAAAAAAGTTTCAGACGAAA
This sequence comes from Chrysemys picta bellii, assembly GCF_011386835.1. NCBI lineage: Eukaryota > Metazoa > Chordata > Testudines > Emydidae > Chrysemys > Chrysemys picta. The sequence continues at coordinate 12,887,990 of NC_088805.1, read as the reverse complement.
TGATTCAGCAGTTTCCAAGAATGAGGCTAGGAAAAAAACCCACATTGCTTTGCAATGTTAAAAAAAAAAAAAAAAAAAAGATTCTGGTAACCTTTTCTTTTGAGAAGCTGCTCGGGTACAATGTTCAGGAGCAGGGACTTGAAATTTGGCCGGGGAGATGGCCTTTGTGTCAGGGATGTGCCTTGTGCTGTTTCTGTCAAAATCCACCCAAATGTGGCCTTTGAAAAAAAATCTCAGTTCGCACCTGCCAGTAGAGATTTCTTAGAGTTTAGCAGCAAAAATCTCCAAAGATTCCATACACAAAGAACACGCTCTAATTCCTCACGCCGCTACTGCAGGCCAAACAGTGTGTGCACCATCGCCTCGCAGAAACTAAGCATGCTCCATTTCCAGTCCCCATAGCTCCTACATGTGACAGAACTGTGCATGCACAGTCCATTTCCTCACAGTTGCTCTGGGCTAGGGTGAGGCTGGGCACTGGGACTGAGAACAGAGCGTCTGTCTCTTCTGCACTCTCTCAGGCAGCATGGAGGAGGAAGCCACCTGACTTGAATATAGATGAGACAGATCATGAGGCTGGGTGTTTGGAAAGGAATAGATTGGGCCAAGGAGCTGGAGGACACTGCCACTGGAGGGAGAAAAAAACCCCACCTGTGACTGGAAACTGGGGGAGAGTGGAGACGGAACTGGATGGGTAAATAGACTGAGAATTGGGGGACAGGGGGTGTCTGGAACTTGGTAGGCAAGCAGACTAGGACTGAAAGCTGGGGGAGATTGTGACGGACTGGGCAAGGAGACTGGGAGTGGGGGATGGGTAGGGGAGGCTGTTAGTGGCTGGACAAGGCGGATGGGACTGAGAACCAGTGAGAGAAACTGGGGGGACTGGAGAATTTGGAAAAGTCCCCCTAGACACCACTGACTGAATCAGGCAGAAGAACAAAGCTACTTGTAGAGGAGAAAGCTCCTATTTACACACGATCTTCTGGTTTTCAGCGACTGTGGGAAAGGAAATCCAGGAGGTGCATGTGACAGCTTTACAGGCTTCTGGTCAAATATGTTTTGTGCGCTTGCCTCAGTGCACCACCGTGGGCACGTTATCCTTTGTTACAGTGACACCTTTTCCAAAGCAGCTGCAAGCGCAACCACAATGACAAGTGGCTTTGCAACTTGCAGTAACAAGGGAATTAATGTGGCTGTAAAATATTGTAACAGGGTTGAAATTAACCTCGTAATCCCTGTGGCTGACACTTCCTCACGTGTGCTGGCACCAATATCTGCAGATTACTTACAGTGTCATCAGGGTCACTTTAAGGAGCTTTAATTGCAGCTCAGGGTCAGGAATCTGAGGTAGTGCTGGTGCCCCTCTCGTAGCAGTTTTACTGCGCTGGACAGGAACGAACCCTAATGAGCACAGCCATCCACTCATCTATGAAGCAACAGGCACAAGCAGATTTCCCCATACTCGATTTATAACAAGCCACTTTGACGTCGGCACCTGCAGCAAGTGGTCACTCCAGGAAGTAAAGGAACTCTACCACTGAGGCATGTTAGCACTCTTCCCATCAGAATGAAATGACCCAGATGCTCCAGCCGGATACTGCAGGGCTGTCCCAGGATTGCCCGTGCTGGGATTGTCTGTCACAGCCCCTCACATCCTTCTAGTTACATTTTTGCTATCTTTCCCCCTCATATTTAATTTCTGTAATAAAGAGAACCAAGAACTCAAGTATGAATAGAAGCACCATTCCTGATGGATAATGCTGTAACGACAGCGAGTGTGACAGGGGCCGGACGAGCTACGCTCAGCTCTACCTATCCTCCTGAACAGGTGCTTGGGGAAGGATTGCAAATTGGCAGCTTTGAGGTAGGGGGTGGAGGGTGGGAACGCCTTTTGGAAAGTCGAGCTCTGCACCCAGAGTCACAGGACAGGGTGGAACTCCAGGCCGGGGAATTTTCCATTACTCCTCTTTGCCCAAGTCAATAACCCATTTTGATTTCTGATTATAAACATTACATTTGGAAGAAAACCCTTGCTGTCTGCAGCTGCATTTCATTTCTAGTGAGTCACATTGAGCTAACAGTTAAATTTGACTGAACTTGAGTTAATTACCCATTTAGTTATTGGGAGAGGGAGGGGGGATTATTAATTCTTTTAAGGTTAAAAAAATCTCCCTCCTGGAAGTGTTTACACATTGGCACAATGGATCCAGTCAGCTCTAAGGTCTATTGCAGGTGGTCACATGAGCAGCTACTGAGTGCACACAGTACATTTTTTAATCAAGAAGCATCTATTTCATATGCACCGTCACCACACTTCAGAGTTTAATCGCATGGCAATTTTAATCCCTGTTGTCCTCCAAGCTTCAAAACTTGACTTTACCTGTCAAAGTCTGAGAGTTACCTGAGCATACTTCACTCCCATCCAACCCCCTCCTGTTCCTCCCTCCCCCAATTTTTTTTGGCCACAAATCATAATTACCATGTACCCCCTCAGCATGTCTTTTTACAGTGTTTGGTCCAAGATCTTCTCTAAAAGCATCAGCTGGTATTTAGAGCTTGATTCTGCAGCCCTTATTCACTGAGTAATCTCATTGATTCAACAGGGTTACTGACTCACAGGAGTGAGGCTGAACAATTGGCCTTACATTTGTACACCCGTTACACATCCATGAAACATGGGATGAACACTTGAAAGCCACTTTTACCTTAAATGCTCCATTCCTAGCAGGTACCACTATCACATGTCAATCAGTCCTCCTTCCCATGCTAGTCACACACACACACACACACACACACACACACACACACACACACACACCTGATTCCATGCTCAAAGAGACTAAAAAGGACTCACTGATTTTGTGGACTCCAAAGACCCTGAGGAGAGAGTATCTCGGCTGCCCCGACTCTTGGAACTGAGATGGGGTGAGGAGGATGGAGAGTCATCAATGTAGGGCATCATGTCATGGTGTCGCCGCTGTTCTTCGGCACGGTCTGCATCATAGGCATAACTAGGTGGCGTTCCACTGAACGAAGCATCTGTAGAAAAAAAGCTTAGCTCAAAAACAGAACTGTGAAGGAGATAAGCATAGGCCGAGTCCACTCCCTGCTCCCAACAAGGACATATGTCTTGTCAATATTCAGCAAATCCACAATTATTGATAGAGAGATACACTTAAGCCTGGGATGGAGCTGTAACAAACTCCCGCTTGTTAAGCAGACACCCTATTCCACTCATTATTAACTGTGGGAAATAAAGCCTTTTCTGATACCTAACATAAATTATTCTTTACTTAATGACAGTTCAATCCCTGGGTTTTGCCCTTATTGAATAATGTTAAATATTAATGCATTTGTGCTTAATGCATAAACTTTCTTTAAAATGTTAAAGAATTCCTAGCAAGGTTCTTGTGGGGTGCCCTCCATGAGTTGCCAATCCATGATTATATCTCTCAGTGCCTCATTTTCATAAGATGAGCATGATGGGTCAGGGCAATGAACCTCGTCCATTTAGCACAATCAATATAGATGAGGCCTCCACGAACGTTAGCAATGATACAGACTTCATAAACTGACATACACTAGGATGGAAATCCAGGGTTTCTCCAGACCTCTCAGCAACAGGAAGACTAGGAAAGAAAGATCTTACGAGCAAAGCGAACAGCCATGCTGCCAAAAACAAACAACCGCAAAAGACCCCTTGGTGGATGTCCCTCCTCCTTAGATTCCTGATTCATTCATCAAGCGTAGGGAGAGTATGTCAAATTAACCATCATTTGGTGAAAAGCGAGTGAACCTCTGCAGAAAAGGCAGATGGGAGAACTGTTCTTTGCATCCTGTGCTGGAGGAGAACAGAAAGCTGCTATAAGTGGAGTGTGAAGGCCACACACTGAACACTTTGCCCAACATCTCTGGTGTAGCCTAGAAGTGAATAACTCTAGCTTTAGATACCGCACAGAAGACAGGTCCTTCTGTTTTGGGAGTATGAGGAGCCCAACTTAAGACTGTGCATTAAATACAGGCTGAAATACAAATAGGACTAAGTTGGACTCTTTTCCACAAAACTATTTAGGCTCTGCCAATGTAATGAGGCCAAGCAGCTACCAAATATACCCAGCAATCCCCTGCAACCCCTGACCATGGTGATGTGTAAGAGTAACATTTTACAAATCACTTTCCTCCCTCAGAGACATCTCCACAGGGTCATCACCTCTGAGGTACCAATACATATATATCTCACAGGGCATCTGGGATGATCCTGAGCCCATAAAACTACACACCTAAGCATCCATCCAAATTTCCCAGGACAGCTACCTCAAAAAAACGACAATCCTGGGAAAACCTGGACAGGTGGCAACCCTACACCTCCAAAAAAGTCTGACTCACTCCAGCAAAGGATGCACACTTTGTGTGAGACACAAAATAAACCTTTAGAACTGAGGGGCTTGTTTGGGGTAGGGGAAGTAGGTCTGGGGAATTTATACAAATGATACACTTAAAACCCAACAAATCAACTGTAGAAGAGAACCTCTGTACTGTACCAAGCACCAGCCAGTTAAATAACTGCAGTGTCTGAGGCCTGGGCCTCTTAGGTCCTCACAGACCCATGACAAACGTTATTTTAATAAAGCCTCAAGAGCCTTGAGCCACCAACACCCTTGTGGTGCCACCCTGAGTTCCCCAAGTCCCTGGAGTTTGTTAGACAGTGCAAGGACCACAGGAATGAAAAGTAAAAGCAAATACATGTTCTTTAGAAGGGTCCTTTGCATAGAGGCCTTCCAGAGTCCCCTGTGCCCAAGCATATGACCCAGTGGAGTTGGTCTGGACAATGACTGCCAGGGAGGGAATTGTATGTTGGATCAGGAATAGGGTGACCAAACAGCAAGTGTGAAAAATCGGGACGGGGGCAGAGAGTAATAGGTGCCTATATAAGCCAAAGCCCCAAATATTGGGACTGTCCCTATAAAATTGGAACATCTGGTTACCCTAATCAGGAAAGTCAGTGGGAGTTGAAGTCTCTTTTATCCAGTACTTCACCAACTGACAAGCTCTATAAACCGTCATTTCTGATCTGCACTGAAAAAAACGGTTACTCACTTTTGTAACTGTTGTTCTTCGAGATGTGTTGCTCATATCCATTCCAATTAGGTGTGCGCGTGCGCCGCGTGCATGATCGTCGGAGAAATTTTCTACCCTAGCAACACCCGGTGGGTCGGCTGTGGAGCCCCCCTGGAGTGGCGCCTTCATGGCGCTGGATATATACCCCAGCCGACCCAGCACCCCCTCAGTTCCTTCTTGCCGGTTACTCCGACAGTGGGGAAAAGGGGCGGGTTTGGAATGGATATGAGCAACACATCTTGAAGAACAACAGTTACAAAGGTGAGTAACCGTTTTTCTTCTTCAAGTGCTTGCTCATATAGATTTCAATTAGGTGACTACCAAGCCTTACCTAGGTGGTGGGGTCGGAGTGAGACATTGCTGTGTGCAAAACCGCTGATCCGAATGCAGCATTGTCTCTAGACTGCTGTACCAGCGCATAGTGAGCGGCGAAGGTGTGGACCGATGACCAAACCGCAGCTCTACAAATGTCCTGGATCGGGACTCAAGCCAGGAAGGCAGTCGAGGAGGCTTGGACCCTCGCGGAGTGGGCGGTGAGGCGCGGCGTCGGGGCACCGGCCAGGTCGTAGCAAGCACGAATGCAGGACGTGATCCAAGAGGAGAGACGTTGTGAGGAGACCGGTAAGCCTTTCATCCGGTCGGCCACTGCAACGAAGAGTTGCGTCGTCTTCCTAAATGGCTTCGTACACTCAATATAGAAAGCCAGGGCCCTGCGTACGTCCAAGGAATGCAGACGCTGGTCTTGACGGTTTGCGTGCGGCTTAGGATGGAAGACCGGGAGAAATATATCCTGGTTCACATGAAAAGCTGAAACTACCTTGGGAAGAAAGGCAGGGTGGGGGCGGAGCTGCACCTTGTCTTTATGGAAAACTGTGTACGGAGGCTCAGACATGAGTGCCCTGATTTCAGAGACACGCCTTGCTGAAGTGATGGCTACAAGGAAGACTGTCTTCCAAGATAGGTACAGGAGTGAGCAGGTAGCCAATGGCTCGAACGGGGGCCCTGTGAGCTTGGAGAGAACCAGGTTAAGATCCCACGCCGGAACGGGTTGGCGTTGCTGTGGGTACAGCCGGTCTAAGCCCTTGAGGAATCTGACGACCATCGGGTTAGAGAAGACCGAGGAAGCAAGTTCTCCTGGGTGGAATGTCGATATAGCGGCCAGGTGAACCCTGATTGAAGATATCGCCAAGCCCTGCTGTTTCAGGGATAGGAGATATTGGAGTATAAAAGGAATAGACGCCTGCAAGGGTGGCGTGGCCCGCTACTTGCGCCAACAGGAGAACCGTTTCCACTTGGCTAAGTAAGTGGTCCGTGTAGAGGGCTTTCTACTTCCCAGCAGAATCTGTTGCACGGGATGTGAGCATCGTAGCTCTGTACGATTCAGCCATGGAGCATCTACGCTGTAAGGTGGAGCGATTGCAGGTCGGGGTGACAGAGTCGGCCGTGGTCCTGAGAGATCAAGTCTGGGCACAAGGGAAGCGTGATCAGAGTTTGTACCGATAGCTCCAGAAGCGTGGTGTACCAGTGCTGTCTCGGCCAAGCTGGAGCGACTAGAATCATACGTGCCTTGTCTCTGCATAGCTTGAGCAGTACCCTGTGGACCAGTGGAAATGGAGGGAAAGCGTCGAACAGTTGGTCTTTCCACGTTAGAAGGAAAGCGTCCGACAGCGAGCCCGGAGAGTGCCCTTGGAGGGAGCAGAACACGTGGCACTTCCTGTTGGCTCGTGATGCGAACAGGTCAACCTGGGGAAATCCCCTCCTCTGGAAGATGGAATGGATGATGTCTGGGCGAATCGACCACTCGTGCGTCTGGAAGGATCTGCTGAGACGGTCCGCTAGAGTGTTCTGGACTCCAGGGAGGAACGATGCCATGAGATGTATCGAGTGGGCAATGCAGAACTCCCACAGGCAAATGGCCCCTTGGCATAGGAGAGACGACCGGGCTCCTCCTTGCTTGTTGATGTAGAACATGGCCATGGTGTTGTCTGTGAGGACTGACACGCAACGGCCATGCAGGAGACTGAGAAATGCCTGACAGGCTAGACGCACCGCCATCAGCTCTCGAACATTGATGTGCAGAGCTAGCTGGCATGCGGTCCACAGGCCCTGGGTATGGTGCTCTCCGAGGTGAGCGCCCCAACCTAGAGATGAAGCGTCCGTGACCAGGTGCAGGGAGGGTTGTGGGGCATGAAACGGCATTCCTGCGCAAACCGCCTTGTGATCCAGCCACCAGGTGAGAGAGGCCAAGACCGAGTTCGGAATCGTGACCACCATGTTCAGGTTGTGCCGATAAGGGCGGTACACTGACGATATCCAGGCCTGAAGTTGGCGAAGCCGAAGTCTGGCATGCCTGGTTACGTAAGTACAAGAGGCCATGTGACCCAACAGGCCGAGGCACGTCCTTATTGTGGTAATTGGGAAGACCTGGAGCCCTCGGATGATGTTTGTGATGGTGTGAAACCAAGCGTCTGGCAGAAGGGCTCGGGCGAGTCTGGAGTCTAAGACTGCCCCGATAAACTCTATTCTCTGGGTTGGCTCCAGAGTGGACTTCTCTTTGTTGAGTAGAATGCCTACCTCGTGGAATGTTTGTAGTATTATCTGGACGTGAGCTTGAACTTGCTCCCTGGTGCAGCTGCGCACCAGCCAGTCGTCTAGATACGGGAACACCTGTATCCTTTGCCGACGAAGGTATGCTGCCATGACAGCCATACATTTGGTGAACACTCTTGGAGCCGCGGACAAATCGAAGGGAAGGACGGCAAATTGGTAGTGCACATTGTTTACTACAAATCGAAGGAAGCGCCTGTGTGGGGGGTAGATTGCTATGTGAAAATATGCGTCCTTCATGTCGAGGGCGGCGTACCAGTCTCCAGGATCTAGGGAAGGGATGATGGTCCCCAAGGAGACCATGTGGAACTTCAACTTTATTATGAATTTGTTGAGTCCGCGTAAGTCTAAAATGGGACGCAGACCCCCTTTTGCTTTAGGGATCAGGAAGTAGCAGGAGTAGAACCCCCTGCCCCTTAACTCTGGGGGAACCTCCTCTATGGCTCCCATAGAGAGGAGGCCAAAAACCTCCTGCGTAAGGAGATGCTCGTGAAGAGGGACGGGGAGGGGGGAGTGGGAGGGGGGAAACGAAGAAAACTGGAGAGCGTATCCCCTCTCCACCGTGCGAAGGACCCAATGGTCCGAGGTTATAAGGGACCAAGCATGGTGGAAACGAGAGAGGCGATCCCGAAAGGAAGGAAATGGATCCTGGGTAGTGGCTGGCGTGCCGTCCTCGAGCGCACCTTCAAAAGTTTTGTCTAGGACCTGAAGGTGGCCTAGGAAGGCCCTGGTTCTGACCGGGTTGAAGGCCAGTCGACCTTCGTCTACCACCTCGTCCCCGCCTTCTGGCGAAGTCCTGTCTCGGACGAGGCGGGGGAGGGTAGAACCTTTGCTGCTGGGGCCTAAAGGGCCTGCGCTGGGGCCCTGGGACATGCATCCCCAGGGAGCGCATGATGGTTCTCGAGTCCTTGAGGCTCTGCAACCGAGAGTCCGTCTTGTCCGAGAACAACCCCTGGCCCTCGAACGGTAGATCCTGCAGAGTCTGCTGCAGTTCTGGTGGTAAGCCCGAGGGCCAGGGCGGTGCCGAACGTGGCTGCATCGGCTCGGTCCGGTACGGTGCTGATCGGTGCCGGTCCATAGGCAAGCAGTCCCCGCGCGGTGCCGGTGAGCGGTACCGTGATCGAGAGCGGTGCCGCTGGCCATGTCGATGCCGAGATCCGGATCTGGACCGAGATGAAGACGACCGCCTGTAGACGCGGTGCCGGGAGCGGCCCCTCGAACTGGAGCGGCGCTCGTATCGGTGCCGAGACCTACGTCTAGACTCCGATCGGTACCGATGGTCCTGACGGTGCCGAGACGTAGATTGGTGCCGTGAAGAAGACCTAGGCCGTAAGTACGACCAGTGCCGGGGTGAAGGTCAGCGCCGGGACTGCGAGCGGCGTTGGGACCTGCTCCGAGACCGGGAGCGGTGCCGCGAGTCCACGCTCGGAGATGGCGGGCGTACCAGGGCAAGCTTGTCCCTGGATTGCACGGTCTGAAGAGCAGGCAGTCCCGCGGGCTGGGACGGCGCCGGCTCCGTGAGGGCGATGAGGTCTTTCGCTGTCGTGAAGGTCTCCGGAGTAGACGGGAGACAGGGCTCCACCACCGAATGAGGCGGTGAGCCAGTCCGCACAGGACTCAACGGCCTTACCCCCGGTGCCAGAGTCAACGGTGTTGAAGATATCTGCGCCTTCTGGCGCTCTAGAGGCAGATGCGGCTCTACCACTGGTGCCGGGGGAGCCAGTGCCTGTAGGACAGCAGCATCCTGTGTCTTGCGGGGTCTTTTATGTTCCGGAGACAGGGAACGGCGCCGAGGCGCTTGTGGCGGATGCGGTGCCGAGGGAGGATGGTGCCATGAGGCCTTATCTGCGTCTGCTCGTGGTGCAGTACCGGTAGGTGCCACAGGGGCGCTGCACACAGAGGCGCTCGGTGCCGGAACTTGGCGCGCCGAGGGAGAATCTGGGCTAAGTGCTGCCTCCATGAGGAGCTGCTTGAGTCTAAAGTCCCGCTCCTTTTTGGTCCTGGATCTGAAAGCCTTACAGATTTTGCACTTATCTGTCTGGTGAGACTCTCCTAAGCACTTCAAACAGGAGTCATGCAGATCTCCCGTTGGCATAGGCTTAGCACAGGACGTGAACGGCTTAAAGCCAGGAGCCTTGGGCATGAGCCCGGTTATGCGCCGGGGGAAAAGGGGGGAGAGATAGCCCCCTTAACCCCCGCTAACTATTTACAACTATTTAAAATAGTGAACTATTAACAACGACTAATCTAAAGAATATAACTAACTACAACTATAAGAACTAACAGGTTAAGCTAGGGAGAGTGGAGAACAGCTATGCCGCGCTCCACAGTTCCAACGACCGTCAGGGGCGGTAAGAAGGAACTGAGGGGGCGCTGGGTCGGCTGGGGTATATATCCAGCGCCATGAAGGCGCCACTCCAGGGGGCTCCACAGCCAACCCACCGGGTGTTGCTAGGGTAGAAAATTTCTCCGACGATCGTGCACGCAGCGCGCGCACACCTAATTGGAATCGATATGAGCAAGCACTCGAAGAAGTAGTCTGGTTTACAGTGCGCTTGGTGCAGGGCTGGGGCATGGGAGGGGCTGCGCGGAGCACTCTGGGAGTGAGTTTGGGTCTGGGAGGGGGCTTGAGAAGGTCAGGGTGCCAGATGGGGGGGGGGCCGCTCACCTCCGGCGGCTCCCCACAAGCAGCTCCCCGTCCTTGCTGTTGCTGGCGGAGGCGCGGCCAGGCGGCTCTGCAGACACGCTGCTTCTGTCCCCCCTCCCCAAGCACTGACTCTGTGGCTCCCAGTCCATTGGCCAGGAATCACGGCCAATGGGAGCTGTGGGGGCCAGTGTCTGCAGATGGAGGCAGCGTGCCTGCTTGTAGAGCCGCCTGGCCGCGCCTCCGCCAGGAGCAGCAGGGACAGGGAACCGCTGGAGGTGAGCGTCCCCCCATCCGGCATCCTAAGCCCCCTCCCACACCCCAACCCCTTGCCCTAAACCCCCTCCCGGACCCAAACTCCCTCCCAGAGCCCGTGCCCCGCAGGCCCTGCCCCGTACTCCAAACCCCTCCCTCTGAGGTAACTAGAATTTTTAATGTGTCCCCCCTGGCTCCCCAGCATGCCGGTTAAAAAAGCTTTTACTGTAGCATCTATCACCATGCTATCTAAAGGCCTCTAATGGAGTTATCTATTTTTTCATGTGGCCCTTGTACAGTTTTCTAGCCTGACAAGTTTGCAAAATATTGTTATTTAGCGTTTCAGACTGGCATTATCCAAACAGAATATCAGCCTCTGTACAGGGCTCTAATCCCATCTTCCTGCCTTTGATTAGACAAAAGCACTTTCTCCCTCAAAAGTTTCTTCAAGCCACTCACAATCAGACTGCTTTCTCTCACACACATGCACATGCAGAGGTGAGATTGTGCTGCTACGCAAAGCTGGAGGCAGGAATATTTCTTTCATTCCTCATGGCCACACTAGATAATTTACTGTCTACTCCATCACTGCTAACGGAGGAGCTGACTCTGAAATCTTTTGGCATGAGCCTCTCTGCTAATTTATTTTAGACTGAATCACTGTACTCTCTCTACCCTGCACTCTAGGGAACGGTCTCCCGACCTCTGAGCTCCAGAACTCCCTCTGTCCCACACTGCTCTCTCTCTTTACCCAAATGAAAAGGCAAGGCACAGAACTGGGACTCAGGAGAGCCAAGTTCTAGTCTCAGCTCTACCCCAGGCTTCCTGGGTCACCTTGAACAATTCACTTAACCGCTCTGTATTTCAGCTTTCCCACTGTAAAATGGGTATAATACTGCCCTCTCTCCCTTCCTTGTAGGAGTTTGAATCCATTAGCATTCACAGAGTACTCTGAGATCTGCAAATGGAATGCACTATACAAGCACAAAAATATTCCTAGCTATTCTAGTTATTATTACTATCCTATCTCTCCTCTCTACTGTTTGTTCTGGGAACTGGGTGCAAACTCATTTGCAGAGTTTTCCACTATCCCAGGGCAGGAGGAGCTTTCTGCTTTTACTCCCCATGTGAGATTACTCCCACCAACAGAAGCAGCATGTTCCCGTACTCAGAGACCACTAGAGAAGGTCTGGTACTGATAATTGAAGCAGATTTGTCCTTTTCCCCCCCGTGATTAAACGGACTGTTGTTGCTAGGGAAACTAGGTTATTCAGATCCCTCAGAACCCAGGTTGGCACAATGTGGCGCAGACTGTGAAGCTTTGAAGTCCTATCCACAAGAGTGGAAAGAGTGTTGAGCGTAGAGGCTAAAGCCAGCAGCACAGATACTTTTCAGATACCGTCAGATACGGCTCTGGACGCTGTTACTGGAAGTGACAAAAGGCGGCAGCAGCTGTGCCCAGGTAAGAAAGCCAGGTTTCTTGCCCAGCATCTCAGGCAGGGGAGGGCTCCCCTTCACACAGTCAGGCAGTGGAGTGGTGTCTCCCGGAGCAAGGGGATCTGACATGGCAGCGCATGTTCCACTGTTAAACCCCACTGAGACTCAATCCATTTCCAGTCACAGGCTGGAAGTGTTTGTCTCGCTCCGCTCTCTATACCTGAAAGGTACAGCAGCCAGCGGGGTCTGCCCACCTCCCCTTCCCACCGGATACTCACCAGTCTGTCAAGAGACAACAAGTCCCAGGAGGTCCCCAATCACCCCAACCAAATCACCATTAGGGTCTCTCCTCCCCGACACAAGGGGCAGTCTAGCATAGGCTCCTGCCCACGCGGAAGAGCAGCGGCAGGCATGGAGATGAGCCTTCACAGCATCCAGTAGTAGCTGCCAACGCCACTGCATTCACATCCCCTCCGATTACCTCCAGGACTCTCGGGGTGAGAAGAAGGCCTGCTTGCCTCCCTCCCTTCCATGTACTGGTGACATGCCTTGAGGGCTACTGGGTGGACTACAAAAGCACTTGCTGCTACTCAATTCACTCCACAAACCCCAGGACTCTGGCCTCCATCACCACAAAGGTTTCAGAGTAGCAGCCGTGTTAGTCTGTATCCGCAAAAAGAAGAACAGGAGGACTTGTGGCACCTTAGAGACTAACAAATTTATTAGAGCATAAGCTTTCGTGGACTACAGCCCACTTCTTCGGATGCATATAGAATGGAACATATATTGAGGAGATATATATACACACATACAGAGAGCATAAACAGGTGGGAGTTGTCTTACCACCTCTGAGAGGCCAATTAATTAAGAGAAAAAAAACTTTTGAAGTGATAATCAAGCTAGCCGAGTACAGACAGACAGTTAGATAACAAGTGTGAGAGATTCAATGTTTGTAATGGCTCAACCATTCCCAGTCCTTATTCAAACCGGAGTTGATTGTGTCTAGTTTGCATATCAATTCTAGCTCAGCAGTTTCTCGTTGGAGTCTGTTTTTGAAGTTTTTCTGTTGTAATATAGCCACCCGCAGGTCTGTCACTGAATGACCAGACAGGTTAAAGTGTTCTCCCACTGGTTTTTGAGTATTTTGATTCCTGATGTCAGATTTGTGTCCATTAATTCTTTTGCGTAGAGACTGTCCGGTTTGGCCAATGTACATGGCAGAGGGGCATTGCTGGCACATGATGGCATATATCACATTGGTAGATGTGCAGGTGAACGAGCCCCTGATGGTATGGCTGATGTGATTAGGTCCTATGATGATGTCACTGGAATAGATATGTGGACAGAGTTGACATCGGGGTTTGTTACAAGGATAGGTTCCTGGGTTAGTGGTTTTGTTCAGTGATGTGTGGTTGCTGGTGAGTATTTGCTTTAGGTTGGGGGGTTGTCTGTAAGCGAGGACAGGTCTGTCTCCCAAGATCTGTGAGAGTAAAGGATCATCTTTCAGGATAGGTTGTAGATCTCTGATGATGCGCTGGAGAGGTTTTAGTTGGGGGCTGAAGGTGACAGCTAGTGGTGTTCTGTTATTTTCTTTGTTGGGCCTGTCTTGTAGGAGGTGACTTCTGGGTACTCGTCTGGCTCTGTCAATCTGTTTTTTCACTTCAGCAGGTGGGTATTGTAGTTTTAAGAATGCTTGATAGAGATCTTGTAGGTGCTTGTCTCTATCCGAGGGATTGGAGCAAATGCGGTTATATCTTAGAGCTTGGCTGTAGACAATGGATCGTGTGGTGTGTCCTGGATGGAAGCTGGAGGCATGTAGGTAAGTGTAGCGGTCAGTAGGTTTCCGGTATAGGGTGGTATTTATGTGACCATCGCTTATTAGCACAGTGGCTTAATTGACACTCAGCTCATTCTGTCTGCTTTCCAACTGAGCTGATGAGCGTGTGTTGCCTCCTCCCAGCATCCACCTTCATCCCTCTGACCTGTCTCTCTACCTTGTGCTCTCTCCCTTCTCTGTGCCAGCCATCTCCTGGTCCTTCTCCTCTTCCAATCTCTCCTGCTCTCTTCATGCCCTCTAACTTCCTTCACTCACCTCTTCTCAGTTTTACACACACACACACACACACACACACACACACACACACACACACACACACAGCCAGCCAATCTCTCCCGATAGGGAAAGGGGATGTGTGTTTGCCATGTCAAATCCCAGTGGCTTTATTCTGCTCAGTTGGATGAAGAGAAAGCAGAGATGCTAAACAGATTCAGAGGAGATTCTGCTCCTAGGGCGCTGTATCTCTTCCATAGATAGGGCAAGTGTATTAGCATGTAAAGAAGCTGTTTAGCAAGCTCCACTCACACACAAAAACAAGTTCATTTAGCAGCAAAAATCCTATTAGTTTGCAAATCTATTCTTTAGTATCAGAGGAGCATGAAAGCAGAGAGGCTGAGGGAATGAACATCAGCTTCAAGCCAGCTTGTGGCTTGAAATCCTCTCCCCCCCATTACATATAAATGTTATTTTGCTTTCATTATAACAAAGAGGCTTCCTACAATACCACCCTGTCAGGTGTCTAGAGAGAATATCCATGAAATGGGTGAGCACAACCTCTCTAGGGGCCTGGGGCAAGCACAGTGTTCTCATTTTGCTGTGCAGTAGGGTGTGTGCAATGAAGAAAGGTTTAAGGTAGAGGAAGACAAGGGTGCTTAGATGGTCCTTCTCAGCTGGGTGGGAACGATATTGTGTATGGAGCATGCAATGTTACTGGTTCAGCCTGACTGAAACCCTTACATTGAGTTACTTCTATACCCAGAGTTAAACAAGGCAGGGCCAAAAGCAGCTCCACTGTACAATGATGCCAAGCAGCGGTTCCCTATGCACAGTTATGGTACATGAGGGCCTCTGAGCACATATACTTTAAACCCATCCCCAAGACAGTACTTCTCTTGATGCTGCCAAACAACAGTAATACCTTCAGGGCATGGTGAGCAGAATTTCAATCGTGATTTTAAATCAGCAAGCTAACTTTGGCCAAGCCCTGAGTTAGCTTGGCAACAGTAGTGTGTGTTGTGAAGGAGAGAAAAGGCTCGCACAACTTCAGATTAATGGTGGTGGAGCATGTGAAGTCTCAACAGTTCACCTTGTACTTGGATGTAAATGTTGCATAGGACCAGAGAATCAATCCTTGTGGAGCTCCACAAGGGAGAGGAATGGTGACAAAGATGCAGTGTCCCATGACTTCCCTAAACACGTCCCACAGCTACATCAGCCTGACATAACTGGAGTCAAATGAGGGAGGCCAATCATTAGTCTCCATTAGCTGAACCTGGGAGCCCAGCTCTTGGTAGTGGTCGTAACTGGTTCTGCATCATCTCCTGAATATTTGGAAGCTGTGGTCTTTTCTTCTGGATATGCAAAGTCACCACAGTGATCCGCACATTTGTAGTACTGCTGCAATGCTCTTTGTTTGGAGATAACCTTGAAAAGCCAGGCCTAGATGTTGCAGAACGCAGTCACAGAGACGGCTGGTGATGCCCACACTCCATGGGCTGCCTGTTTGCTAGCTAGTGAGCGACAACATTTTCAGATCAGCATACAAAGCTCAGATTAAGCCTACCTGAGTGAGTGCGTGCTGCTCTATTCATTTCAATTTGTTAGCATGGCAAGCTATACAAATGCAGCCAATGGGGAGAGAGAGACTCCTTCAGCTACCTCTCAGAGGTGGGCACTGTCCACCCAGCACAGAGCTGCACAGTGTGTTAGGGGCTACGCCTGTGTCCACTCCTGACTCAAGTGCAGGTTATGTCCCAGCTTCATGCAGTTTCTGCCCATTTTCTTCCTTCCTCAGTTTCCCCCATATCACTTCACAATGAGAGTCCTGATCGTTTAAAGAAATCGCTTTCTTGCACTGAAACCACTCACCATCTAGTTACACAGGCCTGCTCCAAAGCCCTTTAAAGTCAATGTGAACCTTTCCCATTTGACCATAATCTGGAGAGTGCAGGAGGCAGGGCCTTTTCCATCAAGGCCCATGCCTTTGGAATCCTCCCCAGCTATTCTACATTCCTGGCATCCTTCATGGTTAGACCGGAGACATTTCCATGTTCAGCTTGCATCTGAAGAAGTGAGGTTCTGACCCACGAAAGCTTATGCTCCCAGTACTTCTGTTAGTCTCAAAGGTGCCACAGGACCCTCTGTTGCTTTTTACAGATTCAGACTAACACGGCTACCCCTCTGATACTGGCAGTATGCATTTCAGATGTTCTCAGCAGAGTAAGTGTCAGGAGCTGGACTCCTGTCTAGGTCCCTTTCCCATTTCTTGCTCAGGATTGTGTAATCAGGGCAACTTGCCGTCATTTGTTGTAAGTCTAGGAGCTTAATGTAAGTTTTAAGGCACTGGAAGCCTGCAACCTGGTCATCAAGAATGGAAAGCCAATTTGACTGCAATGATACATGCATGGGTAGACAGACACACATGCACAAACACACTCACAACTGCGCACCCTGGAAGCCAATGGGAGTTTTATCACTGACTTCAATGGGAGTAGGAGCAGGACCACAGTGGGTGAGCAGCATCAGTTTCACTAGAGACAGGACAAAAACTAACATGCGGTTATTATTACAAGAAAGACAAAAACAAGCCAGCCCATTTCAGAACAGCAGCAGCTGCATTAGGAACGGAGATAGTTTTAGTTTCCTTTCTGCAAGAAAGTGCCTGGTTTCAAAAAATCCAGTAACTCAAAGCCTAGAGAAAACGGCATGTACTGGCCCCCCACTTTGGAGCTGCTGAGAGTCTCATAGCTGGTGAGGATATATTCTTTGGCAGGACGAGCAGATGAACAGACCAAACAATAACCAGCACACTGCTCCCTACTGTGTTCCCAGCAGCCCTTTCACAGAGAGCTTCACGTCTCCTCCTAACTTCAAACAAAATACTGCAGTGTCAGCTGCTGGAGAGACCGAAGGGATTAAAAAATGAATAGAAAATAGAACAAGTGCCACAGCAGAGGTTATTTTAAAAAATTAAATAAATAAAAGCCACCACCATGCAGGAGCAGGGCTGCAGTTAACTGGAAACGGCGAGAAATTCCTGCCATGCAAGGGGGAAAGTGTCTGTACGAACACGGGTTTGTTCTAAAGGAACGCATGGGTCTGAGAGTCGGGAAGGAAGGTCCCTCCCGCAACAGCGGGGGGGACGTACATTTTATTCAATAACAACATCAACATGACTGATAAGAAAACTAGCTTGTTTCCAGACCTTCAATCTCCATTCCCCATCAGGATCACCTTTGCTCTGCTGGTATTTTTCTAGTCAATGTGGCTAAATTAAAAGGCCAAAAGGCCAATAAAGTTGGACACTATTCCTGTTCAGGCTGTACATCTATACACGGAGATCTTATTTGTATGTAGACTAACAAATAAATAAAATAAACAAACAAAATCACTGATTCATCACCTCTCCCTAGAACAAGCAGCCAGCACTAACTCTAATGTGTCACTGGACAGATAGGTAGGCCCTGTCCGTCTACACCACAATAATAACTCTTTTTGAGCACAGTTGTGAGCCAAACATGGTGGAGAGGGAAGGAGAAACTGAATGTGTTATAACAAAGGCAGAAACAGGCAGACTGGACTAGATGACTTCTCAAGGTCCCTTCCAGCCCTACGATTCTATGAAACACATTTTTTAAAGCTGGAAGATGTCTACGGTAGGACCTGGCTTCCTACCAGGGTTAACAATGTTTGTTTGTTTTTTGCTTTGCACCAAGGTAAGAGGAGACGGTTATAACATAGTTGGGGCCACTCCAAGGTTTGTTCTTAACCAGTATGTAGTGGCTTCCTTCTTGTTCTCCAGAATTTGTTTTTCATTAATAAAGTAAGGGCAGGTCTACACTTAAAACGCTTCTCCCATCAGTTTAATTAATCCTCCTCTGCAAGAAGCGGTAGCTGTCTACACTGGTGCTTAGGACAGTACAACTACGTCGCTCAGAGGTGTGGATTATTCACAATCAAGTGATGTAGTTACACGAAAGTAATTCTGTAATATTAGACCAGGGATAAGTCTCAAGTTGTTACAGCTATGAAGAAAGCCTTGAAAATATGACCTTAGTATAACCAATATAGCCATGTCTGCCTGAGGCTTGGTCTACACTACAGACTTATGTTGGTATAACTATGTCCCTCGGGTGTGAAAAATCCACACCTCCGAGTGACACAGTTATACTGACCCAACCCCCAGTGTAGACAGTGTGATGTCAACAAGAAGGCTTCTCCCACTGACATAGGTACCACCTTTTGGGGAGGTGGGGTACCTAAACCGATGGGAAAAGCTCTCCCATTGGCATAGGTAGTGTCTTCACTAAGCGCTACAATGGCACAGCTGCATCAGGGCACACCTACACTACAAAATTAAGTCGACCTAAATTACATTAGCCTACAGCCACTGCAGTAATTACATTGCTTGTGCGTGTCGGTCTACACTTTGCTCCTTGTGTCTGTGGTGTGCATCCTCATCAGCAGCACTTGTACTGATTGTATTGTCAGTGCGGGGCATTGTGGGACAGCTTCTGAAAGCCAGTAAGTCGACGTAAGCAACACAGTGTCTATAATGACATCATATCAACCTAACTACATCAACATTGACTTTTATAGACGCTTCCTCAGTTAGGATGATGCAAGGCAGCTTATGTTGACCTAACTCTGTAATATAGACCAGGCCTCAGTGCAGCTTTGCCCCTGCCGTACTCTATGTGTAGACAAGTCTAAAGACCATGAAAAAACAGCTCTGAAGTGTGAACTGCCCCATTCATTCCAATGGGTGTTCACTCATATGCCAATGAGGGCACTTTAAATGTCAACATGGTTAACTATTCCTTTGCTGCTCAAAGCATGTAAAAAAAAAAAAAAAAAAAAGAAAAAAAAAAAAAAAAAAAAAAAGAGAGGGAGGATCATATTATGAAGATCAACTCAGTCTAGGAAGGAGCCGAGCCCCAGGACTCCAGCAGGGCATTGGGGCCACACCATGGGGGGGAAAACAATCTTGAGGAGCTCACAGCCCATGGATTTATCTGAGCCTAAGAGACAGCCAAGCCCAAGGAGGCCAGAGAGCTGCATGATCATATTTTGAATATCTGCACAAGCTACAGAGAATAGCATTTCATTTTGGCATTTTGAATGTGTGGGTCTTACTCCGTGGGCAGAGCTTGGAAGAATACCTTTTCCCCACCCCAATTTGAGCCTGGGCCAGTGGGTTATTTCTGTACTTTGAGAACTTCGACACCCTGATGGACAGACTGACTGCAGAACTGTCTGCGGAAATTACGGCCAGAAAGAGGGAACCCCAGGAAGCCGCACGGGCCACTTGCAGATTCCCTGCGCCGAGCCGTAACAACACCGCCAGAGAAGGCAGGAGAGGGGACGTTGGCTGCCGCTACGATCCGGCGGCTGCATCCCATATTCAGAAACTATACAGGATGAACCGGACGAAAGCCATGAGGGAGATCCTCGACAGGACCTCCTCCTACTGTGCCATCCAGCCCGAGAGGCTCTACTCCTACTTCAAGGATGTGTTTGATCACGAGGCCCAGACCAACTTGCGACGCCCAGAGTGCCTTTCCCCGCTACCCCGGATCAACTTCACGGAGGACTTGGAGCGAGATTTTTCCCCGCAGGAGGTGCAGGCGAGGCTGTCGAGGACCAAAAACACCGCCCCTGGAAAAGATGGCATCCGCTACCCCCTGATGAAGAAGGAAGATCCCGGCTGCTTGGTGCTCGCTGCCATCTTCAACAAATGCAAGCAATTCCATCGTGTTCCCCGCTCCTGGAAAAAGTCCATGACCGTGCTCATCCACAAAAAAGGCGAACGAGACAACCCCGGCAACTAGAGGCCCATCTCCCTCTGCTCCACCATCTACAAGCTGTATGCCAGCTGCCTCGCGGCAAGGATCACAGACTGGTCAGTGTGCGGGGGCGCCGACAGCTCAGTGCAGAAGGGTTTCCATGTCCTGCGAGGGATGCTATGAGCACAACTTCCTCCTTCAGACGGCCATCCAGGAGGTCCAAGAGGCAGTGTGCAGTAGCATGGCTTGACCTGACCAACGCCTTTGGGTCCACACCCCACCATCACATCTTTGCCACCCTGGGAGAGTTTGGGATGCCAGAAACCTTCATCCAGATCCTCCGGGACCTCTACAAGGACTGCACCACCACCATCCACACCACGGACGGAGAGACGGACGCCATCCCCATCCGCCGCAGCGTGAAACAAGGATGCCCCCTTAGCCCCATCATCTTCAACCTGCCCATGGAACCGCTCATCCGAGCCATCTCCAGCGGCCCGACCGGCTTCGACCTGCACGGCAAGAAACTCAGCATTCTGGCCTACGCGGACGATCTGGTCCTGACCGCGGACGACCCAGAGAGCCTCCAAGGTATGCTAGATGCCACCAGCCGAGCTACTGACTGGATGGGGCTCCGCTTCAATGCGAAGAAGTGCGCAACTCTGCACATTGACGGCAGCAAAAGGGACTCGGTGCAGACAACAGGATTCCAGATCCAGGGTGAGCCCGTCACCCCCCTGGCAGAGGGGCAGGCATACCAGCACCTGGGCACGCCAACAGGGTTCCATGTCCGGCAGCCACCCGAGGACACCATCCAGGAGATCTTGCAGGACGCCGCCAAGATTGATGCCTCCCTGCTGGCACCGTGGCAGAAGATAAATGCCCTGAACACCTTCCTGATCCCATGCATCTCGTTCATCCTAAGGGGATCCGCCGTGGCGAAGGTGCCCTTCAACAAGGCAGACAAGATCATCTGTAAGCTGGTGAAGAAGTGGGTGTTCCTTCCCCAGAGAGCCAGCAACGAGCTGGTCTACATCGCTCACAGGCACGGCGGCGCCAATGTCCCCCGCACGTCCCTGTGCGACGTGGCGGTGATCACCCACACCTTCCGTCTGCTGACATGTCCCGACGCCACGGTGAAGAACATTGCGGCGAATGCCCTGCATGATGCGATAGAGAAGCGGATTGGCAGAGCCCCCTCGAACCAAGACATCCCCACCTTCCTGAGCGGCTCCCTGGATGGGGAATTCGGACGGGACGGGCACGATATCACTTCACTGTGGTCCTGCACTCGCAACGCCACGCGTCGCCTGGGGAAGTGCATCGGCTGCTGCTGGGAGTGGTGCGAGGAGCGCCAGGAGCTGGGAGTCCGGGTGCCGCAGATCAGGCCGGACGACACCACCATCGTCACCCCGACGGCCAAGGGCTTGCTGGAGAGGACTCTGAAGGCCGCCATCCGCTCGCTGTACGTGGAAACCCTGAAGTGTAAACCGGACCAGGGTAAAGCCTTTGAGTTGACCAGCAAGTGGGATGCCAGCAACCACTTCCTCGCCGGGGGCGGCTTCACCCATTTCGCCGACTGGCGGTTCATCCACCGTGCCCGGCTCAACTGCGTCCCGCTCAATGGAGCCGTCCGCCACGGGAACTGAGACAAGCGTTGCAGGAAGTGCGGCTACCCCAACAAGACCCTGCCCCACGTCCTGTGCAGCTGCAAACCCCACTCCAGAGCCTGGCAGCTGCGCTACAACGCCATCCAGAACCGCCTGGTGAAAGCCATCGCACCACGCCTCGGGGAGATCTCCATGAACTGCACCATCCCTGGTACCGACAGCCAGCTACGACCTGACATGGTCGTCACCGACAAGGCCCAGAAAAAGATCGTCCTCGTCGATGTCACAGTCTCCTTTGAGAACAGGACTCCGGCATTTTGCAAAGCCCGAGCTCGTAAGCTGGAAAAGTACGCCCCCTTGGCTGACACCCTGAGAGCGAAGGGCTATGAGGTGCAGATGGACGCCCTGATTGTCGGAGCCCTGGGCGCCTGGGACCCCTGCAACGAGCGTGTGCTGCGGACCTGCGGGATCGGTCGACGCTACGCACGTCTCATGCGGCGCCTCAGGGTCTTAGATGCCATCCGATGGTCCAGGGACATCTACATCGAGCACATCACCGGCCACCGACAGTACCAGGAGGCATGAGCCAGAGTGACATCGTTCTCCCACTATGAGAAAGGGACCAAGTGACCTTCTCTGTTGGATCATATGAACTGGAACCATAAACTCCCTAAACATTAAATCTCACCAAATGAGGGTCAATCCATCCTCCTCATCATATCCAGTCATTATACTCCACACCCAAACACAATCACTCTATGAACTTCATACTCTCATATCTCAATGTCTGTACTTTGACCCATCAACCTTTTACCCCCAATCGGGGATATTGCAGATTATGTATTCCTCATGCCACCTGATCTTAAGCCAAACTTTGCACCCTTGATAATCTGTATGTTATTCCCTGATAACCAGAAACTTCTATGCTCAAACTCTGTTCACAATTTTTTTTTAACATCATCTTAATAAAATTTTAGTTAAAAAAAAAAAAAGAGCTGTAGCTTGCCCAGGGGCTACTGTTTCACTTTGAAGGCTTCAAAAGACCATTAAGCTCAAATACCTGTGAGATAAGGGCAATCCAAGAGGAGCCCATGTCTGGTGACAACAGAACTCTGGAGGAGATAGGCTAGCAAGGTTTCCTGCTGAGAAAGAGGTCTCTGGGAAGGAAGGCAATGGTTCCACTTTAGCCTGGATACACTTGCAAGAAGCAGCCAAGTAATAACTAAGCAATATGACACTGGTGAGGAGAGACTGCATTTGACAGAGAAGCCCAAGCTAGATACTGTATAGAAGCAGCTTCAGGGGCAGGAGATGCGTCTTCAGCCCACAGCCTTCATCTGGAGGAGGGAACACACTACACCGTTCTGCAGTGTTGCTGAGGAGGAGTCCCCTTTTCCAGGGTCGGCAAGTACAAGGCTCCAACAGGCAGAGTCAAGGTGTAACAGCCCACATAAATAATGTGGTAATAAAGCTTTGTCCGATTTCCAAAAGGGCATCCACAAAGTAAAGCGGCCTGCGTGGATGCTAACACTAAAAGCGCAGTTGCTGAAGCTGCCCCATGTCAGCCAGTCACACACTAGTTCCAAGCAGTATTCCTGCACAAAGGCCCATGGTCTCATTTTCAAATATACTGAGCTCCCACATTCCCCACTAACTTCAACACAAGCTGTGAGTGCTCAGCGCCACAAGCATATAGACTGCATGCTGATCTAGGGCCAGCCAAGCAGGAGAGGGGATACTCGGATTAGAGACTGGCTGTCTGAGCACACAGACCACAGCTGATTTCCACGTGGCTGGCTCTACAAGAGCTGCAGTTCAGAAGCTGAAATGCACAACAGGTGGGGTAGGGGAAGGGAGAAAAGTGTGAGAGGGAATTACCTGTGAAAACACAAGCAAGCTGCTCTCCCTGCTGCGGGCCCCACACAAGCCTTTGTGTTACAGTCCACTGAGGATTGTTAGACAAAGAAACACAATACAGGGCTAGTCACAAGGGAAACAACTTTTCAAGTGATTTTTGACTTGTCTGGAAGATCTCCCTTTCCTTTCCCCTAAGCTGATGGTGATTTACTAGAGGATTCCCTGGTACCAGGTGCATGAAAAATGTCAAGATCGACTATGCATGTTGTGTGAATGCGAGAGAGATGAATTATCTGAGGTAATGTAGGGTTACCATATTTTAAGTGTCCAAAAAGAGGACACTCCATGGGGCCCTGCCCCCTCCCCTGAACGCTCCACCCCCTCCCCCTCCCCTGCTTCCCGCGAACATTTGATTCGCGGGAAGCCTGAAGCGGGCAGCAGATAAGCTGGGGCTGGGGGGCGCGAGGAGGCGCAGCCCAGTCTGGCCCCCCGGCCGAGCATCTCCCTTTGGCGGCCGGCCGGCCCAGGCCAATAGGCTCTGGCCCCGGCGTCTCCCGCCCGGCTCAGGCCCTGGGGCGCCAGCCCCCGGCCGAGCACCGCTGGCCCCGGCCCCTGGCCCCGCACCGCTGGCCCCAGCGGCTCCGGCCCCCGGCCGAGCACCGACGGCCCCTCCCTCCCTATTCTCCTGGACATGTCCGGCTTTTGGGATTTCCTCCCAAACGGGGATTTGAGGCCCAAAAAGCCAGACATGTCCGGAAAAATCCGGATGTATGGTAACCCTAGGTAATGTCACATTGGCTTTTGCTCAGAGGGAGGGTCCAGGGGTGGTGGTTGTGGGAGTTTGTAATTACTGTCACCCCAACCTTCCATTTCTCTTCTCATCTCCTGACCCAGGTCTGAGCCAGCAATCCAGCTTGTAGAAGAACATAACAAGAGCTTCTCTGTGACCTGGCACTTACTCTTTTTCAGCCCCTGTAACGTCCTGAGGATCGCCCCTCCACATTCCGGAGCAGGAACTGCTCTTCCAATGAACAGATTGGCACCCAGAAAATCCTCCCCAGGTTTCACACTGAGCCCAGAGCATTGTTTGGACAAGATTTTGAGAGTTCAGGGAGGGACATGTGGATATTCGTGGCACAATGAATAGGGCCTGACCAAATTCATGGCCATGAAAAACGCATCATGGACCGTGAAATCTGGTCTTTTGTGTGCTTTTACCCTATGCTACACAGATTTCACGGGGGAGACCAGTGTTTCTCAAATTGGGAGTCCTGACCCAAAAGGGAATTGCAGGAGGGTTGCAAAGTTATTTCAGGGGGGATCGCAGTGTTGCCACCCTTGCTTCTGCACTGCTTTTGGAGCTGGATGGATGGAGAGCGGTGGCTGTTGACCGGGCCCCAAGCTCTGAAGGCAGCGCCCTGCCAGCAGTCACCGCTGTCCAGCTGCCCAGCTCTGAATGCAGCACCGCTGCAAGCAGCAGTGTAGAATAAGGGTAGAAGTATCGCGACCCGCCCACAACTCCTTTTTGGGTCTCAACCCCTACAATTACCGCACCATGAAACTTCAAATTTAAATATCTGAGATCATGAAATGTAGTTTTAAAAATCCTATGACCATGAAATTGACCAAACTGGACCGTGAATTTGATAGGGCCCTAACAATGAATGATAAAGCTCTTCGCTGTTAATACCTGGTTCAAGTCCCCGTGCTTTAAGCTGCTCCCCATAACCCGGGTCACCACAATACTTTCCAGCAGAGCTCAAAGCACTTTTCAAATGTTAATTAAGTCTCAAACCCTTATTTGATAGGTACTTTTATTATTAGGCTAATTTTATGGGTGGGTAAACTGAGGCAGGAAGCAAGACGTGACTTATCCAAAGTCACACGGCAAGCAGGTGGCACAGCTGGAAATGGGACCCAGGAGTCCTGGCTCTTATTCCCCACGATCTAACCACTAAACACCACTGACTTCCAGACCAGATACTTTAAACACAACACTGTCAAGAGAAACATCTCTGATTTGTTTTAAAAATAGCTTCTTCCTGCCTTTCCACTGGTCTCCCACTCCCTCTTCCCATTGGAGACGGTGAGTCCTTCCCTGGGAGCAAACACTGAGAATCCAGAAGGACTAAGCTGCTATAATCACCAGGATCTGACACTAGCACTTAAGGCCTGTTTCTAATTTCAAGCCTAAACAAATCAATTATTCACCACAGTAATGACCTACTTAAGAAAATCAGGGCTGGGATCCGACATGAGCAACATTTTGCGCCAGAACAAGTGGATTTAATAAGGCAAATAAACAGGTACAGTTAGAGCAGCTCCTGTCAGGCCGCCATTGTATCAGCCACTAACCTGAGCCGTTAGAGGAGCTGCTAACAAACAGCCCACGGCAGCTTCCCCAGCAGGCAGGAACTGGACACCATCTCCCATTGTTTCAGTCACCAATCAGCAGCTCCTCCTCCCACTCACTCCGGCACCCCATGAGGGCGCTGGAAAGAGCCTGCAGACTGCCAGAGCAGTGAACAGATCAAACGATTGGGACAGGTGCTTCATCATCATCCTGGTCATTGCTACCTCTTGGTTGCTCAGCACTGGACAACGTTCAATCCCAAGTTTTGGCAGGCAGAAGCAACCCCAAATCCGCGGGTGGCTAAGAAGAGAAGCCTTAAAAGGGCACCTGCAGCTACTAATGACAAAACCCCAAAATGGCAGCCAAGGAACCTGATGGCTCCCACAGCACTGCCAGAGACCATGAGTGATACACAGGGGCCTGGATTTCTAACACAAGGCAAAACATTACCAAACTGAGTTCACCTCGTACACGACCCTATTGCAAATAAGCATGTGCCCCAGCACCCTGACTACACAGCCCGGGAAAAGGGAAAGGGCTGAAATGACCCCAGTCCTGTGGGTCAGCAAAGTCTGCAAGATGCAGAAACAATCTGACATGACTTTCTACTATACTCGGTTTCTGACCTGGCTGACCATTTTAAAGGGAGTGTGGTGGAAAAGGTGCTCCTGAAATGATCAGCCAGACACAAAATCACTTTGATATCCCATGCAGTGCCATCTGTATGCATACACCTCATCCTCTTGATGATAACATGCTACGCACCAAGAACCATCATCACACTCCTGCGCTTAGCACAGCTGTGGCTGGCTGGCAACTCTAAAGGCCAAGAGCCTTGTATCTTTGTTCCCATTATAGAATATTTATTTACTTATTTTAATCACCCCTCTTTCATACAGCAGTTGGATGCGCTTTGAAGTATTCCACTAGGACATAGAAAACCTCTGCCCTCTTTTAAACAGAACAAATGTAAAATCAGAAGCAAATAAACACAGCCAGGGGAAAAAATAAAGGGACACTTGTGCAAAGATGCTATATTTAGGCCCTGCTTTACTAGGACTCTTACAGAAACTTGGTCAAGCCTTAAAGCTTCAAGCTATTTGATGCAGCCCTGAAACAGCAGTTCTGACACTTGGCTGCAGGGAGCCAATACTGTTCAGCAGCACAGGGTCTTGTTCCCTGCACAGCCTCTATGTACAGCTTCATTTCCTGGGATTAATACTACACTTTCACTTGCAGCACCATTTTTAACAGCAACGGCTATGTTGTCTTGCAAAAAAGCTAATGTCATGCTGAGGTGTATTAACAGGAGCGTCGTATGGAAGACACAGGAGGCAATTGTCCTGCGTTACTCGGCACTGGTAAGACCTCCACAGGAGTACTGTGTCTGGTTCTGGGCACCCCCCTTTAGGAAAGATGTGGACAAATTGGAGAGTCCAGATGAGAGCTACGAAAAAGTGATAAAAGTTTAGAAAATTTGACCTGTGAGGAAAGGTTAAAAAAAAAGGGGGGGGGGCATGTTTAGTCTTGAGAAAAGCAGACTGAGGGGGGACCTGATAAACAGTCTTGAAGTATATTAAGGGCCATTATAAAGAGGATGGTGAACCATTATTCTCCATGTCCACTGAAGGTAGGACAAGAAGTAACGGGCTTCATCTTCAGCAAGGAAGATTTAGGTTAAATATTAGGAAAAACCTCCTAACTATAAGGAAAGTTAAGCACTGAAATAGACTTCCAAGTGAGGCTGTGGAATCTCGGTCACTGGAGATTGTCCAACCTCTTCTTAAACACCTGTCAGGGATGGACTAGGCATACTCAGTCATGCCTCAGTGATGGAGGATGGACCAGAGGACCTCTGGAGGTCCCTTCCAGCCCTACATTTCTATGATTCTGACACGTCACATGAGAGTTGGAGGACTGGCGAAGATGGCAGGGCTCGTGTGTTGTTTAAAAACTATGATAGAACCTAGTGGCCCCGGTCAAGGCCTCACTGTGCTAGGTACTGTATGCACACACAACAAAAGACGGGCCCCACCCCGAAGAGTTAGGTTTAGTCTGAACCAAAGAAAGCCAAGAGCTTAACTTTAAATACTTTCTACTTTCCAGTGGGTCAGAGCCATTAATTATTTCCATAGCCCCAGAGATAATCTATGTAAAGCACCATGCCTATTTATTACAATTCATATAAATGCACCCATCCAGCACTCTGGGCACACATTCAGTTGTAAAAACCATACACAGCAATTGGCAATCTTGGACAAAAAGAAAAGTTAAATTAAGCCACACAGATACCCCTCCCAGACTTTCCCCCAGAAGTAAAGTCTCTCTCACCTCACCCCCAACTATTCAACCAAAAACAAAACAAAAAACAACCCATGGAAAAACAGACAGACATTGCACCCTGTCCTGGGAAGGTGAACAAATTTAGGCTCCTGACATAGAAATAAGCAAGGGGGGAAATGTTTCCAAAAATGCCTACCTGACTCAGGAGCTTAAGTCTCATTTTCCAAAGTCACTTGGGTAAAATTTTCAAAAGCACTTAAGGACCCTGTCTTAAGAGACTTGCAATCTAACTGCAGACACTGGGTATAACATGTCTTAAATATGCAATGAGTAAAAAACATCACTTGGTAAGGGTGGGAGGGAAAACAGATCGCAAACAGAGGGAGAGAAGGTTCTCAGACTTTTTTTGGGGGGGGGGTACACTCAGTTACAACCATTTGAGTTGTCATTTTCGTGGTAGTGAATTTCTAACCCCATCCATCTCCATCTATGGTTGGACACTGGTGAGGCAACAGGTAAGAACAGCCCCTCCATCCCAAAGCTAGTGTTGGCGGAGTGTCTCTGCAATCACACTAGTTCATGGAGGATACATTTTCTGTTAGTGGAATGAATACAGCATTGGCCAATAAATCCAGCTGTGCTGAACGGTAATTTTGCCCGCAGTTGGGTTTGCAGGAATATCCTGTTTTTTTTTACGAGACACAAGGGAGAAAATACAAAGTGTTGCCCCTTCTTTATACCTTCAAACATAGCAGCCAGGAAACAAACACTCAAGGGACCCACAAGAGCCTGCACAGACCACCCAGGCTCATTAATGGATCTTAATAGCTTCTTTTGTTCACAAGGGTGAAAGCAGAATTCATTGTGCAAGGTGATATCCACCTGAGTGGAGCTACGGTGCCTTTCTACCTACCAACTAACTCAAGGCAGGCAGACCCATAAATCTTCCAGGTGCACCTTTGTTAGGAAGCACCCTCCAGCATGAATGGGAAAAACTACACTCCACTGAGGTTAGAGTGTCCCATCCCACATGTGACCAGCAGCTGATCCATTGTGAAGCTTGGGCTGGGGAGGAGATGCAAACATATCTCACCCTGGTGATCCATTTCCAAAGGAAGCATCAGTTGCAATGTTAGCTAGACGTGGTCTCTAAGTATACAACGGCACACACTAGTTAATGTCTCAAGGGCCCATTCCCAACTGGCTTGCTTCATCTAATGCTCCCCACTCAGATTATAGGCAAGCCAGTGGACCTTAAAGCAAGGCCCTTCCTCCAAAGTTTCCCCAAGGGGGGTTATCCTTCAGAGTGCAATTACACAGAGATCTCACACTGCTGCTCTGCCTCATATAGGAGAGGCAAGTCCCAGGAGCAGAGGCTGTGGGATGGAACAGGGCTTCTCAGGCGCTGAAGTGCTCACATAAGGGACATTCAGTAGGTAACCACAAAGTGCTGTTGCTGCTGCCGTTTCTCAGTTACCTGGGTTTTAGCACAATGTATGAGCCTGCAACCATGGCAGTTCCCTCCCGCAGGGGAAGATGAGCACTGATGAGCACTCTAGAGAACAGCAGCCGTTACTCCCTCTCCGAACAGCTTCTGGGAAGCAGAGTTCGCTGTGGGACTCAGGAAGAGGCCATGGGGTGAAAAGCAAGATTTAGAAACAGC
Source organism: Chrysemys picta bellii (assembly GCF_011386835.1). Classification (NCBI taxonomy): domain Eukaryota; kingdom Metazoa; phylum Chordata; order Testudines; family Emydidae; genus Chrysemys; species Chrysemys picta. The sequence goes on along the minus strand of NC_088805.1, from coordinate 12,858,321 downwards.
AGGAGCTGCAGCACAGCCGCCTTATGGTGCACAGGCTTCTCTAAAGGGATTACGGACTATCAGCCACTCTCAGAGGGGGCTCTTTATGCCAGCCTGGCACCTCTCCAGGAAAAGCTGGGTAACAGAGGCATAACAACCCAGCACACTCTAGTCAAGAATGATCCCCCTTTGAGGATCCGGGAAAAGCAGTCAGTACAGCAGGGGGTCTTGCTAAATGAGAGTATTAACACTGCAAATGCCAGCTATCCGCTGAGCAGCTCTTAACCCAACAGTGCCCATTGATGAGGGAGATTATCGCTTCCTCCTGCCCTTTGGGTAGGCATGTGTGACCGGGGAACTTTATGCTCTCAGGGCACTCGCTGTAGATGGCCACATGCCTCAGCACTGCCAGGATCGGTGTGTTCTTCCACCCAGTTTAATGAGATTTTTTGGCAGGTGGGTAGAAATCGCAGCCAGGAGAGTGGGAATGCAGGCATCACACACCTTGTCCATATTCACCAACCGTGGTGCGCCGCAAATATTTCGAGAGTGAGCCTGGGGACAGGGACCACAACTCCACAGCCCCCTCCAAAATTTGTAACTGTGAACCTTAAAATATGCAGTTTCCAGCACTGTAGAAAGTCTCTCATCCAGACATGATCGAGGCCCTGACTACCCCTTCAAGAACATAAACAGTTCTGAATTAATGGCCTTCTCTCCAAGCTACAAATAGAAAGGGTCCCACTCCGGGATTCTCCTGAGATTAGGGCAGCCTCACCTCTCGCTACTGCTTCTTCCTGCCTGGTATGTAAAGCAGCTGGGCCTGGCTGCCCATGACCTCCCACATTCTTAGCCCTTTCCTACTTGGCCCCTGATTCCTCCCAACAAGCACAGGACAGGGAAGGGTTTCTGAGTCTGAATATTCTCACCCCAGTGTCCAGAGTCCACAAGACCCGGCTGGGTACTACACTCCATCACTGTACCCAAAACCAGGCTGAGGCAAAAGGGCACAGTGCAGGCTGCCTGGCAGGATGCTGCACTTTTATCAGAAGTACGTTCTGCACAGAGAGCATTACAAAAGGCTCTTGGCCTCCCTGGAAGCCCACTAAAAATTCTCTCCTCCTACTGAGCGCTGGTCACATGATACAGAGATCCCGAGAATGCTCCAGCGTGGGTACAGCACACAGCCCTCCACATCTGAAGGCCTGTGAACAATGGGAGGCCCTGGTTGTATTGCTTGTCAGAGAGCTGCAGGCACTGTACTCTCAGCTCAGCCAGTTATGTGGTTATGCGCCTGGTCTCAAAGCACCATATTCCCTTTTCCATCATATCAAACGGCCAAAGTGAGGGGCCCAAACACTGTATGCAAGATATATATTTAAAGCAAAAAAAAAAAAAAAACATGCAGCCACGAATAGAGCCTTTTATGTCAGGTCTCAGACCATCTGGCTGCTGGATATTTTAAATCTTTTTCTCCACTGCCTGTGGTTAACCGAGTTCAATATGAGAAGAGGAGGGAACAGCCTCGGGTAATTCACTACTTAGCTTCTGCTTTAAACGGCAACAGCTTCCAATTTTGCTTCACCAAGTGGAACTGAATAGCATTTCCCATCACCACAATCACTTACTTCATATAGTTAGTTACCTACAATCCACCAGCAGGGCACAGAAAATTCACTGGAGAGAGAGAACAAGAGAGGAGATGGCTTCCCTAAAAATGACAGCTGGAGAAGGGGGAACCTCCTGGCATGTGGGAAAACAAGACAGGAAGCAGCTTCCAGACTCCCTAGACTGCTGGAGACTAAGAGTGCCCCAGGTGCTGGTACCCAGTCACAACTAAAATTAAAACACTATACAAGCAACCACTCTAGCCTGGAGATAAACAGAACCTCCCACCACCCCTCATGGTCAATATCATTTGTGAGAGTGAAGTTCATCACAAATTCACTATTCCATAGTCTAATCCCATCAGAACGAAGAAATTCTCAGCACCCTGCAGACATGCACAGCAGACTCTACTGTTCAATCAGTGGTACCCGGTGAGCAGCCTCCTTCCTACTGAGAGCAACCTCAGATTCCATTTTATGACACAAAATGGAAAGAAGGAAGAAGGCCACTTGACTCCTTCTCTACCAAGTCCATCATCATCCCAATTTAATCATTGTGAAAGCCTGGAATCTCTCCATGTAAGTTGTACAGACAGTGCCAAGGTTGGAACTTCTGGTATGGCTGTGATATCTCCGCACATGTTATACATACCCCTCCCAAACCAACCACACGTGCTGGAACAATCTGGGGTGCTCTGAAAGGTACTCCAGAAAAAAAACAAAGTGACAGGAAACCATGAAATAATGGGTGAGCTAGTGAGACAGGCTCACAAAGGGACAGGTTGATGGAAGGAGTATGGGATTAGCTCGGCACGCTGGCACCAGGACATATAGCCCAAACATTGCAAAGTTGTATTAAAAGGTCTCTCAATCCCTCTCAACTCTCTACAGGAAACACAACAAAAAGTAATGCTTTGTGCAAGTGTCTTACAAATAAAGGGGGTCCATGTTGTCAGAGCTTGCCAAAACAGACTATTAGGACAATTCAGGATGCAAAATCCTTCTCTCTCTTCTTGTCCCTCATTGTTTAGGTTTCTATGTCACAGTACTTTCTATCTGCTGGGGAAGCAGCCCAGGTATCTTCACGTGAACAGGCACAAAGTATCCAACAGCACCAATTTCTCATTTCCTTTGATCGCTCAATAAATCTGATTTGTATTATGTTTAATTTTCCTTTCTCTTATCAAGATGCATGTAATAGAAAAGTCATGCAGGCCATGACTAGAGAGAGACCGTTATATAGATTTTACAGCAGCGGATCAGAAGTCAGGACCCCAGGGCTCTATCCTGCTTTGGCCACTAACTCAATGTATGATTCTGGGCAAGTCACAGTCTCTCCATACCTCAGTTTCCTCATCTTTAAAATACAGATAATGCCTACTTCATAGAAGTGTTTAGAGGCTCGGGTAGTTAACATTTGCAAAGTTCTCGGATGTCCTTGGATGAAAGAGCCCGTAGGAGGACAGCAAAATAGTTTTTAGGGTAATAGAACTATTACCCTAACAAACCTTCGGTTAACCATCAGCTGAAAACTTACAAAGCTTATGAGAGGCTTTGGTAAGGGATATATGCTGCCCTGTGTCACAAGCATGAGAGGGACGGACTGATTTGATAGCACAGAGAGAAATGTGAAGCAGCATGTAGGAATAGATGTTAATTCACTCTTTTAATTAACATTCGTTAATTCCCAATTCAGAAATCAGTTAAAAAAAAATGCAAACAGCAGAACATGAGGCTCCCATAAGCCAAAGCCTCATACCATAAGGCTGCCCATACAGCCGTGCCCAATAGTAACAAATCCTTTACCATCCATCCTAGAAAACCTGGTACTAGGAAGGAGCCACAATGGGCTGTTAGTGACCATCTGGCAGATCTGCCACCCAACAGGGCGTGCAGAGAAGGGCAGGGCTGAACTACAGACATACAATCTCTCTGGACTTTGAGACATCGTAAAGAGCAACGTGTCATTTGTTCCACATCAGCCTGCAGAAGAACAACCGAGACTAGAGCTACGAAGCATAACGAGAGAAGAGGAGGAGTGCCTGCCTCTCCTGTGCAACTGACCCCTGGCCAGTCACACCTTGCCACACTGAAAGCACCCACCCATGCTGCATTACCCCAGAGCCAATGAGCAAAGCATCTCCAAACTCATATTCCCATACAGAGTGCACTCACAACAGCTACTTCCCTCCTACCACATCTCGTGGTAGCTACCCCCAATGTGAATAACATATGGGTCTAGTCCTGCAGTGTAGATGGGACTAAACAACATTTTAAACCATGTTTAAGAAGCATGCTACAGCCCTACAACATCCAACCTTGTGGCACTGGTCAGAGACACAGTAGATGGGAAAGCCAAGCCACGCTCCAGCTGTATTGGGGGACAATCAAGTTTTAACTGGGCCCCCAAATCGCTGGTTGATATCACAGTGCAGATGAAACCATGACTTTCCTACGCTGAGTGAACAAGCACTTATCTACCCCCATGCCTCCATATCTCAGGAAGCAGCATTATGTTCTAATCCAGGGGTGAGCAAACTACAGCCAGGGGGCCGCATCCAGCCGTCCAGATGTTTTAATCTGGCCCTCGAACTCCTGGCAGGGAGCCGGGTCTGGGACTTGCCCCACTTCGTGCAGCTCCCGGAAGCACTGGCATGTCCTCCCTCCGGCTCCTACACATTGGGGCAGCCAGGGGCTTCCACACTCTGCTCCTGACCCAAGCGCCGCCCCCCGCAGCGCCTACTGGCTGGGAACCACGGCCAATGGGAGCTGCAGGGGTGGCACCTGCGGACAGGGAAGTGCGCAGAGCTGCCTGGCTGCACCTCTGTGTAGGAGCTGGGGGTCGGGGGGGATATGCTGCTGCTTCTGGGAACTGCTTGAGGTAAGCGCCCCCCAGAGCCTGCACCCCTGACCCCCTCCCATGCCCCAACCCCCTGTCCCAGCTCTGATCCCCCTCCTGCCCTCTGAACCCCTCAGTCCCAGTCCGGAGCATCCTCCTGCACCCCCAACCCCACCCCAGAGTCCTCACCCCCCTCCCCACACCCCAACCCTCAATTTCGTGAGCATTCGTGGCCTGCCATAGAATTTCCATACCCAGATGTGGCCCTCAGGCCAAAAAGTTTGCCCAACCCTGTTCTAATCATTAAGAGTCATTTTAATTAAGATCTATAGCTGACATTTTCAAAGAGGTTCCCAACTCCCATAGGGCCAGCTCCCACTGAAATTCAATAGGATTTAGGACCCCAATTTTCTTAGACTCCTTTGAAAATCCCCTATGTCCTCTACTGTTCAGGTCCTGCCAACTCTTAACAATGGAAACCAGAGGATGATAAAGACAATGACTTTTCTATCACTTAATCTAAATTCAGGATACCTTCAGCCCTCTCCTCCTCCCACCGTTCATAAAGGAAACCTGTCCTCAGCTGTTAACCCTAACGCTGCATCAGAATTTTGGCTCCACCTCTCCCAGCTCAAGCTGTTGTATATGATCCACCTTTGAGGAAACCCATGGGATTGGGCTCTGTAGAGTTGTGGTTTGGGAATGATTCATAGAGTTACAGATTCTAGGACTGGAAGGGACCTCGAGAGGTCATCGAGTCCAGTCCCCTGCCCTCATGGCAGGACCAAATACTGTCTAGACCATCCCTGATAGACATTTATCTAACCTACTCTTAAATAGGAAGACACAGATCAGTTCAGCAAGTAGATTTATCACACACATGCACCCAGATGGGCTGTCCTAGAGGCGATATCTCTGCACTGTGGGAGATTTAGGATCTGGGCTCATGTACACCTCCCACTGTTGGACAAAGACCCCCTGCAGCCGATGAGGCGTTGCACTCGCAGGCTCTGAAGAGAATCCCAGATGGTGTTCAGCTGAGAGGATGCAAGGGCCCTGGATAGGGCTACAGCACAAGGAGGAGGAGGATACTCATGATTTAAAGAAAAAGGAAATAAAGGGAAAATTGACTTTTTTGGGGTAATTAAAGAGCCCCCAAGCATTACTAAGCATGAGCTCTTTGTTGCCTCGCCTGAGGACTCAAGAAGCTGCAAACAAGTGAAACCAAAGCTAGAATCCTCAGGCTAAGAGCATGATCTGTCCAGACTGTAAACTCTGCCCTTCCATTCCCAGCCCCTCATCACCACCAAGCGAAATTCCACGCTACACTCTGCTACTTAGTAAGCACCTGTGAAACCACAATCTGCCCCTTCCTAGAATGGTCCCACAACCACAGCCTGCCCTGCAGCAATGCCAAGTAAACCGCAGCTTGTTTAGTGGGATGTGGAGGGGAGAACACGTCAGAGAAAAACCCTAAAGCTTATGAATGCATTTTCCTGAGCTCTCTGTTCAAGCCACTCTTACAATGTGACTGCAAGCACATTATCAGCGATTCCTGGGAAAGGGCTGAAATTCACTCAGGGACAACATGGCACTGTCAGGTAGGAAGGGATGAGAGACAAATTACCTGTCCCCCTCACACTCCTCGCATCATCGATGACCATTAGAATCATGCTCTGTAATACAACATTATATTCAGCTGTCAAGGGCACAGCAACGTGAGCCAATGACCTCCACACAAGAAAACATAGCCAGCTCGTAACTGGGTGTTCCATGTACACGCGCCCAGGCAGCCTTCCAGAGCCCAGCCAACTCCACAGTGTTAGTCCAAACTACAGCCTACCATGTGTGCTTCTCAGGTGACATTTAAATAGAAAGCTCTGTAGAAAGATCATCTTTTGACCTCAAGGTTCTGCTGCCAAAGTGCCGATTCAGCATAACAGGGCTCAAACTCTGGGAACCTGTGCTTGCTATGGGAACGTGGCTGGGACACTGTCCCCACCGCTGCACATGGCAAATAGCACCGTGGCCACTTTATACAGATTCCAATTGTTTGGGGGTTATTATTCTCTTACTCACTCTCTCTTTAGAGCCGAATCCTGGGTTTTCCTGTTGTCATGGGCTGGGATTCACTGCTTCAGTCCTGCTTCCTCTAGGACACATGGAGCGGAGAGATAAGCCCTCCCTTTCAGTCCTGTCAGCTAAAGATAAGGGCAGGAGCTTTATTATTTTCCACCTGTTGTCTACCAACCACAGTAGAATACAAGTAAGGAGAATCTCAAACTTCACAAGCTGGAAAACTGGGGGAAATAAAAGCTTCCTAGATGAGTCTCAACTAGGATAACCAGAGAGCAAATGTGAAAAATCAGGACAGGGGGTGGGGAGTAATAGGAGCCTATATAAGAAAGACCCCAAAATCGGGACTGTCCCTGTAAAATCAGGACATCAGGTCACCCTAGTCTCAACTCCCTAGTAAGGGTTAATCAATGCGAAAGAGATTCTGGGATTAGAAATGAGCCAGACTTCAATTCCTGGAGGACAGAAGAAACCTCTCTACTCTTTCGTAAAAATGAGCTTAAATAACTAAAGCACAGAACCATTTTTTGGAAAGTAACATGCACCGACGCAGCTTCTTAGGCCAGCCTAGGAGCAGCCACATTCGCTGTGCTGCTCTGCAGTAGGCCTAGCTCAGACTCCTTTCTCTGCGGCTTGCCAAGCCTTGAGGTCATGCCCCAGGCTCCAAGCTCAAAGAAACTTCTGAAGTGAAGGTGCTTGTACGGGTAGCGGAATGGATGGGGGAAACAGTTTTGTCTGACCCACTGCTAGTGTTCAAATTAGTCTTTAAAGACTAATTTAAAAAGAGACAAACTGAAGGAAATTAAGGGCCAAAAATTAGATTTAAAAATAAAACTGTCATTATAATATGGCAATGAAAGCCAGGAAATTCCAAGTCCGGGCTCTTATTTTGTTCTTAAATCATGGCATTGTATATTGGAAGGGTGTGTGAAAAGCAAGTAATTCAGTGCACATACAGCATGTGATGCTGCATAGAGACAGCACAAGCACATTCCAAATGGAATTCCAAACTCTGGACTTGTTGGCTTCCCTCTATTTATATCGCAATGGGTACAATTTTTTAGCCTGCTTTCGTACTGTACCTAGTAGACAGGGCTCTGACTGGTGCCTGCCACAGATTTTTTTCCTGGAATAATAAAAACATCCATTTTGAGAGATACACAGAGAAGGCTAGCTGGCCACCCACCCAGATCTCAGCAACCACCCTTCTCACCTTCTGAGAGCGGTACACGTGAAGGATGCTTAAGTTTACTGCCACACTCCAGAGGACAGATGCCAACATGGCAACTGCAATAACAACGGTGTTCAACGCAAGATTTCCCGGCTTCAGATGGAAAAAGGTCTCTAAGATCAGGCACATGGCAGCATAGCACAAAAGTCTGTCAAGCTTTTGGAAAGTCATAATCAAACAGCTGAGATAATGCTTCAATGCTGGAAGAGTCTGTTCGGTCCCCAGAAATGCCATCTAAGGTTTCAACTGCATAGAGCATTCTCCTTTGTTTTCTATTCCAAACTGTTATTCACTGCTAAAGTCACTGTTGCGATGATCCTCTCCAGTAGTGATCCAAGTAATTCCATCTTATCAGATATTAACTATTATAGCTGGAGCACTAGCAACAGCTATGGTCAAGGTTGCGGAGATCTCTAACCGAAGTCCCTGGTTTGAGTCACACATAACTTTCTGAAATATTCAACTATCAGGCTTAAAATTTCCAGTCTTGGTCTCCTCAGAAGTGATTTCCTTTTTCTGAAAAGTGTGAGTGTAGCGGGGTGGTCACCCACTCCAGCCCAGAAAGAGTTAAAGCCAGCCCTGGGAGAGGGCTGAGGCTGGGAAGGAAAGCCTGGGCTGATTGGGGAAGGCAGTAACAGCTGGGGCCATGCCACAATCAGGCCCAGCTGGTCCCTATAAGAGGCTGTGAGCCAGAAGCCCAAGGAGTCTCTCTCTGTGTTCAGAGAGAGAAGAGCCTGGCTGCAGGGAGCTTAACTAAGTGCCTAGAGTGGAGCAGGGCTGGGGAAAGGCCAAGGGAGCCGGGGAGCTCCGGCCTAGGAAAGCCCCAGGCTGCAGGCCTGGTAAGGCCTATTAGGTACTGGGTTGCAGGGGGCGGCCCATGGCTAGGCAGAGGCAGCAGGTCCGAACCCCTTTGCCTGTGATGAGTGGCTGATACTGCAGTCTGCCCCAGGAAACGGGGGCTAGATGGAGACCGGGCAGTAGCCAAGACTGAGGCAAGGTAGGGATAGTGGGCGGGGGTTCCCCTGGGAGGGGGAGACCCAGAACTGTGGGGGTACTGCCAGGGGGCAGCACCCAGGGAAACGGACAGCAGGGTCCTGGGAGGGACATGGGGCCAGTGGCAAGGCGGATCACTGGCCTGCAGGGGGCGCTCCAGGATGCTGGAAGATCTAATTCCCATGGACGACCAGCAGGAGGCGCCACAGGGGTGAGTCTGCACTGCTACAGTGAGCAAATACAGTTCTGCCGTTTTTGAGTACATGGAAAGTGGAAAAACAAATTTAAAATACACTTGGCCCGTTCAAAAAATTGTTGCAAGATTTTTTATATAACAGCTGTGGCACAGAAAGTGCTGGTGTTAGAAATTAAAACGGAGCAGGGAAATGGCCTTCAATGAAGAGAAGTGCCTTGGGCAAGCAGCTGAAAAATGATTGAGATTTGACAGCATTATGAGCCCCTGACTGTGCTGCATATGATCAGAACAATTTGTACACTCATTTAGTTCATAAGTACACAGATAAGAAAGGTCATATTGCACACACATCGATGAATAACCTAGCTGTGCAAACAAACATTTAGTGACTCAAGCAATGAAGGAAGTTCTGTAGGAGCCCACTGCACTGCCGGAAAGGATATGCCAAGGGCTTAAAGCAGGGCACTGCCCCTTTGCATAATGGTGAATCACACCCTTTGGGCATAACATTTCCACGAGTAGTGGTGAAAGCCTGGTGGAGATGAGGACTTCATGTTCAGGGTGCACAAAGTTTTCCACACAAACCCCTCCATACTTTGGAAGGTGAAAGGCGCATGGCTCCTAAGGCCACAGGATTGGAGCCGTCTCCTGCAGAGCTCAGATGGTGCATGGGATAGAGCATTCCAGTGCCTTGCTGAATCACTTCATGTATAGTACACCTTTTCTCTACCAACCCCTCTCCCCCTAGGAAATGTACACAGACAAGGAACCAGCAGTAAGGATACATGGTCAACCTTAACTTAATCATTTTAACATTAGTGTACCTAACCATCCAACTTTCACATTCTTCTGACAATTTTTGATGTGGTCTATGAGAGGAAGAGTCAGATGGGTTAGAAAGAAAACTTTGCTCCTGATGAACTGTAAGGGAAGGATTTGCCCTGATTGGATAGCAAAAGTCCCTCTCATGAATCTCTCAAAAATAAACACACACATGCAGTACAGCACATCAAATTGCAAAGCCCCAGAGCATCTCACCATACTTCATCTTCCCTCTTCACAGCAAGGGCAGAACTACACCTCTAGGAGGGGGAAAGTAAGGAATTGCATTAAGTCCATGAGACAGTCAGGTTTCCTTGGAAAGGTGCTTTTCAACATCATTGCAACACAGAGCATAAGGCCAGACAGCCACCCCTACGAATAGTGCATCACACACACAAAAGTGGGGTCTCACACCAACTCGTATTTGTTTGCAATTACAACCTATTACAGCTGTAGCCATAACAGAGTTATTCACCAAATTCTGAAGACATTAGCCTCCTGGGGAGTACAAAATGGTTTTTCCAACACCAGAAAGCCTGGGGATTATGGCTATGATAAAACCTCTTTTGCCCTCTGATGAGGAGAGCATCAGGTTATAGGACAATGGAAGAGCCACAAGGGCTTAAGTAAACTGATTTATGAAAGGGGGAGTTGAGGGAGCCATGGAGCAGGTTCTGAAGATCACTCACCCAGAGCCAACTTAGACCAAAAAGGAAGGATGCCACCTCAAAGGAGGAGCATCCTATCTGATGACAGGCCATTTAGGGGGGAGGGATAGCTCAGTGGTTTGAGCATTGGCCTGCTAAACCCAGGGTTGTGAGTTCAATCCTTGAGGGAGCCACCTAGGGGTCTGGGGCAAAATCAGTACTTAGTCCTGCTAGTGAAGGCAGGGGGCTGGACTCGATGACCTTTCAAGGTCCCCTCCAGTTCTAGGAGATAGGATATCTCCATTAATTTAAAATTTAGAGATTCACAGACTGCCATTAAAAAGAGAGAGCGACTCCAAAAATTTTACATGCAGCTTCTTAGCCACCTGGGATTAAATATTAAACTAATAAAAAGGTTTCTACAATTTTAGTTCTCACAAAGGCCCAACTACACTTCCAGAGTGAAGAATACAGGCCAAAGGGAAAGTCAGAACAGCTGGCCATTTCTACTAGACTGTAGTGTGAAAATAGTGCCTCGTTGCACCAGCACAAGAAGTCAACCCACTTGTCAATAGTCAAATTATGCTGCCAAGACATCCCCAGAGTCATTTATCAAATCACCCCTCAACCCAATTCCTATCTCCAACCTGAAGATGGCCCTTGTACTAATACAGGGGTAGGCAACCTATGGCACACGAGCTGATTTTCAGTGGCACACACGCTGCCCGGGTCCTGGCCACCAGTCCAGGGGGGCTCTGCATTTTAATTTAATTCTAAATGAAGCTTCTTAAACATTTACAAAACCTTATTTACTTTATAATATATAACTAAACTGTTGTGGTATGTAGACTTATAGAAAGAGACCTTCTAAAAACCTATGGCACGCAAAACCTTAAATCAGAGTGAATAAATGAAGACTTGGTACACCACTTCTGAAAGGTTGCTGACCCCTGTACTAGTGGCTGACAAAGCCATAAGCCAATGAGATCAGCTCAGCAGGGAAATGTTACTTCAAAGTAAAATAAAAGGCACAGACTATACCAAACTATTCTGCTAATTTCAGTTTATAAATCCAGCTTCATAATAGCTAAAAGCCGATAGCCACATCCATGGAGACCTCCCTCCATAGCATGTCCCAGACCAACCACTATCCTGTCTCAGGATTTGTCTGCATAAGAACGTTGCACCAATTTAATCTAAATCAATTTAAAATCAAGTTCAGTAAAAACAGATCAAACACTCTGCCTTTAGTATGATAGTGTCTTATTTCAGCTTGTACAGCTTTTACTGCGCATTCTATATATGTGTTGCTGCATGGAAGGAAGAAATACAGCTAGAGACTTTTGCATAGTTGGTGTCAATTTGGATTAAGCCTGAATGCCTACAACAGAACCCTGCTCCATGAGGGTTCAGACTATTTTGTTCAGACTTGAGCCTCAGGTGAAATTTTCCTCACAGCACCCCCTCCCACCACCAGTCATCAACACATATGAAGCTGGGTCTATTATTGCCCACTCCTCCAAAAAATGACAATTCCAAGCTCCACACCTCTGGATTTCTACTCCGCTCTGCTTCCTGTCTTGGGGGTTAGGGAGGGGGGAAACACCACAAACTTCTCCCTTGGTGTCTCCCATCAATTGAACCGAAGCTAAGTGAAAAGGTGTTTGAAGCTTTGCAGATGCAGTGTGAGACAGGGTGCATTTTCCTTAGGGCTTCCGCTAGGTCTTCTGCATAGTACATCACCCTTGGATCTTTCTGTCAGCAGGAAGGAACATATGGCTCTTGAAGTTTACACAGGTGTGCACTTTTGACACAAGGGCTCAGCTGTGCCAGGCTGCATTTTGAACAGACCCCAGAGTTCATCTTGATGGAAGATTATATAAAAAGATCACAGTGTTGCAGACCTTTTATAAATGAGGTGCAGGCTAAAAAAAAAGAGCTCTACTGATCACACTTCTTCCAGCGACCACCTGGCATGTCCCATACACAGAGAAATGCCAGCTGCCCCCACCCCAGAAGCACTCTCGAACACATACACACAAATGAAACATGTCCCTGCGCCTGAGTCACACACCCACCAACAGAGCTGGCATTTG